>NC_135656.1:30765167-31365167 GCF_964188315.1 Podarcis muralis
ATGTTTTTTTTATTTTTTATTTTTTAAAATTCCTTGTTAGCTGTTAGATTTGCACTTATTATTTTTAAAGGGGTTCTGCATTGGAGGGAAGAATTGTCAAAATGTACAGAGGGTGGAGTCCCTCCCATTATTTCTGAGTGCCAATGAGCGCAGGTGTGGGTGTGTGGGGGGTGGGTGTTAGCATTCCTTCTTCTGTCTTCTTCCTGATGCCTCTGCAACATGCACAGGTCTTCTCTAGAGGTCGGAGGCTGGCTGTGACACGTGACTGCTGCTTGCTAGACAAACTGCAGTTGCGTGACTGCCGTACCAAAACGTGAGTTTGCCGTTCTAGTAGCAGCGTGGAAAGCAACCATTCTGAAAAGGACCTTTTTTTGTGGGAAAGCAGTATCAAAGGCTCTTCAATCGGCTTAATTTATCGCTGTGGGTTTAAATGCCACATGGAAACTTCCCTGATAAGAAAGATAAGATGCACACACAGAAACAATCCAATGCCCCCTCATGTCAGCAACTCAAAATATTTAAAAAAAAGGTTTACATTATTTTCAAATCTTTGCTTAGTAAGTATGAAAAAAAGAATAAGTATCTAACTTGCTGCCATAATTTAAAGCTTATTGGGGAGTAGGGCCGGGATGATGTTTGGTGGGTAGAGTAATATTGGGGGTGGGGGTGGGGAAAAAACTTTTTTGTTGTTGTTGTTGGATTCTGAAAGCTGAGATTTTCTTGTGCTGGGAACACATGAAAATTGTTGAATAGACAAGCAGACTGTGCATGTCTCTGATGCTTTGTATAATTCATACGTGGACATTTGAGTCTTCGGACAATAAACAGTATTATCAAATAAACCGGGAACAGTCTCTCCTTGTCTGGAGCACACTTTGCCATCAGTGGAGGTGTGGACGTTAGAAGGGAGCCCTGGGAATTCATCCTGTGCTGCTCAGCCTCTGTGAACTGCTTTACAAGAGTCACCTTGATGGAGGTAGGTGGAGAGTTGCAAGTTTCCTCCAGGCTTTGCTCTCCACTCTCCCTCTTCCCATGCCCCCTGGCACAAACTGGTCTCTAGTTCCTAATGAGATAAATTGTTGGTTCACTGTGCCTCAGCCTATTTCCAAAGGCCCACCTCCAGCTGTTCTCCCATTTTGATGACTCCCGTGTCCCCTTATTTCTTGATGTTAGAGAAAACATCACATCTGGTTCTCTTTAGTGATGTCAAGGAATTATTCCAGTGACATACAGCGACTCCCACAGAATCAGGCTCTGTGTCAAAATATGTGCTGTTTTTCATCCACTTCATGGAAGGAATCCATTGAGTCTCAAAACTGAATGTATAGCATGAGTGGCCCCTGCTTCTGGCCTACCAGGTACTTATTGCCTTGAGAGAGGATATCCCTTGTGGGGATAATTCCTACTCCTGCTGTTCCATCACAAACCTGGCTTCTGTCTCTGTAAAGACCCACCTTTGCCTCCATAAACGTAACACATTAAATCCCTCATCCACACTCAGTTCTCTGGAGTCATTTCCTTCTCTTTGCCACTTACATTAGGACTCCTGGCTTTCACGTACTGGTACTTCCTAGATTAGTTGTGTGAACTTCTTGGTTTCCTAGGCAAATGCACCTGAAGCTCTGTAGAACTAATACAGATGGGAGGCCTGCCCACAAGCATCAAACTTTATAGAGAGATTAAACTGGGATCTCTTAAGTTACAACAGACTTGCAAATTCACCTCACCTGCTGCAATACTAGGTATGCTCTTTAATACAAGTGCCCAGGAGACCCACGTACAGAGCCATCCACATCTAGTTATGTTGCATACAGCTCCTTATTACTTTAATGAGACAAACCCAGATCACAAAGAAAGTTGATCTTCCTGATAATGGTAACAAGCCCATCTAGAGTGATGTGGTTATTTCTCAGATGGATGGGATGGATCCATAGGTGACCTAACTCTGTAAGTAATGGAAGATCTGGGACCCACCAGATGTTGGACTACAGTTCTCATTGGCTCCAAACAGCATGACAATGGTCAGGGAAGGTGGGAATTACAGTCCCAACAAATACATGGAAGGTCACATTGCCAATGCTTGTTGACCACCATCCCATCCCAAGGGCACTAAAGGAACATAGCATTGTAATGGGAGTGTTCTACTAGATGTCATGGCAGGTATTGTTTCTAAAGCCATAGTTCTGTGATAGAGCTTATCTGCATCTCCAATTAAAAGAGGCAGGAGAACTGGAAAATATCTTTTCTTGAGGCTTTGGAGAACCCCTACATCAAAGTAAGTGATGCTGTGCTGGACCAAATGGCTGACTCAATATAAGGCAGTTTCATATGTTGGGCTTGAAATTATGTAAGCTGTTAACAGAACACGTCCCTAAGGACAGGAGACCATCCGGTGAGCATTTTGGTTCTTTTCACTGTGTATATGGGTGTATAATTGAACCTGGACCAGGGATGCCAACTTGAATAAAATATTGCTTACCTGCCCCACATAATCAATCACAACATTGTTTCATTGCATAGTATTGTTACAGTCCACCCCAATCCGTCGAGCTGTGCATGGAATTCCAGAGGTTTTCGCCCTCAACCAGGGTCTGTGCTTGTTTGGAGAATTGAAGACACCATGGAGGCTGTTGTAGCTTTAAGGAATATGATTTATTCACAAATCTACACCTGAATATGGACGGAGGGAGTCCAGGCCTTATAGTATGGTCATCTCAAGAGGCTCTTGTTCCCCACAGCAGTGCAGCACCAGAGTCCAAGGCATCTCTCCTGCTTTCAGCCATCCTTTTTTCAGTTCTTGGAAGCCACCCGCCAAAGTCCCTAAACTCTTCCTGTGACATCATGCCCAGTTACCCAGGCAACCTTCCAAATCTCCTGTCTCTGTTCACACCTCAGGGCGAAGGGAAGGGCAGTATTCTTCCATTGCCTGTATTGTTTCTGAATGGCCCTAGCTTGGCCAGGTCATTTTGCATAAGAATTCCTCTGCAGCTTGTATACGCCCTTCACATCCCAAATAATCAAAATCTTACCATTTATTAATTTACAGGTTTTTTTTGGGGGGGGGGGTCCCTCCAAACCATAACAGTGTTATAAGAATTTTAAGGTCTTATATATTTAATAAATGTACCAAGCAAACACGTACATAAATATATAAACCACATGTCTGAAGCAGCACAGGAAGACAGTCCTGAAACCATTTTGACTCTCAAACTGACCAAATGTTTCTCTACAAGGAGGGAGGGGGTGAGGGAACCTTCCCATTGTCTCAGGAATTGGGTAATTACCATCTCAAAGGAATGGCCAGACTACCAGAAAACGCAATCAGATAAGGCATTATCAGATAACCTGGAAGTCAGGAAAAACAACAACATTCAATTTTTTGTTGTAGACTGCCTTTTCTGTCTTGTAGGTATGATGTTTGTGGGGGGTGGTCTTGGGCTACACCCCTTCTGTGATGTATGTATGATGTATGGAGGGGTGGTCTGGAGCTCCATGGCAGGGAATTTCAAAATGGATATATAAGGGCTGGCACACCTTTGTTCTGGGTCATCCTGCGTGTGAGGGGAGCACCCTGTTGCAACAGCTTTAATAAAGATCAGGTTTACTAGCTGCTTTGCTTCATAATATTCTCTGGTTGGCCTCTGTTATTTTCTCCTACCGATGGAGAACCTACAAAGGACTCTATAAGGGCTCTTGTGTACATAAGGGAATAAGGGCAGATTTCGTTTACGACAACAGTACAGTATTATAAAAGGGGAACGTCTCTCTCCCATGACTGACAAGTCACCACGGGAGCTCTTTTTATTTTTAAATTGTTATTTTGAGCTTTTCTACCTTGAAGTTTTCCCTTTACAGTATTAATATTTTTCTCTGTCCAAATCTCTGTTCCTGCCTTGTCCCGGAAACCGTAACAAATGGCTTAGCTAGTCAGCCTGAACCAAAATTCTACATTTCCTCTAATTTTAGAATCTGGCAATAAAAACCCGCAGAGAAGAATAACTTAAGCATAAGGCAGGAAAAAGAAATCTACCGTGACGTTTTATGTTTTGTTTTTTTTAACAAATAAATCATGGAAAGCTCAAAAATACTGACGAGTTCCACCTACCCACCCACGCACCGCGCGCAGAAGAAACCCCTTCACATTCACGCCCCAATTTATTTCATTTTTCTGCCCCTGCGAGGCACGTGGCAGGAAGTGCTACCCCCGCCCCGTCTCTGCGGGACACTGCGCTTTTTGGGTCCCTAATTCGTTTCTCCTCCAGGAGTCACGCGCCATCCTCTGTGCCCAGCCCCGCCTTTGATCTTTGCACATACATCTATGCAAAACAAACACACATATATCTTTTTCTTAAATATATATATATATTGGCAGCGGACAAAAGGTAGCAGCTGCATTCGAGCAAGCGCAAGAGCCAAGACTTCGCCGATGCCGGGAGGGCTACAGCAGGCGGCGCTGCCTTCCCGAAAGCGGCGGCAGGGCGGGCTCCGTTGCGTCAGAGGGAAACCGGGCAGGGCTCCTCGGCTTTCTCCACCCCTTTAGGGGCGAGGATTGGGCCCGGCGCGGCGGCAGCGCCAGCAGCAGCGGCCTAGCAGCAGCGCCAGCTGAGCTCTTTCCTGCTCTCCTACGCGGCGTGGACACGTGTGTGTATGTGCGCGCACGCGGGTCCCCCGGATGGTGAGTGTGTGGCTGGGAAGGGGGATGGCGAGGGGGTCTTGGGAGCGGGGAGCGGAGACAAGCTCCCCCCCCCCCTATTTAGTAAGGAGGTGAGCAGGAAAGCGCGTAGGGCGGCGGCGGCTAGGTGAATCCATGGGGTGGATCGGGGTTCTGAGTGGGTGTGGGCTGGGGCTTTGCCTACCCTCGTGCCCTCCTTGCCTTGCCTCCCCTACGCCCGGGCTGCGTTGCAGAAGCAAACCTGGTGCCTCCGTCTCCAGTTCATTAACCCGCTGCTGCCGCCGCCGCCGCCGCCGCTCGGTTTCTCTGGGCCGGGATGACCCGCACCTTCGCCCAAGCCCCGGGTTCTCATAAACAAGCCCCATATAGATCAGCCCCCCCCCCCCCGCCCAGGCGCGAGCGGCGGGGCGCTGAGGAGGTTGCCATCTCTTCCCCAAGGACTCCTCCGCTCTTGGCTGAGGGGCCCTGGGCACGATCTTCTTGGGCCCTTGAGAAAGCGCAAGGGTGTGGGTGCCCTTTGCACCAAGGCGGCGATTGCGTTCTGGGGCACCTTGGAAGCGGCGGCTGCTGCTCAGCTTGTGGGGCGCGCGCGGGTGTTGGGGATGGAGATAACAGCCTGTGTGGTGCTCATGCTGCGTGCGCGGGCACTGCTTGCTGGGCGAAGGTGGCTGGGGCCTGTGCACGGTCTGGCGATGGAGAGCAAGGTGGGGTGGGCTCTCGTTCTCTCCTTGATAGACAAATCATGAAGTGGGGGGCGGGGGGCGTTCTTCTACATCTGGGCCATAAAGCAGCCTTTCCTTCTGCCTCCTGCTACGTCCTGTTCTGCTGGCATTCTGACCCACTCAATGGGGCCTGTTAATTCGCTCTGTTCCTTTGGGGATGTGGGCTTGCTGAATCTCCACTAGGCTCCTCATCCCCATGCAAAGAGCTGAGGGTTCCTTTCCCTGAGCATGTGTGCAACATAGCTACTCTGAGCGGAACCGTTAAATCTCCTCAACGCACCAGCTTTGCCCGCTTGCTCTTCAATCCCAAGGGCACACACAGCAGCACCCTTCTCTCGCCTCTTTGCTGTTCCATTACTATTTGTACCCTATATAAATGCCCTTGACTGCTGATTTAGATGCTGCTGCTTTGGCAAGAGTTAGCAGAGGCCTGCCATGAAAGGTGAGGGTTTTATCCCACATACAAAGCAATTCTCTACTAGTCAGTTGCCGGCTATGACTTTCCCTATGTCCCCTTCCAAAGCAAGAGGTAGTCTTGGTCGTATAAGGCATTATTATTATTTATTATTAAATTTGCATACTATACCCGTAGATCTCAGGTCTGTTCACAACTAGGTGAGTTGATTAAGGTGATGTTCATCAAAAGCATGGAAAGGACTAGCCAGGTATGTCCATCCTGCTGGGTGCACAATGGTGCTAGGAATGAAGTATCCTTGTGTAGGCCAATTTCAGCTGCTCTGGGGGAGACCCGACACCATGTAGGTGCCTCCAGTGGCTTCTTAGGCGATAACCAATAACGTAATAGCTGTTGTAGAAAGGTTCGATGTCATGGGAGCTTCAGATGAGCATCATAACATGTGGAAGATGCTCACTGGATGCCTTAGGAAACCTCCACACTAGTAACTGAAGAAAGTGCAATCTCCCTACAATGAGCTAGCTACTAGTGCAAGTATTTTTTATTATTTTTTGTGGGCTGGGCAGAATGGTTGCCGCCTTTTGCATGAAGAGCCGCTATATGTACTTTATAGGACGCATAGGAGGATGTTTTAGTAGGACTTGTGTTGATGGAAGCCTCTCTCTCTTTTTGAAAAACCAAATATAGACTTGTCTTTTTACAAAGGCACTTACAAGATGGGTAACAATGTTCTGAATTCTACTCTGTTAGGAGAGACACCTGTGGTTTCTATCTGGGGTGTTCTGCTTCTTCTGTTTGCTAGTCAAATCTGAGTTCAGTCCAGGCATTCCTTAGGTGACAGAGTAATCCTTTTTTCCCTTACATTGTAGTGCTGACTTCCCTATTGGAGAAAGTGGCAAATCTCAGGCCTTCCAATTACAGCTGTACCTTGGATTCCGAACACCTTGCGAGTCAAATCTTTTGGATCCTGAACGCCGCAAACCCGGAAGTGAGTGTTCCGGTTTGCAAATGTTCTTTGGAACCCTAACATCTGACACGGCTTCCGCGGCTTCCGATTGGCAGCCAATCGGAAGCCATTCCTTGGTTTCTGAACGTTTTGGAAGTCAAACCATTCAACTTCCGAGGTACCACTGTATAGGTCTTCAAGGTGATTGTTACAAACTATCTTGTGGCTAAAATTGTTCCAGCAGTTGGAGAAAAACTAAATATGCCATCTTCTCTTTTGTAAACCAGTTCCCAATTTCACTGCAGGCTCTTTCAAGAGCTGAGCCATTTTTTAGGGCGTGGCCTATAGAATGCGGGGCACAATTTTTTTCTTAGTGATTGATTCAGGGGAAATTAAATAGCAGGTGATCTGGGTTACTGGGTAGGATGTTTATGTGGGAGAAACAGCAGTGTAATCCTATAATCAGGTGTACTTGTAAGTAAACCCTATTTAGTTCAGGGGGGCTTACTTCCAGATATGCGAGTCTTGGATCACAGCCCAAAATAATTTGAAGTGACTATAGAGGTGATTTGAGAGATAATCAGGACAGGTAGCTGAAGGGCAAATTAATTGATTTGGAGCAGGATCTACTTTGGAGGTAATTGAATTGAAGAGGAACTGATTTGGGGTCATCTGGGGTAGAGTGAAAATGAATGGAAGAATTTTATCTGGGGTGATGTGGATGGGTTGATTTGTCTCCCGTGACATTGCAAAGTTAAATTTGCATTGTATAGAAATAAAACCAGCCTATGCCAACTTGTGTCTATGAACCTGGGCCGCAAATCCTTCATTCTACCTAGCCATGCTGCTACTGCTTGACACCTTGTTAGAGTTTTAAGGGGCACCTTTCACAGTGAATGCTCTTAAGTCCTTGGTTTGTCTTCTGGGAGGCAGGTCTTCATCGTGTTGAGGAGTGAAGATTGTTGGGCCCAGCAAAAAAAGGGAGGTATGCTAATGGGGTGCATAATGGTACAGTGGTACCTCAGGTTACAGACGCTTCAGGTTACAGACTCCGCTAACCCAGAAATAGTACCTCGGGTTAAGAACTTTGCTTCAGGATGAGAACAGAAATCGTGCTATGGCGGCAGCGGGAGGCCCCATTAGCTAAAGTGGTGCTTCAGCTTAAGAACGGACCTCCGGAACGAATTAAGTACTTAACCCAAGGTACCACTGTATTTAGAAACATGCTTTGACACTGATTGAATTGCAGAAAAGCAGGCCTACTAGACTAGACTTGGGATGTATTTATTTTGCAATTTTTAATCCATCAGACTTTCAAAGAAGTGAGTTTCTAGCTTGCATGAGGAGAAAAAAAATTGATGTATGTATGAGCTCTGTTTGTTAGCTGCTGCAAAGATAATAGGGTGGGAGGTGGGTGGGTGTGATTTCAGGCCCAGGGGTTCACTTGCGGCCATTCAAGATTCTCTAACTAGGCCTCAGGACTCCCATCCCCAGGCCATGTGACTTACCTGCCCTGCTTCACACCCGCCCCCCCCCGCCCCCCTTGGCTGCAATGTGTCCTTGATCTCTGATAATGATTCTTGTTTACCTGGGATAGAGAAGCCTGTATATTGAAACTAGCCTACTGTATGCAGGTAAAATGTATGTTTACTGCTCTGCCTGCTTTTGCCTCTGGTCTCGCCTACCACTGGCATGTGACCCCCCCCCCCTTCCATGCAGCTTTCAGAGTTTCCTGTGTTTTTCTTGTAGCAAGGAGACAGCATGAGTGTAGCTGCTCTCACAAATTCATGCTGCTTAATCCCACCTTTGGGAAAATGGAACTTGTGGACACACTCCCTGCTTGCCCAATACAGAATACGGTGTTGCAGCATTCTGAGTTAAATGCAGATTCCCTGGAAATGGTGTTTGAAATTGAATTTGTGGTGGCGGCGGCTTTATATAGCGCTCTCGGTGTTTCATGACCCTTTAGAAAATTAAAAAGAGGACAGGTTTCTGCCCCCAAAAGTGCTTGCAGCCCCAAATGGGGAGACAGGAGTATTGTGAATAGAGATGGAGGCAGGAGGGTAAACAAAGGAGAATTTTTGTCATAGTCAGCCTTGTAGGCTGCAGAGGTAAGGGGCTTGTGTGAGAGGCTTCGTGGGGGAAAAATTGGGCCAAATGCTTTCTTTTCCAGCTCTGCCCCACCGAGCAAAGTCCCCTTGCTAGCAGTGCGGCCTCTGCCACCCACAAGTGATGCACCATGCCCATAGTGGACAAGCTGAAAGAAGCCCTGAAGCCTGGGCGGAAGGACTCTGCTGACGATGGCGAACTGGGCAAGCTGTTGGCTGCTTCCGCCAAGAAGGTTTTGCTGCAGAAGATCGAGTTTGAACCAGCCTCCAAAAGCTTCTCCTACCAGCTGGAGACGCTGAAGAGCAAATACGTTCTGTTGAACCCCAAGACAGAAAACCCCAGCCGACACAGGGGCTCTGAAGAGGGACCCATCCGGAAGCAAGGTGTGCCCGTATTCTGGGGGGAATGGTTCTGTGGGAACGGGGGTGCATGTGTACCCGGCCTTGCTGACTTCCCCTGTTCTTCTTCCTCTCTGACAGGCGGTGAGCACACCTTGGGAGGAGATGGAGTTCCAGCCCCGCAGAAGGTCCTCTTCCCTGTGGAGCACCTCTCTCTGAAATGGGAGCGGGTGTACCGTGTCGGAGCCGGTCTCCACAACCTGGGCAACACCTGCTTCCTCAACTCCACCTTGCAGTGTCTGACGTACACCCCACCTCTTGCCAATTACCTGCTTTCCAAGGAGCACAGCCGCAGTTGTGAGTGTGGGGTGTTTGGTTGCATGTGGAATGGTTGGTGCCCCTTGGCAAAGCTTGCGTGTCATCTGTCTCTTCTCACCTAAGAGTTGCAGGTAGCAAAGGCTTCAGCAGCCTCCTGCTTTTCATCTCAGTGCCACTCTGCTGAGGCTTTCATGAGAGATGGGCCAGGAACAGCAATGCATAATGCTCAGTCCTTAATGGTAGTAAAACAGGAGCACCACGGCTAAGAAACTGAACTGTGAATCGCAGTGTTTCTGGTTCAGATTTTGCTGTGCCATAAACTGACCTTTGGTCAAGCTGTTCCCTTTTAACCTCATGCTCCCCATCTCTTAAATGACTTTTATAATGCCCAAAACTACCTTTCAGGGTTGGGATACAAATTATAAAAAGACAGTCCAAGTGAAGTTCTTGTGATCACTTCAAGCTGCTGTGCAGAAGCTTAAGTGTTACTATAACCCTTTGAAGCCACTCCAAAATCCTGCACAAGAGAAATTGGACCCTCATCTTTCTGAGTCTTGGTTTTCTCACAGCCACAAACAAATCATGTTCTGTTATGCTGCAAATCTGCATGTTTTTCATTGGAAAGAACATTTACTCCATGCAAGGGCTAAAAAATTTCTTATTCCGTCATGTTCCCCTCTTTTCAGAAATTGTCTCGGGGTTTCAGCGAGGGGAGAAATTGAAACATTTTGGTTTGAAGCCTACTTTTTGAATGGATTTCTTGTATGAGAAAACGCTTCCTGGGAATTTATAGTGTTCAAAAAATATGCTTCCACTTGGCTGTGTTTGGAGAGAGGGGCTTGAACGATGGAGCATTATTTGGCCCTTCTTTCTCATGTTGTCAAAGTCTTGGGGCACCCCTTGTGACAAGAGGGGGCTGTATTGTGCCCAGCCACAAGAAAGGGGTTGCATTGTTATGTGAGCTTGAGGAGGGGGTTCTGCTTGAAACATGGTGCTGGTGGGAATGGGAAAAGATGGTGTGTGGATCCAAGGTCAAATAGCAGGCAGTGCGCCTTGTCCCCTCCACAGTTCTGCAGCTGGCAGTTCCCTTGCAGCCCTGTGCACTCATCCTTGCAGTCAGGGCCTGGGAGGCTGTGCTAACAGCTGCAAAGGAGCAGAGCCAGCACTTGGTTGCACGAGAACTGCTGCTCTAAGCACCCGACTCATCCTTGTTAGAGGAACGCTGACTCCTAGTTAGGGGAGTGGACCTGAATGGAGGGAGGCAGGTGGACAAAAGATGTCCCTCCCAAAAAAAGGGGAGGGATGAGGAGGAACTATTTGGATTACGGCAAATTTTGCTTTGGTACCTACTTGCCTGCTTGTTCAGGCTTGAGAAATCTCACACATGGCTGTAGCGTTTTGGTTCCCTGAACATCTCAGCCAAGTGGACTGCATTTCTGAGTACTTTATTATGTGCATGCAATGGGGCTAGGAGGCTATTCCCTGCATCTAACAGTGATCTGTTCATGTAAGCTATTCTAGCAAGGGGTTGTTGATGCTGTGACCATGGAGGAGATGCCTGCACAAGTGATGGGGATCCTGTGCCCCTCCAAATAATGTTGGGCTCCTAATCCCATCAGCCCCAGCTAGCATGGTCAGGGGTGGTGGGAGGTGGGAGCCCAACAGCATCTGTGGCCCCACATGTTCCCCACCCCTAGCCTACAGGTAAGTGCAGGCTCTGCACTCCAATTTGTGCATTGATTATATCAGTGAGTAGCTTTCCTTGTCACCTTAAATTGCCTCCAGCAGAGAAGAGGCAACTTTTTTCTTGATGCGTATGCAGCTACTTCTGCAGATGGTTAATCATGAAGCAAGAACTTGGCCCTCAATGCCCACTTTTCTCTTTCTTTTCCTTTGTCGCCATTGGCCAGCAGGTTATTTATTTAGTAATGGCTGCCAAAATGCCCTTCTCCTAGGCTGAGCTCTTCTCATGGGTTTTCTGGCTCTGTGAGAGTTGCTCCGCCAGACCTTTGTGCAGCCTTTACATGAATTCATTCCTGATCTCTTCTCTTGCAGGCCACCAGGGAGGCTTCTGCATGATGTGCGTTATGCAGAATCACATGATACAGGCTTTCGCCAACAGTGGCAATGCCATCAAGCCGGTGTCCTTCATCCGAGATCTCAAAAGTAAGCAGCTGAGGGAGCTTTGTTTTGATGAGGCTGTACAGTGCCGTTGTGATGCATCTCACCAGTACATACAGGGAAAAGGGGCCAAAGATCTCTTTGTTTGAAGTGTTGACTGTAGAGTGTGTGTGTGTGTGTGTGTGTGTGTGTGTGTGTACACATGCCATACACTGCACTGCACATGAAAAAGCCAGGTGCGCAGATCACCCCATTGTGGAGCTAAGTCTGAAGACGTGGCAGCTGGGCGTGCAGATAAATAAATACATAAATAGATTAGAGGTATTTTTGGCGCTCCTTTTGTTTCTTTTAACCATCCAACTGAGGTTGCTGGTATTTAAGAAACTACGAAAGGGAGATTGAAATGCACTATATGCTGTCCTCATCAGCATTTTGCTTAGTTCAGCATTCTGCAGAATCTAGAATGGTTTGGGGTTTTGTGTGTGTGTGCGCGTGCGCATGCTAATAAACTTCATGTAATTCCTGTGCCCCGGTCAAGTGTCAGCGATGCCTGTTACCTTGGCATGAGCTTGACCTGCGCTGGGAGGGCATAGGAAGCCAAACTTCAGAGTCCTTTTCCTCCGTCTGGCAGAGATTGCTCGTCACTTCCGCTTTGGCAGCCAAGAGGATGCTCACGAGTTCCTGCGCTACACCATTGATGCCATGCAGAAGGCCTGCCTCAATGGTTACACCAAGTACGCACAGCTCCCTGTCTCGGGGGGGGGGGGAGGGTCAGGGCCGTACCTTTCACTTGGTTGCAAAGAGATGGGCAGGATGAGATCTTGCCACCTTCCCCTGTTGTGCAAGCAGCTTCTTGGAAGCATGAACCTTCACAGGTGGAATGTGGGTGGGGGAAAGGGGGGGGCATGCTGGGTAAGTCACCACTCAGCTAATGGTGGCTGCTTCTCCTTTGCCCAAGGAAGCAAAAGCTAGTAATCCTCCCTAGGGAGGAAAGTCCTAAGGGCTGCTTCTGTGTCCCTGCCACTATTGAGGCCCCATATTGCTTCCTGAAGGTGTTCTCCACTCTCTTCCTAACCCTGGGCTGCTTTTCTTCCCAGGCTGGACCGCCAGACCCAGGCTACCACATTGGTGCACCAGATCTTTGGCGGCTACCTCCGATCTCGTGGTGAGCACAGCTTTAGCCCGGTACCTTTCACGCCCTTTATGCTTGAAGCGTTGACCAAGTCCTAGTGATAGCTCTACAACTCCAGCTTTTCCTTCATTGCCCAGCTGCGTTTCTGCAATGCCCACCTGACTTGTGGGCGCACACAGCTGCTGATGTCCCAATACCGTGAGAGTTTCCTGCGGGCTTCCTTTGGCCTCTGCCCAGGTTTTGAAGAGGATATTGGGAATCGGGGGATTTAGCTGCTTCCCGTGCTGGTTTAGCTGCTTCCCGTGCTAGCTGCCGAGGTGGAAGCGTTGATGTCTCGGAAGTCCCGTTGTGAAATATGACCTTGGCGGGCAGCTGAGGCCATGAAGAGTAGGCAAGCAACTGTTCTGCTTTCTTTGCAGTGAAATGCTCGGTGTGCAAGAGTGTTTCGGACACTTACGACCCCTTCCTGGATGTGGCTTTGGAGATCAGGGTATGCCAGTGTTAAAATCAACGCTTTCACCTTTTATTTCTTTTCCATGGTAGGCCTAAAGAGGGACCTAAGCTGGCAGGGGATTTGCAAATATGAGCGGATTCACAGTGCTTTCCTACTTATACACAAGTGCTGCATGTAGGGAGGCATTTAGTACGCACTGAAGTGTAGCGAGCAAGTGGCATATAGGTACTCGGTAGCCTGTGCACGGCTGATGTATAGAAAATGATAATAATGGTGGGGTGGGGTGGGGAACCTGTGGCCCTCCAGATGTTGATGGACTCCCCAACCAACATGGCCAATTGTGAGGGATGATGGGAGTTGTAGTCCCACAATATCTGGAGGGACAGAGGTTCTCCATGCACTGGGCAGGAAGAGAAAAGGGCATCCCATCTAAGCTAAGATAACAGTAGCCGGGGCGGTAGTGGGTGAATGAAACCACTTCCTAAATAATAATAATACTAATTTATTATTTATACCCCGCCCATCTGGCTGAGCTTCCCCAGCCACTCTGGGCGGCTCCCAATCGAGTGTTAAAAACAATACAGCATTAAATATTAAAAGCTTCCCTAAACAGGGCTGCCTTCAGATGTCTTTTAAAGATAGGATAGCTGCTTATTTCCTTCACATCTGAAGGGAGGGCGTTCCACAGGGCGGGCACCACTACCGAGAAGGCCCTCTGTCTGATTCCCTGTAACCTCACTTCTCGCAATGAGGGAACCCCAGAAGGCCCTCGGTGCTGGATCTCAGTGTCCGGGCTGAACGATGGGGGTGGAGACGCTCCTTCAGGTATGCAGGACCGAGGTAAAGAACTAAAGAGACATCATTAATAATAATAATAATAATAATAATAATAATAATAATAATAATTAATCTAATGACAACAACAACAATTTTATTGTTTATATGCTGCCCATCTGTCTGGGTTTCCCCAGCTGCTCTTTTCAGAGCTCACCTGAGTGTAGTTATAACCTGAGCTTTGGTGTGATTTCTGTATGAATGTCCCTCTTCTGTTTGATTACAGCAGACTGCCAACATCGTGCGGGCATTAGAGTTGTTTGTAAAGGCTGACGTGCTAAGTGGAGAGAATGCCTACATGTGTGCCAAGTGAGTTGCCTTCCTCTTGACCTATCCATCTCTCCTGTTTGGCACCTTTTCTTTTGCATAATGACGCCTTTATTTATTTATTATTTTTTAAAAAACAGAAGCATATTTCTAGAATGGAAGTGCTAACTTAGGAGGTCAGGCAAATATGTTCTGCTCCGCAGCTTCAGTAACTGCTGACTCATGCTTAAAAAAAAATCTGTAGGAAAAAGAAAAGGGAGGGGACTAGGCTCACCTCTTAGCTATTTCCAAAGTGATGAATTGGGTTGGTGGTGGGAATAACGAAGCAGAAGAGAAGTTTGGGTATGTATCTTCACAGTGTGTGGTGTTCTTTATTTATTTATTTGATGCCTCTGCCTTCTACAGTGGTACCTCGGGTTACAGATGCTTCAGGTTAACAGACGCTTCAGGTTACAGACTCCACTAACCCAGAAATAGGACCTTGGGTTAAGAACTTTGCTTCAGGATGAGAACAGAAATTGTGTGGCCCCATTAGCTAAAGTAGTACCTCCGGTTAAGAACAGTTTCAGGTTAAGAACGGACCTCCAGAACGAATTAAGTTCTTAACCCGAGGTACCACTGTACTTGAAACCAAGCCATTTCCCTGATGGTTTCAAGGCCACCTGCAGGGCAGAAGATGCTAGCTTCATATGCAGGGAAAGACTTAATAGCCTTCCCCACCCGCCGGTCTCACGAGGGGGCAGTTGTGCAGCTGCATAGCAGGAGGGGAGTTCTCAGGGCATCCCCCGTTTTCACTGAGCCTTGCAACGAGGAGCCAGAGTGTGCTGATATTTCCTCTTCTCTGTGCCAGGTGCAAGAAGAAGGTGCCAGCCACCAAGCGCTTCACCATTCACCGGGCATCCAACGTCCTCACCATCTCGCTCAAGCGCTTCGCCAACTTCAGCGGGGGCAAGATCTCCAAGGTACGTGGCGATCTGGAAAGCGGGGAGGGGGAACAAAGACGTCCCTTCTCCTCTGGAAGAGGGTTTGGAGAAGCGCTCGTGGCTGCTGTCTTTCTGACCTCATGCCAAGCCTTTTAAGGGTTATACAAGTACTGAAGAAACGAACCTATGCTGCCCATTCTTGTAGTAGACCGGTATAAAGTAAGCAGCACATAAGTGGCACGCAAAACACTAAAAAACCATTATACTTTCTAAATCTTGTATTAATAATCCAAAAATTGAGAGAGCTATGTACAAGATCTACTACAGAAGCCACAAACAGAAACATCATTCAAATTGTGTCCAAAAGGAAGATACAGTCTTTAAATGTTCCTTTAGCCAGGCTCCTGTAGATATCAACGAGGATAAGTTTGATCAAACCAAGTGTCGGTGATGTTACGCACAAGAGTTAGACGGGGTGCTGGCGTTTGTCCCCTGTTTCACCCATGAAGAGTCCCGGGCTTCTTCAGTAAATTCTCTTTCACGGTTTTGATATATTTATAAACATTCACTGGTGGCATAAACCAAAACTTATTAGTGTTTGAAACAAAATTTCTAAATAATATCTGAAAGTCTATACTTACAGTCCATTTCTTCTTAGATTAAGCTACAATATTTAATTTCTTTCTTCAGGAAATTCTTCCTCAAGATTTTGGTGTATTTACATACATTCACTTGTAATATAAACCAAAACCTGATTAACCTTTAAACATTCATTATATAATTTTTGAGAGTATAAATTCAAAAATCAATACTTACACTTCATATGCTAAGTTCCTTCTTGACCCATGGATGCTTTCCCTTTTCCCTTGCAGGATGTCGGCTACCCTGAGTTCCTCAATATCCGCCCCTACATGTCTCAGAGCAACGGTGACCCTGTCATGTATGGCCTCTATGCTGTGCTAGTACATTCAGGATACAGCTGCCATGCGGGGCACTATTACTGCTACGTCAAGGTGAGTCCTTTCGTGTGTTGTCAAAGGGCACCCCAGGCTGTGGGGTGGTCATGTGAAGCATTGGCAAGCATCAGTGTGGAAGGCTGAACTGCGTGAATGCTCTTCAGAACCCAGCTGGGTTTAAGTGTGTCTAGCTATCTTGCTTGGAATTCCTGCTTTCTCACTTTGGCTCCCTGCTGGCATTCGGAGTGGCCAGGCTTTTAATGCTGCTTTCTCCAGAGGTTCAACAGCAAAGAATATTGGTGATTGCAGACAGTGCATCTCTGGAGCTCTGATGTTCATGTCCAAATGTTATAAGTTGGCTGGATGTTGTAGGAGGCAGCCTGCTGGAAAAACATTCTCTCCAGCGGGTGCTGAATGCAGCAGTAAGACTCCTTACAGGGTCCTCGCCGCAGGATCACATTCACCCGGTGCTATACCAGCTGCACTGGCTCCCGGTGGAGTACAGGATCAGGTTTAAGATGCTGGTTTTAACCTTTAAAGCCCTATACAGCTTAGGACCCTCGTGCCTACGGGACTGCATCTCCTCGTATGTCCCACAGAGGACCTTACGGTCTTCAAACTAAAACATCTTGGAGGTCCCAGGCCACAGGGAGGTTAGGCTGGCCTCAACCAGAGCCAGGGCTTTTTCGGCTGTGGCCCTGATCTGGTGGAACGCTCTGTCACAAGAGGCTAGGGCCCTGTGGGACTTGACATCTTTCCGCAGGGCCTGCAAGACAGAGCTGTTCCACCAGGCCTTTGGCCAAGGCACAGTCTGACCCCCTCCTTTGGTAATCCTCACAGAACTCTAGTCCAATGGTTGCCATTAATCTGATTTGAACTGATTTTAGAATGAAATGATTTTAGAATGCTGTGTTACTTTTATTGTTGTTAGCCGCTCTGAGCCCGGCTTCGGCTGGGGAGGGCAGGATATAAATAAAATATTATTATTATTATTTTATTATCTCTAGCACAAGAATTATCCAACCGTTTATTGCCCTAGTTGGCTTTATTCCTTCCCATAGTAGCCAGCCAGATGGCAAAGGGGAAGTTTAGAAGTGGGGTAACTAACCTCCCTAGGGTTATTCTCCAGCACTTGGTATTGTTATCAGTGCATGTGGATGTTGGATTCCTGGCTGTCATGACTTGCAGCCACTGGTACATCTGTTCATGAATTTATCTGGTCCAGTGTTTCCCAGACTTGGGTGTCTGGCTGTTTTCGAACTGCAATTCCCATCATCTCCGCTTCTGGACTTGCTAGCTAGGGATGATGGGAGTTGTAGTCCCAAAACAGCTGGAGACCCAAGTTTGGGAAACATTGACCTAGTCCCTTTTTTCAATGGAGCTTATGCCTACCTTTGATGGTGTGCAGTGCCTGTTCCCCTCCTGCCTAACGCTGCTGTTCTGTGCTGTGTTGTAGCTACAAATCCTCCTTCCTCTTCCCATTTTCAGGCCAGTAATGGGCAGTGGTACCAGATGAACGACTCAATGGTGCATTCGAGCAACATCAAAGTTGTCCTCAATCAACAGGCATATGTGCTTTTCTATCTTCGGTAAGTGGGGCATGGTATGGGACCTGCCGTTGGCCGCCTCTCTTCATGCCTGTTTCTTGGGGTGCCCTTCAATCCACCTGTCACCTTTCTGCTAATCGAGTGGAGTGGAGAGGAGCAGAAGTCCATTTTTTTAAATGGAGGGAGGAGCAGGCTGGGGTCAACTGGGGGCGATGATAATAACACGGTTGTTGCTAATGCTGGGAAGCACCCTTGGCCATTCTTAACCCATCCCTGTTTTAGCAGGGTCCTCAGCTACTTCTGCTGATGTGGTTTCCTTTTCATGTTGCTGTGATTGCTAAATATCATCTCATGTAAATGAACAAAATATTCAGAGGGAAGCAGAGTGCCTGGCAGTGATCCACAAATAAATAGCAGCGAAAAACCCAATAATATGTACCTTTTATAAAAGAAACTCTAAAAACCAAGTGTGTTTAGACCAGAGGTCGGCAACTTAAGGCCCATGGGGAGGTCTGCCGGGGAGTGGACTGGACCAGCCTCAAAAAAACGTTGCCAACCCCTGGTTTAGACCCTCTTTCAATAAAGTCTTTCTCTGTGATAAAATGTACATCAATGCTAATGAGTAGCTGCTCTGCCAAACTGTTCAAAGGCCAATATATACGAGAATACAGGTTTTTTTTAAAAAAAATCTTACTATTCAGCATTTGCACTGCCCTTTATTGTTGAAGTCTTCAGTTTATGAATGACCTCACAACAACATCTGTAGAGGTGTGGTGCTTTTCCGTTGATCATTTGTAATCAATAATAAACCCGGGTGTTACATTTTCATGCGGTGCTTCAAATGCTGCAACAGTTTGAATTGTATTGTACTCTTGCATACTGTCCATTGAATAATTTTTGAGGGGCCTATGCATTAGCAATGTACAATCTATAGCTGGCAAAGAGTTACATAAGTTGAGATGTTTTTGTGTTTTAGATATTCCTTTGTGTTCATATTGTTTTCTGTTGGGCTTTTTGGGTTGTTTTCTGTTTTATGGTTTAAAGTTGTTTCCTTAACTTCTCTATTTGCTTTTCTTTTTTTAAATCTAAGACCAAACAAATACTTCTGTGTTCTTTTGTATTTGTAAACTGTAGCGCAGTGGTAGGGAATCTCAGACCTGTGTCCTAAATTAGGTGCTCCAGGACCTTCCCATTTGGCCTGCAATGTGGCTTTTTTGGGAGGGGAGGGGGGAGGAAGCCCAGCTGCTCATCACTTCATGCCGTTTTATAGCCAGCACCTAAATGGTGAAGCTCTGGTGTCAAATTCCAAGAAATGCTTGAGGGAGCACACTATAAATGTGTGTTATAGTTGTTAGGGTACCTGATGTCATGGTGGTGTCTCTGGTGACTGATAAATGGGCAGCCCTGCCTACCCGTCGGAATGGATTGCAGAGGGTGCCCCAATTCTTGGCCCGGATGATTTGCTCATCAGCCACACCCAGTTCCCCACCTTGGCTGTAATGGAATCCTTCATACTGAAGAAGGTTCACAGCACCTGCATTCTCTTGCCAAAGATCAGGGCTTTAATCCCTGCCCTATTAAACCTTGCCGCCTTGGTTGCATGATCCTGCTCTGTGCTGGGAACCGGATTGAAAGCTGTTCTCCCATCCATCAGCTGACAACACCGGTGACATCAGCTGATGGGCAGGTGGGTGTGGTTTGGAGGAAATGGCCTCCCTGAGCTAAATTAATCCTGGTGCGCCAAGATTGGCCTAAGAGCTGGAGGTTCCCCACCCCCTGGTCTGAAGAGTAGGGTGACCTCTAAAAATAGTGATAGCGATAACGTACAAGTTCCTCCTTCTTCTTCCCCCTTTTCAAGGATCCCAAGTACCAGGAAGAATTCTGAGGGGACCATCTCCAAAAGCACATGCCCTGCATCCAACCGAGCAAGCATAGTCTCCGACCACATGAAGAAAAGCATGACCAATGGTGCCCTCGCGTCACCGCTGATGAGCAAGGTGAATATCTGCATAGTCCGCCTGCCATCCAGAATTTCCCACCGTCAGAACTGTGTGTGTTTTGAACTTCAAAAGGAAAGGGGAAAGTCTTAAGCTTGAGCAGTGCAGATTCTGGGCTGAGGAAAAACAAAACCCATTGGCCTGTAAAAAAAACCCCAAAGTAAATTGAGAGCGAGTACCCTGAAGCTCTCTTCAGCTACTGAAAAATATTACGCAGTCTCTTCTCTGGGTTGGTATGTTATCCGCACACTTTTCATCAGCGGCCATAAGTGCTAGCAAGTTTATTTTTTGGGGGAAATTGAAATTCTTCCAGCCATACAAATGCACTGCAGCAGGCCGGCAGCCAGCCCAAGACACTGTTATGAATTGTGCTTCCGATGCAGTCACAAAACTGGCATTTTGAGTGTTAATACGTGGAGGAACTAAAGCCTTGTTCTGCCCCCAGCATCTTTATGGGAAACATGCTTGCAGTTTTATGTAATGGATGGGGTGCCAGTAGTTGGGCATCTTAGTGCTTCTGCTCCATGCTCATTCTCACAGAAGTGGTGAATCTGTGAGTGGATTGTACCACTTCAGGCTGCAAGGGGGGAAGGCTCACATGACTGAATGCTTCTTTGCCTAGAAAACAAGATGGCAGTGAGAGGTTTGGCCTAGCCGTTTCCCTCGCATTCCAACTTCTATGTGAAGTATATCAAAATAACTCGAAAATGGGGTGCATTCCCTCACACGAGCCCTCTCCAGTGGTGTCAGTTGGTATGGTCAAGGAAGTTATTCGTTTTACCTCCAAAGTACTTTTCCTTAAGTTGACAAAGTACTTTTCATTAAGTTAACAAACAACTTAACAAAGAATATAATAAGAGAATACAATCATTACAGTTGGGAGATAAGAAATAAAGTAGCTGTTACACTCAGTGAGTTAGCGCCCAAGTAAAAGATTTTATGGCCTAGAACTGCACCATAACAGGCAGTCTATTGTAATAATCAGAGATCACCTCTGAAATAAAGTACAGTGGTACCTCTGGTTAAGAACTTAATTCGTTCCGGAGGTCTGTTCTTAACCTGAAGTACCACTTTAGCTAGTGGGGCCTCCCGCTGCTGCCGCCGCACCACCAACGCACGATTTCTTTTCTCATCCTGAGGTAAAGTTCTTAACCTGAGGTACTACTTCCAGGTTAGCGGAGTCTAACCCGAAGTATTTGTAACCTGAGGTACCACTGTACTCTTAGTAGCAACTGATAATTTAACTATTCCAGGCATTTGTTTAAACCAGTGGGACTTGGCGTCTGTGAACCTGCTGTGTTCATACAGTATATGAAATAAAATCAAACCAGGCATTTTGGCCTCTGGGTAGTTTTAATGTAACATGAATTTTTTTTCAAGGAGAGGGCAATTTGCTAAGTCTTGGTATACCAGTAATCCAAATCGCCAAGATCAAAAGTCTTCCAGAACTTGGCAATTGTAGCAGTCCTCTCCTGTTTTGAGAACAAGGCCAGAGCCCACCGACTTGAATGGTAATAAATGCATCAGTTGCTTCCCAGTGGATCAGATGGGGGAAATCTTAACCCTGAGTAATTTGTAAGTGAACTGCATGACTTTCATGCAGCTAGATAACCTTAAATGCCGTCTGCTTATAGATCTGGCAGTTTGCGGGGTATTGCGTTTGGATTGGTCTGAACAGTTTATTGAGCAGGGGGAGCAGTTCCCATTTTGTGGTGTTGGCTCTACCTGTCTTCATTCAACACCTGTTATCTTCTGTCGCTACAGAGGCAAGATGTGACTCAGGCCAGGAAGACGTTGGACCCTGAGGAACCTGGCGTCCCTGTTCCCCGCAGCTCCTTTGCTTCCAACTCCAAACCCCAGAACGGGACGCTTCCTCCTTCTCCTCATCCGAAGCTCATCCCTGCTGTTGGGTTCTCCTCTCCTAAGCTCCCTGCCAAGCTGTCTTTCCTAGACGACTTCAGCAAGAGGTCCAAGAAGCAGCCTCTCTTGCCACTCAAAACATCTCAGGACTTCAGCGAGGCCACCAGTGTCAGGGTGGAGATGGGCAAGCAGAGCTCCTGGGGAGACAAGGGCTTGGCCTTGTCTTCACAGCCGCCAGAGGCTCCCAGAGGAGACCCTGAGGCCAAAGTTCGTGAGGAAGGCCCAGAGGCGCCGAGCAAGGCCTCCTCACCTTTGACTTCTTCCTCCTCGTCTTCTTCCTCCTCGTCCTCTTCGAGCAGCTCCTTTTCCTCCAGTCCAGCACATCGCCCAGCCAAAGGACTCCCGCAGGCCACGATGGGCGTCAACGGCTACTGCTCCTCTCAGGAATCGGACTCTGCCTCTGGGAAATCTGTTTCCGAGGACTCCAAGTTTGCCAAGCTGAAGTCGCCTTTGCTGGCTAATGTGACCAATCTGGAGCTGGGAAATACCATGTCCCCCCCACCTGCAAAAAAGCTGGCCCTCTCTGCCAGGAAGGTGCGTTTTAGGGGTACTTTACCTCACCTACCTCCAAAATGGTGGCAAAATGGAGTGGTGATTTGGGTGGTGGGGTGGGGTTGATTCAGGCAAGGGGCATTTCAGGCTTGCGGCAGCACTGCAGACTCGATCACATATGCAGTTGTAGAGTTGGAAGGGATCATCTAGTCCAGGGTTCCCCAAACGTGGGTCTCCAGCTGTTTTTGGACTACAACTTCCATCATCCCTAGCTAGCAGGACCAGTGGTCAGGGATGATGGGAATTGTAGTCCAGAAGCGGCTGGAAACCCAAGTTTGGGAAACTCTGACCCAACCCCCTGCAAGGCAGGAATATTTTGCCCAAAGTGGAGCTCGAACCCACAACCCTGAGATTAAGAGTCTCATGCTTAACCAACTGAGCTGTTTTGTAGGTAGGAGCCCAGGGAGATTCATCACCTGGCCAGCTTGTAAGTCCCAAGTGCTTTCTGACTACCCTCCTTACCTGCCAATCCATTGTTGCAAACTACGGCCCACACATAATGCAAAGTCAAATCATGGCTTAGTGTGAAAAAGCAAGTGTGCAGGTTCCCTGATTCAAGGATTGCGGCCACAGCACTCCTCTTGTGCTGCCCAGGGCAGAGCAGTGGCTTGGCCCAGGTTCAGATGCCGTTCTAAGCCAAACCATGGCTTGGTCCTGGGTAGCATGGCAGCAAGCAGAACCCGGGGAGGAGCAAAGCGGCTGAGATCTCCACTCCTGGAACCGGCATGCGCCCTATTCGTGCTCAGCCATGGCTTGATTCTACCTGCGAACAAGCTCAGTATTCTTTTAAGCAGGTGGCTTGCCTTGCATCTGCATTCTGTGCAGGGGGAATCTTTTCCCCCAGACTCTAGGGGAGAAACTTGTGTTCTGTAGAGCTGGTCTCCCCTCATTCTTGCCCCTTCAAATCCTCTTGCTTGGTGAGGCCCACATTAAAGGAGGCATTTCGCTGCTCACAGGGCCAGAGCAGAGAGACCCTGGCTGGTGCTTTTCGTTCCTCTCTTTGGAAACAAGGAAGATGGGAAGGTGCCTGTTGCCCATTGTTTTATTCTAACACTGTTCTGTCTTTATACATGTCCTTCCTTCTTTTCCCTTTGTTTCTAACAGCAAACACTTTTCTGATTCTTTTTCCCTGTCCCACCCCCACCTGTTCTTTTGTTTTCCCCCTCCCCTCTCTTCTTGCTCTGCCCCCTGGGGTCATGGAAACCTCTTTTTAGACCACCAAGTTTTTATTTATGTCAATAACTACAGGGCAGCAACACACTGCAGAAACTGAGCAGCAGTGAGCGCCTGGCGCCGCCCCACCCTCCACCAGCTGCTACAAAAACCACCCACCCCGTCTGTGCCGCTGCACTCGACTATTCCAGGTGAGCTCCCGGGGCCCTTGCAGGGGTGGGGGGCGGTCATAACCCTGGCCTGGCTTTCTGAACCCTCTCATTGCTGTGTGGCTCTTTGGCTTGTCATAATAAGTCACTGCAGCGTTTGGTACTTTTCTGAAGCAAAGCCTTTCTGGATTTGAGGGTGTTGCTGCAATTGCTAGCATGTGCCTTGAAGCCCACCTGTTACTGGGTTTTGTGTCTGGTTTGGGTGCTTTGGGCAAATGGACAGGGAATGAGAAACGTCACCCCGCTTGGACACTATGTGTGAGAGCAGCCTCTGGGTTTTTTAAATTTGTGTTATATATACATTGGTACCTCTGGTTGCGAACGGGATCTGTTCTGGAGGCCCTTTCGCAATATGAAAAGAGCGCAACCCGCAGCGGCGCGTCTGCGCACACACAAGTTGCGATTCGCTCTCCTGCGCATGCGCGTGATGTCATTTTGCGCGCATGCGCGAGCGGCGGAACCCAGAAATTTCAGGTACTTCCGGGTCGCCGTGGGACGTAACCTGAAAGAACCTAACATGAAGCGGACGTAACATGAGTTATGACTGTATATGTTTGTGTGTGTTTATCGTATGTGTGCGCGCACACACATGTATACAGTGGTAAATGATTAGGGTTGTAGCCAACGGCTTGTATCTATTGCAGCGCTAAATAAGCATCCCGTCAGCACAGGGATTCCTGCTTGTGCAATGGGACTTGCCCCCCACTCCAAATTTGCTACAGAGGGTTGGAGGAATTCCTAGAGCAGATTGTGGGGGCGGGGGAGTTGTCGAACTGGTGATCCTTATGCTAACAGGATACTTGCGTAGTACTGCATTGTATGCAAGCCTCTGTTAGTCCTCAGAGTTGACCAGTTGCAGATAGTTGGCATGACCAACTTAGGTCCATTAGTTTCAGTGGGTCTACTCTATCTTCATTGGGTGCAACCCCATAGTAAGTATTAACAGATTAGTGGCAAGCATAATGCAATAAATATTTTTAAACCTATGTACATCCTAACGGCCACACATCACTTAAAATGCATCTCTTTTAAGACAGTATAATTGTATATTGCTTTAAAAGTAGCACATGGTTCGTTTAATCATATGTGACTCCGGTCACATCAAGTCAACAGAATAAAACTTCCAACTTCAAATGTACTCGTCGATATGGGGTTCAACTTTTTTCTTTTTATATTCATTCCACCCATGCTCCTCATATTGGACCTGTATTTCAACCTACATCTCACCAAACAATTGGGGTTCTCAGTTTATTATCACGTGGTCAACCTCTGCCTCTGTTTATGTTTTTAAATTTCGCCATATGTTCTAGGTCCCAAACGTTTCCTATCCAAGCCTCTGATTGAAGAGGGTCTGGTTTTCCCCAAGCCTGACATGTGGTCATACAGGCTGCTATTGCTATAAGGCGGACTGTCATTTTGAGATCTTCTTGGGGGTCCCACCATTCCTTTAAAATAGCCAGATAATACAAGTGCTAAAGCAGCTGCATGCAGGGCTGCATTCTATTATGGGCCCCTTTCTGTGGCAAAAGTGGGGTGAGCTAGGATTGTAAATTTTGTCCTTGCACAGTAGGCAAGTTTCTAAATACACTCATGCACCCCTCTAGAATCCTACATCCAGGCAAGCGGAGTTCGATGGCACATACCAGCCAGATAAAATCCCTTGAGAAGGGTATGAAGTGGGATTGGCGAGGGCTGTGGCCCGGGGAGAGGGATCGTGGCCCACGGATGGTCGTGAGGGCCATATCAAGACCTAGAGAGGCCGCATCTGGCCCCTATGCCTGAGGTTCTGCATCCCTCTAGTAAGGGCTGTCTTGGTAATTCATAATCCAATACTTTATTTCTCTTAATACATGATTCCAGGCCACCATCTCTTGCCATATAACCTCACATCAGTGCAGTCTTCCTTCCCTACTCTTCTACTAGCGCTCAGTTGAGAGTCTTTTGCGTTGAGAGTCTTGTTGGCTCGCGTTGTTCTTTTGAGTTCTCCAGGGACAAGTGTACTTCCTGGGCGCAGGTTTGCCAACTGTCCAGCCTCTGCAGAGGTGCACAGCTGCATTGCTCTGTACTGCAAGCTTTTTGTGCTACGGCGAGACACTCTGTTCTTTGAGACTAAACTCTTAAAAGCAATACAAATTAGCTTATACTTAGGTAGCAAAGCATCTGCATGCTTTGAATACAGGTGGAACTTAAGGGGTTGTTTATCCTGCAAGAAGCAGTGCAGAACAGAGCAATAGAAGGAGGTGATCTCTAGGGAAATGCCCATGCGGGGGGGCGGGGTTCCTCACTGCTCCAAAAAACCCCAAGAATTATTGCGAATGGCCTTAAAATATTCAAATATAGCTCCACAACCTGGTGAATATAAAAACTCAAGCACCAAAAGTGCCTTGGCGGGAGAGCTTTGAATTTGGCCCTGAAATAACTCCTCAATTAGGGCATAGAAATCCTCCAGCCCAGAAGAACTCCACGCCTGTGTTGTGGAAATGTGCTAGCTGACCGTCCTATGTATGTCTTTAGATGAATAAATCTCTATAGATTGAGCTAGAAGTGGCATGGAGCTTAGGACCCTCATACCTACGGGACTGCCTCTCCCGGTATGCCCCGCAGAGGACCTTAAGGTCCATAAATAGCAACACCCTAGAGGTCCCGGGCCCTAAGGAAGTCAGATTAGCCTCAACCAGAGCCAGGGCCTTTTCAACACTGGCTCTGGCCTGGTGGAATGCTCTGTCTCATGAGACCAGGGCCCTGCAGGATCTGATTTCTTTCTGCAGGGCCTGTAAGACAGAGTTGTTCCACCTGGCCTTTGGCTTGGAATCAACTTGATCCCCTCCCCCTCTTTCCTTTTTCCTTTCTCCTTCTGTGATGGAACTCCTATTTGGGGACTTCCCTGGCTTTTTTCTGGACCAGTCTGGATAGTTGGCCTTGGTGAAGATTTGACGTTTTCATCCCCCAAAAGTTTTTGATTTGAGTTTCTACTGAAATGAGGCTGCATTTTAATGTTGTATTTTAATCTTGTTTTTAAGTTGTATTTTAATCAATTGTTTTTATACCTGGTGTTAGCCACCCTGAGCCCGGTCTTGGCTGGCTGGGGAGGGCAGGGTATTAATAATAATAATAATAATAATAATAATAATAATAATAATAATAATAATAATAATAATAATTAGTGAGGAAACATTGCAGGGTCAGTGAAGTGGGGTTGGGCCTTTGGGATAGGGGCAGAAACAGTTCCAAAGCCTGACGCCATACCAGTCTTAAGCCTGGAAGGAGCTGAATGTTTATTAATGCCTAGGATGTGTGGGGTGGTCTGCCTCTGTATCCCAGTTGCTGCAGATCACAAGTAGGGAAAGGGCTGTTGTGCCCAAGTCCTGGGCACCTGGTTGACCACTCTGAGAACAGAATGTAGAATTAGATGCATGAATCCAACAGGGCTTTCCTTTGCTTCGGTTGACAATGCTTTGTCCTTCTGGGTGATGTAAGGGACCATTTATGTTGTGAAAGAGGCCGGCACTGGCTCTCTTTTAGAACAGAAACGGGTGTGGTCTTCTGCAGAGACTCCTGCCGCTTTGGTGTCGGTTGGCTCTTAGCTTTGTCTGTGTGTGATTCTCTAGGACGCCCTCATCTGCTTCCAAATCTTCAGCGCCTCCACCGCCGGCCAGCAGCGCCTTTGTCAAACCCTTGCCCAGCTTCAAATCATGCTGCCTCTCTGCTGCCCCTCTGCTGCCACCTGCAGTGCCCAAAGAGGCACTGAGCCACTCTTGCCCAGACCGGGACAAGAGGCCTTTCCTTGCCAGCTCCAAGAAGGGGAAAAGGAAGCGTAGCCTCTTGGAGGAAGAACAAGGCACCCATTGCATCCCAAGCACACAAACCATTGGTGCAGAGGGAACCTGCCTCTCCAAGCCACCCAGGAAGAAGAGGCAACTCGAGGAAAACGGCAGGCCTGGAGACTCCTCTCCTGAACCGGAATCTGACTTGGTGGCAGCCGGGAAGGGAGAGGAAGAGGGAATAGCTGGAGGCTGCAAGGTAGCAGATCCTAGTCTAGCTAATTCCACCCAAAAGAGGAAAAAGAAGAAAAAGAAAAGGAAGCTGCAGCAAACAGAGGAAGACTGTAAGCCTTTGCTGTCCCCTGTGAACAGGTGAGTGTTTGCTTGGCTGTCTTTTCTAGGGGAAGGGCTTTGCTTGGAGAGAGAAACATGAGCACTTGACATCTCCACCATCTGGAGGTGCATACCTGGGGATCCTTGGATCTTGACTGTTTTCACACACTAATACCTCATCCTGTAGAATTCTATCGGTTATATTTTATCTGTGCAATTGGAATGAATTTCAGGAACCAACATGTCTTTTCTGTGCAGCCAGAACAGGAGCAGTGAACAGCGTTATAGGCTTGTCTTCACTTAACCCACCCCACTGCCTGCTCAGTTATGAAGCATATTCTTATGTTATGAATGGTCTGTTGTCACCATTAGGGAAAAAGAGGTCAGAAATAGGCCACTGTATATGTGGACTGTCCCTGGATCAAGTAACTTTCCTTAAGTTCTCAAAACTCTTAACCTAGCTCAAGGTTGCCATCTGAACTAGCCAGATGTTTAACTGCGAATCACTCAAGTCAATCCATCATTTGAAAAATAAGGCTTGCCATCTTGCCCAAAAATGGCAACTGGACATTCCATTTTGGCGACTTTAACCTTGGTTTGAGGAGCCATTTGGCGCCTAGGCTTATATATCTGAGTTTCTAACACTGTTGGGATGGCAAGCCATGAAGACTTAGACTAAGCTCTCAGACCCCTCTGTGAATTGCTAGGTAGGAGTGTGTTTCCTTGTTACCTATGTCTCAAGGGTCTTTGGGCCTCCCCCCTGCCCCCCCCCATCACCTTCAATAATAATAATAATAAATAATAAAACAAGTGGAGCCTTTGAGCCTAGTGGAACCAAGCGTTGCCCTGTGTTTACACAAGTCCTTCCTGCTGCCTTTTCGACCAATGTTTTGCATAATCCTGGCCCTTCCTGTCTGGTTGACCATCTTCTTTCCTCCCCTTTAAAGGACTGTGCCTACAAACCTGAGGCACTTATTTTTGAGGCTTCAATCCTGTGCAAGCTCAATTGGGAGTAAACTCTGCTAAGCAGAGTGGGCGGTCTCCTGAGTAGAGATGTAGATGTATTAAACAGGCCAAAAGGTACAGCTCAATAATTTTGATAAGAAGAAAGCAAGCACAGCATATAGTTCAGTTCCCCCAAAAGTTCCTCTTCCTCGCCCCTGTAAAATGAAAACTCTGAGGGAGGGGGAAGTATGCCTCCCAGATTTCCAGAAGCCTGGTGCTTCTTATCTGTGTATAACTAAAAATAGGTTTTGGGATTCTGCTGCTGCTACTGGTACAGACTGCGGGGCGTTTTGCTCAGATGCATTTTGCAGAATATACATCTGCCTAGAGATGAAACTGACAGTTTCTGACTGGCATGCTCGCGGTACGCCTGATCCTTTTAAGCAAGATCATGTAGCTGAAGGCTAGGCTTGCCATACATCAGGAAAATTCCTGATATGTCCTCGCTTTCAGGTGTAAAAATGGTGTCAGTGGAATTTTGCCGAATTGCCAAAATGTCTGGGAAAACCCGGGTGTCAGGCAACACGATGGAAAAAGCAGAAACAGCTCCAAAAGCTTAGAATCGCTATTTTGGGGGGCGGTTTCCCCCAAAAAGCTCAACTTTTTGAAATAATGCAACCCTACTGAAGGCTAAATCTGGACCCTCTCAGAAACATGGGCTGCTGGTTGCTGGATAAGACATGGAAAATTGGAAAGGAAATCATATAAATATGCTTAATTTTTCTGAGTGCTAGTCCTTATGTGGCCCCAAACAGCACCATATTGGCACAGATATATTAGGCGTGGGGTTTACAGAAGGAAAAACAGTAAGGGGGAGAGCCCCGGAATAGCCCAGTAAGGACTGAGCATGCTCAGTACCAAATAATGCTGACTGGTTCTTTGCGGGGAGGGGGATGGACTAAATATCTGGGAAGAGGGGCATGTTTAGCTGGCTGGAATCCTGAACTGGAACACCCACCCACCCCAGTTCAGCATTTTGTTGTGAGACTTCGCTCGCATGTATAGCGGTCTTCATCTTTGGAACCTTCATATAAATACTTGACGAGCCCTTTTGTGTCCTATTTCATTCTTTTATGCAGAAAATTCAGTTTTGATGGGGGCCGTTTTAAGAGACTGGTTTTTATTTTTACCTATTTATTAGATTCATATACCGCCCTTCATCATAAGATCTCCGGGTGATTCACAGAATAAAAAACAGGATAAAAACAAGTAAATAAGTAAAACAAAACATCAAAACAATACCCCGCCCTTTCCCACAGACACATTTAAAAGGCGGTAGAGTATTAATCAGCCAAAGGCCTGGTTGAAGAGGAATGTTTTCACCTGGTGCCTATATATATATATATAATGAAAGCATCAGGTGAACCTCCCTGGGGCGACTGTTCAACAAACGGAGCCACCACAGAGATGTTGCCACCCTCTGTACCCCGAATGGAGGGGGCACACAAAGAAGGGCCTCAGATGATGATCTCAGAGTCCATTTGGGTTCATATGGGGAAAGGGTCCTTGAGGTGATATTCTTTGTACTTTCTCATTGCATTCAGATACAGTTTTAAAGCAGGTTATTTTAAAGCAATGGCTGCTGGTTGTACTTTTTTTCTGGGTGGGTGGGAGGAACAGTTCTAACTTTAAAAAAATAAATGAATAAAACCAAAGGGGTTGGCTGTTGTTTTTTAATCCATTTTGCAGCTGCCCTCCACAGCGCGAGGCAGAAGCCTGCCTAATAGCCCATGAGCCGGTGGAGGAGTCCTGCAGCCTGAAGAAGAAGAAGAAAAAGAAGCAGAAGCAGCTTCCTTGCCCAGCTTCGGACAGCGGCAGCCCTGCTGGAGAGAGCGAGCACCGAAAGCACAAGAGGAGGGAGAAGCAGGGGGGCTCTGTGCCAGAGGCCAGCAGCCCCCAAGAAGAACAGAGAGAAAATGGCCTTTCCTCTGCTAGAATCAGCCCCCCAGGTTTGAGACATATCTATATCTTAGCTGGGTATGTGTGCGGAGAAAGGAGATTTAAGAGTGGGGGCGGTGTACCCCCCAGTTCAGATCGGCTCCTAGAATGGGCATAGGGGAGCTTGGACTTGCTGCAGTTCTAAACTAGGCTGAGCTGCCTGTCAGCTCCACTGTATCTGTGAAGAGCAGTAGTGACACTTGCCCCAAACCCAGAGCTCTTTTTGGGACGCGGAAGAACTGTTACCTATTTATATATTTATATTTATATATATACACACACACAAATGGTTTCCTTATGTCCAAACAAAAGCAGTATAGGTGCCTGTCAGGACTGGTCATTGTCCTCTTCAGATCACCACACAAACACTTCTTGTTCTTTTATAACTTTTTATTGTGTATTAACAAACAATCTTATAAACTGTTCTTATCTTTAACTATTATTCCTCAGAGTGACTTATTTCAGATACCTTCTGAGCTCTGCTTCTCCGTGACCAGCAACTCTCAAAATGGCGGACGCGCCCTTCCTTTCGCTTTCCCGCTCTTTTTTCTAACCTCCTCGCTAGAGCTGGCTTGTATCTCCCCTCCTCCGAATCTGAGCTATATTAGATTCACTGCTCTCCTCCCTCTCTTGCGGAAAACTTTCTCCCTCTGGGAAATTGGAAACTTCTAACTCTTCCCTGACACTAACTACTTAGCAACTACGTAGAATGTGGCAGTGGGTTTTCTCCCAAGGTTTCCTCTGCTTTTGTCCCAAGGCTTCATAGCCTCTCCCTGTTTGGTTTATGCACATCAGGCATCTCTTCCTAGGCGTGCAGATGAACTCAGACATAACCCCCACAGCTCTGACATGTTGACACCCAACAACCTAAGCTCAGTTAAACAAGCCGTTGTGATTAATTCTGGGTGCAAACCCTAGGAACTTGTGCAGTATTGTGGTTGGTGGCGATGTTCCAATAGTCTGTTGGTGTCTTGCACGTGTTTCCCCCCTGCAGGTGTAAGTGAGCATTTTTACCTTGGCCCGTGGACCACTGGGAATGCAAATCACACACCTGTTCCTGGGGTTGTGTTTCTTTTCAGTTCTGTTCCCTTGGTTTCCCTGGCACTGCTGCAGAGTGGCAGGTCAGATTTGCTGCATGACATGATTGTGCCAATACTTCTTACCACGCACCCTTCCTTCTTTCCACAGTGGCCTTGACCTGGACTGGCAGCCAGTTTAGACATGGGGACAAGTGCTCCTGGAACATCCCAAGTCCAAAGAAGGAAGTGGTACATCAGAAGCACGAACAGTTTGATGTGGTCCAGGAGCTACTGAAGGATTCTTCAGATAAAGCTTATGGAAAGCAAGGTACAGTACTTCTTTAAGGAAAGGGGTCTTCCCATAAACAGATGAGGCCCTACTGCTCCTGTGTTTTGGAAGGGGTTTCCTCCTCTTAAGCCACAGTAGGAAAACAAATAATGGGGATCTTTGGCATTCTCAAAAGGCACCCCGTGTTTTATGATAGAAGTGCATGTAGATAAGACAGTGTCCCTGTTTCTCTATGTGCGCTTCTGGTGATAGCACCTTGCTGTCTTCTTCAGTGGAGAAATGAGGAAAGGGCAGAGGGCTGGGATAGTGAGGAAGGACTGCCACCAGGGCCGGCCCACCTATGAGGCAAGCTGAGGCGACTGCCTTGGACGGCAGGACCCACAGAGGCAGCAGATAAATGTGTCTTTGGTATTTGGATTGTTCTTATTATAAAATGAAAAATAAAAACCACAGGGGCAGCAGATCCTGTAGATCTTTATTCCCCACCCTGTTCCTGATGTAGATCTTCACTCATCCATTCTTCCCTGGTGGGGAGGGCGGCACCATTTTGTGGTTTGCCTCAGATGCCGAAATCTCTTGGGCCGACCATGCGTGCCACGACCCCCAGCTCTTCTTTGCCAATGTGTTTCCTCCACAGTGTTGACATGGGATGGCGAGGTGTCGGCCATCAGCCAAGCTGCCATGCAGGATGCTGTATGGTCTCAGAGCCAGACAGTCATTGACGATTGGGATGAAGAGTTTGACAGTGGGAAGGTAAGAAGCCTAGCATGTTGCAAGCCTAGCCTAGTGTGTTCAGTTGCTAGTTTGGATTGTTTTTAAAACAGACTTCCCATCTTGAAAAGCATATATTTCTTCAGCATGCCTGCCTGCTCCGTTGTTGCTAGAACAATCAAAATACATCTGCTTGCATTTCTAATAGAGCTGTTGTATGACCTATGAGCATGAGCCAAATTTTAGGCTTAGTGGGTGATCCTAGTGATAGTCAGGAAGACATCTTTTGGATTTCAGTCCCATTGATCACTTGCTGATCGCCTCTGGGTTGTTAGTATTTAATTAGCTTTTGTCCATCCCAGCAGCTGCTTTCTGGTGAGTAGAGTGGGGAGGGAATGTCCTTTGTACGCTTCACTTGATGTGGATGGCAGCTTGGATGCTAGAAGCTGGAACAACCACACGTTCTTTCTTCTTGCCGTAGGTGAAGAAAATCAAGAAACTCAAGCGTGAGCGGAGAAGAAATGGCAATGCGTTCCAGAAACTGCAAAGCCGGCGTAATTTCTGGGCCGTGACACATCCCGCTAAAGTTGCTAGCCTGAGCTATTGGCTTTGAGATGGTGAGGAACTTGAGTGCAGCCTACCAGAGGGATTTGGGGAATTGTAGTTTATGGAGTGGGCAAATAGAAAATTATTCGGCGGTGGAAATGACTCGTAATTAGGACTGTGGTGCCTGTGTGCAAGGGGTGGGAAGGCGTATTTGATTTTGCAAACGCAGTTGTTAAACAATGCACTGATTTTGTTTGTGCCATAAAGGGTCCTTCATCAGCTGCAGACACCAGGTTCTGTTTGCTTTTAAAATGTGACCGTTTGAATACCTACAGCAAATATTAAGCTCGTGTAGTCCTTGCTTAGGCTGATTACATTATTCTAAATATGGAAGTTGGATTCTTGTCTTTTACAACTCCCAACTTCTGCCGAGGGATTTGAGCAGTGACGAGGGAAGTCTTGTGGGACCTTCTACAATATGCAGATGTAGGAGTTCTACAAAGCAGCGTTGCCATTCTTTTTCCTTTCCCTCATTTAAACCTGTGGTTGCAGGATCTCTGTTGCCCCCTTATTTATTTTTTTTTGGCTTGCTTTTTTCAACTTTGTTCTCTTCCTTCTGCTCCTCACACCACCCAGTGGTCAAGAGGGTGCAATCCAGTAACACTTTTCCTGTGGCACTGATTTGTTCTCCATCTCGACCCCGCAGACGAGTTCTTGGCTGCAGCAGTGCTATGGAGCGCCCGGTGACCAACACAATACTGTCAACAGTCGCAAGTTGCCAACTCAACAGGACTCACGGGGAATGTCCTCCTCTTGCCTTGAAGGCTCTGATGGATCTTCTGTGCAGTGCCTGGGGAAATGCAGGCACCCATCGCCGCTTACTTGCAAGAGTGTCACGAGGAGCCTTTGCCCGGGGAAGGTCCTGTCCCTGGGTACCCGTGGGCATCAGGCATGGATCAGCAGTGGAGCTAAGAGCAACTAGCCCTTTTGAAATGAAATCCCTCTGTTGCCTCCGCCCGTCAGCATGATGAGCTGTGATGCCCTCTGTTCCCTTTCCTGCCAAGAGAAGATTGAGAAAGCCAAGAGCTGTGTCCCAACTCCTCAAGAGCTGGATGTTGTTGTGGTACATTTGCCCCTTTCCCCACTCCCTGGCTGAGTCATTAGGACAGGATGCAACTGACATGGCATTTCTCCACCCATTTGCAGCCCCTTCTCTGGTTTATCCCATTTCAGAGAAGTATGAAATGCTCCACTCTGGAAATATTTTTCAAGACCATTTCCCACATGCTCTTCCTGCTGTACAAAACACTTGGGACTTGAGTTTTGTGCAGCCAGGAAAGCGGGTGGTCAGGTCGTCCTGCCCTGTACAGTTGTGTTCAAATGCATTCACTGCCAGGGCCCTCGAAAGGTGCTGCTTTGCAATGACAACTTCTCGGTAGCATTCTCCAGCCATAGTTAAGTCACGGTTCATTTGAGATTTGCCTGTTGCTGGAGTGTGTTGCTTCAAGCTGCAGGCAGGGGAAGAAATGTTTGAATTCTCCACACAACAATAATAATTAAAAAAAATCCATGCACACATTAACTGGGAGTTCTTTTCCACAAAGGAGTGTTCAGACATTCACCCACCCCCCCCACTTGCAGTCTTGAATCTTCCTTGCTTTGGGTCTTTTTCCCATGCCTCCTCTTAAGCGTTGTCCTCATTAACTTCCGGCAGGCATCATTGCACAGCTTGTGTGGCAGAAGTTAATGACTCCAAGAGGACCTGAGTCTCTCGCAGCATATTTCCAACTTGGGAGTTTGCGTTGGAGAGAGGTTGCCCGAAACATCACTTGCTTTGGCACCAAGGCAGAGCAGGCTGCTGCCTGCCAAAATGAGAGAGACCCAAGTGTCCCTGTGCCAAACCTTTTTCAGTGGGTAGTTGTCAAGCCAAGTGGTGCAAGGGCTCCTGTTCCTGCAGGGCTGGCCTAGGGTCTCCTTTACTCCCTTGCATCTGCTGCTGTCCAGCTGTTAACCTCGGTGGCTTACTCCCAGGTAGGCAGCCTTTACCTGTAACTTCCCCACAAGTGCATGATTGGTTGGAGGGGCAATCCGTGTGCATCCCACCCATTCCCAGCATTGCTCGTTCAACTTTGGCACCCATTTCCTCTCTTCATAGATTGGGTGCAAAGGTTGAAAACTAGCTTTATTTTCTCCACCGTATCAAAGCAGTTACCAAAACGGTTTTGGCCATTGCATTTAATTTGAGCTGATGATTTATTATGATTATTACGATTCTTTTTTTTTTCTTGGGGAGGGGGGGCACTGACCCTGTTCACTCTCTCAGCGGGGAGCAGTCTCTTCCCCTCTGGCAGTGCCCCTTTAACAATCTCCTGCCAACATGTAGATACCCCAAGCGGGTATTAATGCACCTCATGCTGGGGCTTGCTGCAGTAGCCCTAGTTGTAGCAATGGTTCATGGTGCAATAAAGGAATGTTTTGTGTATGTGTGTGTTCAGTCTCGTCGATCGGTTTCTCTTGTGATTGATTGCAGCAGTAATTCTTCCATAACCGCTCACCTCTTAAGCTTGCCATTAGTCTGAAGCCCTAGCTGAGAACTACTATGTTCCACTTGGTTTATCCCCCTTGTCTCAGGCCTTCCTACTCTCACTTTCTGTGGACACTCATCTACCTGTGTAGTTGCAGCACCGGGGTGCTTATGTTGGGTACTTTTCAAGACATCCTAACATCGTAACACCCTTATGTGCATGCCTTTGCTTTAGCCTATTGCAGAACTGAAGGCAAAAGCTAGGGGGAAGACTTGAGCCCAGCCTCTGAAATAAGGGCATTTGACCTAACCAGTAGAAACAAGTGGATTTTTGGGGGGAGGGGGGAATCTCGTGCCCCTTAGAGACTGATCCCCAGTATCCACCTGAACAGCCTCCGCATTATAGAATCATAGAATTGTAGAGTCTGAAGATACCCCGAGGGTCAGAACCCTCCAGCAATGCAAGAATCTCAACATCTAGAATCTAGAATCTAGAGCCAGCGTGGTGTAGTGGTTAAGAGCGGTAGTCTCGTAATCTGGGGAACCGGGTTCGCGTCTCCGCTCCTCCACATGCAGCTGCTGGGTGACCTTGGGCCAGTCACACTTCTCTGAAGTCTCTCAGCCCCACTCACCTCACAGAGTGTTTGTTGTGGGGGGAGGAAGGGAAAGGAGAATGTTAGCCGCTTTGAGACTCCTTAAAGGGAGTGAAAGGCGGGATATCAAATCCAAATCCAAACACATTGTCCCCCATCCAGTTTGAAACTATACTGGACCCTGCTTAGCTTCGCAACATGCATGGGGTCAATGCATATTGCAAAGGTTCTCAAACCCTTGAGGAGGAGAGGTTTGCTGCAGTGGTTGAAAGGCCATGTCACTTCCAGGTTCACCCCAACTCCACCTGAACAGCTTTACAGCTGTAGATTTTATATATGCCACATTCAGTGGAGCGAATATTCTTCCTGTGGTTTGCTGTTAAGCACACACGTCATGCTGAGAAGTTGTAGTGTTACCATGCTCCCTTATAGGGAGCGAGTGTAGGAAGCTGCTGTTCTACTCGTATCAGGCTATTGGTCCATCTTGCCTCGTATTGTTCACACTGACTGGCAGTGACTCTCTGGGGTTTTTGACCCTACCTAGAGATGCTGGGGATTGAACTTGAGTTCTTCTGCATGCAAAAGTTGCGCTCCACCACTGAGCTACAGCCATTCCCCAAAGATGCTAGATACTGTAGCTAGTCAATGCTTTTTTCTTTATTTCTAGCTTATTTTTAATTGAGATTTAGAAGGGTTTGGAGGCAGGCAAAGGGGGCCACTAACTGATAGGGGAAGGGGAAATCACAGGGACCCCTACAGGTTTGTCTGTGGCTGTTGATGGTGCAGTGATGGCCCTCAGGAGAGCAGAACTATATGCTCTGATGTTCTTGGCCAATGTTGCTGAACCTGCCAAGAGTGCCTAAATGCAATTTGCAGTGGTACCTCGTGTTAAGTACTTAATTCGTTCCGGAGGTCTGTTCTTAACCTGAAACTGTTCTTAACCTGAAGCACCACTTTAGCTAATGGGGCCTCCTGCTTCCGCTGTGCCACCGGAGCATAATTTCTGTTCTTATCCTGAAGCAAAGTTCTTAACCTGAAGCACTATTTCTGGGTTAGCGGAGTCTGTAACCTGAAGCGTATGTAACCTGAAGTGTATGTAACCCGAGGTACCACTGTATTGTTGAATCACTCTTAAAGAAGGGCCAGGTCCTACTTTGGCAATGGGGGCACTTCTCTTGTAGTTCCAGTAGTAAGCCAGTACAGTAGAACCTCTACTTACCACCGACCCTACTCGCAAACAATTTGATTTGTGACCATGGCAAACTCAGAAGTAAATACCAGGCTTGCCACGATTTGCGCACACGCAGAACAGCACTGCTGCCGAATGTGCACGCACAGAACTGCGCTTCTACCAGCGACCCGGATCGACTCACGAACAGACCTCCGGAACGGATTCAGTACGTGACTAGAGGTTCCACTGTAGTGCAGACTCAACACATGCCAAAACAATAAAAACGCTGTTCAGAGCAGAGCGCCATAAATGCATTATTGGCTCGAGCAGTAGCCCTAGGACATGCCTGTCCAAAGTCCGTTTCAGGGGCCTAATCCGGCACACCGGTCAATTTAATGCAGCCCCTGTGGCACTATATGTTGTGGGATAAAATCCTAAAAAAAAGCTCAAGAACCTCAATCCTAAAAGCTCAACGACTTTGGGGGTAAAATTGTAAAAAAGCTTAACTTTCGTCAGTCCTTAAAAGCTTGCAGTCGACAAGAGGGTTGCACTAATCATTTCTGTCATAAACCCCCAATGTTTCTATGATGGTGTATCTAGAGCTTCCCATGCTATACTGATTTAGAATGTTATTTTGCTTGCTGATCTAGGAAAGGGTTAGGAAAGAGCCTGTTTGACTGGTCCTGGCAACAACTTGTACATCGCCTGCAGGAGCTTCCTCACACTTTTGAGAAATCATTGTAAATATTATCCACAAGGAGTCTTCTTGCATTATAAGCACTGAACTATCCAGCCTGTCACACTGATTAAATGGTAGGTGCTAAAGCAGAAGCTGATGCTCAAGAAACCACTCATATAGTGCTATTCCTGTTTTCAGGCAGGGACGCCTAATATGTATGGAAATGCATATATGGCTTTTTACCCAGTATCCAAGTTTGTTGGTTTTTGTTTTAATCCAGAATAACTAGCCACAATACTGTACAGCTAAGTAGCTCTGAGAGTTCTAAATCTACTTCAGGACTCCGTAGGTGACGCAGTGAAAATAGGAGTATGTTAAAATGATTGCTGCTTCTTGCTTATATAATAATAATTATAGTTAATTGCTGGAGCTAGTTCCGTTTTTAGTTGCTTCCCTAAGGAGACACCTGTTCATACCCCAGGAATTCTCAAACACACCTGAAGAGGGGTTGGGTTGATCACAGTATCTGATGCAGATGGATTCCTGACTTTGGCCTCCTTCATTGGTAACAGCCTTTCCCAGTTTATTAAACAACAAAAATGCTATTCCTAAGCACTGTTAATCCCCCTCTTTAACCTCTCCTGTCCCCATGTAATGGAGGCAGAGTAGCCCTGCAGATTGGGGGTGGATGCAAGCTGGGGGTGCAAAATCAAGTTGCAGTTGGGCCAGTGTGATCCCAACTCCTCTCCCCACCCTGATGATGTATGGCCTACTAACATCTCTTCCTCTATAAAAAAACGTGCAGTGCTGAAAGAGAATCCAAGGTAGAGAACTAAGGTCAATCCTGCCCAGGGCTGACCCACCCACAGGGCAAGGTGAGGCAACCCAGGTGGCAGGATCCACAGGAGCAGCGAACCTGAAGTAGATCTTTATTGGCACTCCTTGTTCCTGATGTAGATCTTCATTCCTTTCCTGGTGGGAAAAGGGGAGCCATGTTGTGGTTCACTTCAGGTGTCAAAATGTCCTTGGCTGGCCCTGATCCTACCTGTTGGGCCACAGCACCCTGGAGTGGAATTCCCACTTCTCACTGACGGGTGGGACCTTTTTATTTTTGTAAGAAAGCTAATGCTCTGCTGCTATTAAATTACACCCCGTCCTCTTGTCAACAGCAAGCCACCTAGTGACACCCGCCTCGTCGACTCCTCCCTCTGAACCAGTGTGGTGTAGTGGTTAAGAGCGGTAGTCTTGTAATCTGGTGAACCAGGTTCGCGTCTCCGCTCCTCCACATGCAGCTGCTGGCTGACATTGGGCCAGTCACACTTCTCTGAAGTTTCTCAGCCCCACTCACCTCACAGAGTGTTTGTTGTGGGGGAGGAAGGGAAAGGAGAATGTTAGCCGCTTTGAGACTCCTTCTGGTAGTGATAAAGCGGGATATCAAATCCAAACTCTTCTTCTGGGCAAGACAAGGAACGCAAGGGACCATTTTGCTTCACAGGAGACCCCACGGCGCCCAGGCACATCCCGCTCTCTGACTCCTGAGAAAACCGACTCTATTTAAATTTAAATTAATTAATAACCCGCCCTTCCTCTCAAAGCAGCCCAGGGAGGCAGCTTGCTATCTCTCCAGCCTTTATCAGCAACGCTGTCCTCAGGACACCAAGGTGGGCACCGCGTGGCGCGGGCAGCAAAAGGCGCTCCTCCTCCCCAGTTGCAATTAATGTAGGTGTGCATGAGTAGAACACAGTTTGCTATGCGTGCGTGGGCGCGTGCAGGTGTGCAGTTGCAGCGACAGGTTTGCAAGCCGCAGAAACAGCGTGCTCCGGATCCGACGGTACAGCAGCAGCAGCAACCGTTGCTTTTGCTCCGAGGCTCGGGACCGCGTTGCCCGTCACGTGGGCAGCGAAGCCTCGCCTCTTTCGCGTCGGGTTTCAGGGGGAGGTGCCACCGCCCACCGCCCACCTCCTCCTCCTCCTCCCCCCTCCCTCCCCAGTTCCCATCACGTGTGCTCGGCGGTGGGAAGGAACTTGCTGAGTAGCGGCGGCAGCAGCAGCAGCAGCCCCATAGCTTTAGCAGCCGGGCAAAGCAGCCGTGCAGGAGTCTGGCTGGTAACATGGAGGAGGACGAGGAGAGCGGATACGGTGAGCTGGCGAATGAATTAGATGCATCCAAGGAGACGGGAAGGAGCATCTTTGGCTGGGCCAAGGTGGGGGGGGCGGGTCTTAATGGCAAGGGTGGGGGGCGCTCAGGGAAGGAGGGAGGGATTCGTTCAAGCCTTAATCTTGCGACTAGTTAGCAGGGGGGAGTGGCCCTTGCATGTTCAGCGAACTGTCCTTGGCTTAAAGCGGGGAATGTGCAGTTGCTGCCCCACCACCACCATCCCGACACACACACATTCGGATTTGGGAAGGAGTCTCTCTTTGCATCCTTCCTGGTCTTAGCAAGAGAGGATGAACGGGATTTGGGAGCTGTGTGGCCGGTTGTCCTGAGGGGGGTCCTGCCTGAGTGGACTCTGAGGGTGCGCTAGTAAATCCCGAGGAGAGATCGGCTCCTGAGCATAGGAAGTAGAGATTGTGCAAGGCCGTGGTGCGGTGCGGGGTGAGGTGCCATTAGTTCAGGGTGGGGTCACAGAGGGTGCTCTCTTGGGTATCTCGGTGGGTGGGTAGGGCTACCTTTTTTCTTAATCACCCCCTATGGAGGAGGGCAGCTGCCCTTCCCGTGAGGGAGAAGAAGGGAAGCTTCTGGGCAGCTGTTCCAGCCCGTGGTCGCAGGGCGAGGACAGCTGTTCATTACAATAGGGTGCGCGGAGAAATGAGCTTGGAGTCGGTGGCTGGGGGTTTGGGGGGAACAGGCGTGCGGCCGCCTTTTGAGGGGGAGGGAGGTAAATGTGGCCGGACTCCAAAAAGAAGTATTTACAGGGAAGGGTCAGGGGTGGCTCCCCTTGCGCTGAGCACTGCGGTGAGGGTTAACGAGAGACAGCTGGGCCGTGTGTGTTGGTCGGCTTGCGCGCCTTTGGTGGGGGGAACTTCGTGCCGGCATTTATCCTCTAGGCAGGGAAGCGTAAACTGCCTCTCGGAGAAGGGAAGGAGGGTTGTGGGGGTGACTTCAGGGTAGCAACAGCTGCATGAGCAGCAGATGCTTCCCCTTTCTGCCTGGCTCCTTCGCTCTCCTTCTCAGGGAAGAGGGAGAACGTGGCTCTTTCTGAGGCAGAGTTCAGCTGTCACATTTGTGCCTCTTCTCTCAGTTGCTCTCTCTCTCTCTCTCTCTCTCTCTCTCTCTCTCACACACACACACACACACACACACACACACATACGGGGTGGGGTTGCTTTTTTGGGCCTGGACTGATGTCTCTGATCTGTGTGTCCAACTGTCATTTCCAAGTGTCATTTCCTGCCAGTGCAGATCACCTTCTAAAAAGGTGGCAGGAGCCCTGGAGATGGCCTAGTGGCGAAGGACTGGATGACTGGCCCTGCCAGGCATGTCGCCTCATGTGACTTGTGGGAGGCCCTCGGACAGGCCCTGATCTTACTCAAACCTTAAATTACAGTGCTAGGTATAAGTATTCTGCAGAAGTGGTGGGAGGGAGGGAGTGCACTGCTCGCAAAATGTCATTGTTCGGGGGGGGGGGTGAGCGATGGTGGTGCCCTTCATAACCCCAGTAGCCACTGACTGGAATTGATATATCCCGAACTGGGGACAGCAGACTTGGGCTTTGAGGATTTGAGGTTCACACACAGGCCTGTCTTGCGTAAGAGGTGGGGCAGGCTGGTTTCCTGAAAGAACCCACATTTAGAAGGAACTGGAACAAATTTAGAAATGTTGCAACAAGCCCTGCAATAACACAGCTAAAACTTCCTAAGCACCTGTCTTCAGAGAAGCTGCCCTCAAAATAAGCAGACAAGATTTGCTGTCATTTGTAGCCCAAATCACTTCGTCTGGTGCGCAGGCTGCCAAGGTGCTAGCCTTTCTTGTTCCGAATTGAGGTGATGTTTCTGCCCTTGGAAAAAGGAGAGAAATGTACATTCAATATACTGATATAGGATATGTGTTGTCAAAATTGTTTGACTGATTGAGCAGGGCTGTCCCATGTCGTTTTGCTTCATGAGGTAAGAACGACAAAGTGGTGGCCCCCTCATTCCACACAGAAGGGCCAACAGGATCGGAAGCTGAATATTACTTCAACAGTGACAATGGGGCAGTGTCCTCCACCTCACCTGAAGGTGGCAGGGTCACTTAGGCGGCACGAGGTCCTTTTTGCTGCTTTCTGCCCCTAGCATTTGCCACTTAAGGCAGCCACCTCACTCTGCCTAATGGTAGGGCCGGTCCTGTGTTTACATGTAAAACTGAACTGTGGAGGTCACTCCTTGTGCTGGAAATGCCACTTTGGCTCGCAAGTAAGCTATGAGACACTCCACTTCAAAGAGTCTTTGGTCCTTTGCTTATTCAGCTTTCTGTGTATGACACTGCAATGGAGGGAGTCTCCCAGTGCGATCTCCCCCGAATCCACTCCAATTCCTTTAACACTGGGAACTTCTCTGCAGTGTCGTTGCACCAGGAGAACGAATTAATATGTATGACCCAGTTATGGGTGACTGGCTGACTTAGAGGCTTCCCCAGCAGAGCTGTGAGCTCAAATCTGTGTCTTAGCAGCTGTGGCACGCTGGGGCAGTAGAGGCTTGCTTGATTTATTCCTCCTTTTGCGTGGCATACCCTGTCATGCAAATGGCACCCTGGGCTTCCTTTATCCAGTGTGCTGACGCTGGGACCTCTGGGGCCAGATGCCCTTTGATGTGCCTGTGCTGCTGAGTCCTGTATGTGGATTTGGCAAACAAATTAGCTTTGAACCTCGGGTAGCTTTTGAGCAGGGCGGCATGGATGCAGCATCTCCATTAATCACAGAGACCCAGGCTGAAGCTGTAGGTGATGCCCGGGAGGCAGGCGGTTCTCTCAAGCAGCAGGCACACATGTCCCTGCCACCAGCGGGCTTGTCCCTGATTTGCCTAGTACATGAATATTCCAGCTGTGTTGCTCACTTCTTGCTATGATCCCAAAGACGGTGTCTGGGGAAAGTGGAGCGGTGCTTAAACGATGTATGCATGCAGCTGCTTTCTCATCTAGCCTGTACTGTGAGCGATGGATTAGATTTACAGGGGTAATCTCCCTTTCAGGCAAGTGGCAGCCTGCCCAGTTCTGCTCACCATGGTTCTCAGCCCTGTGCGTCTCCAACCTGGGTAGCACTGCCCAGTCACATGGAGGGGTCCTCCTGCCTGTTCATCAGCAGAGGTGACTTAGGGACAGCAGCAATTCCAGGGACTGATGCTTTCTCCTTCCTCCCCTCAACCCCCAGGCTGAACTGAAGGGTGGAGGCTCTGAGGCTGAGCTCTGCTGTGGTTGCCACTGACAGCTGGGTATATTTGAGCTCCTTGTTTTCACAGGTTATCATGTGTTTGCTGTAAAAATGGGATTATGGCTCAGGCTTCTCTACAATAACGTTAACAAGGGCTGTTGAATACTTATTGTATGCACACATCATTTTTTAATTTTTTGCTGCCATGTGCCGGCGAGGGGCTGCTTCTAGCCAGACTGCGATTTGATTCAATCCTAATGTATTTTCCTTTACAGTGTGGAGGGAAATGTGTTCATGGGCATGGGGGGCTAGTTTGTAACCTGGTGCAGGTCAGAACATTCGTTCTCTGAGACCTGAGTATATTGCATCACTCACACCTAGAGGACAGTTGGTGAGCAGTGGAGAGGAGTTGGTCTTGGTACTCTTTCTAGGTTTGTGGAGGAGAAATGTCTTTCTTCCCTGTTCACTTTGGCGATTGCTTACATCTAAGAAAATGTAGATTTGTGTGTAGCCTGGGTGGAGAGAAGGGGGTTCCGTGCAGAGCATGCTGCCATTTTGGAAACTCAAAACAAGCCTGCTGTGTCTCATCTTAGTGCACTTGTAGGACAGTCGCTTCTGAAATCAGCAGCTGGCTCTCCTCTGCTGGCCCGCTTGTTTACAGGGCAGCTAAATTTATCCATATTTGCATGGGAGTTGCCAGGTTGCTTCAGCCAAAAAGGAAGCGAGGCTACCCTTGCAAATGTATGCAACTCGCGTAATGACAAGAATTTCCCCCCAGAAAGCTTTCATGGGACATCTCTGAATCTACAGGGCTCTCACTGAACATTCTCATTGATCCTATCCATGAGCTTTCAGGACACGCTGAATGGAAAATAGCTTGGCTGTGCTGGGAGCTGGAGCACACGAGGCCACTCTGATGGGCCCAATGCAGACAGCAGGCTCTGAAACAGTTAACAAATTCCTCTGCCCTCTCCTAACTTATGTCAACTTGACAACACAGAGAAAGAAAGAGGCAGCTGTGTGTGTACTCATGCAGTGAACACCACATCCTCTGTCGCACATCTTTCCTCCTAGTTGGGTGGTTGCTCCACTTCTTTGTTCCTCTTCTTGGGTGTCACGCAAGCTCAACTCATCCCTCCCTCCCAGTTTGCCCTTCCTTCAGTGTGGCTTGCCCACAACTCACCTTATTTTGCCCTTGCTGTCCTTCTCTCCCCTGTCCATGGAGGTTTTTCATAACCCAGGGAAGGGCTAGGCAGCTGCAGGGTTCATCCAGCTGTGCACAGCACACACACACGCACACACACACACACACACAAAACCTTTAAAGCTCCACCTCATTGTCGTCTTTTATCACCTAGTTTCCTGCACTTGGCCGTTTTGCTCCATCGGTGCAGACTTTTGCCCTCTAGGCTGCCTGCTTTGCCAGAATGTAAGCATGCAAGCCTTTTGCACCCTGCTTTTTGTGGTTTGCATTCAGTGGGCATTTCCTTGCCTGCTGGCTTGGTAATAAAATCTCCAGGCCTTAGACACACAAACAGGGCAGGAGATGGTATCGTGTTTCATCCATTTGCTGCAGGACCCTATATCCTTTTGGGGCAGCTGTCCCCTGACACATAGCAGCTGCCCACCAAAAATGCAGGTTCAGGGATGCAAGTGTCCCATTCAGTGTGTGCTAGTAGTTTAATGTCGAAGTACCCCTGTAGGGCAATAAGACTGCAATGGGGGGTGGCTGTGCAGCCTTTACAAATGGCTCAGGGCTCCATCAGTAGTTTCTCAAATTCTCAGACTGTCGCTACGGATTTCCCTTGGAGCTGCGTAGGAAGACAGGCAGCTTGCGGTTGCCCAGTGCTTATAACCTTGTTGCCATAGGTATGTTGCCCTTGCCAACAAGGAAATAACATCTGCACACTTCCCTTTGCATTCTGGAGCCTGGTTTCCTTTGAAAGAGCCTACTTTTTAAAGGCTCGTTAATATCGAGGGAGCTTGAAATGATGCTTTAGAGCCAGCAGGTGGTGCTCAAGTCTCCCGACTGGACACTGCTATCCCACTGAATCCCAACACTGAGCACTTCCAGTAATCCCCTGTGGTTTTAACCTGTGGGGGGCAGGGGCGGTATTGTTTTCATGATGCCCTATGATTAATCGGAAGCAGCTCTGAAGATCAGCGTGTTTATTCTCTGGCTTTTATTAAGCAAAATGCTTTGAGAATGCATCTGCTCTGAGAACAGAGAGGTGAATTGGTCCTCTTGTGAGAGAGATGCCCAGCACACACCGTGGGATTTTGGGGAGGAGGCGCTCGCTTGTGATATGGCAGCTGGCGATCCTTGAATTCTGCTTGGCCCAAACAAGGATGGTATAAGTAGAACCAGGCCAGGAGACCAAACAAGGTGACATGGGTACTTGGGCCTCAGGAACCCCACTGCTGTGTGCTGTCTGCGGTGTACAGGTAAAAAGTTATCACATGGTTTGACTGCCTCTTGCATCTAGTTCACTTGCATTCTTGTATTCTGATTGGCTGTGTGAGGGGGACAGGTGTCTGTTGCAGAATTTAAATGCTTTTGGCTGGCAGGAGGGGCATGCATCCTGTTAACAGGGAAACACTCTTAGGAGAGTGGATAGGGAGCTGGGTTAAGTACCCACAGATCTTTTGGTCACATGACTGGAGGCATCTTTCCATTCACCTCTTGTCTTTAAGTTCTTGCTGGAGCTACCAGCACGCTTCCCAAAGGCGTTTGATGCTCAGAAATGATAGGAACTTGATTTTTTGCTTTTAAATGAATAAATACAAAACTTGCGGTTGCCAGTGATTTGTGTTAAGATAATAATTAAAAAAAACAACACCCGGGCTGATCATGTGGTGCATTTGCACTCTCTGTCTGCGCAAGAGGCCTGCTGTGGTGGAGCAATCATTTCTCTCTCTTTAGCAACGTTGTGGATACCCAGATCTGTATGAAAAGTGATTGCTCAGTGAAGTGATGGTGTTGTGGATACAAGCTGCTGTGGAAGAAAGTTAGTTTGCTTGGTCAGCGCATTCACTGCGGAACTTGCTCTAGAAGTGAAACAGATGTGTCTGTCCTTTGCTCTCATGCTGTGGGGGGGGGGCAGGGGTGCTGGTGGAATGTTGCTGAGGGTGCAGCTTCTCTCTTGGTTCGCATCACGGCAGAGGCCCTGAATGATCGAAACGGCATTGTGCTGCATTCGACAAGCAGATGCTTGGCCAGACATAGACAAAGGGAAATACGCAGGTTCCAAATAACGGGCTCGTTTGGGGTGGCTTCAGGCTTCCCATCCCTTCCCAGGAGTCTCCTATTTCCTCCCATGTTTTGGCTTATTTCTGTGATTTCAGGACAGTGTTGCTAGCCTTGCGTATTCCTCACTCTTTTCGGAAGCTCCTGTTCTTCCTATCCACCCACTGAGTTGTACTGCTGAGGTATTGGGAAAGATGCAAACGTTTACGCAAGGCTAGGAAGCTTCACTAAAACAACATTAAAACAAAAGGACGGGAATCTGTCTTCATTGTTTTAAAGAACTTGTTTCCAGTTCTCCTTTTTGTGGAGAAAAAGTGAATTCCAAAGGCTGAATACCCACAATGTTCATTGGGTGGGGAGGCTGAGAGGAGAGTCTTCCTAGAGATATGGATTTTTACAGTTCTGCCTTTTCCTTCTTCAGGGGTCCTAGAGTGTCCCTGCCCCTGCTCTCCCCTTCTCCCCACCACACACATTGAACTGTACCCCAGAAACCTTTCCTTTCTCCCTTCTTCCATCACCCCAGCCTGCCAATGATGTTTTCCTCCAGGAATCCAGATTTTAGTAAATGAAGCAAATTGGAAAATAAAATGGAAGTTGATGTGAAATGCATTCTCATTGCAAAACATGACTTCTGCATTTGCTAAAATCTCTGCTGTTATGTGTGATCAGGGCACATTTGCCTCTATCCCCCCCCCCCCGTCTTCCCCCTAGCTTTGAGACCTGGGTAGACTTGACTTGTGCAAAGGTCCAGACAGGTCAGAAAAAAGAAATCCCACGTTTGCAATGTCTATGCTTTCTAGCTTTTTACTGCTTAGTTTCTCTGTGTGTGTATATTTTCCCCAGGCAGGTGGGTCTGGGTGCCTGAGCTTCCTGTCCCAGCCTGGAGCAGATTGGCTGTGGCACTAATCGTACTGCATGAAGGATTACCGGCCACCAGGATTAAAGGATTTCTGTAAAAAGAGCTGAGGAGGAATGGGGGATGGGCTGCTGCAAGAGCTGGGAGGGCATACATGACTGGCTGATGGGGAAAGGAGTGAGGTTGGAAGGACTTTGGCTGAGGAACCAAGGTACCGTATTTTTTGCTCTATAAGACTCACTTTTCCCCTCCTAAAAAGTAAGGGGAAATGTGTGTGCATCTTATGGAGTGATTGCAGGCTGCGCAGCTATCACAGAAGCCAGAACAGCAAGAGGGATTGCTGTTTTCAATGTGCAGCGATCCCTCTTGCTGTTCTGGCTTCTGAGATTCAAAATATTTTTTTTTTCTTGTTTTCCTCCTCCAAAAACTAGGTGCGTCTTGTGGTCTGGTGCGTCTTATAGAGCAAAAAATACGGTACTTGTAGGCCACAGGGGAAATGCATGGCTGCTGCTCTCTAGAGATGGAGAAGTCCACTAGTGACCTAACCCAGGGCAGCCCAACCTCTTAGACCAAGTGGAACGCAGGAGTACTTCAACACAGAACCTGGGGGCCGCACACTGAATTAAATTTCCATATTGTTAATTAAAGCATTTGTAATATGGCCAATGCGATTTAATATACACAATTAATATATTTTAAGGGTGAGCACTCCTAAACATAATGAGACCATCTCCCAAGTAAGTATGCATTGAATCAGGGCAGGTTGCTAGGCTGTGATTAGTAGGACAGGGTTTCGACTCCATGCAAGCTGACCTGGGATAAAGCCCTGCTCAGGTCAAAATGCAGTGCAAGCCTAATGCGTGCCTATTCACAAGTAAATGCTGTTAATTTCATTGAGACATGCTCCCAGGTAAATGCAGACTGCACAGGGCTGCCGCCTTAAAAAATATACATGGAGGTATTCAGCTGTCTTAATACCACTGCAGGGGAAATAACCTCTCTCACATTAATGCGTTGTTATTGCTATAATATTTTTTTTGTTGCTTATATCCTGGGCAAAGTTAGAGGGGAGGAGGGGGTGGCTGGCCTGTATGGCCTTGCAGAGGCTGAGGGAGACACAAGAAGTGCCTTTGCTGTTTCTGCGTGCCCCTCACAGCAGCAATGACAAAGCCGGCTACTCGAGCCACACTAAGAAGCACTGAATGTTTTCAAGGGCTGCATGTTGGACCACCTTGATCTACCCCTTGCATGAACTAAGGACAGCTTTTACGCTCCAAGCAGCAGGCATTGAGCTTCCCGGTGGGTGCTTCTCCCATTTTTAATTATGCCCCCACCCCACCTCTGAAACTGGAACTGAGCTTAGGGAGCGGAGTGTGCATGCACAAGGTGGAAAAAGAGCGTTTGCAGTATCGGCAGGCCTGGGAGGGGTTGCACACCCATCCCTCCCACTGCCTTTTCTCTCTCTTGCAAGCCCCTTATCCCCACCTCCACATTCAGGTTATCTCTCCGAAAGTGGCTTTGGGAATGTGTGTTTGCTGAGATTAACCCCAGTGTAGTTTTCTCATTTTAAATGTCAAGAATGCTGCCCCACAAGCCTCCCAGTGGGCCTTTGAACTATACAGTATAGGCATGCTGTTGAGGGTTGTAGAATTATTGGGTTGTTCTTGTTTTTAGTTTTTATTATGTTGTGAAGCCCTGAGACCTGTGGGTATAGGACTGTATACAAATAAAATAATAGGTGGGTATGCGGACCTTTTCTGGCACTTCCTAAAAAAGCACATTCCTAGCAATCCTTTGGCTTTTCAGCTGGTCTCAAACCAGTCTATGCTGTGTATCTGTCACCTTTTGGAAGCCTGTGTCCAGGACACAGGGAGTGGGTCACTTCACCTGTGGGACTCTCTTGGAGCAAATGCCTGGGCCTCGGTTCTCAAGCTGTAAAATGACAGGGACGAGGGTTGTAGGGTTGCTGGGAGGGGGACTGATGTGCACACACAAAAATATGGAACAGGTTTCAAATGCGAATTCTAGTTCTTGAGATGTGCTCTCATTTCCTCAAATGTCTCCTGTTGCCTTGGGAGGAGTGCTTGTGCGGAGTCCTGCTTGTTGAATGGGGTACCTTCTACAACACCTGGGAGTAGTGAGGTCCAGCATCTTATCAAATGTACTGGTCACTGAGGGCGTGGTTTATGGGCTGGATGCCTAACTGAATGACAACATGGTTCCTATATCCTTGTAGGCAGCGGTCAAATCTCTGTTAAATGAATGAATGTCAGACCTACAAATCTTGAACTAACCTCCAATCCCTGATAGTTCATTTCATTTCATTTTTTAAACTTTATTTATCATGTTTATATTCCCCCCTTTCCTCCAAGGAGCCCAAGGTGGCATACATAGTTCTACTCTCTGTTTTATCTTCTCAACAATCAAGTGAGGTTAAGACAAACTGGCCCAAAATCACCCAGTGAGCGTCATGGTTGAATGGGGATTTGAACCCTAGTCTTCCATATCCTAGTCCAACACACCACTACATCACATGGTCTCATTGATTTTTTTAGTCAAGCTATTAAAACATGGGATGGCTTCCCAACTCAGCATGGCCTTGGGCAATGCTGATTATTTGGATCCATTTCAACTTGTCTTCAGACCTGGGTTTGGGACAGAACAGCCTCTGTTTCGCCAGTGGATGGCTTCCATTAGGGAATGGCTTGTGAGTGTGTCCCTGTTGGTTCTTTTGCAGCTCTTAGTGGCTTTCAACATCGATGACCATGGCATTCTTCTGTGCCATCTTGCTAAGTTGGGTCTGAGGAGGGGAGAGTATATGTTAGCACTGGTCCTTTCTGGAAGCTTTCCCACCTAGTTTACCCATTGTATGCCATAGGATGCTAAAAGTTCATACCCCCCAATGCGTCCTGACCCAAATAAGGCTGCTGTCCCGATTCTTTAATCAGCTGCATATCGAGGAGAAGCTCAGCATACGGAGCTGCTTCTTTCACTGCCAGGGGCATCGCTTGGTATTTAAAGAACCTGGGAAACAGATCATGATGCAGATTTGCATAAATGTACAGTGTGCCTCTGGGTAAATTAAGATGGCAAGGCTGTTGCTAGCACTGCACTTAGCTGCGCAGTAAGCAAAGTTTGCTTTTTTTAATTTAAAAAGGAGGCGGAGGAAAGGGGATCTGGGGCACAGCACAAAATTCAGTTCCCCAAGCAGTGCCCCTGGTCTCTGCTACCCTATAATGGACTTTACGGACCTTGGCATGCAGCTGTTCAAGGAACAGGAGCCTTATTTGGGGCAGAGAGGGCTCTTTCCCTGGAGGCATTGCTCTACTCATTTGGCTGGCTTGCAGTAAATGCTCCAGCGTAACAGCTTTGCTTGCTAGCTTCATTCTGCCGAAACCAGAAACATTAACTGTTTGCCGTCCCCACGCTTCTCTTTTCACTTACAGGGTGGCTTTTCTGTCCTCTTGTTGGATAATAATTCCCATTGTCTTTCCACCTTACTTTGGATTCAGTTCTGGGGGCACAGCGCTTGCCCCAAAGTCTTGTCATTGCCTAGTTGTGCGCCAGTTCAGAGACTGAAGCAGCAATAGATCAATATCTGATGTATGAGGGTTTCATTAACTAGAGTGGCCTGCTCTTCTTTTTGTATGTAGAGCTTGTCTGAAAAGAGTTCTTCTTCTCTCTGCCTACTCATTTGGGGCAGAAGTCATTATGGGGCTCCTTTAGTTCCCCTTCTGAGTCTCAGGCACCGAATACAGTGTGAGAACTGGTAGCTCAGCCTTGTTAAAAGAGCCTTTTGCAACGTTGATACAGCCACCTTTCTTTGAAGTGTCATCTACTGGGCATTTACCCCTTGGCAAATCTCAGCAGCAGATACCACCCTGCAGTGTTCGTTCATTTTAATAGGTTTGTATCCTGATTCTTCCTCCCCAAGGGCCTTAGTTTGCCTACCCATGGTTTAAAGCATACAACATTTTGTAAACTATTGGATGAGGGATGGGCTTTTCTGGAGTCGCTTATGCCAAGGGAAGTGCCAACCTTTCATGGGTATTCTCTTCTCTGATTCTGCCTCTTCTATTGATTGATCTGGCTTATACCTCTCCTGAGCACCTCCCTCTTCTCTCTCTGCTGCTTGCTATCATGGAGAGATTTTTTTTCTCAGAAACGATGGCTCATTTTTTCACAAACGGGGAGTTACCTCTGTGTGTGTAAAAAAATAAAAATCACACATATTTTACTTTGGGTGCTGGTTGTCAGGGTCCTGAGCCCTATTAGTTTGTGGGCCAATTATTTTGCTTTGCTCTACTGTGGGTAAGAAGCAATAGAACTGGAGCCACATGCTAAGGGAATTACTTGGTTTGTTTTGTTCCTGTGCTAATAGATCCTAAAGCTTATCAAACTATTATGAAATGGGATTTCCGTAAACTTTCACTTTCCAGCAGTCTAGCATTTAGCTGCCAGAAGGAACATTATGTTGAACTTTCGATAGATGAGAAAGCTAGAGTCGTGTGTTTCCAGAAGTACTGGGGAGAACTTCCAGAGGGATAGATGTAATACATAAAAAACCCAAGAGTCTTCTGGCACCTTAAAGACTAATTGGAGGAGGGCATTCTCCCCCTTTTTGATGCACCTTACAGGCAAACAAACTTTGTTAAGATATGTTTTTATGGGCTTCATCAGATGCTTGGAGTGCGATCCTTGACAGGAAACGTAAATGTGAAATTAAATGGTAATATAATGCAGTCTGTGATAATTCAGTTAGATACAGTGGTGCCTCGCAAGACGAAAAGAATCCATTCCGTGATTCTTTTCTTCTAGCGGTTTTTTCGTCTTGCGAAGCAACCCCATTGCCGGCTAAGCGGATTAGCGCTATTAGCGATTTAGCGCTATTAGCGGCTTAGCGGGCTTAGCGGCTAAGCTGTTAAAAGGCTATTAACAGCTTAGCCGCTTTGAAAAAGGGGGGGGAAAGCGGGGGGGAAATGGCGAGACTCGCAAGACGTTTTCGTCTTGCGAAGCGCCTCCGCGACGGAAAACCCTTTCGTCTAGCGGGTTTTCCATCTTGCGAGGCATTCGTCTTGCGGGGCACCACTGTATTAAATTTGCAGCAGCCGTAATTGATAATCTTAGTGTTGTTGATTAAATTAACACCTCTGTGGAGGGAGAGGAAATCATTGTTTCCATTTGTTGCCCCCCTCCCGGAAACCCATGTCCTCACTGTGGAAAGATGTGTGGATCCAGAATTGGCCTCCACAGTCACTTATGGACTCATTGTTAAGACTGTGTTCATGGAAGACCATCTTACTCAGCTACGAGTGATCGCCGAAGAAGATGATTTTTATATGAGCAATTCCAGGTGATTAGGAGATCCAGAAAAAGAATAGTGAGGTTGAGTTTTAGTGGAAACGTATCAGACGAATATGGAAGCTTTTCTGTGTTCTCCTTTTTAAGACAGGGGACCCATGCTGTTAGCTGTCTAATGTAAGCTTGTTCTTGAAGTGTTTGGCAGACAGCGCTAGCACCTGTGCACTTTCTTGCTGCCACGTCCTCTGCAGCTGGGATGTGCACCTGTGCTTGTGGAGATAAGCTTGCCAGTTCCCCTTGTGCCTTGTTTCAGCTGCTGTTCAGCTTGGTGCTGCAGGGATTCTGGCCCCATTGAAGAAGCTCTTTACGAGCCTCTTGAGACATAAGGGAGCCAGTTGTGGAATCAGAAGAAAAAACACAAGGATGTAATGAATCCTGTTTGCTGGACTGTCTGTTTCATTCTCCATGAGTTCTCACAGAAGAAATTGCACACTTATCACCTAACTGGCCTTTTATGGATTCCCCATTAGTCAGGTTCGCCACACTCCTGCCAATCTTTCCTCTTAAACTCTGGCCATCTCAGGTTTCCCTGTGTCTTCCAGAAACAGAGTCATGTCTCTTGCCTGCTCCGCAGGTTCCAAGTAGGGCTCCCAGTTCTCGACAAGAGTGCTAATCTGATATTGCTTTGCACATCCTAGGAGAAGCAGCAATAGCACCACCTTTGCCAGTGAGACTTCTCCTTGCCCTGTGTAGCTGATTAGATTGGATTAGAAGTTCAAGGTGGACTGGAATGTGTTTGAACTTGAGGCTTGCGCCAGACAAGTTTTCTCTGAGACTGTGTAATAAGAGATGCAAGGAAGAAGAGTTCAAACTGAGTTTATTTGCAGAAGCACAAAAAGGATGGACCTCTCTGCAGCTTTTTGTGTCTCACCATAACCACCAACGCAGGATAAAACACAATCTATTTTAAGACAAAAACAGTTTTGTGGAAAGCATAATGCTGTGTCAATTCTGTGACACATCAAACATTGTTTGAACTCCCTTGTGCAGACAGCAGACACGGTTTGGATTTTATGCATTACTTTTAATACATCGCCATAACTTGTTCTGTAAACTTTTGGCTTCATACTGTGTTAAAGAAACGGACTTTTAAAAAGCATGTAGAAGGGGCTGATGTGCTGCTTTGGGGACAGGTGTGTAAACCAGGCTTGTCATGATCCCCAGCAAATTAAAAGACAGCCAGTAGCCCTGTCGAAGGGAAATAGCCAGTCACTGTCTGTCTTGTCCAGGTTTGTGAGGCTGACCTTTCTGTTCTCATGGGGGCTAAAAACCTTTTAAGAGAACAGCTGAGAATTCACCAGCAGTTGCCAGGGCCTCACAGCAGCAACCAGTCTCGGCCTTTTTTGCTTTCGAAACCTTTGTAATTGGGATCCAACTGGCCAGTGCCTTCCTGCTCAGGTGGAACCAGCTTCGGAGAAAAGGGTCTTACAGCTAGAGAAGTGGTCTTGAATTGCACCTACCAGCAAGATCCACATGGTGCTGCTCCCGACCCTCCTTTTTCTAGCGGGGCGGGAATCGCGCCGACTCCTTACTCTGCAACTCTTACCCTGCTGCTTCCTTGCACTTTCCATGCACATCTATGCACACATGCGTCTTTGGCACCTGCATGCGTTACATTTTCGTGCACCTTCCTTTTATGTGCTGGCCGTTGCATAGCAACCACTGGCTCACAAGATATTTAGAGCTGTAATAATGCAGCCGGATAAAACCGACCTAAAAATACCCCTTGCCCAAACCTCTCCTGGGCAGCTGGGAGGAGTGGCCGGGGAGGAGCCAGGGGGAGCACCTTGGAAAAAGTTCCCAAACTGAATTGCCCTCTAAGTGGCTTTGTGCGTCTCTCGTCAGCTGTCCAGCGCAGCGGGAACAGTAACAGTTTCCTGGCAGGGAGCTGCGATTGGCTGGACTCAGTGCGTGGGAGTCTCTGCTGCTCCTTCTGCTCCAGCCGGACTGGGGATCCCTCTCCTGCTCTGTCTCTTCCCTCCCCGCCCCCTTGCACTGTCTGGAAGAGGGGGGAAGTGGAGGCTGCTGCTTGGGAAGCCATTTGGTGCTGAGAAAGTGGGCACCCAGATGTTCTGGCCTCTGCACCCCACCTTGCGCTTGGTTCTGACCTGCTAGGCCTTTCTCACCTGCCCAAGGGCAGCACCCCCTGCCCAGTCTTGAGAGGGCGTTGCCTCAAGGGCATCATCATGGGCACTGTCAGTGAGCTCTGTGCCTCCAGTTTCCAAGCCTTCCTCTTCCCCTCCACCTTGGTAGCCACCAAGCCAGGTAGGTGCTTTATATTTTGCCTCTCCTCTCTATGTCCAGGAGTGTCTTGTGCTGATGCTGGGAGAAATGAGGTGCCAGAAGTTGGGGTGTGTGCAGTATGTATATTGTCTGTGGTGGGGCCAGGATTAGTCATCCTCTCCTATGCCCTGTCCCTTGCAAGCGAAGCCACAACAGGCATATTGCACTGGTGTCCCTCTAAGTGAAGGCTGCTGGTGAAAGGGGCAGGGGCCACAGCTTCAGTGCCTTTAGCTATGATGTTGCTTTCCTCTTGCTGAGATTTGGTGCACCGTCGTTCAGCCAAAGTGTAACCTTATCCGCTGGAGCTCAAAAAAACACACAGGTGACTGAATTGCTTTGGAATGAGGAGCTTGGAAGAATCCATCCTGCTGATTCCTTGGCTCAGGAACCAGTCTAACCTCTGTTGTACGGGTGGAAGGAAGAGGTGGCAATTGGTTCACAGCCTTGTGTTTGGTTACAATAAGGCTGAACCCAGTTCTGTGTTTTGATCCCCGTGGCAATCTGTATTTGAATCTGAGTATGTGAGGAAACAAACTCCAGTCCATTTCACAGGCAACCTGCTCTGCTAGTCGTAGAATTATAGGATTGTGGAATTGGAAGGGACAATGAGGACCATCTAGTCCAACCCCCTGAAATGTGATACCTCAAGGACTGGCTCTCTCTATGTGAACCTACCCAAACCCTGAGATCATCCTCTGAGGCCCTACAAGTGGTCTGGGGGGTCTCAACATGAGAACGGGCCTTTTCTGTAGTGGCTCCCCATTTGTGGAATGCTCTCCCTAGGGAGGTTTGCCTGGTGCCTTCATTATGTACCTGTAGACGCCAGGCAAAAATGTTCTTCTTTAACCAGGCCTTTGGCTGATTATACCCTTTTAAATGTGTTTGTGGGAAGAGGTGGAGGGAGGAGGGTTTTAGTTGTTGTCGTCGTCTTCTATTTATTATGTATTTTGTGTTTTTATCTTGTATTTTTATGTTGTAAACCATCCTGTGATCTACGGATGAAGGGTGGTATACAGATTTAATAAATAAATTAAAATAAACATTTTGCCCAACATGGGCCACAACCCTGAATTTAAGAGTCCCATGCCCTACTCATGGAGATGTCGTCCCGGTGTTTGTATATTTTCTGAAAGAGTCACTTGTGCTAACTTTATACATGTTGAGGTGTGTGTGTTTTCCACATATTCTTGTGAAGATTTCTTTTTTATTATCTGAAGTAGGTTTTCTAAAGTGCGTGAGAGCAGATCATTATTTTGCTGATGCCTAGCAATGGGGTTGTGGCTGTGACCTCTTTTTGACCTCCCTAGAGGAAGAGCATATGCTGTAGTTGTCATAGTTGTTGTAGTTGCATTTATATCCCACCCTTCCTCCAAGGAGCTCAAGGTGGTTTACGTGGTTCATTTTCCCCTCTCTAATTTATCCTTACGATAGCCCTGTGAGGTAGGACAGACTGTAACTGACCCAAGGTCATCCAGCAAACTTCATAAGCCGAGTTGGGATTTGAACCCTGGTCCCCAGCTCTAACCACTGCATCACCTGTAATGGGTCACAAACTCTGGACAGCCAGTTTGGTGTCTGCCTTGTGGAGTATGATGAATGGAAAGGACTGTGTTACACAAAGGCGGCTGCTGAGGCCTTAGGCCAATTCCATTCTCAACCCCGTTTTTGCATTAAAAAACACACCCTATGAGCTGCCTTACTGGAGGAAGAACCTGACCAAGGCAGCTTACAGTAAAATCTATTCCATACAGTAAAATAGCAAAACAAACTGAACAGAGCCAGCAACAAAATCGGGTAACCCTGGGAGGGGGTTTGAGGGAGGGGTGTGTTTCTAGACCTGCATACTGAATGCAACAGTCATGCAACTGTTAAACCAACTACAGTTTTCACCAGTATGGAAAACTGACAATGGGCAAAATTTCACCTGTGGAATGAATGTCTGCCTGTTGCACAGAGCCTCTACTAAAGAAAGATTAGCAAGCTTACTATGTATGGGCACTTGATGAGACCGGCTTGTTTTCTGTCTCTTCTTCCTTGCTGTGTGACAACAGGATGGGTGGAGGGTACTGATTTGTCTGATGAGGGTTTGTGGTTTTAGGTTGGCGGGGAGGCTGGCAGGCCAGATAGAATGATCCAGGATTAAAGCCGCTTCACAGTATGAGACTGTTGGTTCAGGTACAGAGAGAATATAGCAGCCTTAGCACTGAAGCCTGTAACATTGAGTTCTCCGGTTCATTGGCTCAGCCCCAGGTTCTGTTATTCCTTGCATTCTGGTATTGAAAGTTTTGCTGTAGAGTTCTTGGACCCAGGGAGTAGTTCTTGTGAGTTCAGTCTAGGGATCTGCAGCTGTAAAGGACAACTAATAGAGTACAGTGCTACCTCGGGTTAAGTACTTAATTCGTTCCGGAGGTCTGTTCTTAACCTGAAACTGTTCTTAACCTGAAGCACCACTTTAGCTAATGGGGCCTCCTGCTGCCACTGTGCTGCCAGAGCACGATTTCTGTTCTCATCCTGAAGCAAAGTTCTTAACCCGAGGTACTATTTCTGGTTTAGCGGAGTCTGTAACCTGAAGCGTATGTAAACTGAATCGTATGTAACCCGAGGTACCTCTGTATCTGGTATTCTTCCCAACAATTTTCAGAACCTGATTTTCCCCTTTTAAAAAGAGAACAAGTTTCTGCCCCCTAGTATTTATGGAAGGCAGTGTGAATACATGGATGGATTCTTCATAAAACCTAGCCAGGGATTATGGCTGTTTCAGACCTTTCCCATCACCCCAGTCCTTGTTATTTCTTGGGTCAACAAATCTAGTTTCGCTGTTTCCCTTGTTCAGTCTGACATAGGGTTGGTACACTGGTCAGTGGATTGCCTATTTATTTGACCATTGTCATATATGTTTGAATATTCCATGAAGGCAAGAATACCACTGCTTAGGTGGCAGATTTGCATTTTATTTCATTATGGGTTTCACTTCTTGATGAGGACTGCTTACCTCTGTAGTGGTCAAAGGCAAGCCTAGCAACATAGAAAACCTTTTCCTACCAACCCCCTGCTACAATTGCAGCTATCTCCAAACAGGAATGCAAGTTGTTTTCATTGGCAAAGTTTGTTATTTTAATTGCATTGTAAAACAGAACAAACAGCAATTGTAAGCTGACCCTGGAGTTTTAGGATAAAAAACGAAGAATAATTTTTCATTGACTTGTTCACATGTATAGAAACCATACTTTGCATTAATTCATTAGCAGCCTAACTTTTTGGGGGTGGGAAGTTCAAAAACACAGAGTCAAAAATCCTTGGTAGTCTACTGCATGTCACTTAGACCTACCAGTAGATCCCAGTTTAGCTTCTGTCTAGTACTGCTCCAGATGTTGTCCACCTGCAACTTCCACCAGACCCAGGCAACATGGCAGTGGTCAGGAATGATGGGAGTTGCAGTCCAGCATTGTCTGGATGGGCATCATGTTTATTCTGGCCTCAGAACTTGGGGTTTAGGTTAAAGATTTTGAGGCTTATTTTTAGCAAAACAAACCAAGGTGAAATCGCTTGGTCTAGAAGATACCATATGTGGGTGTGCAGAACAGGGTTTTGATTCCTGTTGCTTCACAGTGAATTTCCTAAAATACAAAATGTGGAAAGTGAAATCGCATACTAGATTAGTGACTAAAGCATGGTGGGTGAGCTTGTAAAGCCATGCAGAACTCTACAGGTGAGGAAGACAGCTAAATTGTGGAGGGCAGAAAGCTTGGGGTCTAGTTCCCTTTTTCTTCTTCTGCCTTATGAAGTATCCTGTGCGAAAAGGCATACACCTCCACTCCCACAAAAAGATAGATCCATTCTTCTTAGGCATTCTTTTGTAGGACCAAAGTATCAACAGCTGCCTGAATTTCTACCATACAGCCTGGCAGTAGGTTAGATACTGCAGAGTAATGGCTGGCAGCCTGCAAGCTCTTGCCAAAGTGGGAGAGGAATTCTGCCATTGCCCAGTGGCTTACAAACAGGGCACAGCTGCAGTTTGTCATGAAGTATGTGAGGGGGAACCCAAGGGGCTGGTTGTGTTGTTCTCCCCACCTCTTCAGACGTTGGGGAGAGCCGTTTCCCATATGGCTGCTAGCTCCATCCCCAACAGTCAAACAGAAGGGGATTCTGCCTTGGCAGGAGCTGGGAGGGGGAAACGGAAGCCAGATGGTGTCCATGGAAACGAGGCCTGTACTCTGCACAGCCAGGTGGCTCCAGGCAAAGCATGGCTGGGGCTGTTGTTATGCCTCAGCTGTGAGTGAAGAGGAGTGGGGTGATGGGCCCTGTGTGTGTCTGCCTCTTAAAAGTGAGGAATTGGTTGCACTTCTGCAAAAGTAATGGGCCTGGCAGACTTAGAAATGGAGCCCCTTTCCTGGCTTCACTGAAGTCTTACCGTATCTGATGCAGCAATGAGAGGCAACTGTCATTAGGAAAACAGGATGTGGTCGCAAAAGCAGCTGAGAGCAGGAACTTCTTGTGGTGCCTTGAACCCGTTTGTGCCTGGCAACTTGGAGGAGACGGGCAAAAGTTTGTTGGCAGCCGGATCTTGTCAGACGCTATTTAAACTAGAGGAGCACTCCAAAGTTTCTTAATCTAGAAACAACTTTACAAAAGCCATTGTACCCTCTCTCCCTAGCTAGACCAGGTCTTTCAGCTCAAATGCCACATTCCCTCAGGGGCAGGCTGCATGCTGGTAGTAGGCAGGAACAGAGGCGGATGTGGGTAGGGCTGTGGATGCGAATTTTCCCTTTGTATGGGACTCCGCGCTAAAGCCGGAGGTTTTTATGCACAGGTATCTCTGGCCATGCTAGTATTACCACAGTGGAGGACAGCTTCCAGTCAGGTAAAATCACTCCAGGCTGATGTAGAGCAGGGGTCCCAAACTGTGACCTTTGAATCACTGGTGGTCTGTGAGCTTCATCCAAGTGGTCTGCAGCATTTCTGTGGATTTGCTCTTGAAGATGGCAATTGGCAAGTCCATTGCGTTAAATACTCCTATTGATTTTTAACAGCTTTTTTATTGCTCCTTTTATTATAATATTGTATTTTATTGCATTGCAATATGAATTCTATGAAATGCAGTAAAATACAGTGTGTAAGAAATAAAAGAAGCAGTAGAAATACAATTGCTACAGCAGGCAGGAAAGTCAGTAAGTGGGCCACCAAGACCCCCGTATCCTGTGTGGGATATAAATAGGGAACCACTGCTGCAGTGTGTGGCCAGTGACGTGTGTGGTCTGGGGAGAAACCTGATGAGGGATGGATAAAGAGGCCCAGAAAGCCACATTTGTCCCCCTCCACCGTGGACTGAAATACCCCTACCCTTCCTCTAGGCATACAGATTAGGTCCCCAACTGCACTGTACATTTAAAGCGGGATCATACCACTTTATACAGTCGTGGCTTCCCCCAAGAATCCTGGCAACTGTAGTTAGTTGAGGGTGCTGAGAGTTGTTAAGAGGGCCCTATTCCCCTTACAGAGCTATAGTCCTCAGAGTAGAGGTTTAACAGTCAATCCCTCTTCCCAGGGAACCAAAAGGTTTATTCATTAACTTCTGATTCGATTCTTGAACTGCCTGGGAGCAACTTTTTGAATGGCTCTACAGCTGTGTATGATTTCCTCAGCTACAGTTTGACCACTTCTGGTTTGCAACTGCATTTGGGGAGCTGTGTGTCTTACAAAGCTTCGTTCCAGCCAGCCCTATTGTGTGGAGTGAACTGGATGAAGTTTTTGGGCAGATTGGGAATGTGAAGATGTGTGAATAAATCAGCAATGATGGAGAAGACTTGGAGCATCACCATGTCCCTCCTTTCTAAGGCCCTCAGGGAGAAAATGCGTTATTGTGTTTTGGGAATCTATGCATTTGCTTGACTTACTAATTGGCACTCTATTGAGCCAGGGCTTTCCCACCTATTCTTTTAGTCTAGGTGCCCTCCTGTCTGCCTTTGGGCAGCTGTCTGGGTATGATGCTTTCTTTTAAAATGTAAAATCTGGGACTTGCCCAGCAAAAATTGCAGGGTGATTTTACAGTGATTCACATATGTGCTCAGACACAGCTTGCAGAAGCCCTAGAGTGCAAGGAGTAAGCTGCAGTCATATAGTTACTGGACCATAAATGTGTGTAATTGCTTTTTGCAGTCTGGGGTAGAGGTGGTAGCAGAGAGATTATTTGTAATGGTTCATGAGTTTGTTTTCAGGAAGGAGTTCTCTCTGCAGTCCTCTACTGGCTTGATGGGTTAAAAGACAAATGTGACCCCCGCTTGGGCCAATGCCTTTTTATTATCAGCAGAGGGCAGCACATGGCCAGCTCTTATCTGTGGTGTTCTGTTACACACTTCCCCACATCTTACAGTGCATTTTCGGTGCTGAAAAAGTGTGCATGCAAATACAAGCGTCGTGGGGGTGGTGTGTGTGAGTGAACTGAAAAGCATTGAAAAAGTGTGCATTTTACACAATAGTGTGAATTTTACGCATACGGTGTTCACAAAAATGTGTGCAAATGTGTCCAACAGACCTATGAATGCCAGTGAGGCCTAAACTGGATGGAATTAGCTGCCCTTTACTTTAACTTGGGTTTGAATAGCAAGTTACTAGCCATTCTGCAAGGCAGTGGTTCCTGATTTCCATGGACCACTTGAAATTGGTTGAGGGTCTTGGGTAGACCACTTCAAGATTTTTCTACCTGTTGTAGCAATTGTAATGTGCTGTGCTAGATTCTGTCATGTCACATGTTCATTCCCAGTAATGTTCTTACCCTTGCAGTCGTCTGTACTGTAATGCTTTTCTGCTTTTGCTTGAAATGACCACACACACACACACACACACACACACACACACACACACACACACATAAATGTGCTGTGCTGGATGCTGCATGGTTTTTAATTATATTTTTATTGCTCCTTTCATTTCTTATGTATTGTGTTTTAGAGCATTTTGAAGAATTCAAATTGTAATACAATAGAACGCAACGTAAAAATAAAAGAAGCAGTAAAAATACAATTTAAAATCTGTCGGAATATTTTATGTGATGGATTTGCTGCCTCCCATCGCCAGCCACAAATCCAGACACAGTGCAGACTACCTGAACGAAGCTCACGGACTTCAGTTTGGGAGCCCCTGTTTTGAATAAATGTCATTCAAAACAAAACACCACATGCCACAAATGAAGAATAGTTACCATGCTGGGGAATTTTTAAAGTTTCAAATTCCAAAAGTGAGGGGTGCTAAAAAATTGTAACATGACCTGAGGATTCAAAAGCTGTTTTCAGGAACGACTGGGCCTGTGGATGGTCTAATAACAGTTCTCCTGGTAGACTAAAAGCATTTATAACATGCTTTTCTTCACTGCATTAATAAACCACTTTTTCAAGGGGGCACACTTTGTGGTTCTTCTCTCCTCTGCCAGCAAGCTTCAAGGGGCTTCACAGAAATTTCAGCCAGTCTTTTCTCAGCCCTAGTCTTGACACAATGGACCACACTGGCTCTGCACTCAAATGTGCGTAATAGTTTGTGATTCCCCACCCTTTGCTGCAGACTTGGGAGGGGTTCTTTCTCCTATCCCACCCCACACAGATCATGCCAGCTAGTGTTTACATCCGTCAAGCTGTAGTTTCCTCCTTGCCTCCAGAGCATGAGGGGGTTAACGGCCCTCCGGAGGCTGTGGGATCAGCACAGGAACAGGGCGTTGCTGGTTATCTCAGTTACGCCAGGCCAGGACTGTAATGACGCCTATCCTCCAAGGCAAGGGCCGCCCATTGGCTGGGACAAGACTTGACTCATTCCAGGAAGCCGCAGCCAGACAGCAAGTCAGACTCAGGTGTCTACCCAGCCGAACAGCACGTAACTGTGGAACGGACAGAGACAGTGGTCTGCAACATCTCTCTGCTGCTGGCAGCATGGTGCTCAGGATGGAGAACGGTGAGAGCGGCGCAGGGTGGGGAACTCCCGGGCCCCCTCTTTGGGTGGTTGGGTGCGTTGTGTTTAGTGGTGGCGACCGCTAAAGGCTTCATTTGTGGGGAGCCATGGTCAAGTTGGATGTTGTACAGAAGTACGCACCTTCCTCTTTCATTAAACCTTTTAAAACTGATCTTTCCCAACCTGCATCTGTATTGGAATTGTTTTAAAATAAGTTTTTGTTGTTTTATCTCTCATCGTGTTCTCCTCTGGGAGTGAGTCCGGAATATAACTTTAATAAATATATAAACATGGGGTGAGTTCTTCAGAACGTGGCCTTCCATGTCGCAGTGATAACTGACTAGTGTTCTGATCAGTGCTGTTTTTCTAGAAAAAGGGGTGCCGGAACTCACCAGGAACACCTCCCTCGTTCTCTTGGAATGGCTATGGCCACCACCTGAGAGGTGCTGGAACTGAATTCTGGCGAGTTCAGCTGAAAAAAAGCCCTGGTTCTGATAATACTAGTGAGAGTTGAAGAGTGCTTTGAGCTCCTGGCTCACTAGGAGCACATCCTGGCTCACTAGGAGCACATTTTTGGTGAAGTGCCCTATTCCTGCTCTCAGCCGGGAGAGGCCCAGTCTCGCTGTACTTGAAAAGCAGGAGTTTCTGTTGGCAGCGCCCTGAGCGGCATGCTCCGGCATGCGTCTCTCCCAAAATACCTCTCCTGCCCTTTTCAGTTCCGCTTCAGCCCTTGGGCACCAGGGAGGGTGCTGGGAGAAAAGCACGTGGATTTAATGAGGCAACAGGCTGCTTCCCCCGCACTTAGGGCAGGGCTTCTCTACTTTCTCTGGGCACCACCTTGAGAGCAAGAGTGTTTAACATGGCTGTCCCTGAGCCACATGTGAATCCAGATGAGTGGGAAGCATGTTTGGAGAGAGGGTTGAACATGTTGACCAGTCATTCATTCATTCTCTCCCCCCCCCCCTCTCTCTCTCTCTCTCTTACACACACACACACACACACACACACACACACACACACGACCAATCAGATACAGGTGGCCACCATTTTGTGTGTGTCTGATTGATGCACAACAGCTGACACGTGCACTGCTTTTGGCCTCAGAAGGGGGCGGAATGAGTTTACGCACAATCGCTGATGCGCACAATGACCTGGAACACAACCCACGCACAAATGGGGAGTTCATTGTATTGTCAAATAATTGTCAAGTGTGTTTTTAAAAGACCTTTAACTTTGAGAATGAAATCCACCAAAGCTTTAAAAGTAAACAAGTACGGCCAGGGAATCTCCAGGTGAGACCTGGAGAGACTCTTGTTTGAAACCCTGGAGAAACCCACTCACTGTAAATACTTCTAAGCTAGGTAGACCAATGGTCCTGCTTGATAGACCTTCCTATGTCCTAATGAAGTGGTCAATTGACCATTCAGTTATAATGTTTTCCTGGTCAACTGATGAACCCTTAGAGCAGGCATTTGGCCCTCCAGCTGTTTTGGGACTACAATTCCCATCATCCCTGACCACTGGTCCTGTATGCTAGGGATGATGGGAGTTGTAGTCCCAAAACAGCTGGAGGGCCAAGTTAGGCCATGCCTGCCTTAGGGTGACCATGAGCCCTGGGAAATAGTTTCCTTCTAGGCTTGGAGCTCAACATAACTCTGAGCCCATGCAAGTCCAAAGAAGAAATCCTTTCCTAGCGTGGGACTGAGTTTGCTCACTTGTTTTTATTGCAACACTATCAGTGTTCTTCCAACTTAGTCTTGTGGCTTCTCTCTTATCCCAAACTTTCTCCCTTGAGTAATTCAGTCTGGATTTTTTACATCATCAGATAAGGGCTCTTCCAGCAGAGCATGGATTTTTTTTTTAATGAAATAGAGCTTTTGTGGTTTATCAAAGAGTGGGCCACTTATTTGGTGTGGGTGTGGAGTCTAGAAGTGCAATTTAGAGCCAAATCAATCAGTCTTGGAACAGCAACATGCATTTCCACCTTTGCTGGCCAGCTTGCTTATGGCAAGGGGTCTCTGCCTGCGTTCTGTGCAATGTGGAGCCTCCCTCACTTCTGGCTTAGTCTTTACCTTGACAGCTGCTCTCCATGTAGCATGGCGCTTTAGAACTCCGGTTTCCTCTTGGGGTGCATTTACCTGGCCATGCACACTCTTCCCACGCTGCCTGAAACTGACGAGACCAGTGTGCACTCAATGATGGGTGAAAGGCAGCGGTCCCAAACATTGCGGCAGTGTCTCTTGCATTAACATCAGCAGTGCTTTTGTCTCCTCTGCAGTGAAGAGTGAGCATTGAGGATTTGCCCAATAGCCATTGGGATTTGTGGTTCTGCTGAATCAAGGCACTTAGGAATGACTCGTTTTCTACATTTCATTCACCCTTAAAACAACAACCACAATGCAAATTATAGTCCAGTAAGCAAAGGCCTTTTTTATAATGGGTCTTTTACTGGTCACAGAGTATGTTTCACAATCTGCGGCAAAGATCCTAACTTGCACTTTCTAAGCCCCTAGCCCTTATTAAATGCTGACTTTTTGCTTTCAAGACCCATGTGAGTTTACCTTGGGCATTGGTTTAAGGAACTCTTTGCATCTGATGGCCTCTATAAGTACCTTTTTTTCTGTGGTTATGAATGCCATCAGTTCTCTTTGTTGGAGCTTTTACAGTGATGCTGCCAGCAGTGTTTAGTCCTTGGCGTTGCAGAAGCTCACCTGAAGCCTACAGATCTGGCACATTTGTTGAGCTGCAAGGTTACTTGTCCATGTGTGAGTTGTGGGGATGTTTAGTGCCACCCACAATGTGAAACATCTGATAACTTTATATGCTGCCGCTGCTTTAGACTTCCCACAGAGGATGTAGTCTTCTTGCCTGAGTATATGGTGTTACTTGCTTGTGGAGCCTTTGAGTGGGATTCATTTAATGAGCCCCATCAGCAGAAGCCCTGCACAATAACTTCTGCTTGGGGCTTTCCTTCCTTTCCTCCCCCCCCCCGCCCCCGTCCCCTGAAATTGGCTCAGGCGAGCAAGAAAACCCTTGGAACAGCACACAGGGGGAGGAGAATGGGGACTCGTTCCACCTGGCAAGTTAAAATGCTTGCCCAGATGTTACATGAGTGGTATTCAATGCTAGCCCTACTCAGAGTAGACCCATTACACTTAATGGGCATGACTAACATAGGTTTGTTAATTTTAAAGGTTTTACTCTGAGTAGTTGACTTACTTGAACATAATCCTTTATCTTTGTTAGCAAGGAGCCCAAGTGTAATGTTGGGCAAGTGTGGGCATCATGTCATGAAGCTGGTGCTGAGTAGCGTCTGTGATTACAGGGAGAAGGATATAAATCCCTCTCTGCCATGATAGGATTTCTGTGGGTGGAATCTCACAGTTGCTTACCATGAACCAGTCGCCAAAACCCTTGAAGCCAGGAGGCAAATGTGGCACATGGATTCCCTGTGGTGCCTACTATGGGGTTTTTTGTGTGCATAAGGGTGTGTGTGCAACACCCTGTTTCGGTTTTGGAACAAGTTATCCCTCCTCCTCAGAACATGTTGTGTTGCTTTTTGGTGCCAAGCCCATTATCTGCAAGGAGCCACACAGGAATTGTTAGTAAAACATCCTTGCCTTCTGTAGTCAGGGTTGCTGCTTCCTTGCGAGCAAATTTACTGTGCAACTTAAAATGGCAGGCTGCAGAGCATCCCACTGCATGGATCTGTTCCCACAAGATGTGTGTCATTTGCAGCCTTCATCTTAATGTCTGCTTAAGCCTTGCTAGGAAGTGAACCTCTCTTCAGCTTCCCAGTAACGGTACCCAGAAATGGAGCGCTCATTGAAGGAACCTGCCTTGAGGAGAACTTCTGGAGCAAACATACCTGTTGAGTGGTGCACTATAGAAAGGGCTTGTCTCCATGCCTTGTCAGGTGCCTTTCTCCCACCCTTACAAGCTCTGCTGTTCTAAGGGATAGATCCTGAGTTTGGGGGGAAGTCCTTAATGGACTGCCTTGCCTTGCTTCTTGTGGCGAATGCCAGAGGATAACTGGCTCTTGTGGTCTTAAATTAGCTTGTCCAACCTGGTGCCTTCCAGATCATTTGGACTAGAACTCCCATCAGCCCCAGCCAACATCTGAGTGGGGGAAGCTGCTGGAAATTTACAGGATAACTTGTGGGGTGCCATCTTATCCTTGCTCCCAGTCTGTGATATGAGTTTAACTGCCTTGGCTCCACTGAGTCTTATGGTGTCAAGGCAGTAATTTCTTATGAGGGGCCAGAGTAAGAGCAGAGAGAGAGACAAGGGTGTCAAGTCAAGCTTCCACCACCCTGCAGGCACCTGATGATGTAACAGGGAGAGTAATCCTAAGGGTTAAATTTCTTGCGCACACATGCAGGAAACTGATGGTATCTGGAATTTCTCGTAACCTCAGCCACTGCCTTTAGTACACACGAGATCTCCTGGGATTGGACAGTTGGCATTCATGAGTCCGGTTCTATAGTTTCACTGCCTTAAGGCAGGAGAGTTCCCTACCCTCACTTGACTTTGTGTGGATGAGGGGAGAGCATGGAATTTCTGTTGCATGTTTGTTTCTTTCCCTTATAAACCCATCAGTGTGTGTGGTGGTTTACAGAGTACAAGAAGACAAGTCCTTTGTCTCAAGGATCCTACAGTAAAAAGAGAGAGAGAGCGAGGATACAAGAGAAGGGGAGGCAGGGGGTAAACAGGGGAAATAATGTAGAGTTGTACATTTCACTTGCTACAGGTTTAACTGCGGCACGCCCACATTAAATATGTTGATTATGACATTCAAGTTGTGATACAATGAAATGCAATATAAGAAATAAAAGAAGCAATAGAAACACAGTTAAAACCATACAGTATCTAGCACAGTGCATCGCAATTGTTACAACAGGCAAAAAAATCATTGTGGTTCACTGAGACCCTTGGCAATTTCCATTTGGTTGTTGAGGGTGGAGAGTAGTGCCAGATTACCAAATAGGCAGAGTAGGCACTAGCCTATGGGCCCTGCGACAACAGGTCAAAATAATATTGGTTTGATCTTGCTTTGTCTCAAGGATCCTACAGTAAAAAGAGAGAGAGAGCGAGGATACAAGAGAAGGGGAGGCAGGGGGTAAACAGGGGAAATAATGTAGAGTTGTACATTTCACTTGCTACAGGTTTAACTGCGGCACGCCCACATTAAATATGTTGATTATGACATTCAAGTTGTGATACAATGAAATGCAATATAAGAAATAAAAGAAGCAATAGAAATGCAGTTAAAAATCATACAGCATCTAGCACAGTGCATCGCAATTGTTACAACAGGCAGAAAAATCATTGTGATTCCCTGGGACCTTTGGCAATTTCCATTTGGTTGTTGAGGGTGGAGAGTAGTGCCAGATTACCAAATAGGCAGAGTAGGCACTAGCCTATGGGCCCTGCGACAACAGGTCAAAATAATATTGGTTTGATCTTGAAAGAAGATTACAAAAATGTCTTGGGAGGTAATTTGAGAGGGAGCCCCCAATATTTCGACTTCCTAGGGGCCTCCCCAGGGTTTAATCTGGCACTGGTAGAGAGAAGTTTGGGAACCACTGGACTGCATCACACTGACTGGTGGTGGCTCTCCAGGATTTCACATAGGAGTCGTTTCCCAGCCGGCCAGAAGATGCCAAGCTTTGAACATGGGTCCTTCTACATGCAATGCAGTTGTTCTACCACTGAGCCTTGTATTTTCCTTTGGTGTGCTGGTAAAAATACCGTGTTCTCTGTGATGAGCTGCAGGATACAAATGGCTTGCCATGTGCTGAGTTTAAAGGGGCAGCCACAACACTGCTCTGTGGAATTGGCCACATGTTCCTCTTGCTTGTTCGCCATTGTTGCCTGCTGTTGTGGGCTGCCTTGTGGATCTTGCCATGCATCAGTGGAATGACAAAGTGTCACTGACAAGGACACTGGTTCTTGAAGACGCTGTCATATCTTGTTAGCTAAGTTGTATTTATGTAGCCGTGATTTGGGGAGTGGGATGAATCAACCCTTGTTTTCAAGGTTTGTGGGGAGGGATGCCCTTGCGTATGCAAGGGGGCAGTGGGGAGAGAAGTGCTTGTTATGAAGAGGCGGCACCAGGAGGGTCTGTGTGTGGTGTTTAAAATTCCCGGATTAGGTTGAAGATATTTCGGATTCCAGTCCAGGGCTTCATGGGAGAAATCAAAGGAACAAAAAAACTTTTGGGGTTCAGAACCTTAATCTGCAACTAGGATTAGGAAAGAGGTTCAAGCAATGCCAGAAGCAGAAGAGACGGATACCTATATGTAGGTCTGGTGTCACAACAGGGGGGAACCGATCTTGGGAACATAATCTGAATGCACTGCATCTTGGGACAGTTTGCTCTTAGGGCATTTTGGAGGAGGAGAGGCCTTTTGAGAAATTGCGCCACTGAGGTACTCCATACCCATTTGCTGGGGAGTAAGACTTACTGAACTTTGCAGTACTTAACTTCTGAACACACATGCATCGGTTTGTGCTGTTGCTGTGAGCTTAGGATAATGGAGATTTAGCATCTGCTAGGGAAGCTTGTGCTGGGAGAGCCTGAAGGAAGTGCTAGCTTAAAGGCACCAAACCAGGCCTTAGAAGAGGTGGCATAAAAGTGAGGAATGTGTCAGAAGGACCCTGAGCTCTCAGACTTTGCGTGAAGAAGCTCCTCTAGAGGAAGGATGGGGAAATGGTGACTCTCCAGATGTTGCTGGACTGCAACTCCCTTTGGACCCCTCCAGTCACACATCATTGCTTCTCCACTGCTGCTCCAGGGAGTTTGGTCTGAAATGGAGGAGAAAATGGAAAAGTGGAACAAATCTAATGGGACTGCCAGTGCTGAATTCTAATGGGGCTTTCTCAAAGTGGAACTCCATTACTAGTGAGTCTGTAGGCTTTCTAGCTCACTAAGCTGCAGGAAAGTACTGAATTTGAAAACACATGGGCAAGCATCAAAGTGCATGGAAGTTATTTTCTTGCAATGAGAATCTGAAGAGTTTAGCACAGCATTCTAAATCTTTTGGGGGCATAAACACCACACCTGAAAGCTCCACCCCAAAATCAATTTTCCAGATGCAGTGCTGTCATTCTCTATTTTGAAAAATGTGACTTTCAACCTTACTTTGGTGCTATGTTTCCTAGAATGAACAGAATAGGAATTAATATTTGGCACCTTTTCAAACACAGCAACTCCAGGTCAACATGTTGTTTCCCATCACTAAATATAATGCCATATTCCGCCTGATCTTCTGAATGAATGAGTACATCAGTCAAAGGTATGGAACTACATATCAGATTCACAAGAGGCTTCTGAAAAGATTAGCAGAAGCTATGCAAAATCACAAGAAAATAAGCATGTGACTATAGCTAAATATAATGAAGTGGCCATGAATGTGAAATTTAAAAAAAAACTAAAATGCCACACAGCTGAACCCACATTTACCTGCGATGAGGGGTCTTTCCCCTTAGTTCTCAACCCCCTCTGAAAAGTCAATGCCCTCTCTGAAAATTCACCCCCCCCCATTTCAATCCCTATGCTTGCAGACTCTCATAAGCAAGGTTAGGACATTAGGGTGTGTCATTTTAGGGGGTGAAACTTAATTTCTGCAAATTTGGGGGGGTTCCTTAAAAATATGGTTTTGTGTATGAGGAATTCAAATCTACTATTTTTGTGATCGGGCAACATTTAGCTTGTTAAGTCTACATTTGATGAAGAAGCACATGAACTGCTTTTGGAAAACCAAATAATTTTAATTTTACCTTATTTAAATATTAGGTAATGCTTAATAATAATAAATTTAATATAATAGTATTATTGATATTAATATTATTACTTGGCAATCAGTTTAATGATTTCTACGCAGTTTTACATGCATTTACTTACCAAGCAGAACTAAATTATATTAATTTAAACCAAAATATGTTTTGAATTCCCAAGTCATGTTACAACTTTTTAGCATCTCCACCTGAAACTTGAAAAATTAAACATGTCCTACTAAGACATGGGGAATTGTGAGGATTAAGAAGAAAGGGATGTTGTTGTGGAGGAGCATCTTTTCCTTCAAACAGGCAGTGGATGATGATGGTACACTGGTCCCCTTCTGGCATGGAGAAGAGCAGTTGTGCTGCTGGGCGGGCAGGGCTTTGAAAGAGAACACCTATAAAGTGTTAATGAATTACAAAGATTTTCACAGGTACTAAGGAAACCACCTGGTATAATTAAGAATGGGAATGATAAAATGCCTGGCTGTGTAGCACATTTAACAAGTCGCTACCACAAAAGCAGATGGGATGTCTGATCCGTAGAAAACTTGCCCAAAACTTCAGAGAAGGCATCTCTCATTAAGGCAGAATGCAAGGCGAGGAAGTAATGTTGTCTGGTATAAAAGCACATGCTATGAAGGATGAAGGTACGAACAAGTAATGCAGGGGCATCCTTTAAAGAGAATGAAAATTAAAGCAGATGAAGTTGATGCAACCTTAAATTTACAAAACTTAACAAGAAATAAGTTTAGCTTAAATAACCTTAATTTATAGGAAACTAAGATCAGATTTCACCATGCCATGGGTAAAAGCTGAATTCTCCAATATTTAAGTCTGTGGTATCAGAAACCTCTGTGTGTGTGTGCGCGCGCGTGTGTGCGTGCGCCTAAGATTAAACACCTATTCAGCTGCATTAAACTATGAGAGTGTGCATGTTGTGATGCAAGAGTGCTGCCCTTGTTTCTGGCATGCTTGACAATGAGAGAAACAATGAATTGCTTCTGAGTGAGGCGCTAAGAATAACATCTGTGTGGCTGCAACTTTTGCATCTGTTTTAGGGTCCTGAGAAGACGAGAAAGGCAGTAAGGGAAAAAGACGCATCTTCCTTAGAGGCTGAACAGCATTTCCTCCTTGAGCATGTAATTCTGCTAGAAACTCATAATATCACACCCAGATATGTGTGTGTGTGTGTAACTGCTTCTGATACTCATATTTCCACGTATTTGCTGCTTGCTCCCACTTCGTGTGCAAATGTCCTGCACACATGCCCTCCCTGTGCTGCAGCCTGGACAGGCAGGGGTTAATCCCCAGGCCTCGGCAGGTGGGCGGGGTTCCAAAGCTGTCATCCTCCACGGAAGGCAGCACGAGCAGAGGAGCTCAGCTGAGCAGAATGAGAGGAGGCCGAGACACAGCCCCTTCTCCTTGACAGGGCTGGGCTCCCCAGCACATGGGCTACTAGCGCACTGATGGTGTGTCACAGGGCTTACTTTGACAGTGGGCAGAAAGAGCTGGGCGGCAGCCTGGGGTAAGTCTCTCCCCCTCCTCTCCCTCTCTCCCCCTGTGTATTATGTTTGCAAAGGGGAATTCTCTGCTCCTGTTTGCCCCCCCCCCTCTTGTGTGCTGCTTGGTCCCTCATGGCTGCATTTGGTGCCATGTGCCACTGCCTTTTCCATGCCGAGCACCATGTGCCTGGCCTTTCTGTCATAGCCATGCCTGGTGCTGCACTCCTTTCTGCCCCGTCCACCAGCATGCTGTGCTTCCCCTGCCTGCCCGTTTTTCTGGCTCCCCAGCAGATTATGGAGGGGAGGGGGAAGGCACTGTGTGTTGTTGCTCCTGCCTTCCTTTGGGCCCATGTTTATGCATGGACTGGATTTTCCCAAAGTGTCTGCAGGAGAGGAGGGAAGAGAGTGATTTCACCAGGGTGGGAATGCCATGCTTCTACTCCAGGGCTGTTTAAGTCAAGGGCCCCTAACTGAAAGGTGTACAGAAGTGGCTGATATTGGGTGGGGGTAGATGCCACCACCATCATCCTCATTATGGGCTGCCATTGCCCTCCTCAGAGAGTAGATAGGCACTAAGAAAGGGGAAATGCTGCTTAGAGTGGTGGCTGTCAAAGGGGGGGGGCACTCTATATTGGCAGCCAGCCAAGTGTCTGAATTGGTGGGTGGGCATTAAGAGCCCAAGGGGCAAAGAGAGTCCCTCTTGTGGGTCAAGCAGCCGGTGGACCTGGAAAAAAGAAGAAATTAGAAGCTCAAGCTTCTAATTTTTTTGGTGGGGTGCGGAGGGGAGGAAGAGGGGGAGTTGGCCCTGAAAGAGCACACAAATGAGAAGGATAGAAGTAACCCACTAACATCCTTGTCTTAGAATAATGTTAGTGTGATTCTGCTTACTGTTTCCTGTTTCGACACATCCCCCTGCATATGCTTTGGTAGGGGGTGTAGAGGACAGCACCGTCTCTGGGAGTTGAGTAGGACTCCCATTGGGGCTGACATATAGGGCAAGGGGGTTCCTTCAAGCGAGGGTTTCCCGTTCTTGCAGACCAAAGCTCTCTTCAGACTGAGCTCAGATGCATTTGACCCACAGGTGGGGTAGAACTGCACTCTTACTTGCAACCCAGACAACAGCATTGGATGAAAGCAAAGCAGACCGTTTCATAAAATAGATAAAATAAACACAATTCACACTAAAAGCATGTTTTGAGAATTTTGCACCAGTCTTTGCTTGTTTTCCTCTTCTCCATCCCGCTCCCCCTTCCCTTCTTTCCTTTTGCACCATGCCTTTTTAGACCGTAAGCCGGATGGCAGGCAGGGACTGTGTTGCTTTCATTGATTTGTAAGTCACTCTGGGAACATTTCCAGCCGAAGAATGGGTTACAAATGTTTTGAATGAATTGTTAAAAAATGTTTTTCTTTTTGATAGCTTCAGGTGTTGGAGCCCTTATTGCTTGGTCTTCTGGGAAGAGAGTAAGTGGTAGTGGTTAGAGCAGTCAGGGTTTGTGCTGATGGGTGGATAAATCATTGCTCATTGGGGAGTTCTGCCTTCCCACCTGCAATACCCATCCAGCTGATTGGAAGTCATTTACTCAGGTATTTTGCTTGGACTAAGCCCAGAGTGCCTTTGCTTATTAGTGTTTCTCTGTACTTATGGAGGCACATAAATAGACACACACCCCAGCCCCTCCTTCATAACATCTTCTCCTAATTACCAGCCCCACTGTTTACCTGTAGCATTGACTTAGTTGGAGTTGGGACTCAGGTCAATCGACCAGTCAGTTACCAGTCAATTGACTGCCTATTATTTGACTGTGGTCAAACGATCTACGAAATAAAGAAGGCCCATGTGAATGTGGCAGTCAGCTGCTTTATTGCATCTTGATAGCAATAGCAGGAACAAGGGTCGCTTACACACTTTCTCCTCCCAATTAATCAAAAAATCCCAGCCTTTTCCGTTGACAAAACCAACTGCCAGCGTCTTTGAACAGGGACATGCAGAATTCAGGAGGAAACATGGAGCCAATAATGCAGAAAGGAGGCATGGGCCAGTGGAGGGTGTGTGTGGAGAACACATTGGTATTTGTAGCATTTCACCTCTGTGAGTTTTTGCCTGTTTACAAGGCCACAATGATGGCTCTTCTTGCCATCCATCTTGCTAATGCAACCTTTTATGAGAAACCTGTTTCTGTAACCAAAGAGCCAGGGTTTGGATGGCTCCGCTGGAGTCATTGGAGGGGCATGGGCCTAGAATTGCCAACTCGACAGGATATGGCAGACTACATGCGCTGTGATTCAGAATGCCTGCGCACCAAAGAGGACCATGGAGATGCTGGATAGCGTTCAGCGGGGTGCACTCAGCTTGATTACTCCTTGGTCTCTTGGATTTCATGCAGACCAGTTGTCCTCCCTAGAATGTCGCCTGCACTTCCCCCTCGCATGTAGTTATTCAACAATCAGCCTTATCGTCTAGTCTGATGGGGGTGGAGCAAGGTGAAGCCACTGGTTTCAGTCAGTGGAGCATGAAACTCTTAATCTCAGGGTTGTGGGTTTGAGCCCCACATGGGGCAAAAGAGATTCCTTCATTGCAGGGGGTTGGACTGGATAACCCTTGTGGTCCTTTCATTGTGTGGGACTCTACATTTCAGTCTCCAGGCAAAGAGGCATTTCTTCCCCAGAGGATAGGTGCTCTGTGGGAGTGCACTTTTCCATTCACAAAAGGAAGGGCAGACCTCTGGGAGTGAATTCTGCACATATTTAGGGGCTCCCAGCCTTAGGTTCTCGGTTCTTTTGGAAACAAGATCATGACGAGTACCCAGGAGTAAGGTCCACCAGCACACCCCCTGTACTTGCTGTTGGAAAGAGGGGCCCTCTGTGAGATCTTCTGCTTTGTTTTTGTTAAGCTTCTGAGGAGAGCACAGTAGTTTTGGAAATTGGTATATTTCTTTCCACCCCAGTTAGTGCCATTCTTTTAATGCATTACGTAATTACTTAGTAGTTGAATGCTGAATTTCAGCTTTAAGCCTCCCAGAGCTCCTGCTCTGGGCCCACCTGCCCTGCCTGCTGGAAGGGGGGAGGCACTGCCTCTTTAAGAGCTGCCTCCTTTGTATGCTGCGGCTGCAGTATCTTGGCTTTGGGCTCCTGCCCTCGTGTCCAACTGCAAAGCAATGAAAAGGCACTTCCCTTGTTCTGGCTTCTCTGTTCCAGCAGCCACACAATGGAGCCTTGTTGTGTCAGGAACTCTGATCTCTTTGAAATAGCCCTCAAAGCTAGAGCCAGGCTCCCCACCCCGGCTACAGGTCTGTGCTCTCTGTTGAGGACAGGGACCCTGCTGCTCTCCACACACCCTCCATAAGGCAAGGGAGCACCACCACGTTCTGCCCCTGACTGCCTGGGTACACGTTCCCCACTGGGCAACTGCAGTGGTATGGCCAGGATGGTAGAACCTGCCTTCTGTTCCTCTGTTGACCTCTGGGCTTGGTCCTGCCTCTCCCCATCTCAAAGCAGCTGAATCAGCAATGCTCCCAGCAGGGTCAAACCGAGACACTCCCCCTGCCTGCAGAGACTAGAATGTGATGCCTGGAGCATTGCTTGAATTCCTCCAGCGGGAAATGTCTGTCTCATGTTGTGAGCTGCAGATGTGAGAATCCACTGTATGTTATACCGCACAGATGCAGGACAGAGTTCTGGGGTGCATAATTACCTCCCTGTGCTGTGTCCTGCCTCTCTTTCTGGGGAGCTCAACAGGAATCGTGCCTTTTTGCTAGGAAGCCACAGCCAACGTGGCCTTCTTAAGTGCTTCTATTTTTGTTTGGGCTCACACATGAGAAAGGAGGAGCTGGCCTGTGGTCTGAGGCCTGCAGCTTCAAGTCACCTTTGTGCAGTGCTCTGCATGTATCCTAGCACTGTTTCGGAGGGTTCGTTTGGACAGTGGCAAAAACAGAGATGTAGCCTTGAATGACTGCAGTGGGTTTAGTGGGCCATCTCTTGGAAGTATGACATTGCTGTGTATGTATGACGGCAAATTTTGCCCCCGTTGCCTGATGCTTGTGGCAGCACACCTGCATCCTTAATTCACTCTGGAGGATCAAGATTGCCTTAGATCCTTCCTTATGGTGGTGATTGTGGTGCTTAATAGGAGAAGCCTTGGGAAGAATTCAACATAGCATTCAGTGATGTATGCGTAAGTGGAACAAGGTCCACTGCTGCAATGGGACTTTTCCACCCATTCCTCCCCAAACCTGTTCATGTGTTGCAGGCAGAGGAGAGGGGAGGAAGTCCTATAGGAGAAGATCTTGTTTCACACATGCAACAATTTAATCTTGCCTTTCATGTTATTGGCAATAAACAGCCCGGTTTGGGGAGCTTAGCTTTCCAAAAATGTTTGCTTAAGCATCGATTCCTGAATCTTGAGACTGGGTTGTAGGTTGGCAAGATTCAATGTGTGAGAGACATCTGTGCCTTTTTTAAAATGGCTACCTAGAAGGAAGAGTTTATGGTTTGCACATAATGCTAAGCCATGGTTTGCTTAACAAACCACATGTTAACCAGAGGTTGCCCCACAGAGACTCAAACTAACCATGGCTTGTTACTCAATAGTCAGTTTTGTTTTCCAGCTGTTCTTGCCTCCTTTCTTTGTAGCTTCATCAGTGTCTAGGGTGGGCTGGCCAGGCAAACTACAGTTAAGGAAGGGTGCTGGGTTCACATGTCACACCAAGCCATATTTAAAATAAACCAGGCTTCATAAGCCAATGACAAACCATGGCTTTCCATGTTTTAGAATGTTGCTTCTATCTTGTGAGTCCTGCAGTTGCCTTGACCTTCACAGTGACCTTTATTTTTGTATGTTTCTGTGGCTTTCCCTTCCCAGAAATAATGTCTTCCTCTCTGTTGTTCAAAGTAGGATCTAATTGTGTTCAATGGAGCTTTGACAGCTAGTGATCGAACACAGGTCTCTCTAACCTAATATGCAGAAGTCAGTGCAGCAATTCTGTGCTTGGTGATTTTGGAGTGGAGCAGGAAAGAAATGATTTGTGGGAAGTTGATGCTACTCACTATTGAAGCAAAGTAGTTTCTGGCTTGTCTGACTGCTATGCCTGTTACCAGTAGGATCCATCTCAATCTAGCATTCTGTATTCAACACTATCCAGTCAGAAGCTTCTGGTAAATGCACAAGCAAGGCATCATGTAATACGCATAGCTTGTTTGCTCCCAGAAACCAACAGATACTGTATCTAACAATGGTGGCCCCATAGGCTTGTCATAGCAAATATTGGTTTGGTGTTCCGGCCTCATATATTGGACTATTTCTCCCCTCCAAAAAACCAGCACCACCATCAACCCATATCGGCAAGTGGTCATCACACATATTGTGCTGATGAATGCCATATAATGGCATCAACAGTGGAATGAAAAAAATGTGTACGCTGGGTCATATGTTGCATATCCCAAGGGTTTATTGCATCTTCTGGTTACAGCAAGCAGTTCTGGGTGCAATTGTGACTGCTACATCAGTCTCCCTGGCCTGCCACATCATATCCTTGTTGAGATCCACCCATTGTAAGCAACTCTCTTTGTTTCTTTACCCTGGCAGTGCCCAGCGACCTGACCCCTGAGGAGCGACAAGAACTTGAGAACATTCGCCGACGCAAGCAGGAGCTGCTGGCAGATATACAGGTATGTGGGGGATAGGGGTGTGGGGTGCAGGAGGGCATGCTGAAGGTCCCAGGTTCAGTCTCTGGCATCTGCAGGCAGGGCTGTGAAGTTCCCTGCTGGTCAGTATAGACAGTATTGGAATTCGATGGACCAGTGGTTTTGACTGGGTCTAACGCGGCTTCTTAAGATGTGATCAAGTAATTGCTGGATTCATGGGGTTTGTTTGTATGGCACAAGACTGACACAATACTTCCTACCAGTTCCCATTCCAAGGAAGGGCTGGTGGCTGTTTTGTAGCTTCCAGACTTGGTGCCTCTGTGTGTCCTGGCTTTCCCTCCTTCACCTCCTCTCTTTTGGGGCTTAACTGTTTTCAGTGCCGTGACTTCGCCCTGGAAATGTCACACACACACAAAAATAGAATGCCTTTGAGCACATGTAGACTTGCTTTACCTTGATCCCGAGTAGCCACAGTGGAAACTCCCCCCCCCCCCACTCCCCAACACACACACCTTGGGTTAGCAGCAAGTGGTTCTTTGTGGACACGAAACCCCATGGCATTTCTTTCTTTGGATATTAAGTGCACGGCTATTCCTGCTCCTGTTCCCCCAGAGGATTCTGTGCCCGCAGCCCTGAGGCTCTGCACAGCAGGTGTCTTGGGCAAACGTCACTGCAGATCAGCAGCCAGGCACAGTTCTGGCCACCCCAGCAGGGGTTGGGGGGTGAGAAATGGCTGGGGGTGGGGCCTGATTACCCAGTGCAGCTTCCATGTCGAAGGATCAGGTTGGTGGGGAGGGGCATCTCTACCCGCCTCTAGCCTTGACCTGTCAGGTTGATGTACCTTATGGACATGACAAGCTAGAAGGTGGGTTACGGATATAGGATTCTCTGTCAACCAGCCCCACCTCCCAGTCAACTTGTTCCGTCTTTCCCATATAAGGAATGATGCTGTAACTAGCCAATATTGGTGCAGACCTTTAAGAAGATGGAGGTGCGCCTTCCAAAGTGATGCCGGGAGAACACCCCTTTCCCTGTGTCCCACTCCTTCCGTGCCCTCAGAGGCAGCAAGGCCCACCCTCCCCTTGGCTCTGACATGGGCTGCCTGTTCCTGTGGCAACTTGCTCCCGGGTGCTGGGCTTGGCAGGGCTGCTCATCAGTCCTATCAGCAATAAATAAGGCAGTAGGAGAGGCTAATCACTGCCATATGCTGGGCACTTCCTAATGAGATTAGCCCAGTAATTGTGTTAGCCCCAGGGGCTCGCTCTTCTTCCTTCCTTCCTAGAGCTCAGCATGCTGATGCCTCCCACAGATTGGCATCCATAGCCCAGCCTGCCTCTGAGCCAAGACAGGCAGGCTTCTCTCTGGTCTTCATTTCCCAGGACAGTGGGTGCCTGCAGCTGGCTTCAGCTGTATCTGATGAGTCTCTGAAGAAGGGAACAGGGTTTCCCTTACGCAGGAAGGGAGAGGTTCTGTTGTTGAACCCTGCTTCCTGAGTCTACTTAAGCCTCTACCTTGCAGGCTCCTGGATTTCTGTGGAGAAGTCAACTTGGCAAGTCTTTCCTCTGTTCTCTATGCATTACTTCTCCCTCTGCCCAACCCAACTGATCCTCAAACCTAGATTAATGAGCATGGGGAAAAGCATAAGAGGACAGAAAAAGCTGGAGTAATAATTCCAAGGTGTTCTTTTTTAAAAAAAAAAGTTCCCCCCAAGAGCCCCACTTGATGGTGTGCTCATTCCCCCGCCTTTCTTCTCCTCTGCAGCGCCTGAAAGATGAGATAGCAGAGGTCACTAATGAAATCGAGAACCTGGGCTCTACAGAAGAGAGGTGAGTGGTGCTTCTGCTGGAGGAATGGGGAAGGTGATATTTTGGGGGGCTTTCTCAGAATAGAAATAGGGAGAAATAAAGTAAGCAGAAACCTGCACAGCAGAGCTGGCATGAATTCTAACATTAATGGATCTTCAGGGTCAAATCGGCCCACTGAAAACAGAAGAGAACCCCTTCTACCAGGAGCAATACTTGAACGTCCGTCCAGATAACGTTGCACATTTCATGCTGTGGATGAAACAATATCTAAAGGCAAACAAGAGTTTAAACTTGAAGAATAACCCCCAAAGACTTATCGGAGACCCATTCAGATGCCCAGTAAAAATAGATTTGCCTATTTTGCTGACTTCAGTTGTCTGAGGAATGGGATTCCCTTGGTCTGGATTCCATCACACTTGTGTTGAGAATTGACATTTTAATCCTGGCTCTGTTCGTGTAGAGCAGATTTGCTTACATTTGAGGCCTATATGCTGAGCCTCTAGCCTGTCAAAAAAAGAAGAAGAATGGGGTGACAGTGGTGTGTGTGTGTGTTCTGGCTGGCTGTAATGTTCAGTCTCTTTAAGTAACCATGTGGAACAAAAAGCTCCCAGGCTGTTTTGCCTTGAATATCATCAGGGATCTCTGGCCTGGTCTGTTCTGCTAAAGGCTCTAGGTTTTGTCTTGCCCAGAGTCAACCCCCCCACCCCCCAAAAACCCCTCTTCTAGGACTGGTCTTGCTTCCCCATCTGGCAGCAGGTTCCCTGTCTCAGGCAGTTAACTCTGAACTGAGGCAGATGGAGTCACCAACAGATTAGGCGGCCCAAATTGTCAATGGAAACTGACATGTGACGTCTCTTTCAATCACTCAGTGTGGCTTCCTTTGCCCATCCCTGCAGACACCAGGCCCTTGTCGTGTAGGGCATCCCAGGAGGCCTCCTCCTCCTCTTCCACAGTATATGGTCTAGAGACCGGTCTGCTGGTATGCCAGTTCCCTGCTGTAGGCTCCATTTTAGTGCTGGGAAGACATTCAAGTTCCACCAAAACTTAGCTGGGGTGGCAAGAGGTCTTCATTATTTCTTGGGGTAGAGAATGTATTTCCTTGTGTTTAGAAACTTAGGCTTGCCGTTAGTAGGGGAGGAGTTTGTGCATGTTCGATGCACCCTGTCAGATAGGGGAACGAAAAGTGCCTGATTTCCTAGCCTGCCTCATATCTATGAGGCACTGATGAAGTGGCACAGCCCCATGCTGCTCCTAGGTGGGGGTGTCTTTAACCCAAATCTTTTGTGCCTTCTAGGAAAACCATGCAGAGGAACAAGCAGGTGGCGATGGGCAGGAAGAAGTTCAACATGGACCCTAAGAAGGTAATAAACACTTCCTTACTATGGAGCTGGCAACAGGTGTTGTTCAGGGACCACCACCTCATTGCAGGCAAACTGGCTACTGTCATCTGTGGTTACTCTGCTTGTGTGTGTGTGTGTCTCACCGTCTCCCTTGCTCTCTTTCCACAACATTATTTGTGTGTCCTGCTCTTGAGCAATTCCTTCCTGTTCAGGAATTCTTGGGAAGCAAGTGCCCAAGATCTCGTTTCCCTGTTCCACCCTAAAGGAGAGCTCTAAGGTGGCGATGTTCCTTAGCAGCAGAGCTCACTGGAACATGACTTGTGGACTTGGCATGGTGTTGGGATACTCAGATCTCGTGGGTGACTGATCCCGGCTAATGGCTAGAAATGCCCAAACAGGCACATGTGCTCCTAGGGAAGGTGGACCTAGTTGTGGGCTAGTAAGCCACTGGTGCAAATCTCATGTCAGCCACGAAACCCATTAAATGGTCTTAGGCAAGCCACTATTTTCTTGACCACAGGCTCCCTCACCTGCAAATATAGCCTACGTTTAGGGCTATTGCAGGCACTACTAAGAAGGTTTTCATGAGACACAGCTTGACCATTTCAAATCTACTATCTGCATTCTGTGCATTATTGGAGGTGTTTTGGGTTCCTGTACCTGTGTGTCCTGTGCAGGGGCAAATGCAGAGACACACTCTTCTTTCTGTGCTTGCAGGGAATCCAGTTCCTGATAGAGAACGACCTCTTGAAGAACACCCGCGATGACATTGCCCAGTTCCTCTACAAAGGGGAAGGGCTCAACAAGACAGCCATTGGCGACTACTTGGGTGAAAGGTAATGGGAGAAGGGAGCTCTGGGGCTTGGTCTTCCTTTTATAGCCACTACCATAATGGACTTTGGTTCCTATCTCTCATGGGCATTCAAGAAATGGGAAAAGAACTTGGCATCCCAAGAGATCTCTTGCCAGTGCTCCATTGTCTCGAGTTTCCCATGTGGACTGGCGGAACAGGAATTCATAGTCAGGACCTTGTAGCATCCTTGGCTAATTGGAGGGTTTCTGTGACCTGACCCAAGCTTTGCTTACCTAGTTGCGGGGGACAGCTGAGGAATGCCAACTGAAATTGTGAATATTTAAACTGTGGGACTTCAGGATCGTTCTCATTGCAGCTGGGTATTTCACCCAGCCTTTAGGTATTTCACACCTAAAGCCTTGAAATAACTTGCCTGTGTTCTGAAGCTTCTTGGAAGACTTCTGGTAACTTCTTAAGAATAGACACCAGGCCATCTTCAAGGCCCAGAATTGACAGATTGAACACTGAATATTTTGCATGCATGCAGAAGGTCCAGTTCCTGGCATCTCCAGTTAAAATGATCCAGGATCGGGTAGCAATTAAAATGACGGGGGATTGGGTAGCAAGTCACGACAGAGAACCTTCTCTGCATGTCTTTCCCTGGAGAAAGACTGCCTGTCAGAATAGACCAGGGGTTCCCAAACTCTGGTGCATAGGCCACCAGAGGTCCACAAACTTCATCCAGGTGTGTCTGTGGATTTGTAGTTGAAGATGGGAGGTGGCAACTCCATGGCATCAAACATTCATAACTGATTTTTAATTGCATTTTTATTGCTTCCTCTATTTTTTATATTGTGTTTGGATTTTAATTCTGTGAACACAATAAATACAATATATAAGAAATGAAAGGAGTAATAAAATACAATTGAAAACCATGCCGTGTCTAGCATGGCACATTGCAGCAGCCAGAAAAATTATTAAGCAGTCTGCCCAGACCATCCGGTAGTCCATGCTGGGGTGGGGAAATGTGGGAACCACTGGAACAGACAATATTGGACTAGATGGCGAGAGAGTCCCACCTGGGATAAGGCAGCTTCCTATGATCCAGGCTAGGCCAGGAGGAGAGCCCAGTTCTTGGCAGCATCAGGGGTTTGGCAGCTGTATGGGATAAGTGAGTTTGGTCGCTCTCACATGTTCCCCTATTCTTTTGCCTCCTCACAGAGATGATTTCAATATCCAGGTGTTGCACTCATTCGTGGAGCTGCATGAGTTTACAGACCTCAACCTTGTCCAGGCACTGCGGTGAGTGGCAGCAGGAGGTTTGTGAGTGAATCAGAGGTGTGTCCTTTTTCTCTTTTCCTGCACAGAAAAGGCAAGAAGAGGACATGCGTGGGCTATGGGGCTCCCTAGGAAAGAGCATTGGATTGCAGTGCACGCACACAGAGTGAAATATGTGACTTGGAAGTCTCTGGCACATCACACAGCCCTTCTACCAAGGAATGTTACTTCTGTGGCAGCTTCGCTCACAGCCCTGCTCAGCTTAGCTGACTATGTGCTCGTTTCCCCCGCAGGCAGTTCCTTTGGAGCTTCCGGTTGCCGGGAGAAGCACAAAAGATTGATCGGATGATGGAAGCCTTTGCACAACGGTACTGTCAATGCAACCCCGGTGTCTTCCAGTCAACAGGTACGCAGGAATTGACATGCTGAAATCTGCAGGCAGCAAGGGTTTGGGATGCAGTTTTTCCTAGAGCATCCTCAGAGAGTTCTCGGCTGGGTGCCTTCTGGCTCCCACTGCCAGATTTTCAGGCTTTGTTGCTTGGGAGTGGAGAAGGGCTGGCCATTGGGCCGCACAAAGTTCTGTCCCATAGTTAAAAGTGTGGATTTTGCTCCCACAAGATGGAGAAATGGCCACCAACTTTGGATGGGTTGGAAAGACCCAGTTCACGGGTATAAGGCTAATAGTGGCTACTAGCCATGGTGGCTATGTTCTCTTTCCACTGTGAGAGGCAGAATGCCTCTGAAAAGTAGTTCCTGGGAATCACAAGTGGGGATTTTGAGCTTGTGTTTTGCTTGTGGGCATTCTGCAGGCATTTGGTTGACCACTCTGAGAATAGGATGCTGGACTAGATGGGCCTTTGGTCTGATCCAGCAGGGCTCCCCATCCAGCCACCCACCCACCCCAAGATAGCAAACAACCCAATACAGAGCATGCATCCTGGGACTGGATGACACTTCCTAGGCTACCCAATTGTCTTGAGTTTGTGCCTTGGTAATGGATGGAGCCAAAGGGCAGCCCATTCTGTGCTTGATCCATCCTTCACACCTTTCTCCACCCCAGATACCTGTTATGTGCTCTCGTTTGCCATCATCATGCTCAACACCAGTCTTCATAATCCCAACGTTAAGGACAAGCCAACAGTGGAGCGCTTCATTGCCATGAATCGTGGCATCAATGATGGCGGGGACCTGCCCGAGGAGCTACTTAGGGTGAGCTTTGTGGGAAGGGAGTGGAAGTAGTGTTTGGAAATCACAGGACTGCGATAAGGGACATGGGGGTGGCGGGTCATTGGAATATTGGAAGCTGCCTTTGTACCTGGTCGTATTTGTCAATCTAACCCACTATTGTCCTGTTGCGTCTGATCTGGTTGACAGAGACTCTCTCCTGGGCCTCGGGCAGAGATCTTTCACATTGCCTGCTACCCGTTACTTTTTTGCATGTTAGATGTGGAGGATTTCACCCGGCACCTTCTGCATGCAAACGCTGGTCCCTTCCCAGGTTGGCTATTCCTCCTGGGAAGCAGGAGTTGGACTTGCACAGGCCCCCAATGCGTTTCTCTTCCTCCTACCAGAATCTGTACGAGAGCATTAAAAACGAGCCCTTCAAAATTCCCGAGGATGATGGCAATGACCTGACGCACACTTTCTTCAACCCAGACCGTGAAGGCTGGCTTCTGAAGCTCGGTGAGTGCATCTGCGCAAGGTGCAAGGCCTCAGCCATGCAGAGCAGTGCGGCTGTCGCCATGGCATAGGCTGCAGGGAGCAGGGAGCTCGGCTGCAGTCTGGTGACTTCTTCGTTTTTTATTTTTTGCATGGGGCTCGGTGGCCACAATCCAGCACAACACATACCCATTGCCGAACTCAGGATGCTTTCCTAATCATCCATGCTTCAGCAGGATGTCCAGCAAGGGCAGTCTTGGTTGCAGTGCTCAGCGTCCCCTAATGGTTCTCTTAACTTGGGCACGGCCGACTGGTTTCGGTGATTTGGTGGGTTGGGGTGCTTATGACAGTGAGGAAGACACATTGGTTTCATGGGCCCCAGGAACAGCAGATAAACTTGGGCTTTCTCTCCCTGGCTCCAAGCATTAGCCCAAGACTTGTCTGTGGTTCTGTGCTTCTCACCTGACATTGGAGGCTAGTCTCTGGCATCACCTCCCACATCCCCGCTGTGTGCGCACCGGCAGTGCATGCATGGCACCTGCAAGGCATCCACCAGCCCACCAGCCTTTCCCTGCGCAGCCCTTGACCATCTTTCTCCTGCTCACTCAGAATGTTTCAGTTGTCTTGCCAGGTTATGGCTGGAGCAGCTCCCTGGCTGGTTTGTTTCTCCGATTTCTCTCCCCACCACCTTTAGGGCTGTTTAAATCTCTTGGAATCTGCAAATCAAATTTGAAAGCACAAATCCTCTGAATATTCAAATTTGCAATCACTGAATCTTTAATGAAATATGGCTAATGGAATTATTCATCTATGTTTGAATGTGTAACCATCCTCTTTTTGCTTGGAGCATTTGATGAAATAAAATGGAAACAGATGCTTTTGATTCCAAGGGATTGAGGGAGGATGCACACACTCGAGATATTCCTGGGGAATGATGTCTGAGCTGAGACTCAGTGCTGAGTCTGAACGACACGCCTTCTAAATCGTGCCCTTTCTTTTCCTTTCAACCAAAGCCCATGCAGCAAAATGACAAAGGATTGATAGATATTGTTATTTAGAACACACGTTTTAATTATTTTAAAATAAGAGGTTGCATTGCATGGCAGTGGAGAGAGAAATGAGGCTTGCTCACAAAGCAGACTTAAGGACAGGCTGCTAGGTGCACCATTATGGACATGGATATAACTTGAGAATATTTTACAGTTTACAATTTTAGACCTTCACGTACGCAGCAAATATATGGTTGCTTGAAAACACAGTTGTATATTACAGTTGTGATTGTAGCAAAACATAAATTTTGTTTGCTGTGAAGTTTCCTTTTTTTATTAAGTATGTTTAGAAAATATACGTGATCCTGAAGTTCAGCCAGAAGAGAAGGCCTAAGAGATAGTTTCATTTCGGACTGGGAAGGATGTTTTCTGGCAAAAACTCCACAATTTTCTCCCCTAACTCCAGATCCACCCAATAGATAAACAAATGAAGACACAGGAAAGACAATGATCATGCTATAGCCAAGGCAACGAGCTATCAAAATCGATAAACACAGGATAACACACAGCATAGCTGCCTTATAGTTAAATAAGCCTTGATTGGATCTCATGATCAAATCCTCTTTTCTATTTGTTTCAAACTCCAGCCCGCTTGTGTCTCAGTTCAGGAAGCATTCACCAGATCTATGTTGGTGTGTGTATCTGTGTCAGGTGCAAAGGTGGGGTGGGTGGGTCTGTTTGTTTTTAACGCCGGATTTTAAAAATTGTGACTAAAAAACTGCAGGTACTAATGCAAAGAGTGCAGACATTGCAATGAGAACTCAGTTCAGCATGGCCTTTTCCAACTTTGGGAATTTCTCCTGTGGCTAGCTTTCTCAGAGGCAATAGAAAGAACTGGCCTGAATCCTTTTCTTCGCAGATAGGTGAGCTTTTCTGCCTGAACGGGGATGTTTGAATTGGGAATTCTAGGCTGCAGCTGTATCCAAATTTAGGCCCCCTGGTTCCCAATACTACCTGTCTCTGTCCCCCATTACATGGGAAGGAAGTCCCCTTGGTCCCTGCGGGACCATGTTGCTGACTTTATCACAAAATGCTAAATCTGCTGAGTTAGGAGCAATCACTCAGACAGCATCCTGTGGTTTTACCCTTCCACTGAGTGCCCAGGACTTGGTAGAGCTTCATTCTGGGATACAGTGCCGCAGGGTGGCGGCAGAAAACAAAGACATGCCTAAAATCCTTGGAGAGTGAGATTAATTTGGCCCGTGAATGCTCCAAACTGCGTTGGTAATCACCAGAGGCGATTCCTCGTGTGTACACGATTTTGGGGGCAGGGGCCTTGGCTGTCTTCCAGCTGAATCCCAGCAGCAAATTGCTGATTGCTTCCGCCTGCGAATGATGCATGCCACCCCCACATGGAGGAGTCTGGGCTGCAGGCCACTTTAACAGCTGTCACCAGCCCTGGCACTAAAATCGCTAATTCTGTGACCAGGGAGCCATTTCTGTGGCAAGCAAATTCCTGACGCTGCCAGGATTTCCTAAACTAGCAACAAGGACGAACCTTTTTTTTTTTTTGCCAGGAGTTGCTGGGGCTTTTGTGTCCTTGGCTTTGGCACCCTGATGACCTCGAGGTGGGCACTCTCCTTCTTGGTATTCTAGCGGAGAGGGAGACCTGCACCACAACAGGAGAAACGTGGGCCTGGTTTTGGGGGAAACCCTTCTGCCAACCCTCTTTTCCCTAATGCTCAACACCTTTCATTAGCTTGGGCAGCGCCCCCTGCTAGCAGCAACTGGGGTGTGCGCCAAGGGCAGATTTGATAAAGTCCTTTGTTTTTTAATTTTCTTTTCTCCCTCATTTTGTATGTTTCCATGATTTTGGCACTGCCTTTCCCTGCCCTCCAAACTCCAGGAGGTACGTACCCCCATATCCCCTCGCTAGCTTCGCTGGGGCCAGGGGTGTGCTGCCATGCTTCTTTATTTTTCTGTTCTTTCGTTCTTTTAAATTGCTGGTGATTATTACTAGTCTTATCGCTGCTATTGCCACCGTTGCTAACTGGCTGCACAGTCCATGGGGAACTGGGGGACAGGTGGGATGGTGGGGAGGACTGGGGGGGGTGACGGGAAGGCGGAGTTTCCATGTCCTGTTTGGCCCACCCCTCAAAAAATTGCCTCAAAGCAGCTTCCCAACAGGGCCAGGTCTGAGCCTGGCAGTATCTCTCTCCCCAGCCTTGTCAGTACCCTGGATTTTTAGGAGTCAGAATCACATTGTAGGATGCAGCGGTGAAGAACCAGACTTTTGTCTGCCCCAAAGAGGCAGGGGGCAGGGAGGTCACTATACCCCTCAAGAAGAGGCAGCTCCTCACAGCATGGACGTTGTTGTCCAGTATGGCGCCTTTGCTTGAAAATGGCAGCGCGGCCACATCTCTCTGGGAACTGTGAATCCGGCCTGAGAAGGTGCATAGCCACTGAGCCTGGCTTACTATTGCCAAGAAACTCTGCTTGCGCTGCTTAAGACTGGCTGCTTCCTGCTCCAGAAGGCCCAGCAGTGCAGCCACAGCGAGTCTGCAGCTGCTATCATGAAACCATCCAGGCATTGGCGATGCCTTATTACCAGCCCTGCAGCAAGCAGCTGGCAAACGGCGGTTCTTTATCCCAGCAGGCATAGCTGTTCAGGGTGGTGGGGTGTTCACGCATGTCTGCGCTGGTGCTACCTGCACTTACTGCACTTGCCCCATTATATTACTGCAGGTCACATGACAAGCCCCACCCCCTGCCTCCCAACATACCCACAGAACTTTCTATGCACCGCTGAAAGCTCTTCCCTTTGGGTTTCCCCCCTTCCTATTAAGCTGGAAAAGGGCAAAGCTAGTATTAAGAGAAAGCCACATTCCTTTCATGGAGAAAATATCTCAGTACATTTCTATTAAAGATTTCTCGACCTCTTTTCATTTAAAATAATTCCCAAACCAAGAGATAAAGTTTAGAACTGCAAAAGCCTGGTTATTAACGTAGGACATTTGTCCTGAAGGGCCCTAAGAATTCACAGGCAGGAGAAAGAAGGGGAGGCCTCTTGTAACAAGGACTAATGAAGTATTAATTGTGCTAAGCTGATGCATGCTGGCAGCCGCATGGCATTGGAGTCCCAGTTGGTGGAGGGAAGAGGCCCAGAGAGCTAGGGAGGCGCTGGCAGCAGTGAGCTGTTAAGATCTTGATTGGGTAACACGTCATGGTTCTTACCAGTCCATTTATAACACTGTAAATCCTTTCCAATCCTTATCCCGCCTAACTCTGCAACAACCCTGTGGAGTAGGTCACTGCTTCCATTTTTAAGGGTAGGGAGGTGGAGGTGGAGACGGGGCCTTGGCCACCCAATGGTTCCATGGCTGATGAGTCTTCTGTGCCATCCTCTTGAGAACATCGACTTGCGCCATCATAAACAAAGGGAGAATGTTAATTTGTTTAATGTGATAGAAACAGACTTGTAGAGTTGGAAGGGATCGCTAGGGTCTAACCCCCTGCAATGCAGGAATGTTTTGCTCAATGTGCGGCTCAAACCCACTACTCGTGAGATTAAGAGTCTCTTCCTCTGTCCCAGATGTATTAGCCTAAATTGCAGTTAGCTTTTTAAAGAGTTTCTTGGCAACTAGAATAACTTAAAACAAAGAATCAGCAGAAATTCTTGTGGCTTCTTTCTCTAGAAGTCTCCAGACCGCTAAAATATATATCCAAAGTATATATTGTATATTCCTGGCTTCCTGAGGGAAAAATACTTTGGGTAATAGCAGCTGGTTATTGTAGCTAGTTATCCCTTATTAGGGGATGCGGGTGGTGCTGTGGGTTAAACCACAGAGCCTAGGACTTGCCGATCAGAAGGTCGGAGGTTCAAATTCCCGCAACGGGGTGAGCTCCTGTTGCTCAGTCCCTGCTCCTGCCAACCTAGCAGTTCGAAAGCACGTCAAAGTGCAAGTAGATAAATAGGTACCACTCCGACGGTAAGGTAAACAGCGTTTCTGTGCACTGCTCTGGTTTGCCAGAAGCAGCTTAGTCATGCTGGCCACATGACCCGGAAGCTGTACGCCAGCTCCCTCGGCCAATAAAGCGAGATGAGCGGCACAACCCCAGAGTCGGTCACGACAGGACCTAATGGCCAGGGGCCCCTTTACCTTTTTTTATCCCTTATTAGCAGCATCGCTTGGGGGCTCCTTAACAGGGTGTGTGGGGTAATGACACCCCTCCCGCTTTGTTCACAAGGCTGTTGTACCTCAGATGCTGTTCTAGCATGAAAACAACTTTGTGAGTGAAATTCCAACTCGGGTTTTTGCCTCAGACCCTTAACACAACCTGTTTGGAACTTGCGCACACTAAAAAGCATCTTTTGTCTAGTGCTCCCTAGAGATGTTTCACTGTGTACTGTTCTGATAGGACGGTAGCAACCTGCCTAATACCAGATCAAACCATTGGTCCAAACAGCCCAGTATTGTTTACTCTAAAGGTGGGGAATCTCCAGCACATGGGCTAATCTCGGCCCGCATGGCCTTTCCCCACAAATCCTGGTCAGCTGAAGAGTGGAGTCTAAATCCTTCTACTGGGAACAGGTGTGTATAGTCAAGGCAAGCAGAAAGTAGTGTTTTGCAAGCAAAGGCAGAATGCTGGTGAAGTCCCCCTCCACTGGCTTTCCTTGCAAAACACACCTTTATTTCTAGTGAGTGGATCCTCCTTTCAAGGGAGGGGAGTGGAAACTGCTTCCAATTGCACTTCTCAGCCTTAAGACTGCGTTAAAGCACTTGCCTCTGAAAGTCTCCCCATCTTCTTATTGTAAACCCCCGACATAGGGTTTGAGGGGGAGTGACATGAAGGCTTGCAAAGCAATGCCTGTCTGCCATGTGACATCGTGTGATGGGTGGATCAGTAGCCCAGTCCACCTGTCGAACTTGTCCCATGAGGCCAATCTCATGGGCCTCTGTTTCCTCACCCTGGTCTACTCTTGACTGGCAGCAGCTCTCCAGTGTTTGGGGCTGAGAAGGGCCTTAAGATCCCTGGCATTCCTCGTAAAAGGTGTGTGCCCCACCACCAGTGAGCGAGGATCCCTGCAGTGGCTCTTCTGAGAACGTTGGCAGTGGTTGTGCAGTGGGCCACCCCATGATGGCAGGGGCTCCCAACAGGTGGGGTTTTCTGTGTTCCCTGGGGACTGTGGCAGGCACTATCTGGAGCAGTTGGCTTGTTTTGTCTCCCCCCCCCCTTTTCTTTCCCTTCTTGTGTTGCTGAATGAGGTCTCATTGTTGTATGTGCTGGTCTGTGGCTGTCAGGGCCTCCTTAGGAGGGGTCTCTAGTGTTCTGCACCATTTAAATCTCGTCGGTTCATCTCCATGGGCTTGAGAGAGCAGCCAATGCTGACAGAAAATACCCAAAGTTGTTGCCCTCTCCACCACTGAGATCTTTCCATCTTTGCCTCCCTGTCCTGTATTCGCCACCTCTCTTGGACATGCTGTTGTTTGCAGCCTCTGACTGGCGAGGTGGGCCTGCAGCTACAGCATTCTGTCGTTTTCACAAGTGAGGTGCAAGGTGGCTTTTGCTGGAGGTGGTCCTGGGGGGTCTCTTGGTGTTCAAAACGACCCCTGCTGTATTGACTGGCGGTCGCAAGGTCTCTCAGGATCTGAGCTGTCTGGTGTGGATTCTTTTTATTATTATTTATTATTATTATTATTATTATTATTATTATTATTATTATTATTATTATTTATTATTATTGTTTTGGTGACGGCTTGTGCAAAAACTTTTCCCAAGACCCTGGATTTGGATCCTGGACACTTGAGTTTCGGTGTCAATTTGGGAAGGGCCACTGGAGTCTCCTGTGTTTACTGATGGGATGGTGGGTGGGGGCATCTTTCTGAATGGGTGCCAGTTCTAAGCCAATCCCCCTCCCTCTCACCTCACCCTGACTAAAAGTCACCAGAGCGGGATTCCATTGAACTTTTATTCTGAGATGGGCTGATACAGAAAAGACTTTCAGGTCATGTTTGTATCTCAGGCCCCACCCCGCCTTTTGGGTGGAGCTCTGGAGGCCCAACTTAAAAGCCACACTGGGGCAGGAATGGGAATAGCCGGTTCCCGTAGTTTTAATACTCATCCCTTTTTAATCCTGAAGCTGCTGTTAAGCTCTGCTTCTTGCCTGGAACTGTATGTACCTGGGCAGGCAAGTCTCAGGGACAAGAACCCATAGCTGAGAAAGACTGTGTTGTCTGTTGGGAAGACTCTTGGTGTGCCTTTCTTTTTAAATTAGTTGGAGCTGGCTATGAGGCAGGATGCCTGGGTAGCCTCAGGGCAAACAGAGTCCCATGGAGCTCAGACTCTGACTAAGCTACTGGCTTTGTCCATAAAGAGCCTAAGTAGATCCCAGCACTAGCAGGACACTGATGCCTCTTCCTTCCCCAGCATGTCGGCAGATCCATGTCTGCTCCATAGTATATGCAGCAGGGCACTTCTCTTGATGACCACCACCTCTGCCTTCCGCCTGCCCCCTTCAGCTGCTATGCTCACCATGTAGCCACTGGCTGCTGCTGCTGCTGTGGTGTGTGGCTGGCTCTGGCTCTGCTTGCGTTGCTGACGCCACTCGCTCTCTTACATTGCCTACTTGTGCCTGTAGGCTCTTAGCTCTGCCTTTGCCTTAGCTGCTCTTGTGCCCAGCACCCTCCTTTCGGCCTGGGCATGCATTGTCAAGCTTGCTTCTTCTCTGCGCAGGTGGCCGGGTGAAGACGTGGAAACGGCGCTGGTTCATCTTGACAGACAACTGCCTTTACTACTTTGAGTACACCACGGTGAGTGGCACAGGGTGCTCTCGTAAGTGTCCACGGACATGATCCCATGGCGGGATTGCTAATGTGCAGTTTTGAAAGATGGACTATGGTATGTAGTCTTAGGCTCATGTAAGAGCCCAGGACATGGGTTATCTGGTGTCAACTGCATAGCTGAGCTCTTACTGATTGGTGTGGGAATGGTGTAGAGCAGTCTTCCTCAACCTTGGCCTTCCAGATGTTTTGAGACTACAATTGCCATCATCCCTGGCCACTGGTCCTGCTAGCTAGGGATCATGGGAGTTGTAGGCCAAAAACATCTGGAGGGCCAAGGCTGAGGGAGCCTGGTGTAGAGGTACTGCAGACTTGGCTTTAATTATTTCATATATACACACATACCACCTTTTCCCTCTGACAAGGATTCAAGGTGGCTTACACATTACAATAAGAACAGCTAAAAACATAGGAAGAAAAACTCTTAATTATTAAAAAACAGTTAGTTTTAAAACTATAAAGGTTTGTTTAACTATCTAAACTAACTATATATTATTAGAAAGGTACAGATAATTACTTTGAAAAAAGCATGGCACCAGCCCTTTCATTAAAAGCAAGTCAGTTGCCCAAAGCCTGTTGTAACAAGAAAGTCTTCAGCTGCTGGCGGAAGGACAGCCAGGAAGGAGCCAGTCAAACTACTCTAGGGAAGGAGTTCCAGAGTCCGAGAGCAACCACCACAAGGTCCTCTCCCACATCCCAAAGGTGCCTGTGAGGGTGGCGGGACTGAGAGAAGGGCCTCCCCCAAAGATCTCAGATCCTGGGCAGGTTTGTATGAGGGATTGCGGTCTTTCAGATAGCTAGGACCTAAACTGTATTGGGCTTTATAGGTTATATAAGCAGCACTCTGAATTGTGCCTAGAAACAGACTGGTAGCCAGTAGACCTGTTGTAACAAGGGGCTCTCTATAAGCAGCCCCAGTCTACAATCTGGCTGCAGCTCTTTGAGCCAGATGAAGTTTCTGGACACTTTTCAAAGGTAGCCCCATGTAGAGTGTGTTATAGTAATCGAAACGGGATGCAACTGAGGCATGTGCCACTGTGGCCAAATCAGACATCTCAAGGATATATATTGGGTGCAGCGCATTCTGTTGTGGACCCATGAAAGCGAATGCCCTAATAAAGCTGTTAAGTCTGTCAGATGCCATGGTTGTGTTTGCAACAGTAGGCTACTCCTTTCAAATGAGCATTAAGGATGAATCCTTCTGAGAGCAGTGTTCTTCCTGTTCAATGTTGGGATGGAATAACCTGTAATATTTTGTCAGAATGAACCAGCCTGGATGTGTCTGAATTAACAAATTGTCGTCTTGCAGGACAAGGAGCCACGAGGCATCATTCCCTTGGAGAATCTGAGTATCCGTGAGGTTGAAGATTCCAAGAAGCCCGTGAGTAAATGCCAGTGCTGGAGAGCACTTCCTACCTGGGGGGAGCCTAGGCTGCGGATACTGTGTGCATGTAAAAAGAAAGAAAAGGATGGTACCAAGAAAAACTGAATTATGCAAATCATTAACTAAGCTTGCCTACTTTTGTAGAGTCGAGTCTGATTCTGCCATGGGGGAAGAGGCAAAGCTATGCAAGGACACCCAGCTGGCTACAGAAAAATCCTGCGCAGGGATAAGCCAGGCTTTTGAGACTTGACTCATCTTTTCTGCCCTAAGAGCAAAATGCTTGATGTGTTTAAGTGGATGTTGATGTTTGCAAGGTGATGTTAAACCTGCACAAAAAGTACTATTTTCTGTGCTTTTGCAGTGCAGGATATGCACTGTCTTTTGGAGGTCTCCACCCTGTAGCATCTGAGCTGTTAGTGACTGCACTTGGATAATGCTATCAGAGCTTAAATAGCCCAGATAGGAAAAAGCTCCATTCCTGTTCACAGCTAGTTCGCTCCTTCCTCTGCTTTGTGATCAATCCAACCAAAAAGTCTCCACCCATAGTTTCCTTGTTTGGATGAAATGGGGAAACTGTGGTTAATCAGTGATATTTCTAGTTTGCTTTCTTGAGGAGCAATGGGGCTGCATGTGTGGGTAAAAGGCTTATTCATAATTACGTCTGATCCTCAGACAGCTTGCCAGTGATTTCTATCAAGTCGTTCTGGCCAGGAATGCTGATCCAGCTAGTGGAATTGTAGGCCCTTGATGAGAATTGCCTTCCCAGAGTGTTGCATTGCTGTCAGGAAGTCATACCAGAGAATTGGTTACTTGCTGTCGAAAATCCTGTAATTCCTGCTCTTGAAGGATGTCTGGGAAATCCCTGGAATATGCAGAAAGTTTGAGCTGGTGTTGGCCACAAATCAGTTCTGTTTATCCTTCTCTTCTTGCAGAACTGCTTCGAGCTGTATATCCCTGACAACAAGGACCAGGTGATCAAGGCTTGCAAGACTGAGGCAGACGGGCGTGTGGTGGAAGGGAACCACACTGTCTACCGCATCTCTGCACCCACCCCAGAGGAGAAGGAAGAGTGGATGAAATGCATCAAGTGAGGAGGGGCAGGAATGATGTGAAGGGATCTGGGTAGTTTGCTTGAGCAATGTGTCATTCATTCATTCATTCATTCATTCATTCATTCATTCATTTGTATGTTGCTTTTCTGCACACACACAAATGCTCAAATTGGCCTACGACAAAGAAACAAAGGTGCATTTCAAACAAATACTACAAAACAATTTCATAATAACAAACCTCAAAAAGCACATTCCAGCGCTTATAAATATATCAAAGATTACTTAAAAATGTACATCCAATAGCCCAAATTAACAAGGGAGCTTCAGTTTCAGCCTTAGCCCTAGAAATATGCCTCCCATGATGTAGCTCACAGTCCCTCTCCTGCAGCAGCTTCTTATAAGGCTTACATGGGCAAAGGGTGGAGTAGCTGTAAACACCCCTCCCATGAAAAGAATTATTTCCCATTCCTCTAGATTTCCTCACTGTGAGGGAGGTGGGGGGGGGGCAACTCTGGTTAGGTGGGCACCTGGAATTTTGTGGAGGAGATGTAGCAGCTGAGAATGGGGCCTCTCTATAGCTCCCTGGTTGAGATTTGCCAGTGGGTTGTGGGTTATGAGGGGGAAATAGGGCAGCCCTTAATGAAGTGCAGTCCCCTTGATCTTCCTGCTCCCTCTTCAAGCTAAATAATGCTTCCTTCCAGAAACAGTCGCTAAGGGGGTGGACTGATCCTATAATTATGTGCTGGGTGGCATCTCCAATCAGTTGGGGATTTCCCTTAACACTTTGTGGGTTTTTTTACTCACTCTCTCTCTCTCTCTCTCTCTCCACCCCCACCCACCTCCCACTTGTCTCTCTTCAGAGCTGCAATTAGCCGGGATCCATTCTACGAGATGCTTGCTGCACGCAAGAAGAAGGTCTCCTCCACCAAGAGACATTAGCCACATGGCTTTGTTGAGTAGCAGTGACATTGGCAGCTGTTGCCTCTCCGTCTCCTGGCAGAGAGGAAGAGGAGCGAGACGACACAGACCCGCCTGCTCTGCATTATGACCCCGAGGGGGGACTAGCTTCAGCTTTTGCTATTCTTTTCTGGTTTGGGGGCAGGAAGAGTTGCGGGGGGTAGGCTATGTTGATGGCAACCACCAGCTCTCACTGACTTATTTAATTTGCAAGAATGCCATCTCCCTGCCAGCCCCTCAGCTGGGCAGCTTGAAGCCAAACCACGTCACTGGTAGCCCAAGTGGCAGGAAGAGAAGAATTGTTGGGGTCTTTTCTGCTACCGTGGCTGACTTGTTCCTTGCCTGTGCCGATGGTGAGGCAGACCTATTCAAGCTGCCAGCGAGAAGTGTCGGCTGTACCAGGCTTTAGGCCTAATACTCTCCGAGACCCTGAATCAGGAATGGACCACAAACTGCCAAAGGCATAGATCAGTCTGCAGCAGAGGTTGGGGGCATGGCTCTCTAGCACTGAAGCAGAGAGATCCCTGTGGCCCTCTGCATCGCCATGTTGCTCCCTGTTCTTTGGACAGGTAAGCCCAATGGCTTCTTTCCCCCAAAGCAGTTGAGCTGTATGCTCTTTCATGTTTAATTTCCAGGGTTCTCTGTCGCAAGGTGTTTTATTAACCACGTTGAGTAATAAGCAACCAAGAATGTCAGTCCCAACAGCTGGCATGATGAATAGCAAGGCTGCCACCTCCAGGATTTCCCCTGCCCTCGTTCTAGAGGGCACTGACTTAGGCTGCCTCGTATGTGAAGCAGGAATGAGGCCAGCAGAGGGCTCACTCAAGCAACCTTGCCCAGATGAGAAGGCAGTGCTCTTGTGAGCTAGCGGCATGCATGTGGTTGTGGGTGGGCAGGATGCTTTACAGGGAGGCTTTTCACCCCTTTGCCAGTGGCTGCTGGGAAACCCTCTCACCCAGCAACTGGGCACAAAAATTTATCCCTGCAGCCAGAGCTTCCTCCGTTTTTTGTTTGTTTGTTTAACATTGCAATCGGGAGCAGGCAGAGCTGAAGAGAAAAGACCTGCACCATTCCCCGCTACCCTGAAGAAAGAAGCTGAAACAGGCTGGCTCTGGATTCTTTGACATAGGCTATCTTCTTACAGTTGCACTTTTCAGTAGAGGGAGTGGATGGATTGGGATGAAGGCTGTCCTGGACAGTGGGGGCACTTCTTGGCTCTGAAGCACAAGCAGATGATTGGTTGCTGGGGAACCATTGGAAGCCCAGGGTGGGTGGGGTATGAGATGATGGCTTATGCCTGGAGCACTGAGCTGGGGTAGGCCGTAAGAAGACGGTTTTCCCCAACTGTTGATTTCATTATGCGCCTTGGAAAAGCTCCAGTTTTCCCCAGCTCAGTATTAATCTATTTATCGGAGATGTACATACTCTCTGTATAGATTTTTCTCCTTTTAGATTATTTTGTATTTGTTTTTAAATAAGAGGATTGTTTTCTGTGAAACATAGCAGAATTCTAAAAAAAATGCTGTGGCACAAGGGGGGGCGGGAAGCAAGGGGGTTGCGGGAGGAAGGTGGAAGTTACTCCTGGTCAAAAAGTTTGGTTACAGTTTTTTGTGTTGAATCCTTTTCCACCCCATTGTTGGGTTTTTGTTGCCACAACCTTGTGAACTAGCACAGAGCAACTGCAGCAAATAAATGTTGATCTCACACTTGGCTCTATGCCCTTCTTTGGCTGCCTCTGTCTCTGTGATCTACATTTATGTGGTTTTCCTATTTGAGGTTAGTAGCATTACATCAAGCAATTCAGGGGCCTTGGGCCAGTCTATTTAGATCTGTGAGATTGAGGACATTTCTGTAGCCATACTGAGGAAGGGTTTCATTGTGGCTTCCCTCCCCAGCTTTAATTTTTCTTTATCTGCCAGGGAAAGCTGCTGGTAAGATTGGTTTAAGTTAAGGGACCAGAATGTAAAGCATTCATCTGGCTTCCCAGCATTGACATTGGTTACTGATAGCTACCTGCTATCAGTAGCCAGATGCAAAGAGGTTATAAAGCGTACATTAGGAAATGAGGTTACAGTGGGTTGTATTCAAGCTCGCACTGAGGCAAACAGGGCAACAAATTCTCCTTGCTCAACAGAAAGTTCTTTCCCCAAACATGTTCTGGAAAATCTCCTAACCCTCTGGAGCAGAGCTTGGGGATTGTGTGTTTGGGGGTGGGGAGATGGGAGTGGAAGTCCCACTGTGCTAGCAGAAATCCTTGCACAGGTACAATTATTTAACTGGATACTGCCCAGGTTGTTGTTTTTTGAGAGGGGCTTAGAGAAGACCCTGGTGGATTTGGGATAAGACAGCAGGCTACAGTGGGGCCCCTAGTCTGTGGATGATTTGGGTTTGCATCTCCACAGTACAGTAGTGTACACAAGCTGTGGAACCTGCATGTTGTTATGTTTGGGGAACAACAAGAGCAACCCACTTGTGGGTAAAATGTAAGCATGCCTACACTGAACCCACCTCGTCACAAACCAGCATAATGTTAAGATAGTGTTATGTCTATGCCTTTCCCCTGCATGGCTTTGCAAAATCAGTTTTTGTTTCATCAGATTCTGGATTTTTAAAGCTGTCTCAGGGGATGTGCCTAGATGGGGTTTACATGCCAGTTGACCTCTATCTATTATAAAGCTTTAAAATCTTAGTAGCACTGTATACTTACAGAATAACAGGATTACCTCCAAAAATAGGCAACAATTGCTTTGTCTAAATAACATCCAGCAAAACTTAGGTGTTCACCTCCAGTGTGTCTCAGATTCTACAAAAGTGAATTAATCAGTCAGACAATTGCATTCAAAATACACATTAGCAGAACAAAGGTGGTGTATCTAATGCAGACTTTCTTGATCACCGCAGCTCTTCCTGATAATGGAGCAAGTGGGGTTGAACTTTGGCTAATTTCCTGCATGGGTTCTTAGTAAGAACTTCAAAATTCTGCTCGGGTCCACTATATTTCTTTTAAAGATCCCTCTCTTGCTAAAATTGGTTCAACTTTTCAAACTCATGCAGCCTGAGCAGCAACCAGCAGATGGCACCAAGGTATCACATTTGGGTTTGTAGGGGAAAAGGAATGCTTATCTGCAGAAATTACCTTACCTTAAATAATCTCTTAACACTCTAGGCTGTTATTCTTAAGGAATGTAAGTTTATAGCAGCTTTGCAAAATGGTTTTCAGTGCCCACAAAATGTAAATAAGAATCAATGTGCTATCTGTGGTGGTAGTGGGTAACCTGGTTTGATTAAGTCATAGGTGGGATGAATATGTTAGCAATGCTCATGCTTCTCATGATCTTCCACCCCTTTCTCTGATATCCAAAGCAAGGGGTGGGGGTTCACCTTGCCTAATATGTGGTCCCTGCCTGGCCTCTATGGGCGGGAAAGAGGATTCTCCTCATTTTTATGGCAGTGGTAGCAGTAAGTGGAGGAAGTGCTCTTTCTAGATGCTCTCAGTACCACATCAGGACTGAAAGAGCAGTGGTGCTTGGTCCTTCTGGCACTGTAGTATGGGGAGGGCATCTTCCAATGCTGCTATTTCAGCTTTTAGGGGAGTAAGGAGGAAGGGTGGATGCTTTGGGGTCATGGGGAGGTGCAGATCAAAGGAAACCAGGAACCCTCTCTCCCAGATAATTTATTTTAGCCAAAGAAGACTTTAACGGTGCCTTAATAACTTGTCCCCTCCTTTTGCAGTGCCCCCTTAAGAACACTGGGAGTTTGCTTCCAAGCTAAGCCATGCTTTAGGCCGACATCCATGGCATCACTGTTGCTTCTGAAAATACTGTAGAATGAGTCCCTACTTGTTCTCCACTACCATTTCCACTTCTACTCTTATCTAGTCCTCTTTCAGGGCTCCTGATTAGCATCCTTCTCCAGCTTGTGACATCATATCCCCACCACCAAACCAATTTAGTTTGTCTAACAGCGAGACCTGTACACTCTCTCCGCACAAGGTTCTCTCTCTGCCAACCTGGTCCTGTGTATGGTCTTCTCAGTGCCTCTTATTCTTCCATCATGGATGATTTCAGCAGCAGGAGCCACAGTGGGTTTCAAACCAGCTTCCTATGGCATTCCTCTCCGTTGCAGTCTGCACAGAAAAATGTGTCCGGGAGGATCTGTACCTTTGGGGTGAATATGTAGTTATTGTGCCCTGGAGTCCCAGGAAGGTGACCTGGAAAAGAAATTGCAATTAGTCTTACAAAGAGTGAAAAATGGGCAGCACGAAGCTATCCAAGCAACAATGATTGCATTTTTCAGTAGTGGTGCCTAATGGCAGAATACTTTATGCAGTTATGCGCCTCTTAATGCTATATTATTTTTAGGAAGCTGTTATTTTTCATTACCGCTCCCTCAAAAGGACATTAGATTGAGCTAGTTTGAAAACAAGAAAAATATTTGCTGCCTTTTACTGCACCAGGTTTTGCCCTAAATTGTCTAGATATCTGATGGAAGGCCTGAAAATGTCTTAGATTGGAAATTACATGGTGATTTGAAAGTAATTCACATGCATTTCCAACCTCCCTGGAGATGCTGGTGATTGATCCTAGGAGCTTCTGCATGCAAAGCTGATGCTCTACCAGTGAACTACAGTCCCCCCTCCCAATCTACATCACTCCCGGTGCCAGGTTCTCCATAATTTTTAAAATTTATATATGTGGGGTTTGTTAAGCACCTCTCTAAGCCAATCCCCCAGGAAGCTGCTTTGACTTCAAAGAACAAAGGCAGAATCATTAATACCCTGATGAAAGGTCAGATATTCAGAGTCAGACATGGAAAGGGGTGGCGTGCCTTCTCCAGCTGTGTGTTACTTAGCAGAATTGAGAGGGGGAGATTGCCAGAGAAACAGGTGTGATGTCACCACAGAGGTTTGGGGAACAGGGTTTTCTGGGAAGGAGGAGCAAGAAATGGGTGGAGCTCTGAAGTGTGCTGGCTGGAAAAGGCTGCACCGAGAAGCATGACTGGCTGCTGCTTTGGACCCAAGCTGCTGACAAGAGGAGCAACGAGAGATAGTCTTGGGATGTGTTGTTCTGCACCCCCACCACTGAAGGCTTCAGCTGTAAACATGTATAAAATAAACCATATTTCTTAAAGACACTAGTCTCTATTGTGCCTCATTCCAAAGGAACACAAACCCAGGAATCTCTTGCTACTGCCTGACAGAGATTGGGGTGGCCTGTAACAATATAATTCCTGAATGTGATACATTTTCAGTGCCCAATGCACCTCGATTTTGCTGTGTGTGAAATAGTCTCAGTGGAGCAAGGGGTTTTACCTCCATAAAGAAGCCTTTCCCTCTCTCTGATAGTTTGTCCACTTCCACTTTATAAATTCCTGCTTCCTGCAAAGGGAAGTGCACAGCTAACTTGCTCTGCTTCTAAACTCAAGATTATGAAGGTTTAATAGTATGAACTAGTGTGACTTGCAGCAAAATCTTGAACTATGGTATGCTCCTATTGAATGTTCCAGCCATACCTTCTTTTGGGGCACTCTTTGCAAGTTTAAGGGGATGGGACTGGTTGGGGAGGCTCAATGGGAATAGTATTGGAAGTTGCCTCATTCTGTCTAATAATAGGACCAGCCATGGATCTGGAGAAGTAGAGCTGGGGGGGAAACTTATACAGAGAGACATAGTGGTTAAGAGCGGTAGATTCGGGACTTCCGGGTTAACGCCAACAGCTAATGGCGGATTCTCTCCGAGCTCCGGAGAGAATCGGCTCCGTGGGAGACGGGTCCTGTCGCGACGGCGACGCGGGGGCCCTTAAAAACCACAGGCGCTGAAGCCTGTGGACGTAGCGGCTCAGTGGGCACCATTTGCGCCCCCCCAACCCGCGAAGAAGCCTTTTTAAAGGCTTTGGAGTGGGGGAAGGTGAGTGGCGTGGTGCTGGGAGCAGATCGCAATTTCCACGGAGCGAAGCCGCAAGCCATGGCTGGAGAGCGTTGACTTTCTTCCTCGAATTTGGAACAGTAAAGCAACAACCCGTGAGTAACAAGAAATCTGGATTTAAATTTTTTCCTAATTTTCTGAAATTCGGTACGACCGGGGGAGGTGTCAAAAGGAAGTCCGCCCCCCCACTCATGTAGATATTCGGAAGCAAGAGTTAAATAAATGAGGTCGAAAGAACACTCTGGGTTTTTTTGTGTGAAACGAACGTTATTAATTCCACGATTTGGAAAATAATCCTTTACTTTAAGAAAGGAAGACAAATTGACTGGCAACCCCCCCCCCCCCTGAAACCTGGGAGGGTTCCATGAAAGTGCTGGCCGTGGAGTTATAAGGAGTTTGACAGCTGTCAAACGAACTGTCAAACAAGAAAAAGCTGCATATTGATACTTTGGCTGGTTATTTGTGTTGCATTTGGCTTTGAGCCGTTGGAAACAAAGAAGAAACAAAATAAATAAAGTAACTGGACTGTTGGAGGAAAAATACTAAGTAACCAAATCCCTCTAGAGGGGAACTAGAGACATTACAATGGCAGAAGATGGAAAAATACAGGCAGAGCTACAGAGAATGTTTTACTTTGTGGGAAGATTACAAGAACAGCAAAATGCCTTCACAGCAGATGTTATGACCTTGAGCCTTAAAGTAGATAAACTTGCTGACTGCACAAAGGAATTGATTCGAAATACTCTGGCAGTTGAACAAGAAAATAAAGATGTTGTTTCTAAGGAGGAAGAAGGAGGAGTTGGAAAATTGGCAGAGAAAGAGGACAACCAAAAGCTTTTGAAAATGGATTATAAGGGAAACAAGTTTTGGATGACAGAAATTTGCTTTGAAGCTGAAAAGGAGGACTGTAGAAATTTCTTCATGGGAAGAATGGAAGACCTTGGGATTATAAAGTTGCACAATGCGAAAGATGGGGCCTTTGGACTACTTGGGACTATTGGACTTAAAAGAAATATGAAATATTACCTGGGCTCCACTTTCGAGTATGGAAATCTGGTTGGAGGAAATGCAGATCCTATTGGGACCGAGCTTTTTCGAGACATGAGGTTCAAGATAAAGGACTGTCAACAAAACCGGCTGAGAGGGAGTGAGAGGGAGTTAAGAGCCTCGGACGTGTGGGATCCAGGCTGAGAACCGACAGGATAATGGACATTCTTTGGGGACCAAAACCGGGAACGGGGGGAGGAAAGTTGGGATATAGAACTAGAATTTAATGTTTCTGTAATTTGGTATCACTACGAAAGTTGGGAAATCATTGGAAGGGAACTTGGGTCGACCTTAGAAAAGAAGGTATGGAGGGGTATTGTGCCCAAACCAATTATATGGGGAAAATGTATAAGGTAAAAAATTAAGTATATATAATTTTGAAAGTTAAGTATATAAGTTAAATTAATAAGAACTTGCTGAACTAGATATTGGAACTGGGATACAAGAAGGGGAGGGGAGGGGAAGTCTGCAAAGAGGGTTAAGAAGTTAAGGATATGAAATTATACATGTTTGTGTTTGTGTTTGTTTGTCCATGTTGTATGTTGTGGATTGTGTGTCTTTAAAGTGTGTAAAACTCAATAAAAATTATTATAAAAAAAAAATAATAAGAGCGGTAGATTCGTAATCTGGGGAACTGGGTTCGTGTCTCCGCTCCTCCACATGCAGCTGCTGGGTGACCTTGGGCCAGTCACACTTCTCTGAAGTCTCTCAGCCCCATCAGTGGCGTAGCGTGGGGGGTGCAGGGGGGCCGGCCGCACCGGGCGCAACATCTGGGGGTTAGGGTTAGGGGGCGCAAATCCACGGGTTAGGGGGCGCAAATTACTTGCCTTGCCCCGGGTGCTGACAACCCACCCTACGCCACTGAGCCCCATTCACCTCACAGAGTGTTTGTTGTGGGGGAGGAAGGGAAAGGAGAATGTTAGCCGCTTTGAGATTCCTTCAGGTAGTGATAAAGTGGGATATCAAATCCAAACTCCTCCTCTTCTATTGCCAAGAGCTAATTTCCATTCCTACTACTTACACCATCTCCACCATCATGCCCTAAGAGGCCCTTCCCGACACTGCCTGCAAATTTAGGAGCACTTTTGCAGGGGGGAATCTTGCAAATGTAAACAGGAACCATCTCATGGGGCAGCCTTAGGTTTAGAGAATGCCCCCGCTGTGGATAGCAGTGCAGAGTGAATTTGTAGCCCCAATTTTTTGCCTCACACAATTTGACATAAAACAGCCGAATAGAGATGTTCCTTCTCCCTTGACTAGGTCCTCCATCTGCCCTTCTGCTCATCCATGACAGAGAAGCATCAATATGCTCCTCTGACCCTACTCTTCACTTCACAAAAAGTAACCAGTGGTTGGTTGACACTGTTAGGCCACACAGCAATCTTAACAGCAAATGAGCATGGCACCTGCGGGAAGAAATGTATTTTGCAGGCTGACTGCTGGGTCAATCCAGTGTTTCTACAACAGAAGCGCAGCTCGGAGGAAAATGTAGCAAGTGTGAGAAAAATTAACACGTACCGCTTGTGCACAAACAGCTTTGACTTCCTCTGCAGTGTGAAGAATGCTCTAAAATCTCCAGTCCACTTACCACTTTCTCAAGTGGCAACCATAGTATAACCAGGGGCCATCTGAATTAACCTGAAGTCTCACCTGAGAATGGAAACAGAAAGATGTGACTTAGTAATCATTGAGGAAACTGCTTGTTTGAAAACAAGTACCTTCAGCTACTCAAAATTGCTGAAATAATCCTCCCCTGTAGAGCTCAAAGTGGTAGCAACATAACATTTGGTACAGAAGGGCTCTTGATCTGTGAAGAAGTAAATGATGCCTGTGGTATTTTCTAGAAAGAGATAGATGGTGCAGAAAAATAACGTCCTTAAAACCATCTTCCATATACCACTGTATACCATATACCAAGACAAAAAAGGGAGAAAGCAGAAATACCAGGATGACACACACACTTCTAAACCATGAGGAGATAAAGGTGATAAATACCTGGTTTATAATGTATACGGGCTACACCTATAAGATGAACAGTAACTGGTTGCCCTACTTGGTTTCTGTTATACGTACAACCTTCAGCCAGGTATCCACATTAGGACCACTCCCCAGAACAGAGGCCTCCTGCATGCTCAGGGCCAATATTTTCCTCAACTTTTGCCTTTAGGAACCACTAGATGGCAACCACATAAAAGTATCTTACACAAATGGCCCCGCTTAAAGGGGCTCTGGTCACTCCCAGAACTGGGTGGGCTATGGGAGCAGAAAAAAGCTGTGGGGGGAAGCAAACCCACACAATTCCCCCCCCCAAAAAAAATAACCTCAAAGTTCACAGAGCTGATGCAGAAAGAAACTTCAAGACATATGTGAAGGGGTGTAAAATAAATTTAAAATGTGAGGGGTCGATTCAGCTGCAAAAGGCTGCCCACAGACATTGCCAACAGCACTGTGGACCAGGCCGAAGCCTCCATTGCACTGAAAAATAAAGGCCCGCAGCAGGGCAGAAAGAGCTAATGCTCCCTCTGCTGGCTTAGTCAGACCTGAGCAGAGATACAGGCTGGAGATTGTGTCTCCTCAGCTCAGCTGGCCCCAGATATCATCTCAAGGTCAATTATGCAAAAGTCTCTCCCACTAGCTGTCACCCAGGCATGGCAAAGCGTCTGTTCAGTTCTGCACGCTGAATGACTCTGCTGGACAGAACAAGGATCAATAGTATGCTAAAAGTGAGATACAAATATTCTTCTTGGGAGAGGAAGGGGAAAACAATACAAGAACCACTGGCTTGAGGGCCTGTAAAAATAATGCCTGTTTGGAAAGCCAAGTCACTTGCTTACTTAGCTCTGTTATTGGAAGTTGGTGGTTGGTGTGTCAAAAGCGAGATTCATATTTTTAATTTGGTAAAGCAACAAGTAATGTTGTCTTACAGGGCAAGTGCTTGAGGGCATATGCTAGCACATTGTTCTCTGTGCATAGCATTAAAGCAAAGGAAAATAATGCATTTGAAGGATATTTAAATAATTAAGCTTGAAAAGGCACAGCTTTGTAATAAAAGTAGGGCATATTTTCTGCCTAGGGAGTTTCCAAAGCACAGAGTTCTCAAATAACAAATTGTAATCATCAGCGCTGAGAGCAATTTAGCTCAAAGATGTGTGTAAATCAGAGTTTTTTAATATGAATGTTTAAAAATTCCACATATATTAAAAAGCTCTGCACTTTTTTGATCTACACACATCTTTGAACTCATTGCTCTCAGAACCAACAATTACAGTTTGATGAGTCACCAGAGAGGCACAAGCAACACAACATTTAAGAGAGCGCAGGAACAGACATCCTGATAAGGTGCATGCTGGGATTGTTTGAACAGGGAACAGGTGAGAGCCTGGGGCTCCAAATGTAAGAAGATGGGGAACAGGTTATGGCAGCTCCCAGTTTCTCTCTAAGGTAACTTCATGATTTGGCTTCTGTATTTTAATTCTAGTATTAAACCACTTTTGTGAAAGCAATGTCCACTTCTTCATGGACCATGAAATTTAGATGTTGTTATAAAGCATGGTTTTCAAACAAACTACTAGATTTTGACCACTAGATTTTGACGTGAGAAAGTAAACACTTTCCTCATCAGGGTGTATTAGAAGAAGAGAACCTGTCAAGATCCAGACATGGAAAAGATTCAAGGGTATTCACATAGTAGGTGATTGACTAGTTTGGGATTTGCCTCAAAAGAGCTACACAACTTCGGAGACAAAGCAAAGTAACAGTACTTAAGTCGTTAGTATCAGTTCTGCAAAGGCTATTCATGCTTCTTGAAAAAGAGTATTAGCACAAATAACTGTACTTATAAAGGTCACTGAGCATGGAAGGTGCTGAACCACATGGTCTGGGAAGCCCTTATGCAGATGGAAATGTGCCAATTGTTCTTTAGTGGCCAAAGCATCCTCCCAGCACATGGTCAAATTGAAGCCGACAGGTGCTCTGCTATATCTGAAGGATGGGTTCAGGTCTAGACTGAAGTGGAGGGAGAAGAAGGTGGCGCATGCTGGCAAACAGCACCCTGCCCCTTCTGCTTTGCATTCCTGCCACTGCCTGAAGCAATGCAGAAGCAAATGCCCTTTTGTAATGGGCTTCATTACAGGGTTTGGTCTCCACCTGAGGGGAAAGAGAGGAGGGGAACATCTTGCTAGGCCAAAGATGATTAGGAGGGGCAGAGCTAGTCAGGTACAGGGGCACTAGGAAAAGCAGCTAGCCAGATAATGCAAACAGGAGGAACTGTTTTGAAAGTACTGTAATCTTAACCATGCCAACTCAGAAGGTAGTACCTCTGGTGGGCTCATGCTCCTTCTGGGGTAGTTTGTCCACCTTTGGTCCCCTGTGGCTCTTAGAAGCTATCGGCATGCAAGAGCCACCACATCCTGGGAACGGCTCAGACAGTCCAGCTAAACCAGATGAGGGTAGCAGATTGGTCTCAAACCCTCAGTGAATTAGGGATTTCCCTGGCAGGCGAAGACAGGCTTGTGGTGGATTGAGACCAACAGGGGGTCCAATGGTGAGGAAGGCTGTTTCTGCAAGTGCTGTAGGTAGAAGTGAGGGGCAGATGGGACTCATCAACCTGGGAAGATAGCCCATCTAGCAGAAGGAACAGTCTGACCCTAAACCTCCACTGCCTTGCAGAACATCTTTGGGAAAAGAAAAGGGTAAGGAGTAAACCCTACATAAATCCAGAGTGGAGTCCCTAAGACAGTTGTATGGTGCCTTGCTTGCCTCTTTCCAGCAACTCCAACATCCAAGCTGGTAACAAATGTATTGCTCTTCTTTCCTTTGAACGACATCAACAAGGCTGAGAGTCTTGTCATCTGCGCAGCCCAGAACCTCCACACACACTGCCCAGGCTTGTGCCCTGAGAAGATCACATCGATCCTGCTAGTGCAGCAGTTTGACTTCGCCCCTGAAGGAGCACCCCATTGTCTTTCAAAACAGACGGATGCCAACAACTCCCAGATAAACTGAGTTAGTAAGAGAGGTGTATTGTCTTGCATGGGTACAGTGTGTATAATCTCAATGCAAGGCATTGTGAACTGTTGAAATCTGCTGCTTGCATGTGTGTGCATGCAAACAGACAAAATTGTATAAAATTGTCAACCAGGCATAGATGATAAATTTTGCTGGCTGTCTGATAAGTTTTCCATGAGTCCTAGCAGGAGATAGCAGCAGTAGGAATAGCAGCCAGCAAGGTGTTATCTGTCCTGAATCTTCTAACATTCAGCTTCATTGAACATCCACGAGTTCTGGAGTTATGAGAGACAGAGAAAGTCCTGTCCTGTTCAGGTCTGATGCTGAATTCTACAGGGAAAGGAAGCCTGGAAGCTGGCTCATGGATAGCACTAAGCGAATGAATTGTTCCTCCCGGCTCCACCCACATGTAGAGAACTCCAGAGCCTTATAAGCCCTTGCGGTGTTGGAGGGTTTCAGGGGTCATGACACCAATTTCCTTCCATTGTGTAGCACCACTCACGGCCCTGTATGATTCTGCAAGGCTGTGCAGAAGAAGAAGGGTTTGGATTTGATATCCCGCTTTATCACTTCCCGAAGGAGTCTCAAAGCGGCTAACATTCTCCTTTCCCTTCCTCCCCCACAACAAACACTCTGTGAGGTGAGTGGGGCTGAGAGACTTCAAACAAGTGTGACTAGCCCAAGGTCACCCAGCAGCTGCATGTGGAGGAGTGGGGAAGCGAACCCGGTTCCCCAGATTACGAGTCTACCGCTCTTAACCACTACACCACACTGGCTCTCAGCAATAGGGCTGCAGAATTATTGTCTTTCAGTTCCTCCCCTGTTCTTCTCAGCTGCTCCACAAATTCCAGCATGGAATTCACATGCTCCCGCATCTGCTGCCCCTTTGGAGCCTCATCCCGTGCAGTTTGAGTAGCGGCAGCAGCTTAGTGCCAAATTCAGAAGTGCAGGGTCCTTTCATGATAGTCACAGCCTGTGTCCCTCTCACAGCCACACCATCTTCTAAGATTATGTAGTCAAAATGAGCTTTCAGTCTCTTTGCTTGGAATTCTGTTTAGCACAGACACACTGGGCAGCTGACCTGTATAAATGCCTTTGCCATGATTAAGAGCAGCAGCAGAGGGCAGTGGTGCTCCTATTTCATTTTCATGGGCCTTTACAAGAGAACTCCCTGGTGGTTTGTACTTCAGTCACTGCAACTGCCTGTATGAAGGACAGTCTGTAGATCCACTTTACTAACAAACCTAATCTGTTCAACTGAATGACATATATTCACAACACTGATAGTACTGTGGTAGGTGTTACTCCTTTTGTTATGATAGGCATATGACCCAACCTGCTACACACCCTAAGAACAGACACCCATTCCCCATACAGTAGCTATAGGAGGATAGTGGAGCAAGTGGCAGTTCACTTCAAAACACAAAAAAAATCTCACCCAGTGCAAGATGGTAAGAATGCCAGAAACAACCTTTATTTGTTAACAGGGAAAGAACAGCTAGAAATCATCAGGCCACGAAAGCCACAGCAGGTGGGCTCACTTCTGCCACACAAAATATAGTCACTTTATTGTTACCCCCATTTTGCAGAAGGGACTCGAAAACGAAGAGATAATAGCTAGCCAAAGAAGACACCCACTTCCGTCTGTGACTCACGTGCATTTTGAACTCAGTCATTTTACATGACGATTTACAATCCAGCTATAATTAATTACTTGGATTAGAGGCTATTTAATCCCATCAAAGTCTATGAGGCTAAACTATTTTAAATCCGGGTTAAGGAATTGTGCATCAAATGCTCAAATACTTGTACAGAGTTTCAGTGAAGACCTATAGAGCATAGTGCTTCTCTTTCTTTTGATCCTGAGATCTGAGGAATACAAAGGCACTTTCCTTTGCTGCATTAATCGTTCATAATTTTATATAACCAGGCCCTCCCTCTGTCTCATGCCCAATATGCTTCATTCACCCACCAGACCCATTTCCCACAACCCTCCTTTAGGTCTCCTGTTCCTGACTGACATCTTCACCCACCTACCCCACGACCCCACACCCCTCTCCCATTTCATGTTAGTTGAAGTTGAACCTGTGCATTCTCTATGCAGTATTATTTCTCTGCCCAACCCACTCTGACTCCTCTGCATGGTTTTCTGAGCACCTCTCATGTTTACACTCATGGATGTCTTCAGCAGCAGGAGCTATAGCATCCTTGGTGAGTGTCATACCACCTTCCCCTTGCATTGCTTTCCATGGCAGGCTGGACATGGAAAAGTGTCTGGAATGATGTGAACCTCAGAACTTAACACAAAATCAATGGTCCCAGGTCCTGGGAAGGTGGCCTGGAAAAGAAATTGCAGTTCTGCTCAATATCTCGCCTTGCAAATCTAATAGAACGGAGCCTACATTGGGAGTGCAAAGCACAGGGATAGCTAAAAAATAATTGTTGTGCCTTACAGCATATTGTAGCTTATGGAAGAATACTTCCTGCCTATTCAGCACAACAGCTTTCTATCACTGGATTTCAATTAGTACATGAAAGTAGAGCTTTCAGGCATAGTTGCTTTATTGTTTTTGGAAGGACACAGTGAGTGAGCTAGACTGAAAGGTAAGCCAATAAAATTATTATTATTAATAACAACAACAACAACAACAACAACATCATTATACCCCGCCCATTTGGGTAATATCAGTTTTTGCCTTGAGTCTTTTAGATTATTGGTTACAAAGCCAATATTCCCTCATTAAACACAAGGAAGTAGTTCACATGATGCAATATCCCCCCAAATTGTTTTAACAGCTAGGGTTGTGCAACCACTTCATCCAAATCCCAAGATGAGGCGGGATCAAAGTAGGGTCCCTCCAAGGCTCAGCTCTGCCCCCAAAGCGATCTGAGCAGAAGATCCCCCTGCTCTGGAGACATTCAGTTACAAAGCAAAGGTGATCTAAGCCAAGTAACCTGTCTCCAAAATGATTGGAAAAATGTAAACATCCCCAAATAAGGGAAACACGATGATGGAGTCAATGGGAGTAATAGAACTGGTATTTGCTCCCCGTAGCCTCAAACCCAGACGTAGAATGTTATCCTACATCCCCACAATCCTAGTATCTTTGTCCCAGTGCCTTTCCCCCTCACTCTTTGGCTAGTACTATGAATGGCACAAGGAGTTTGCTGTGATATTTTGATTCAGCTTGTCTCTTAACCCAACATTTCTACCTATTTGCTTTTTTCACCCTTCTCTATCTATCTACACGCACACATAGAACTTGTTGTCACTGTTAGTCTTCAGTTATAATAGCCACTAAGGCAGTTTTACTTCCTTCCTCTCCCAAATGTGGCTATGGTGTTCTGCATTTTATTTACACTTGTATCATCTCTCAATGAGTCATAGATCCTTCATAATCAAACTACATGTTTGTTTTCTATTCTTTTCCATCCTTCCCAATCCAACATTATATATACATACATCTATGCACATAAGCATATATACATATTGTGTGTTGTCCCCTGGCCATAGTGTTTTCTGGGATAGGTTTTGCATTTTATTTTCAAATTTTTTTACAAATAAGTTATGACTGTTCTGGATTATTATTATTATTAGAAACAGAAAAGTCACAAGATCTATGTGTCTCAAATTTGGCAGGGATCATCCCATTTTGGGAGGGGTGGGCCTTCTATGTCAGCAGGTGTTATGCACCTGTGTAACTATTCCAAAATTAGTGAATATTTTGCTTTCCCATTTGGGGTGCAATATCACCCCCTTCCTGAAGCAATTCAAACTGAATAGGGGACAGTCAGAAGTGAAGCAGCTTGGGTTGCTTCACATAGCCCTAAGAAATATCATGGCGTGATTACAGCAGCCAATGAATTAATACCTGGACTGCAACATGGAACAGCAATTTCCAGCTCATAGTTCCTACCTGTCAACCACTCTGATTTAGGAGTGCTTTATTCAAGCCATAATTTGCCCAAAACACGTTTTATGGAAAACTTAAACCTTCTAGCCTTTATTTTTAGGTGTTGATGAAGATTTGACACTGGAATAGGATAGACACTCCGGAGCCATTGTGTGTTCTGAGAAACGTAGTCTAACAACCTATCTTGATTTCTTCTGGCTTAGCATCTCAGTGCTAATGCCAATACATGACCCTCCTAAAAGTGCCTGTTATTTCCAGGGAGACTGATTTGGGTGAATCTCCATCAGTCTTGGTACTCAATGTACCCAGAGTTTTCTCTCCTGGGGGTGGGGGAGTCAAATACTAGACTGGAGTGAATATTTACCTCAATAAAGAAAGCCTTCCATCCTGATTGCGGCTTTTCCTCTTCTGCCTTATAAACGCCCGTTTTCTGCAATGGGATGAGACAGAAGCCACTGAGAAATGAACAGGTAACAGGTGCTCTGGTAATCCCTGAGTTTATGAAATTCTAAAATGTTCACTAGTGTGAATCTGCAGAAGAGTGTTCCTGGTTTGAGTCTCCCAAGGACAGGGTAGAGTGAAACAGCTATGGCGACTGTGTTCAAAGTGGGGCAGGATGGGTTGGGGTTACATCCCACTTCTTTCCTGGTGATCATAAAGCATTCCATACATCATGGATGGGGAACCTCTGGTCCAGGGGCCAAGGGCAGCCCTCCAGCCCTCTCTGTCTGGCCCTTGTGATAATCTCCAGGACACCCATACTTCCAAACCACAACCCTCACCAGCTGTGCTTTCCTCCCTCCTAACCTGTTTCCCCCTGGCTGGAATGTGTCCTTGGACTCTGATAATACTTCTTGCTTGCCTGGATGGAGGATAGACAAAAAAGTGTGTCTGTGAAGAAACTAGGCTACTGCACAATTGTGGAATTCACACTGATTGCTCTGTTCACTTTTGTCTTTGACACTGCCCATCACTGGCACGCAGCCTCCACCCCTGCTATAGACTCATGAGCCCCAATATATTAGTGGGGCTTACTTTCTAGCATGGGTCTTTTTAGAACTACAGCATAAAGACAATGCTCTTTAGCCCACACTTCCTGGGGCAACATTAGATGGAAATACACTCTGCTGCGCTTTGAAATGAAATCATCCTATCGATGTTTTTGGTAACTTATATAATGAAAGAATTCCATTGTATTTGGTTGTTTGACTCTTGGATTATTTATCCATTCAATGTATACCCCTTTCTTCTGAAGGAACCCAGCAGGTTCCAGAGTGGGCCTTTTTGTTACATATGAGCTTCTGCTCCTTTAAGGTGGAAGCAACAGCAATGGACTTTCCTGTGCAGCCCATCACAAATGGTAACCAGCCAGTGCATGTCACACCCGCACCACACCACACCCATACCACTATCCTAACTGAGTACACTCACTATCTGTGTAATTTTTAAAAAAGAACTTTGCAAATAAATGGGCTAATTCAATGTGTCGGCAATAGAACCCATCTTTGAAGGAAATAATTTATTTTTGGAGAACTGCTTGTGTGCGTAGGGATGGGGGTTTGATTCACTCAACTGTGTTACGAAGCTTGGAGAAACCCCCAATCCCAAATCCTCTTACCACTTTCTCAACCTTGCAGGGAAGCCAAGATACAGGTTGTGAAACACCTGAAGGACCAGGACCCACCAACAGCCTGAAGTCTCGCCTGAGAATAAGAAGGGAAGGAGGCGGCACAGTGAGTGCTGAGGAAGCTACTTTTTGGAGACAAGTAGCACTGCCAAGGTGGCGCTGTGGGCTAAACCACAGAGACTAGGGCTTGCCGATCAGAAGGTCGGCGGTTCGAATCCCCACGATGGGGTGAGCTCCCGTTGCTCAGTCCCTGCTCCTGCCCACCTAGCAGTTTGAAAGCACGTAAAAGTGCAAGTAGATGAATAGGTACCGCTCCAGCGGGAAGGTAAACGGTGTTTCCGTGCACTGCTCTGGTTCGCCAGAAGTGGCTTAGTCATGCTGGCCACATGACCCGGAAGCTGTACGCTGGCTCCCTCGGCCTCTAGAGCGAGATGAGCGCTGGAACCCCAGAGTCATTCGTGACTGGACCTAACGGTCAGGAGTACCTTTACCACTGCCAAGGCAATAGTTCACTTATTGAAGTAAAAGGGATCGTTATGTTTAAGCAATTAAAAATACTCTTTGTCTACTACTCAGATGACTCAGCCATTCTGATGGTTCTTCAATACCATCAACCTGATTCCAAAAGTTCTAGAGCATATTCAGTAATCCACCCACAGAGTTCCCTTATGAATCTTGTTTGTAGGTTTGAAAACATATAAAAGTATAAAAAACTATAATGTTTTGTGGAGCTGTTCACAGACACAAAGAGCACTCAGAATGCTTTCTTTTCTTTTTTTCCAGAGAGAAAATACTGCACACTTTAAGGAAGGGAACACCCCAATGGCTTCTCTGTAGAGATTTAAAAGCGAACCTACATTGTCACACTTTCAAAAATAAAGTGGAAACCAAAACACAGACATCCTTCAAAATTCACATGTCTTTGAAGTTTGCAATGCAGCTCTCAAGCCAAGTAATGTGCACAGAAATGCTAGGGTGAAGTGTGTATATAAATGCATAGGTTAGTGAAAATAAAGAACAAAAAAGCACTAGGGGGAGTTGTTAGCAAAAATATGTATATTTGACAAAACGACATACAGAAATGTGGAGATTGAGAGAAAAGCACACAAAAATGCTGGCAATTTTTCATGAGGATTTTTTTTTAAAAAAACAGTAATTTGCAAAATGCAGCAGAAATGTGGAGAACCGAATTTAAGAAAGATACAACCAAGATTAACAGATTGTCCCATTCTTTGTATATTTATATCAACTCTGTATATTTGTATTAATAAATCATGCACAATAAATCCTACCTTTCAGAACCCAAAGTGTTAGAAAAGAAACATTTAACTGCTGAAGGCTCCATATCTGTGTAGAGCTCGATAATACCTGTAGCTTTTGTCTAGAAAAAGAGAGAACAGGACAGAAATATCAAGTATTCCTCAAGCTATCACCCATTTCTTCTATCAGCGACATGATAGTTTTCTATAGGAAGCTGTCTTATACGGAGTCAGACCATTGGGTCCATCTACCTCAGTTTTGTCTACACTGATTGGCAACAGCTGTCTAGGGTGATTACAAGCAGGTTTCTCTCCCAGGCCTATGTGGAAACATCAGGGATCAAACCAAAGACCTTCAGCATGCAAAGCAAATACCACTGTGCAATGGTTCTTCCTACGTAGATCCCAAAGATCTCATTTCAACAGCAGCCACCTAATTAGCTGGCTAGTATAGAAACATGTGTCAGGAAACAGTCTGTGTGAAATCAACCTACAGCTTTCATTGAAATTAATAACCTTTCAGTTTCATTGAAATTAAGAACCTTTCTTTGTGCTTTGCCTCTAGGGGCACATTCATTTTTGTTGTTGTTTAGTCGTGTCCAGAGCACGCCAGGCACCTCTGTCCTCCACTACCTCCCGCAGTTTGGTCAAACTCATGCTGGTAACCTCGAAAACACTATCCAACCATCTCGTCCTCTGTTGCCCCCTTCTCCTTGTGCCCTCCATCTTTCCCAGCATCAGTGTCTTCTCCAGGGAGTCTTCTCTTCTCATGAGGTGGCCAAAGTACTGGAGCCTCAGCTTCACGATCTGTCGTTCCAGTGAGCACTCAGGGCTGATTTCCTTAAGAATGGATGCGTTTGCTCTTCTTGCAGTCCATGGGACTCTCAAGAGTCTTCTCCAGCACCATAATTCAAAAGGGGCACATTCATATACATATACTAATAGAGCCTATTTAAATATTTACTGTATCTGAATGTAACATTAAAAGGCCAGAAGGAAATGTCATAATATTCTAATATGTACCAGTAAAGCTCAAGACCAACCAAGTGCCCTCAGAAAATGGCCAAATGTCATAATTGTTCCTGTCATTTATTGGAACATTGGCCAAGGCTTCCTGCTTCCTGCTTCCAATAATACCGATAATTTCCTAGTAAGCTTGAACGTAACAGAGTGTCCTTGATAAACTATGATTTTCATCAGTTAAAAGGCTATGTGTACCCATGGCTTGAAGTAAATAATAAAACAAGTCTCATGACTGAATTAGTTATGTTGCAACATGAGTTTTCCTCACCTCGGTTCTCTTCCAGGAAATTTGGGGCATTTTCAGATTCAAAATGGTGCTAAGAAAAAAGCTTATAACCGACATTGCAATCGATATTTTAATCGATGGGTCCCGTGTCATCAAGTGATCATTGTTTGGGGTGGCCCTGCAGGGCAACAGAGAGGTTTTTAAAATAATAGCTCCCTTGCAATAGACAAAGCAATTACATATTTCCTCTAATCACAGAAATTTGACTCTTTCTGGGTTTTTCTTCTTTGGAATATACACATATAGAAAAATATACAGGTGGCGGGTGGGGGGAAGTATTCTAATTCAAACCCTCTGTGAATTTTGCAGCAGGGATCTGAAGCCAAGTTCTAGGCTCTACTGACAAATTAAAAACAGAAAATCACCAGATTTTACCCACCCAAAAGTTCTTAAAGAACTCAAATGTGAAATTGCTGTTCTTCTAACAAAAATATTTAACTGGTTCCGAAGACCTGTCTCCATGTCTGAGGAATGCAAATGGGCCCAGGTAACACCAACTTTTAAAATGCAACCAAGAGGGGATCTAGGAAGTAACAGGCCAGTTAATAAGTGAAATTAGGTGAAAACCCTTATTAAAAATAGAATTAGCATATAAAAGAGCAAGACTTATTGAAGTAAAACTAGCATGGCTTTTGCAAGGGTAAGTCTAATAATAATAATAATAATAATAATAATAATAATAATAATAATAACCTAATAATAATAATAATAATAATAATAATAATAATACCCCACCCATCTGGCTGGGTTTCCCCAGCCACTCTGGGCGGCTTTTCTTTCAGAGTTTTTTGAGAGATTCAAAAAAATGAAGCCAGGAATTACTGAGGGTAAAGACAATTGTAAACATTTTTAAGTATAGATTAATTTGAACGTATTAATTTGAAAGAATAGATTAATTTGAACCACACAGCAAAAGCTGCCTTTGCGCAAAACCCATTGGTTGGTGTCCTTTATGTCATCGAGATTCAACTCATCAGAGGGCAGAACTGCTTTGCAGGCTGCTTCTTTTTTTAATCCTTCTTAATTAGTAAGATGGCAAGCAAATTGACAGAGGGATATGGAAACACAGTGAATAATAATAATAATAATAATAATAATAATAATAATAATAAGTGGCAGACACTCATCAGAAACATTGCAGTGTTGATTGGAGTGATGGCTGAACTAGCATTTTGTTCAGTGGTTGCATGTTTATCATTCTAATTACAAAGGTGGGTTAATAACACCATCCACTGACTGCCTAACAACCTGGGTCACTTCTGCCCTTCCTCCAAAAAAGAGAGTTTGTTTATCTCTTCTCCTGTGTTCCAGGAGTTCTCCTGAACCCATCAGTCAACTGGAAGGGGGTGCAGAAATGGGGGGAAACCTTGTTGTGCCAGTGGAAGTCCTTGTGTGGGCTTCCATTGGTTGTGTTTGTTAGCTGAATCCTGTCCTATGCTTGGGAGTGTGTGGGGTGTGCCTGGTAAAGTCTCAAAAGCCACAGGAGCTACTAAAGTTTCCTGTTATCAAGGGTGAAGCTTTGGTATTCTGCACAGCTCCTTGCCATTGTCCTTGATTAGACTATGCAGAATTATTGCACAACAGTAACACATTACAGAATTAAGCGAGAAAAGGTTTTATCATTTAAATGCACGTAACCGATGCAAATTAGAATCCAGATTTTCTTGGCTCGGAATGAGTTAGCTTGCTGTAGTTTTGCGGAACATGGGCTGCTGTTTGATAGTAAAAGGAAAAATGAGAGCAGCAGCATGAACTCACCGGAAATATTTTGCTCCTGATAGCTCATTGAAGAAATGGTGGGAATCATCGAGAGGGAAGAATTCATCTCCTGCTGCTATGATTAGATACTTGGGTTTGTTTATGTATCGTTCGTTATATGCTGGGGATGGGAAAATTAACTGTTTTAGAAATGACCAACATATGGTTCTCAGGTTGCTACCACTTTGTTTTATCATAAATCATCATAAAAAGGATAGCAAGACTGCACAGAAGCAATAAAGAATAAGTAGAATGGAGTAAGGATCACAAATTCCTAAAGGGGGCAGAATGTAAGGACGTGGGAGAATTCTGTCCAGTGGACACAGGTGTTGAAATTGCAGCAGTTCTCATATTCATTTGATTTCCAGAATCAGTCTAGCAAAATCTGAAGTCGGCAGATTATATAAAATTAATGACATGCCACAACAGATATTTTTTTTATTTAACAAAATTTGTATACCAAGTGGCTGTTGTAGCTTAACAAAGCCGGTAATTGGCTGATAGAGGAAGAAATGTGGAGAGGCAGAGGAAGGGGAAGTGGAGAAATGAGAGAGGAAGAAGAAAAGGAGTTGGAAGTTTGGAGTGGGGGAAGACAGCAAGGGAGTGAAAACTTACTCAAGGCAGGCTGTTGAAGGATAGCGTGCAAAAGTGTCTAATCAGTGACCAGCTTGATTGCTTACTTGCTCTACCTACCCTGCCCCACCCCAGACAAAATAATGGATCTACACCAAAGTGGGAAAGACTTCATTTGGTCGAGCCTCTGCATAACACCATACTCTTCCATGCTTGTTCCGTGCATTGTAGCGCCACCAAACTTGCCTTTTCCTTCTATTTCTACAACTATCCTTTCTTCTGCTACCATATCATTTATCAGAGAAATCTGAGAACATAAGAAGTGCTCACCAAGTGGATCAACATGCGAAGTTAATATCTTGAACCGCGGAGTGTCCAGCTTCTGAGTAATTTTCAGTTCATGTATGTGCCGCCATGCAAATGTCCAGCCACAGTACGCTCGGTATTGATGATGCCAGCTCTGAAGCGAAGCAGCCAGAAGTGAGTTCTCTGTGTACATTAAGACTTTCCATACAGCAAGTGCCAAAGCTTAAGTGCAGTATTTTTCGCTCTATAAGACGCACCACACCACAAGATGCACCTAGTTTTTGGAGGAGGGAAAAATTAATATTCTGAATCTCAGAAGCCAGAACAGCAAGAGGGATCGCTGCGCAGGGAAAGCAGCAATCCCTCTTGCTGTTCTGTCTTCTGGGATAGCTGCGCAGCCTGCATTCGCTCCATAAGACGCACACACATTTCCCCTTACTTTTTAGGAGGGAAAAAGTGAGTCTTATAGAGCAAAAAATACGGTACTTGAAATCCTGTAGAATGGAGAATTACTACACACACATAGCGCATTGCCCTTTGTACAGTCTCGTTGTTCTCTACTCTTCTTTACTTTACTGTGAAGAAACTGGATTCTCACCTTAATGATATTCAAAAGATCAAATACAAGTGGAGCAAAGGACACAACTCTTTCATCCACAGCTGCCGCAAGCCAGCTAGTCCAGCCACGCTGCCAAAAAGAGACAAAATAATGAGGTTGGGAACAAGAAGAAAACAAGGAGGATCATGCAACTGATGAGTTACATACATGGAAAGCAAAGCAGCACAGACCTTCGTACCTACCTTGGAACCACCTGTCAACATGAACTTGGCAAGGTTCATCTTTCCAGCAGATTCTTTCTGTAAGAACGCTGTTATGGTGTCCATGGCTCGCACAGTGGCCTGAACACAAGACAAAAGGATTACAGCCTCTGGAATTCAAAGGACATACTTGCAAAGACTCTGAGGATACTCTATTGTTAGAATGGCATAGTCACAGTGCCATCACAAGGTGGTTTGTCTTCAGAGCTTTAACAGGGGCACCCTATATTCTGCAAAGGCAATACTGAGGGTACACACAGTGTACTGATGTAAGAATTAGCACTCATCACCTCACTGATATTTTTTACAAATCCTTCTCCTAGAAACAAAATGAATTAATTTCACCCTCTGATATATTCTGTGTTTAGTTCTTTGCAACACTGTGCTCATTCATCAGGTCTCAAGCAGAATGTGCACATAATCCCTCAACAAAGGGAATTCTGCAGAATTTGTGATCATCACACATAATTTCCAGCAAGGCCAGGGAAATGTGCATATATCAAGTGAATTTTGTATATCACTGGCAATTATACATAATCCCTAATAGGTTTTGCAGATTGTTCATATCTTCAGCTAAATTTTGAACATTATCTGGCCATTATGTATAATCCCAAACAGACTGTTGAAAATGTATGTATCTTGACTTCATTTTGCACATTTTCTGGGCATATGTAGATTCTCTAGTCTATATGCATAGTCTCCATGAAACATGCCTTTTTTTCTTATTTCCTGTTCAGAACCGTACAACCTGCACTTCCCAGGCTGCTTCTGGGCCAGTGCCTAATCTTACATGGTTGACAGTATACCTTCCCATGGCTCAGCCAAGCAGTAGGAAAAATGGGGGGGGGGGGGGCTTAGAATAAAGATCAACTTTATTCTGTGGTCCGGCACCCTTTTTCACCACTCTCAGCTGTTTCCCAGTCTCCTGAGCAGCACAAGGGGGACTCTCCCCGGTCCTACCCTCCCTCCCAACCCCCACCCGCAATTCCTCTAAAGAATGATCCCATGCTGCTATTAAGGTTTTTATTACAGCTTAAGAAACCTTTAAAATTACTCTTCTAGCATTACTGCATTGCTGGGAAGAAGCAGAACATGTTCCTGAATGTTGGCAGTGTCTGTCCACCAATCCAGAAAGAAGGAAGAAGCCAGAGTTACCTTGACCATTGGGAACTGAATCAGCACATCTGGCTGTGCCATCTTGTCAATTATGAACTTCCTCCATGAACAAAAAACAGCATAATCTTCAATGCCATTCTTGCATTCTTGCATAGGGATTTTCTAGAAGCAAAACAGATCAAACATGATAGGCCTGTCCTAGTTCTCATACCACGTGGAATGAGAACTGCCATGATCTATTACTCTAGCATAGCAATGAGTTCGTTCAGTTCTGTTACAGGTTGAGTGATTCTGCTCGACAGAATGAGGATCAATATCTCAAAAGTGAAATACAAATGTTTTCTTTGGAAAACAATACCAGTGAGGGATAGGGGAGAAATTCAAACCGGCTAGTGTTTTAGCATTAATGTCCCTCATTTGTGTTGTCTGAAGCAATATGTGAAATGAAACACCTGTCCACTCAGATTTCACGATGCAGTACGCCAGCAAAATAATGCACGCACAAATGTGCATGTGCTATTCTATTTGCTTATTTTAGCATATCCTTCAATGCATGTAGCAAGGCAATTTACAAACGTGTAGCTGCTTTAAAAACCCATACAAAATAAGAACAGCCTGGAGATAAATCTGAGAACAATTCAACATAAAACATCTATGGCAGAGGCTATTTCATCCAGCTGGAAAAGTGTATCTAAACAAAAATGTCTTCTATTGTTTGTGGAAGGTTCAAAGAGCGGGTGTGTGCTGTATCCCAGCAGGAATTCTGTTCCACAGAACAGGGACAGCTCACTATCTGCACTTTCTACAAACTATTGGAGACATTTTTTCCCAACAGCTTTTCCCCGTTGGATGAATGGGTCTTTAGCTACGGGTGTCTATTTTGGACTGTTGTGTGCATATGTTTAAAATATATGCCCTGCTTATTGTGTTGTTTTTGTTTTTTACCTGGTTTATTGTAAATCGCCTAGAGGGATGTGTGTGGAAGGAAACTAATAACAAGTAAATGATGTATTAGGAAAAAATAACATCTAAAATGCGTAATATTAGGGGAAGTGCTTGCAAAAATGTGTACATTAGGGGAAATTACACACACAAAATGTGCTTATTAGGAGAAATTTGCACTAAAATACTGATGAAACTTCACAAGCTCCTAAAAGAATTCCATAGGCGGGTGCGTAATTGTGGAGAACTGAACTTTAGATTTGTTTGAGTGGGTGGGTGGATGAGAAACAGAGAGAAATCAAAACTGTCAGATGTGAACATCCCTACACCCAATCAATTCATTCTGTGGACACACATAAGAGTATGAAAGAGAGTGTGGGAAGAGCACTTACGTGGTAGGTAATTGGCTGGTTTGGGATCTGCCTCAAAATAGCTGTGCAACTTCAGAGACAAAGCGAAGTATTAGTCATTAGTATCTGTTCTGCAATGGCTGTGAAAGTGCTCCATGCTTCTTTGAAAATAACATCAACACAAGCAAATACGCTCTATGATTGACAGGCAATGATGCCAAAGCAACCAGAGCCAACAACTCTGGGTGGCTTTGGGGCCAGTCATAAAATTTGCTAAAATCAAGACACACTATTACAGCAGTTCAGAGAAGAGCAAACTGATATTAATTTCCTGTTCTTTTGCTGCCATTTTAATTAACAGTAAATCATGGTCATAGTTTCTTAAATGATTTGAATGCCCTATCTGAGTATGTGTGACAAAGAGTTCAAGAAACATCTTGGTCATAATTTGTACATATGTACTGGGGAGCTGAGAGGCAGATGACCCGAGAAATAAGCATAAAGAAACTTTCTTGAATACAGTGAATTGGATTAGATTACCATTAAACATCTGCTTCACAGTTCTCTATTCTAGTAGGGCTACTAATTTCTTTAACAGTGTTAACAAAGCAGAGTTGGTGTCATAATCATTTCTCAGGGATTCTTTTTGCTACTTACAAACCGGCAGACTTTGCTGTCATAATGGCTTCATCAACCCTTAAGTCCATGGGTTGAGGGACATCATCATTTCTTCCATTCCCAATCATCAGCAAACACAAGTTCGTCATTTTGGGGTTTTGGGGGACAACAATGGTCAGTTCATGCCACCAAACTGTTGCATCCACTTCAGAATCTGAATGGATACACAGAAACATAACTGATATTTATCTAATAGTAGAGAAATCACACACACACACAGGGTTAGGACATATGAAGCGAAAGGAAGGTCACCAGCCCCAGCCCCCCAACATCAATTTGGGCAGGGATGTTGTTAGACTCCAAATCCCATCAACCCCATCAATCGTAGCTCAAAAAATGGAATGGAATGTTGAGACAGTAAGAACAGTGTACTGATTCACACAGGAATCTGCACCAAAAGAACTATGCACTAAGTAAAAAAAGAGTCATCATAAAAGCAGTCAGGAAAATCCCCCGATAAAGGGTCAGTATGACTGGAAGTTGGGGCATGTATCTTGTTCCTCGTGCTTAAGCAAGATGCAGCAATATGTGAAAACATTTCACGTTGGATTGGGCTCTAAAGTGAACAATTCCTTGTGGGCATATCTGGGATATGGAGAAATTTGGTAGGAGAATGCTGCTGGCCCAAGAAAGTCGCATGACCCAGCACAAACCTTTGCATTAATTAAAGCTTAGCTCCCAATTGCCCTGCAGTTGTTCTGTTGATGGTGGATCATTTCTTCTTCATTACATTCTCAGACAGGACAACTTCACCCTTTTATCAGACCTTGACCTTACAAAGTTTTCTAATTCCAACCTTAATAATTTGTGCGAATTAACAACTTTAAAGAGATTCTATTTCCTGCTTGGACCTATGTCTTGATCTCTGCCTCAGAACTATGTTTTCCGCAGAAGCTGGGGAAGTGACCATGCTCCCTTTTCTAGCCAGCCACGGAGAGACTAGGCCTGTAGCTGCTCCTCCTCACATTTCCTTACTTCCCACAGAGCAGATCACACCCATCTAGCAGCCTCCACATCATGTTAGGCTTCCTTCCCGCTCTTTCTCATCCTCCTCAAATGAAAAGGGCAAGCGAAGAACTGCCATCCTCTGCTCTCACCATCCAGCCACTTCAGGGAGGTCATGTTGAGGGTATAGATGGTGACATCTGGCGTGTCCTCCTTGTTCTTGAGGGTGTAGCTGTAGTGAGGGTCATGCTGCTTGACGTAGTCATCCAGGGCCGTCTGCTTCACCATCCATCCTGAGGGCAGGCAAGTGGTCAATAGGAGAAGGGCGACAGCAGCATACATAGTCCAGTCACTTGACTGTGTCCCGCTGGCAGTTGTCCCAGTTGCTTCACATCACACTAACCAACAGGTAGGTTGGCAGCGCACACTAGAGCTTTTCTACAGAGCAGTTCCCTCTATAAATGTTACAATAGGCTTTCCCTGTAGTTATAAAGGTCACTGAGCATGGAAGGCCCCCAATCACATGCTCAGGGCAGCTCTTATGCAGATGGAAATGTGCCAGTTGTTCTTCAGTGACGTCCAGTCACAAGGCATCCTCCCAGCCACATCATCAAATTGAAGCCACTGAGAGCTCTGCTATACCTGAAGGATGGGTTCAGGCCTGGACTGAAGTGGAGCAAGAAAAAGGTGGCACATGTTGGCAAGCAGACCCTGCCCCTTCCCTTTTTCATTCCTGTCACTGCCTGATGCAACGCAGAAGCAAATGCCCTTTTGTAATGGGCTTCCTTGCAGGCTTACTCTCAGGTATTACAGTTAGTAAGAGAGGTACATTGTTTTGCATGGGTACAGTGTGTATAATCTCAATGCAAGGCATTATGAACTGTTGAAATCTGCTGTTTGTATATGTGTTTGTGTATGGGGGCCCTAGGTGGTAAATTTTACTGCCTGTCCTTGAGCCCAAACTATTTAGGGACAGTGAGTTGTATTCCAGTCCTGGTGTTCACTCTATCTAGAGCTCATTCAAATGTGAATTTAGAAACAAAAACCCTCAAGCAACTTGTTCACAATGATTCAAACTGTCTGTTCTCTGACTTAGAAAGTGTTTACCGTATTTTACTTTCATTATTTAATTTTTTTTCTTTCGTAAGTATCCCTCAAAGTAAAATATTTCAGAAGTGATCTGGATGTTGTCCTTGACGGTACTGAAAACATGGTTCCACTGGGCTGAAGAAGAGACACGTCAGCATAAAAATACAAAACTGCATGTACCATAACAAAAGCACGCCCTGTTAAATGTTGCTATAAATGAATTAAATTTCCGGTGCTTTTTGTATTTAATCTAACATGATGACTGAAACAGGGTAGGTTCATTTAGTAGCTTATTAGGCATAACATGCCTTCGTTTTTTGTTTCCTGGAACGTTTCTTAATTTTCTCTTCTTGATCAGGATTCTATTGTTGTTTGGCAGAATATTTGTTCCTACCCTAAGCAAATAATGCTGTTGCCACCCTTTGTTTCTTGGAAGTGTGCCCTAACAGACATTTCCTTTGAGCTATCAAAGACAAGGCTTTCGAGCAATGCCCAAAAGCGAACATGAAATGCCTTAGGTGAGACTCCCATGTCCTGTGTGTTTTCTAATGTGCAGTCGCCACACTACTTGCAGTTTAAATTGTTTTTTCATTTAAGAGGAGAAATCATTTTGGCTATCCAACAGTATAAGTAGCCATATTTTTTTCTTTTTTCTTTTTCTTGAGGTGTATTTTGGGAAAATCAGAACGATTAGCACAATAAACTGCTTTTGCCATTCTCTGGATAGCACCTTGGGGAGGATTCCAGCAGCATGAGCTGGGGCCACAGCACCCCTGCTGAGCGTTGCACCAGCTTTCCATAGCAATGTACCCTTGCAGCCTGCATATGGAAATGTGGCTGGGATTGTGGGAATTCCTGAGATAAATACTTATGTGTTGTTGAACCCAGGTACCCGAATGGTGATCTGGAAAAGAGATGGCACTACGGCTGAATAATTGTGTGGGAGGTTCCTCCCTGTCCAACAGCCTCAGTGGCCTTCCTATCTTCAGCAGTCAACTCTGATCCCTGAAGTTGACCCAGTGCAGCATCTGCTCACCCTGCAGGCTCTGACTCAGTATCTAGGTCACCGATAGATTCAGGGGTCATGACACCAATTTCCTTCCTTTGTGCAGCACAACCCAGGGCCCTGTATGATTCAGCAAGGCTGTGCAGCAATAGGGCTGCTGAATTATTGCATCTGCTGCCCCTTTGGAGTCTCATCCCGTGCAGTTTGAGTAGCGGCAGTACCTTAGTGCCAAATTCAGAAGTGCAGGGTCCTTTTATGATAGTCACAGCCCTGCCCTCTCACAGCCACACCATCTTTTAAGAATATGCAGTAAAAATGAGCTTTCAGTCTCTTTGCCTGGAATTCTGTTTAGCACAAATACACTGGGAAGCTCACCTGCATAAATGCCATTGCAATGATTAAGAACAACAAAAGAGGGCAGTGGTGCTCCTATTTCATTTTAATGGGCTTCTGCAAGGGGATTTCTACCTTTAGTCACCACAACTGAATGTATGAAGGAAAGTCCATAAATCCATTTTATTTAGCCTAAATAAAACTAATAGGTTCAACTGAATGACAGTATTTACAACACAGATAGGCATTGTTCCTTTCGTTATGATAGGCTAATAGCCCAACTAACTACCCACCCTAAGAATTCGATTTCTTAGCTGTACCATACTATGAATTGCAGTGAAAGGATGCAGTCTTAAAACATACCGTATATTTGGGAGTCTTACTGAAACCTGTTACTCCGTGCTTGAGACAGGAAAAGTGCTAAGAATTGCTCATGCTATGATTTAAATTTATATGTCACCATTCGCATACAAGATACCCTGCTCATGATTTCAAACATTATTCCAATGCAAACACCATTGAAATGAACTGGATTCAAAAACAGTGTCCAGTAGATCCTGGACACAGTAGATCATTCTCAGGAGTAGTTGTAGACATCTCTGCTATTGAAATAGCCTTGCAGTCAGTGGGTCCCCATCACACAGATCTATCAGGACAGTAACAGATGTCCCAAACAAACGATTACTAGCTTTCTCTCAAGTAATATTCTAAGTTACTATTGTGCGAGTGTTTCCTCTGCTCATGTCTGCAGTGCCAACATCAACAAATGCTCTGCTTCATATCTGTGCTTCAGGATGATCTAGAAGTGCACTCACATAAAATACAAAAGTGGTTTTTGACATGTTCACAACATGTAATAAGAAAAAGACATGCCTGGGGTTTGCTATCATCACTCCATACATGCTCAGGGAGCAATGTGTCCTGGCATACTCAGAAACATAATCACCATAATCACAAATGTCATTCTTGACGGCTGAAGTGAAAAGAGATTCAAAGCCTTTGCAAAGCTCCGGTCCAAATCAAACATGGACTTTGTTGTGTGTATATGTCTGGAGAGGACACTGCCACCTTTTCTCTCTTACGCCATCTTCTCTCTAAACTGCTACATTTGTGACATCACTGGGTGCCCTTCCCTCTGCCATCATTCATCTTTGCCTGCACTGGAACGCCAGGCAGTAAGCGTCACAGGCTCCTACACTTCTGCTGCCCACCATCAGGCGCAGTGCCAACTCTCTGCTTTGGCAAAGCAGCAGGCAAGTGCTGGTGCCCCTGTTTCCTGCACCATGTCACCTGGGTGGGCACGACGCATTGGCACTCCTTCCTGAGGGCACACGTGGTTTACACACAGTCCTGCCCGCGGCAGAAGCACTTGTGGCCCGTCTGCACCGACACCATTCTGTCTTTGCGGCAGCAGGTGCACTTCGACAAGCGTGGATAGCAGACAGTGCGCTCCAGCCCTGCTGCTGCCTGAGAGTAACAGCTTGTGGTAGGCGACTGCCGCAACAACAGCAGAAGCCTCTGCATTACACGCAAAAAAAGCTAGTCAGGCGGTGGAAAAAAGGCAGCAGAGGGACCCACCAAGGGGACAGGCAGAGCCCGGAAAGGGGGCAGTTAGGTGAGGAAGCACCCAGTGTCAGGCTTCTAGGATGCTACAATAGAGTTCCTGGAAAAGCAAGAGGCCAGTGACCCCCAAACCCTTGAACAATCCTCCCCCTACATAGCAGGTATAGTTTACTGTTTAAATTTGCACAGTCTCTTTAAGGCATTCCACCTACTTTCTTTGATGTGAATCAGCCGGTCATTTTCCACAACCAGGGCAATCACCGCCTACGCTCACCTGTTCCTTTCCCCCCATTTTCAAGGTTATCGGCAGGCGTGTCTGCATCCGCCGCTTCCCACAGGTCATCCTTGAACGTGTTGCTTGAACTCCCATTGTTCAGCTTTGCCAATCCCCCGTTTAAGATCTGAGCTGCTTGCCATATTAACATCCAGAAGCCTCCTCTGCTTTGGGCCTACAATGGTACCTCGGGTTAAAGATGTTGGCTGTTTGCAGTATGGTAGCGCTGCAGAGAGCTTGCTGGGGAGACCATGCATTAAAAAGGGACTCAAAAAGTACTTAAACAAGGTTTTAATAAGAAAAACAAAAACTCCTTTTACACTAAATATATTAACAACCAAACCAGACCCAACCACCAACCCATCCCCCAGGGGAATGGGAGAGCTAGGTGCTGCTCCTTATATCCTACACCCAAATGCTGACACACCTTAATCAAATACAACTCACCAGCACCTGCTATGTTTCACAGCTGTAAAGCTGGGTCTCGTTATCTTGCTCTGGCCCTTGCTCTGGCCCTTTAAAGACATACACATCGAGTGGAACAATGATGAACCTTTACATTTAAAGAAACCATTCAACAACATATGCTCCAGGTTACAGACGCTTCAGGTTACAGACTCCACTAACCCAGAAATAGTACCTCGGGTTAAGAACTTTGCTTCAAGATGAGAACAGAAATCGTGCTTCGGCGGCGGCGCAGCAGCAGCGGGAGGCTCCATTAGCTAAAGTGGTGCTTCAGGTTAAAAACAGTTTCAGGTTAAGAACGGACCTCCGGAACGAATTAAGTACTTAACCCGAGGTACCATTGTACTTTCTTTTTCTCTCTGAGTCAGTCACTGTTTACAATAACAGTGCTTCTGGCCCCATGAGCTGTTAGCAGAGTTAACTTGAGTAACACAGAGGGAGTCTGGAGAGAAAAGAAACTAACCATACTTTACTGGGCAAACTGAACAGGAACGGTACATAACTTGAAGAGAAACTTATTTACAGGTCTAGTTGAGAGAAGGGAGACCTATTCCACCACAAGTCCTGAGATGAACCTCCTTCAGACCTAATTTTCCTTCCAACTCCTTCACCTGTGGAAAACATCAACTGGTTTCTAGGCAACCCACACCTCTTTTATAATTGCCAGCAGAAATTGCCCTTTGGCTATTGATAGATTTGCCTATCTGTTGTGGTTCCAACACCTTCCTGAAGCCCATCGTTCCCCATAATCAGAGGAGGTACCATAGAATGGTGGCACCCTATGTGTGTCTCTTAAGAAGTCCTACTATAATCAGGAGCAGTAACTCTCCACAGGTGTGTGTATAGGATTGTAGATGGATGTATTATTTGGGCAAAGACGGTTGCGTGGAGGATGGGGAGCTCCAGCCCTTTCTATGCCTTAAGCAGGTATTCCGCCCCCCCGCTGCAACTGAGTTGTCTCCTGGTGCTACTTCTCCCCTCTCCTTCAGCTTCTACTTAGAGCCCCCAGAAAGGGATGAAGGACAATATTTTTCTCAAGTCTGCCTTGATACTGCGTTGCAAAACAATACATGCATACACTCCAACATGTCGAGGCGAAAAACCAGGACGTGTGTCTTCCAAGGCCACTATTTGATTCTGGAGGCAGGTGACCTGGTTTACATTACTGAATAAGCCCAATGACATAGAAGGGGTTGCATTTTGTTATAATTGTGTGATTGTTGGCCTTGAACATCACTTGTTAGAAGAACGGGTCATGGGTTTAACTTAATTACTTAATAACTAATAAGTTTAAATATATCTCTGTTGTAAGTATTGCTATTGGATCAGGGTCCTCCTGTGTGATGGATATGTATGTGTATTTTAATGAGTGAAATATTCTGAGTTCAGGGCAGGGAGGAGAGTGTGTGTGTGTGAACCTAATAGTGTTTAGCTTATCTTTTAGTTGGTATTTTCTTATATGAACTATAGCTGACTCTTCCTCATCCTTTATTAATTACGAAGTGAACTGAATAGTGCTAAGAGGACTTTGAATTTAATTTGATTGGAAGTATAATTGCTCATATACCTCCAGGGCTCTGCCTCCTTTCTTTTAGCAAATGTTTTGTGCCACTGGGGAAGTGGTAATTCTGTATTGATTTGTTTTGGATGTTTCTATGTGATGCCAATAAAAGGTTTGATGATGATGATTATGATATACCTCCAGGTGGAAGGAAGGATGAAAGGAGTCTGTGAACTGCCAAGGAACTGATAAGGTTCTTTATTGAGTCATCTGCAGTTCGACAGATGGTTCTTCCCAGGCTGAGATGGGAAATGGTGACAACAGGTTATTTACTGGGACAGAGTGACTTTTGCAACCATTGTTAAAGTTGCAAACAACAAAGCGTGGGATGGAGCAATGAAGAAATTTCTGGAACAACAATGGGATATCAGCTCTGCCCAAGGCATGATGGATAACAGCAACAACCTCGGGAAAGAAAGGCATAACATCTTACAAGGGCAGGAAGAAACACCACAGACAGAACAATTGCCACACACAGGAAGAACAAGAATATAGTTTGAGTTCCTCACTTGTAGTTTTATAAATCATTTAATGTGCCGACATGAATAGTAGTTATTAATACTGCAGTTGTTGTATAAGAGATTACTATTATGACTGGAATGTAATTGAAATTAATAAGATTTTGGAATGCATAAATAAAGAAAATAATCAAACCATAAAATCTAGTGTGTGGGAGGCCACTTCATCTAAATTATATAATTTGGTATTTGGTATTATTAATAACTGAATTATAAATTGGTATTGTTATAATGAGGCTATTATTGGACTGTAATTGAAAACTAATAAAAAAATTATTACAATGTCCAGGTGTTATGCTCAAATTTCCCTTAACATAAACACTGTTGGGACTGGCCCTGAGTGATCAGGAAAGGGATCTTGATGTTCAGTGGGTAGAGCATGAGACTCTTAATCTCAGGACCATGAGCTCAAGCCCCACGTTGGGTGATTGTTTCCCTTCATTGCTGGGGGTGGACTAAATTATCCTCGTAGTCCCATGCAGCTCTACAAGTCTGCAATTCTGTGGTGGACAACTCAATGAAAATGTTGACAAAATATGCTGCAGCTGTGGGAAAAAAAAAGATTTCCATTCTAGGAATCGTTAGGGAAGGGATCAAACCTGAAATTGATCATGTTGTTGTTTAGTCGTTTAGTCGTGTCCGACTCTTCGTGACCCCATGGACCAGAGCACGCCAGGCACTCCTGTCTTCCACCGCCTCCCGCAGTTTGGTCAGGCTCATGTTTGTAATTCTGTACAAATCTAGAAGGATACTGTACCTGTTGATCACTGACCACACTTCAAACACGATATTACAGAGCTGGAAAAGGTACAAAAAAGCTAGGAGACATGAGAGATGTATATAAATTATGGGTGGTGTGGAGCAACCCTTAATTTATATACTTTTAATATATTTTTAATTTATAATTTATATATTTCAAAGGGAATTTGTCAAGTCATGGAGGATAAGGATGTCAATGGCTTCTAGTGATAGGGCAGGATGCTGGACTTGATAGATCTTTGGTCTCATTCAGCAGGACTCTCCTTATGTTTTCACGGCCATAGTAGTTAATGGGGATTCCCTTCCCCCCATATGATATGGGTCTTGAAGAATGCTGAACAGGCAAAGTAAAAGGAGACTGGAGTACCACAACTTCAGGGGGTGGGAAGTACTTGTTGCCAAGTATCATTGCAAAACATTTCCCTCTCCGTCTTAAAAGCCAGGTTTGAATCGTGTAATCTGGAGATAGCGTGCTACAATTTTGCAACCCACTTTCCCCATGGTGCAAGTGGGACAGAACACACACTGGCTCCAGCTTGGCTTTACCCTTGAAATGATGAGTGGGAAGGTGCGTTGTGACTGGAAACCAATGTAGAATAACTTGCACATTTCCTCCTCTGCAAAACTGGAATCAATCTGCATAAATGCCATCCTGGCCTCTCCCTGCTATGCAACTTGTATAAGTACTGGAAAAACTCGTTGAGACATTCATAGAGAGAACAGCTCTAGATAAAAGCTTTGGTAGAGACCACCAAACCTTGTGGAGCTTTTCTGCTGGGAGCAGCTGTGATCTGAAGGCTGCCAGCTGGACAAAAGGCAGGTACCTCTTTCAAGGCAACTATACCTGTGTGACCATGTATGCTGCGCTCTCTCTTCTCCTGGCAGCCTGCCTGCCCTCTGGATGGGCGCAGACGGCCCTGGATGACTACATAAAGCAGGATGACCCTCACTACAACTACACTGTCATGAAGAAGGAAGACAGGCCTGGTGTCACCCTCTACACCCTCAACATGACGTCCCTGAAGTGGCTGAATGGTGAGCGACATCTTTGAAATATAGAGGAAGGCATTTCCTCAGTGCCCTTTTCCTTTGAGGAGGAAGAGAGTGAGAGAGCAGGGAGCCTAAACTGGAGAAGTGGCTGCTGGGTGGGTGTAAGGAAACATGAAGAGCAGTAGGTACTAGTCAGGTCTCCTGTGGCTGACTATGAAAGGGAGAAAGGCCACTGCCACTTCCCAACCTGAATCAATCCCAAAGTCGAAAGCAAGAAATGCAAAGTACCGTTTTTTTCCGTGTACAAGATGATGTCCTCCTAAAATTGGGGGTTATATAGTGGTGAAAAAATTGGGGGTTGTTTTATACAGTACATGGATTTATATGGTAGGTCCCCAGATATCAATTCCGCCTTTGAAATTCCAGTAATGTCTAGGAAAATCCGGACGTATGGCAGCCCTACCCCAATAAATACATTTTTTTGTAAACTATGGTTGATTGGATAATTGCACTGTAACATTTGGATGTGAGCAAATTTCAAAGGATGCCTGTGTTTTGGTTCTCTTAATATTTCAGAGGAAAAGAATTTGAAAGATTTGCCTTTAAATGGCACCAGAATTAAAATTCTCCCCCAACCCCTGGTGCTGACAGAAGTTAACAGCACCTGGAATGGGAAGATGTTGGCTTAATTCAGGGTTGGGGAACCTGTGGCCCAGCAGATGTTGCTGAATTCTCCTCAACCCTGACCGGTGGCTGGTTTGGGCTTGTGGGAGCTGGAGTTCAACAGCATCTGGAGAGCTACAAGTTCTCCATCACTGCCCTAAGTGATTTGATCTGTGTCAAGGAGAGTGCAGTGCCCTTCCTTTCACTTCCTAAATGCCAAATCTTTCTTACCCTTAAGGGACGCGGGTGGTGCTGTGGGTTAAACCACAGAGCCTAGGACTTGCCAATCAGAAGGTTGGTGGTTCGAATCCCCGCAACGGGATGGGTTCCTGTTGCTGGGTCCCAGCTCCTGCCAACCTAGCAGTTCAAAAGCACGTCAAAGTGCAAGTAGATAAATAGGTACCACTCCGGCGGGAAGGTAAATGGCGTTTCCGTGTGCTGCTCTGGTTCACCAGAAGCGCTTAGTCATGCTGGCCACATGACCTGGAAGCTGTATGCTGGTTCCCTTGGCCAATAAAGCGAGATGAGTGCTGCAACCCCAGAGTCGTCCGCGACTGGACCTAATGGTCAGGGGTCCCTTTACCTTTACCTTCTTACCCTCAGGTAGGTGCTGGTCTGACGCAGAATATATATATATATATATATATATATATATATTTGCTTTCGTAGATTTTCACGGGTACAGGAATGCAGGTTTTGGTGTCCTCGGGTATCTTCCCGTGTAAAAGTTGGGGTGTCTAGGCGACGTTTCGACGAGGTCTCACTCGTCATCTTCAGGCTGGTGCTTTCGGCTTCTTGTTACTGGAACAGAGCAGGATCTCAGTGTTTGAGTTCCTATAAATACTGTTGAGGAGGTGTGGCCTCCAATGTTCTGGGCAGAGAGGAGGTTCCCAGGCTAGTGTGCCTTTTCTTCTTTTGTTCCTTAATTGCTTGAGGGATATCTTGAGTGATTTCTTGAGTGATATCCTGAGTACCACTTAGGTGGGTCATTAGGTGTGGATTAGTTGCTGAAGCCTTTGTGTCTTGACCTCTTGAACTTTGTGAAGAGTTTTTCTGAGAAGATGGGTGTACTACATTTAGTTGTGCTCTGGCTTGGCTTCGTGTATAGGGGCGAGCTGTGGTTTTGTGGCCTGTGCCAGCCAGATCTGTGTAGGGATTGCAGGGGGGTGCAGCATCCGGAGGTGCCACCATGGTTTGGCTACTGGATGGTGTCTGTAATTTATCTGTGGAGAGGGTCTGGGTTTGGGTCTGGTGTGGTTGATTGGTGATGGCGTTCTGTGTGCCTCTGGATCTGGTGTCAGTTTTTGTGGGGAGGGCTAATTTCCAGATGTCTGGCAAGCGGGATGTGTCGTCACGCTTGTTCATGTTGTGAGGGTGTTTCTCTATCTCGATGGCTTCCATGATTATTCTCTTGTGGTGATGTTCCATGTTAGAGAGCAATTTGGAATCTGCAAAATTAATTTCGTGTCCTGTTTCTTTCATGTGTTGGAAGAGAGAGGAAGTTTTTTCTTCTTTTTTGACGGCATTCTTGTGTTCTGCGATACGTGCATTTATTCGTCTGTTTGTTTGTCCAATGTACGTGGCTGGGCAGACTTTGCAGGGTATTTCATAGACCCCTTGGTTTTCCAACTGGATTTTATCCTTGGGGTTTCTGAGGATATTGGCTATTTTTTGGTTGGCGCAAAAGGCTCTCTCTTCCAACACATGAAAGAAACAGGACACGAAATTAATTTTGCAGATTCCAAATTGCTCTCTAACATGGAACATCACCACAAGAGAATAATCATGGAAGCCATCGAGATAGAGAAACACCCTCACAACATGAACAAGCGTGACGACACATCCCGCTTGCCAGACATCTGGAAATTAGCCCTCCCCACAAAAACTGACACCAGATCCAGAGGCACACAGAACGCCATCACCAATCAACCACACCAGACCCAAACCCAGACCCTCTCCACAGATAAATTACAGACACCATCCAGTAGCCAAACCATGGTGGCACCTCCGGATGCTGCACCCCCCTGCAATCCCTACACAGATCTGGCTGGCACAGGCCACAAAACCACAGCTCGCCCCTATACACGAAGCCAAGCCAGAGCACAACTAAATGTAGTACACCCATCTTCTCAGAAAAACTCTTCACAAAGTTCAAGAGGTCAAGACACAAAGGCTTCAGCAACTAATCCACACCTAATGACCCACCTAAGTGGTACTCAGGATATCACTCAAGAAATCACTCAAGATATCCCTCAAGCAATTAAGGAACAAAAGAAGAAAAGGCACACTAGCCTGGGAACCTCCTCTCTGCCCAGAACATTGGAGGCCACACCTCCTCAACAGTATTTATAGGAACTCAAACACTGAGATCCTGCTCTGTTCCAGTAACAAGAAGCCGAAAGCACCAGCCTGAAGATGACGAGTGAGACCTCGTCGAAACGTCGCCTAGACACCCCAACTTTTACACGGGAAGATACCCGAGGACACCAAAACCTGCATATAGGTTTTGGTGTCCTCGGGTGTCTTCCCGTGTAAAAGTTGGGGTGTCTAGGCGACGTTTCGACGAGGTCTCACTCGTCATCTTCAGGCTGGTGCTTTCGGCTTCTTGTTACTGGAACAGAGCAGGATCTCAGTGTTTGAGTTCCTATAAATACTGTTGAGGAGGTGTGGTGTATAGCCTCCAATGTTCTGGGCCGAGAGGAAGTTCCCAGGCTAGTGTGCCTTTTCTTCTTTTGTTCCTTAATTGCTTGAGGGATATCTTGAGTGATTTCTTGAGTGATATCCTGAGTACCACTTAGGTGGGTCATTAGGTGTGGATTAGTTGCTAAAGCCTTTGTGTCTTGACCTCTTGAACTTTGTGAAGAGTTTTTCTGAGAAGATGGCTGTACTGCATTTAGTTGTGCTCTGGCTTGGCTTCGGGTATAGGGGCGAGCTGTGGTTTTGTGGCCTGTGCCAGCCAGATCTGTGTAGGGATTGCAGGGGGGTGCAGCATCCGGAGGTGCCACCATGGTTTGGCTACTGGATGGTGTCTGTAATTTATCTGTGGAGAGGGTCTGACACCAGATCCAGAGGCACACAGAACGCCATCACCAATCAACCACACCAGACCCAAACCCAGACCCTCTCCACAGATAAATTACAGACACCATCCAGTAGCCAAACCATGGTGGCACCTCCGGATGCTGCACCCCCCTGCAATCCCTACACAGATCTGGCTGGCACAGGCCACAAAACCACAGCTCGCCCCTATACCCGAAGCCAAGCCAGAGCACAACTAAATGCAGTACAGCCATCTTCTCAGAAAAACTCTTCACAAAGTTCAAGAGGTCAAGACACAAAGGCTTTAGCAACTAATCCACACCTAATGACCCACCTAAGTGGTACTCAGGATATCACTCAAGAAATCACTCAAGATATCCCTCAAGCAATTAAGGAACAAAAGAAGAAAAGGCACACTAGCCTGGGAACTTCCTCTCGGCCCAGAACATTGGAGGCTATACACCACACCTCCTCAACAGTATTTATAGGAACTCAAACACTGAGATCCTGCTCTGTTCCAGTAACAAGAAGCCGAAAGCACCAGCCTGAAGATGACGAGTGAGACCTCGTCGAAACGTCGCCTAGACACCCCAACTTTTACACGGGAAGACACCCGAGGACACCAAAACCTGCATTCCTGTACCCGTGAAAATCTACGAAAGCAAATATATATATATATATATATATATATATATATATATGCCCAGCAGCACCTTAGAGACCAACTAAGTTTGTTCTTGGTATAAGCTTTCGTGTCTTTCTACTTTGTTACTTTTCTACTACTAGATAAATATTCATTACGACTCCTGGGGGGGGGGATGTATTTTGAAGGGAGAATGGAAGACAAATGCCCTGATGAATAAATTCTGTGTATCTCTTTTCAGAGTCTGAAGTGGATAGGCCAATTTGGTGGCATGAGCTGTTCATTGCTGTGTCAAAGGAACAAAAACTGAAGGACTCATGTTTGCTGATCATTGGGAATGGAAGAAATGATGCATCTAATACTATCATAGATTTTAGGGTTGGTGATATCATCAATCTAGCAAAATCCACTGGGTCGTAAGTAACTGGTGGGATCTCTGAGCAATGAATATGGCACCAGCTCTGCTCTGTTAAAACTGCTAAGGGGATTAGCAGCCCTGCAAAGATAGAGAACTGTGAGGTAGACATATACTTGATGGAGGGAGGCCCTTGAGAAAATACTTTTCCTGTTGGGGAAAAAGGGCTGGAATTAGAGTTGCACATCATATTTGGATAATCCTCGAGCTGAAGTGGAATACAGTGGTACCTCGGGTTAAGTACTTAATTCGTTCTGGAGGTCCGTTCTTAACATGAAACTGTTCTTAACCCGAAGCACCACTTTAGCTAATGGGGCCTCCTGTTGCTGCCACGCCGCTTGAGCATGATTTCTGTTCTCATCCTGAAGTGAAGTTCTTAACCCGAGGTACTGTTTCTGGGTTAGCGGAGTCTGTAACCTGAAGCATATGTAACCTGAAGCGTATGTAACCCGAGGTACCACTGTACCTGGCTGGATTTGGGGCTTGTCTGAAGCAAGGCAAGATTTGTATGAGGCTGCTCAAATGATTACAGGCTGCTAAGTTTTTTTATGAAAGATTTATCACTGGCTGGGTATCAAAAGAGACACACAGCCAGGAAGTCACACCTAAACAATTTCATTCTAAACCATTGCTCTGGCAATCCAGACATAAAACAACAAGCATATAGTGAAAGGTAGTGAAAGGTAAATTAAATGTCTAGCTGTGTGGTCCCATCCAAGAGTGGGGGTAGGGGTAGGAAGACCTGTTTTGCCAGAGTGTTCCCTGTGGTATAGCACCCAGCAGTATTGAACCTTATCCAGACCATTGGATGAAGAGTGTCCAATCCTGCTGACTGCAAGGGTCTGCTTCAGCAGTGCATTCCCCATAGGGGAAATGGCCTCACAAGCCAACTTGGACCCCCTGGCAGGCCAAGACTTGTTCCAAAATATTCTCCCCAAGCCTTTGTCTAAGCTTACCATATAAGGAATAACATCAGCATGGGGAATGGCTGGAGGGGGAGTTCATGTGCTTCAGAAAATTTGCACAGGCAGTGAAACTTTGCTTACTTATATAGTGGTGAAAGCTCCTAAATTATTGGTATAGGAACCCAAGAGTGGCTGCTGAGAACCATGTATTCTTAGCTGGGGCAACCAGCACAAACCTCTTCACACACTGAGCTCAGGAAGACTGCAGGAGAACAAAGCTTGATTTCTGAGTTCCTTCCAAGGTGAGGGGAAGTTGGCATAGCTAAGCCTGGAAGGACAGCTTGCTCTATGGTTTTAACCCCTTCATGCATTAATTAGACTTGAGCATGTTGGTTATATGAGACTGCTTATCTCACATATACCAGAGGTGGTGTATGTTTGCAATCTGTGAGGGTTATTGGAGGAGAAAATCCTGAGTTCTAACTAATAAAGCAGCCAGAAACAAAAATGGCCTGAAGGCAATCTAATGCAACTCACTGTATTCAAGACAGTTTCTCTATGCTCCAGAGTCACATCTTAGTTCATTTTCCTTCCAGCCTCCCAATAAACATATATAAAAGGTTATATTGCTTGAATTCTCTCTTTGTCTTGATTTTATGATTGATCTTATTATTGCTCCAAAGCTGCCCAGAGCTGTTGACTCTGGTCTCTTTGGCATCATTGCCTGTAGATCGCAGAGGACATTTACTGCTGATGGCTAATATTTGTTTTGTCTCTGAAGCTGTGCAGCGCTTTTGGGGCAGATTCCCAACTACCCAATCACCTACAAGGTAAGTGTTCTAGGATCTTTGTCATGCTGGGAACTTTCCACACTCATTTTCACACTCATGTAGGAGTTAGGAGTCAGTTGGGTGAGTGGAACTGGGGAAATGGGGGGGGGGGGCGGAGTTCTTGGCTGTCATATTTTCCCACTGGAAACCTCCACTACAGATGTTCTTCTCCCAATTTCACTCTAATGAGGGAAGTGTTTACTTTCTCAGAGCAAAATCCAGCAGAAATCTGCAGTGTGTCCAATAACCTTTCTTCATAAGCAAATCACATTACATAATCTGTGAAGAATTAACCATCTCTTTCATAGGAGTGGTTCAAAATACTAGAATTAAAATATGGGAGCCAGGTCATGTGGTGTTCACCTCCTTAGAGAAGGTGAAGGTGAGAGCAGCAGGACCCTGCTCTCCAGATACTTACTGGAGCCATGGATTCCTACTGCATTCCCAGTGGGTTATACATGGGGCAACTGTCCTTATCACTCCTTATCACTCGGAGCTGAAGAATCCTGGCCCGTGGATGTCAGAGCCTGATTGGATGAGATAGTGAGCTGGGAGCCACCTCCTCAAGAGCCTCCCAGGAAGGGCTTGGACTGGCTGGATGAAGAAGAGTGGTGGGAACCTGCCTCCCAAGAGCCTCCCAGGGAGGACTCCGCAGATGGACCGGAAGTCAATGGAATAGAATTATTCATTGATGTAATGGATCTATTTTCCCCTTTCTCTTTTCTTATCCTTCAGTTCTGTATTTTGTAGCTTTATAAATTCATAAATAAAAATTAAAAAACAGACAAAACAAACCTCATCCATCTATTTTTCTTCTAGAAAATCCCTATGAAAAGATGTAAGAGGAGCTCTGAAAATGCTGCAGTTGCTTGTTCGTGGTGGAAGTTCATGAACGACGAGAGTGAGCCTCCACACGTGCTGATTCAGTTTCCAATGGTCAAGGTAACTCTGGCTTTCTGTATTGGCTGGCAGGCACATGCTGCCATCATTCTGGGAAATGCTTTTTTTATTGTTTCCAGAATCCCCTGAATGCTGGCAGAGCTGCTGTAACATTTGCAAAGCACATATGCCTCATTTTTAATTTTTTTTTTTAATCTGCTTGCAAATCACAGAACCTAGAAGGAGGCAAGGTGAGGTGGCGGCCTCAGGCGACAGATCTGGATTCAAAGAGTACATGACTTGTTGCCTCCTCCTATGTGGCTGCACCTTCTCCTCTACAGGTGCACCCTGCCTCCTCTGCTACAGATGCACTGCTGCCACCACATTCATGCCCTATATAAACCGCCCCAGACTCTGCGTTCATCATCTGAGGCCATTCTTTATGTGTCCCCTCCATGTGAACGAGAACGGGTCTTTAGTGTAGTGGCTCCCTGTTTGTGGAATTCGCTCCTCAGTTAGACTACCCTGAGGCTTTCACTACATATATTTAGGTGCCAGGCAAAAGCTTTCCTCTATAACCAGGCCTTTGACCTTTAACTATTTGGGACTTTTTAGAAGTCGGTGGGATGTTCTTAATTTATTTCTCTTTCCTCTTGCCTTTAAGGTAACTATGTGGGGTTTATTGTCTGTTGGTTGGTTTGTAAGTTGATCAGGGTTGTCCTGGGCAAGATAAAGCAACTAACCAATTTAGTACATAATAATAATAAACATTAAAGGCATGAAGACCCGACACCTTTTGAGGGCACTTTAACTCTGTCATACTAATAGAGGGATAGGGACATTGGTGGCGCTGTGGGTTAAACCACAGAGCCTAGGGCTTGCCGATCAGAAGGTTGGCAGTTCAAATCCCCGCGACAGGGTGAGCTCCCGTTGCTTGGTCCCTGCTCCTGCCAACCTAGCAGTTCGAAAGCATGAAGTGCAAGTAGATAAATAGGTACCGCTCCAGCGGGAAGGTAAACAGCATTTCCGTGTGCTGCTCTGGTTCACAAAAAGCGGCTTAGTCATGCTGGCCACATGACCTGGAAGCTGTCCGCCGGCTCCCTCGGCCAATAAAGCGAGATGAGCGCCGCAACCCCAGAGTCGGTCACGACTGGACCTAACGGTCAGGGGTCCCTTTACCTTTATTAGAGGGATATAATTGAACCCAATCCAAGCATCTTCTTTGAACTCCAGAGACTATAATCCTCTTCTCTTGTGTGCAGGCAGCTGTGCGTGGCATGGACACTGTAACAGATTTAATGCTGAAAGAATCCGGTGGAAAGGTGAAAATCAAAAAGTTCACATTGACTGGTGTTTCCAAGGTAGGTTGGCTTTCCTGTACCCCAATATTAACCCTATGCATGCTCATCCCCATTTCAACTGTACTGTATATGCCATGTTCAGTCTCTCAAGTAGGAACTGCATACCTCTCCACCTTTATGTTTTGTCACTTTATTGCAGCGCGGCTGGACCACCTGGGTCACAGCAGCTTTGAAGAAGAGAGTTGTGTCATTTCTTCCAATTGTCTATGATCAGTTGAATTTCATTCAGGTGAGTATCCACTTTCTTTACAGCAATCAAAGAGAAGGCTGTTCATAGGATGGTGCACTAGCTGTGTATATGGCTGTGTATGAGTCTGTTTCAGAGGTGCCAGCTTGCACCAAAGGTTGAGGGGCCCCAATATTGTGCGTGTGTGTGATGTTGCACATGCAACACACACTTGTGATGTCATGTGCACAATGTAATGCAATGGCTTGGCTTTCAGTGGCTGATGGATCCTCTTAACATTGAGGAGGCCCAAAACAGCTCTGCCCCCTGAGCTGGCACTCCTGGTCGTCGTCACAGTTCATTCATAGTACAGTACTCAGGATAAATAAGAATACATTGACCATTTGCAGGAAGGCTACAAGTGTGAGAGCCAGTGAAACTTCTGAGGAAGGGCACTCCACAGCCTCAGCACCACTGCTGCAAAGACCTTGTCCTGTGTCCTAATCAGCCACGCTTTTGAAGGCAAGGGACAGTGAGGAATCCCTCCAATGATTGTAAAGGGGGCAGACTCATGGGGGAACAGAGTCTTTCAAATATCCTGGCCCCAAATGTTGGTTCATTAACTCATCTGTTGGGTTATGGGGTTGGGTAGGGACAAAGCTTTGCAAGCATATATCTCTTCCCCAAATCCTGGCAATTATGCAAGGTGAACTGGATGATTTCACGGAGTAACAGAAATTGTATTTTTAATGTTTCACTTATTGTTTAGAACTACTTTTTTGTACTGTAGTTATGCTATGCATTTTTTTCATGCTGTATGTACGTATGTAACCCAAAAATATTAAGGTTAAGCAAAAAATATGGCAGACACACAGTGTAGACATATGTGAGCAGGATGAACAATAGGCAATGAGGTACAAATTTGAACTTTAAAATAACATACGTACAGTAAAGCTTCTGAATAAGACATATATTTTGGCCCACCAAGGGAATGGCAGGAAGTATTTGTCAACACAACACAAGTAAATAACCAAAAAAGCCATTATACAAGGGCACCAACAGTATGAAGGGGACAACTTATTGCCATGTCTTGTTTTGCGTTTATCAGCTTAGCCAAAGGTGTACATAGGGGTCAGCGAAACTGACCCCTGCCAGGAAGCAGGCAACATCACCTGCTTCTCATATTTTTGGGGGTGGGGGCACCAATACAGCTCCTAACCAAGGGTGCAAATGACCCTATATACGCCTCTGAGCTTAGCCCTGCTAAAGATTTGAATAAATCTTACAGTTGTAGCATTTGATGGTCCTCCATCCTGCAGAACTTCGGGATCTTAATATATGACAGTGCCATATATTCCCCTCTAACATTCCTCAGAAAATAGGGACAGTCTACTGATGTAGAATAGAATATTCTTATTTGATGTGCACATAGAATTCACTTCTGTCTACTTTGGTACAGAACTGGCATCATCAATACCGAGCATACTGTGGCTGGTCATGTACACGGAATGATTACTATCACCTGAATATAACTCGGCAGTTGGACACTACACGGTTCCAGAAATTAAATTCACACATTGATCCATTTGGTGAGCAGTTCTTACCATCTCATATTTCTCTGGTGAATGAGATGGTAACAGAAGAAAGGGTTGAATAAGTGGGAAAGGGCAGCCCTGGGGAATTTTGGTGGCACTATAATGCATGTAAGAAACATTGAAGAACATGACGTCCATTTAATTAAAGGGCCACTTGGTGCTTCTGTGGAGTGAGGATTAGGGGGTTGTTGAATTGTGATTGCTGTTTCTTGTACAAATAAGAGAAAGCAATGAAATACTTGGGGAGGAAGAACACTGAAAAGTATGTTGTCATGTAGAGGGATGAGGAATGAATCAATTAAACCAAGTCCTCTCCCCTTTTCTACTTCCCTTTTTGAAAACTCTGAAACTAGGCCCTTCCGCATCTGAGGCCATGGCAGCAAGCTGTGGAATCCTGGCTTAAGACCAGTGCTTTGGGGGGACGGACGCAGGGGTATGCATACCCCTAAACATTTTGTGAATCTAAGTTTGGCCTCTTTGAGGGACAGTATTTCAATGTGAGTAGGAAAATGAGAGTACCTGTCCTCTGTCTTGTGCAGAAAAATGTTCCCAGCCCTAGTTATTGCAGCAGAAGCGGGGATGATAAATTATCCTAATAAATATATTTAAAGGTTCCAGTGCGAGAGGTACAAATCTGGATTTGCATAGACTGAATTCCTCAAGCATCCAGAGGCACCTCATATCACTTTCTTGATGACCTGGAGAACCTACTACCAAACTTTTTTTAATGCAAAGGAATGCTCCCTTTTCAACATTGCATCACCATCATTTGCTACCTAGGCTTTGTTTTTTGGTCTTAGTTTGCCACAATAAGGTTATTTTACATATTTTTCAATTATATTTTTGTTTCCAACCTGCTCAATGAATGTCTCTTGTTTTCCATTGCTCTTATCCAATCTTACCATCCTTTGATGATGAAATTAAGTGGTAGCAACTTGAGAACTGCATGTGTTTCCCATTACAATATCATTTAATTTTTCCATCCTCAGCATATAATGAGCGATACCAAAATAAGACCTGGTGCTCAATTGGTGCAACAGGAGATGAAGTCAACCTACCTGATGACACTTACTATTTCTTTGATCAGCTAGCCGGCAATAAATACCTCCGGTGAGTTTCCTTATTTATGAGACAAGAACGGCTGCTTACCGTCTCTCCTCGGTGAGTGGTGGTTGCGGCCCAATGCGGTGCCTCCTTCGATGACCGGACACAATGCACCATCTTGTCCCCCTTGGCCATCGCACAGACTCATGGTGTTCCTGCCAAACCCTGATTCAATTTGAGCCAATCAGTGGCGGCCTGGGAGGCATGGCCTAGGCAGGCGCACCTGGATGAGGCAGGCTTCACTCAGGTGCGCCCGCCAAAAAGATAGCCTGGCTGAACCTGCGCTCCTTTCACACCTACCCATTCCCTCCCTTTATAGTTGCTTGCTGCATTAACCATTTCTTTTCCAGCTAGGAGGGCTTTGCTGTGGTCTGTGGATGGTCACCATTTTCGGGCCTGGAAGGAATTTTCCCTGCACTGCAGGTTTCACCTTCCCCATAGCACTGGTCATAACTTTGCCGGTTTAGGCCTTGGGTGGAATCCTATAGTCTTTCATCCAATTGGGGTGTGGTGAAGCGGTGACTCAACCACCCCCTGCTCCCTGCAGCAGCGATAACAGAGTACCCTGTTAGAGGGATCTGGAGGGAAGTCTCTGTCCAAAGTGCCAGTTGCATAGGACTAGTGGCTTCCCTCAGCATTTGGCGCCATCTGTGTAAACCTGTGTTTTGTGATGGACCCACCCCTGAATTGACCCTGTCATGCCTCAGCCCCCCCCCCCCCGGGGGGGCACGGCGCTGAGAGGGATACATGTCCAGTGCCTATGGCAAGGCTTCCTATATCTGAAATCAATAAAGTTGTGGCCATTTTCATCCCAGACGATTTTCTTGCCCATTCATTTACCCCCATTTTGCAGTCAGGTGTGTCTAGTGGGGGACTCTGAGCTGGACACACAATCATCCCTCTGGTTAAAGGAAGCAACCAGATGACTTGAGCCTCAGATGAGAGACAATACTGTAATATGAGCTGAGAACTCACAGCAGATCCTTCAGCTGTTGCGTGAGCCCACCTGTGTAATCTGAACAATAATACCAGTGAACAAAGCTGCTGATTTTTGCTGTACAATTCACATAGGCTTTGCACGATGATGCAGTGTTTTTTCCTTGTATATTTCTCTATATGTGTGCATTCTTTCGGAGGAGCAAAAACTCTAGAAAGTCAAATTTCTGTGATTCGAAGAAACATGTCATTCCTTTATCTTAGTCTATTGCAAGGAAGCTAATTTTTTTGCAAAAACCTCTCTGTTGCACTGCAGATTCCTCCCGAACACTAATCACGCTGCGACATTACTCCCATGGAGTAGACCATCTGTCCTAGAGACCTGCAGAGCCTTTTATCTCAGCACCATGCAGAATTTGAGCATGCCTCAAATTTCTTGGAAAAGGGTGGAGGTGAGGAAAACTGATTTTGCTTTGCATGCTGAATGACAGAAATAATTCAGTCAATGAAGCTTGTTTTCTAATTTACCCCAAGCCATGGTTGTATGTTGTCCCTAATGGATGTGGGTCGAATTCAAGATTCCTAAGAAATTATCAGAAATGTTGAAGGCAGGAAAGTTGTTATGATGATATACAAACCGGCCTTGGTTAATGTTATCGTTTACCAGTAAATGATGGAAACAATAGCTGGGATAGCTCAGTTGGTAGAGCATGAGACTCTTAATCTCAGGGTTTTGGATTCAATCCCTGCAGTGGGCAAAGGTTATCTGCATTGCAGTGGGTTGGACTGGATGACCCTCATGGTCCCTTCAAAATCTACAATTCTATGATTACAGAATTTTCTGAGGGCACGCTTGGCTAGCCTTGAGTGTACTGATAAACATCAGAATATTGCCGCATTTCTTCTTGGCCTCCTAAGATCTAGGGTGTTCTTTTATTTACAGAATATATGTGTCAGTTCCTCTTTCAGTCACAGAGAAAGTGTCCTGAAGTGATCCAGAACAGGCTCAGAAAGTTGGTTGTGTACTCAGATTCCCAGAGCAAATGACTGCTAGACCAGTTTGCTTCAGTAGTATCAATATATTATTTATTGTGGTTTTCATCTTCCTTCGGGAAGGCTGAGGGGTGTGTGTGTAGATCTTTCAATATTTATCCTTACAACACAGCCTGGATGATGGCCAAAGAGAGAACTGTGAAGGGATCTCTCTTTGTTTTTTAATATTGGAAATGGTGTGAAGGGAAAATGTTGGTCTGACATCCACTAGCACCAATGAATTTTTATAAATTGCCCCCTTCCAGGCTACATCTATCTTCAAAAAATAATATGAGAAATCTGATCACAGATCTCTCCACAAGAAAGATGGGGAGAAAGGGGAGACAGAGAGAATGGCTCACGATTACTAGGGGGTCCCTGTGCCCTACTTTAGAGACGGCAGTCCTACATCTGCATGACTAGAAAATGCTGTTTGCTGGAGTTCTCTATTTGAAGATCTGCCTGGTTCAAGTGCAATTTAAAGATAAAGAAGAACCCCAAGAAAAGAGAGTCGGGGGCCTTGAATCACCAGCTGACACTTAACACCTGGACAGCAGGCTGAGCAGGTCACTTAATTACAATCTTACCCACCACCATATTATGTTGTTGTTGTTTAGTCGTTTAGTTGTGTCCGACTCTTCGTGACCCCATGGACCAGAGCACGCCAGGCACTCCTGTCTTCCACTGCCTCCCCCACCATATTATATTTCTTTTTAAAATATAGTAATTTTTTTTTAAAGGCCAGGTGAGAATAGTACAGATAAGCATTGGTGCTTTTGTGTGATGTGTCCAATTATGTTTTTTCTTAGTTTGCAAGGAGTAAACACTTCGCATGTAGCTGCAGCTATTCCTGACCCTGATGAGTATACCTGCATATACACACGTGTCTCATTCTGACATTACATTTTTAGTTGTATGCTAAAAAGAAAAATTCACCGTATACCTAAAAATGTCATGTGAATATGCCATTAGCATGAAAACATAAGCAAAAATTCAAGGTTCACAGTTTCCTTTATTCATTTGGCAACAATGGGTTGACCTTACATAGGGTGTTGCATGACACAGCCAGTCAAAGCAGTGGCTGCTGGAGAGGGTAATGGGAATGGCTCATAGCTGGAGGGAGATTTGATTTTTCTGTCCTATTCTCTCTCTCTCTAGACAAATGCCACAGGTATTATCTATCTCTACACCGATCGGGAGCCTTCAGAAACTAAATGTTTTTATGCTTGCACATGGCTCACCAAATGGTAACATTCTTTCCAAAATATTTTATATAATTCATTAATACATAGAACAATATTCAAAGTCAATATACACAAAAAACCCTGAAGTTTTTTCTTTCTTAAAGCTTACCAATTTTCTATCAGTGAGCATCTCAGCAAACTACTAGGTCCCAAATGTGCTGTACATTTAAAACAGTATCAGTGAATTTAGAAATAATATATTGGTGGTAGTTTTCTCCACAAATCAATTTATTCTGTGCTCATGCTAAATCTCTTCTTTCCCTTCTCATTCTCAGGCGTGACTTCAGAGTATTAAGGTGTTCCTTCCCTTTTTTGAGTCTTATGTTTTGGAAACCTTGCAAGGTTGATAAAGTGGTAAGAAGATTAGAATTTCCTTAGTTTCTTCACAAAGCTGAGGATGTCAAGCGTCCTAAAGACACAAACACAAAAGCCGTTCTTGGGAAAGAAATGTCTTCCTTTAAAGCTGGACTTCTGTTGCGGATATTGAATTTGTTCAGTATTTGCAGATTCATTCAGTTAATGTCTCTGAGCTCCTTTAGGAGGAAGGGTAGAACATTAATTGAATGAATCTGTAAGAAATCAATCAAACCAATAAATATAATGGGATTCCTTCACTGTCTGAGTTACCCAAAACATTCCCCTGCACCTAGCAGAAGAACATTGTCTTTATGTTGCAGTTGTAAAATCACCCATGCTAGGGAGTAGGGCTCCCTAATGTGGTGGGGAGTATGTCTCTACACGCTTGGTAGGGGTGAGGAACCTCTTTCTGACAGAAAGCCACATTCTCTTCTGCACAGCTTTGTGGAGGCCAGGGTCAGAGGCAAAAGTCAACAGAGCAATCAATGTGAATTCTACCATTGTGCAGTAGCCTAGTTTCTTCACAATCTCACATCTTTCTCTATCCTCCATCCAAGCAAGCAAGAAGCATTATCAGAATTCAAGGACACATTCCAGTCAGGTGAAAACATTCCAAGTGGGGAGGAAAGCACAGCTGGTGAGCGGTGTGGTTTTTTGGGGGGGTGTCCTGAAGATAATCCCAAGGGCTAGCTAGAAAGAGCTGATTTATCTAATGCAGGAGTGAGAACCTGCTCTATGTAACAAAGCAGGCTGGGGTCACATCCATTGGACATACATAGTATTAAGTTGTGGGTGGACATAGCAATTGACACAGAGAGTTCTCCAGGTGGTTCTTTATAGTAAGCTGGAACGGAACCGAACAGCTCAGCTGGCCTGCTTTAATTAGCAACCGGCTGTCAACATTGTAACAACAACAGCCCAGGGTTTCCCACCTAAATTAACTGACGTGGACCTGAGTAAAAACTATATACACAATACACCTGGTGGCCAGGGTGAGAACTTCAATACATAACACACAGGGTGGTTTAAGGTCACCTGGAAATAAGGAAGGGCTATGTTATCTGTGGCCATCCTCCACCACTGTTCCCTCTTCCCTATCCTTGGAAGACACAAACCAGGAACCTCAGCTCACTCTTCTTCAAATTCACACTAATGAAGACTCTATAATTTCTTAATATTACATGTTCGCTTCTCAGCACCTTCTTCTGTCTTATCTCTTTGCAGGGAACAGGTGTTTATAAAGCAGAGTTGTCAAAGCCATTATTGGGATGGAAGGGTTTCTTTATTGAGGTAAATATAATCTCTAGTCGAGTATTTGACTCATTCTTGCAGAGCTTTTTCCTTAGCTTAAAGCAGTGTAAAGGTAAAGGTAAAGGGACCCCTGACCATTAGGTCCAGTCGTGGCCGACTCTGGGGTTGCGGTGCTCATCTCGCTTTACTGGCCGAGGGAGCCGGCGTACAGCTTCCGGGTCATGTGGCCAGCATGACTAAGCCGCTTCTGGCGAACCAGAGCAGCACACGGAAACGCCATTTACCTTCCTGCTGGAGCGGTACCTATTTATCTACTTGCACTTTGACGTACTTTCGAACTGCTAGGTTGGCAGGAGCAGGCACCGAGCAACGGGAGCTCACCCCATTGCGGGGATTCAAACCACCGACCTTCTGATCGGCACAGTGCCACCCGCGTCCCAATAGCAGTGTAGGGGGAGGCAATTTCCATTGGAATAGTGGAAGCGGGAGGGGACTGCTCAGCTGACTGGGAAACAAGTGAGAATGGTGAAAAGTGAAATGGCAAGCAGAAACAAATAATCTTTATCTGGACTCCCTTGCTCTCTTCCTGCTGCTCTGCTGATCAGTGGGAGGGTTTTTTGTGCGCCATATAAGATTAGACAGCCGATAGAACAGTTGGAAATTACACACAGATTACACACTGAACAAGAGATGCATGTTTTTGGAGAGTAGACATACAGATGGGAGAATATGCATATTGGCCAGAGAATGTACAACATTCAAGTATGACATGCAAATTCTCCAAAGCCTGTTGAGAAGCATAATGGCTAACACTGCACAGAATTCAGACGCTATAGGCAGGTTTCCCAAGCTTTATTAGAGAATATGCATCTTGACTGAGAAATGTGCACAATTTCTTCTTCATAGAAACATGGGCTGCACATTTTCCATGAAGGCTGCTGATTGTGCACAATGTTGGGTTTTACTTACATTAACTGTTTTATGTACATTCCCTTTAATATACATATATTAATTGAAACTAAGTTCTCCAAGACTGTTGTGCAACTGTATAAATAGGCATGAAGTATTCTGCGATTCGACACTGCTTCTAAAATGTGCAGTAAGATGCATCCATTATTTCTTTGACATCTCTGTGCTATAAACTCCTAATCCTGCTCCATTCAGCTCTCTTCAAAGGAACATATTGAGTAGAACTCCAATTTCTTTTCCAGGTAACTTTCAAAGGACCTGAGAACGATAAGCATGTTTTCACCTCAGAGGTTCAAATCATCCCAGACACTTTTCCATGTGCAGACTGCAAGGGAGAAGGATGCTATGGGAAGCTGGTGTGAAACCCTGCAGAGAAAATGTGGCTCCTGTTGCTGAGGGAAGACATAAGAGGGATGAGGGAAGACATGAGAGGCATTTGGAAAACCATGCGGAGAAGCGGGTGGACAGAGAAGAAACCTCATGCAAAGAAAGCAGACAGGTCCCACTTAAACTAAAATGAAATAGGTGCAGGGGTGTCACTCAGGATCAGGAGACCTAACCAAGGAGCAGATGCTGTGGCAATGGGGAATGTGTAGGGTGGATGTATGAAGAATATCAGACATGAGAGGAAGGGTCTGGTTATATAGAACAAGTAAATATGACACAGGAAAGTGTGCCTTTTTTATTCCCAGTGCCCTGGATCATAATAAAGAATATAGCTATGTTTTATAAGTCTTCAATGAAACACTTTACTAGTTTTTGATCGTTTTATGCAGACAGTACAGTGGTACCTCGGGTTACATACACTTCAGGTTACAGACACCGCTAACCCAAAAATAGTGCTTCAGGTTAAGAACTTTGCTTCAGGATGAGAACAGAAATCGTGCTCCGGCGGCACGGCGGCAGCAGGAGGCCCCATTAGCTAAAGTGGTGCTTCAGGTTAAGAACAGTTTCAGGTTAAGAACAGACCTCCAGAACGAATTAAGGACTAAACCCGAGGTACCACTGTACAATTTCTTATCTTACTTTCAAGACAGTTTAACCTCATAATGGGATTAACATTCTCTAATATAAGTAATTAATTACAACTGTCATGTAAAGTGATTAAGTTCAAATTCTGCACAAGGCACAGGCCAACTTAGTTGCTTTCTTGGCTATCTGTTACCTTTAGGTTCCTCTCTCCAAAATGGGGTGTAATAATAAAATGAATATGCCATTGTACCATCTGCAGAGGTTTTCATTGCCTAACCCTGTCTTGATATTTTTCTCTATTACCAAATATACCTTGTTTCCAGCATTCATGCATTGGGTGACATGTCCTTGTGTTTTGAAGGTATATGTCTATTACAAGGGAGAAATTCATGTAATTGCCCTGCTTCAATATGAGATTCCCAAATGGGTGAAAGTTACTTTGTGTTCCAGGAACCCAGGAGAACATTGGCAAAAGCAAACACTTTGCTTTTCTTGTGCATAAGTACCGGTAATTGCTAGCCCAAACAATCAGGATTAACATTTGCCATCCAGGTCACCATCCCACAACATGCACTCTCCCACTGATTGCCCAAGCAATGGGTTGGACCAGAATTAACACCCTTTCTGTCCAAGACCTCTTTCCCCTTCCTCAGCTGGTTAACTCTTCCTTCCCCTCCAATCCCAGTGTTGACTAACATCTAGCTTTTTCCTAAGGTTAATTGCTGAGGGGGTGGGGATTTTCATCAGGATTTGGGAAGGAAATGTTTAGGTCTCCTCTCCCTACAGTCACCTCTGTGTTGCTCGGCTGACTGGCTGAGAGTTGGGGATAGGAAGACGGACTACAGAAAACAAGTTAATCTTGATCTGGAACCACATCCCTTCTTTCCACATCAGGTTGTGGCCCAGGTGATATTAAACAAGCAGACCAGGGGTGCAAATTGCACTAGACTTAGGAAACAAGGTTATGTTTTTGGAGGCTAGGCATACTGACTGGAAATGTCAGTTGAGATGTACATGCCCAAAGGCCTGTTGGAGATTCCGTATATTGACCAGGAATGTGCATGGTCAGTTTATGTGCACATTCTCCATGATGCCTAGTGAATGTACACAATGATTAGTTATTAAACACATTAGATGCTCATCTTACACCCCCCAATATATGCAATATATTGCAATAATATAATATACAATAAATCTGTAAAAGAGTTGAATTGTGTCAGGAACAGGCTGGCTGAAGAGGAGTGCTGGGAGACTCCATCCAAGGAACCCCCTGGGGAGGCAGCGGAGGAGGAAGGCTCAGAGCCAGGATAAGAGTGGTGAGACTTGGAAAACTGGTCAGAGGAGGGGGGAGAATGGGGGGGGGGGGGAGAGAGCAACAGGCTTGAGTGCAAGAGAAGAGCCAGAGTCAGCAAGCTCTTAAAGGGCAGGACAGGGGGCAGAGGGAAACACTTTAGGCCCCAGATCTGAAAGAGAGGAGGAGGAGGGAACAGAAGCTGAAACAGCTTCGCAGGAGCTGCTCAGTCCCGCTATATTAAGCTCCCCTGCCACTTTGACTCCAAGGTCATGAAGGACTTTGCATGTAGCTGAACGAAAAGCTCAGAAAGCACAATGGGGGGGGCTCCTTCCTGCTGGAGTTTACGCCTGCTTGGAAGACATCCGGAGGGGGAGGGGGAGGGTTAGCGAAAAGCAGGAGGGGCCAAGAGCCAATCTTGGCAACCAAGCTTGCATGCTCTCTGCTTGTATGCTATTTTATTGAATAAAAAGCTGACTTTACTTTGAATTGATGACCCAGCCCTGCCAGATTGGCCCACAAATACTAGATTAAGTGTCCTTTCATATTCTTCAAAGCAGCCTTGTTGATGTTGTGTTGGCTGTAGTCTGATAGAACTTATGTTTTATACATTTGCTGGAAGTAGAATTGCTATGGAAGTAGATCCCTGAAACTCTTCGCTGCCTCTGCTATCCTCATGTGAGGGAAGTGGTGCAGCTGGGACTGGACCTCAGGGTTCAAGTCCAGGATCCCACCACAGCCCGGCCTCCCTTCTAATGAGCACCCAGAGAGTAGCAGATGATGGAGGCAGCAGGAAATAAGGTCCAGCAAAAAAACCTAGGCCAGCATGGGCATGTTGGTTCCCACTAAGGCTGACACTGTTTGTGTTATGGTTGTCATATGGAACATCCACTAGATTTAATATAATTATAAATAAGTTAACTGTTTCCTTAAAGAATTTCATCTCCTGACACATCTTTGGTTTGACCAACTTTGTTCTGCAAAATAAATCCTTATCTGTTCAACTTCCCTGAGACTCCAGGTGTCAAAGATTTTCCTCACACAAAAACAATAAGATAAACTCTTGGTGGTTAAAAGAGAGGGGTTTGCTGCAATTGGAGGTAGCATAGTGATATGAAATAAAACCCACAAGTAAAATAAAGCACTACCATAAAGTTTTATATTTTCTGAGGGAAAGATTCCTGTCAGGAAATGGCACTCCCATCTAGAACTCCTCAAGTGAGAGGAGACAGCCAGGGAGAAGCTCAGACTGAGGGGGCAACTTTTGAGGGCAGTTCTAGTCAGGAGGTGAAATGGATGAAAATAAAACTTGAAATGGCAAAAATAGAAGCAGAGAAAGAAAAAGGCAGGCTTCAAGCAGAACAAGCCAGGCTTCAAGTAGCACAACAGATTCAGTTGGCCAAAATACAAGTGGAAAAAGAAATGTCAGACAGGGAAGCTAAATGTCAAGCAGAACAGGCCAAAATAGAAGTAGTACAACAGATTCACTAATGAAGATACACACAGGAAGGTGATGGATGGAAGATGTAGGGCCCTGTGTGAGAGGCAGGGTAGAGAGGATCTCCCAGTGTGGGAGGCTGGGGGAAGAAAGGGAAGAGTTCACTCTTCTGTGTGTGGGGAAAAGGTTAAGATATAATTATAATAGAGGACATTGTGTTTCTTTTTCTTTTTCTTTCTTCTTCCTTTTCTTTCTTTCTTTCTTTCTTTCTTTCTTTCTTTCTTTCTTTCTTTCTTTCTTTCTCTCTCTCTCTCTCTCTCTCTCTCTCTCTCTCTCTCTCTTTCTCTCTCTCTCGCCTATTCTTACTTTATTAAATTAGCTTGGCTCTTCTTGTATTTTATGTTGAAAACACTCAAGAAAATATATGTGAAAAAAGAGAAATGGGACAATCCCATTTAAGGGACAGGTGGCAACCCTACCTGCTCCTGTCCCTCATTCTGGTGGATTTGACATTTCTTCAGGAGCTAAGGCCATGGTTACATAGTGGATGTTACAGGTTTCTAAACAAGGTAGTAAATGCACAGCTTATTTTCACTTCAGTTGCTTATTTTCAGTTATTACTCTTCAATTAGATGTTATAGGTTTCTCGACAACATGGTAAATGCTCTGCTTATTGTGAGTTATTTCACTTCAATCCCTCAACTTTTTATCATGGTGTTACAGTACATTGGTTCTTAAACAAGGTGTTACTTTCTGTCAGTTTCCCAGTCTTCTATAAATCACTCTCCTGAGGTACTTCTAGAAGTGCAACAGATCCAGGGGATCACCACACCCTTCCTAACTGGTTTTGGATTCTTCTTTTTCAGGATGATCACTCCCCTCCTGACTGAAGTGCCACCCAAGTAGAGTGTTTCTTCACAGCTCTTCTTCTTGCTCAAACTCAGCCTCCCAGTTTTCTCTTGTCTGAATACTCTCACAAGACACCAAACACTGTTTTTTCAGTCTAAGCTCAGAGACTCCTTTCTCTAGCTGTAGATATTTTCCTCAGAGTGGATGTTACACACACAGGTCAGGAGCTATACTCCTCTCCTACTTAATGTCAGAACCAACTTTCTCCTCAGCTCTCAGAACACTCCAATTCTTCGACTGCTTTTCTTTTTCCCTCCCAAAGCCTCCCAGAGTGAGGCTACCTGCTCTTCCAGTATTACCTAGACAGTGGGAAACCGCTTTAACTTCTGTAATAATAGTGTCCATAGATTTTAAATTACAACTTATGCAACAGAATTATACAACAGAAAAATATTATTTAGAATTTATTGGACTCCATTAGACTTGTATATAAAAAAGGACTGTCTAATGTAGCTCTATGTTTGAGATGTAATAAGGATAATGCCTCGTTGAAATGTATGTTATTGCAGTGGCCTATACTCACTAGGTTTGGGGAGAAAGTGCTGGACTGCATAATATGAGTGTGCAGAAAAAGTTAATATTCTCAATGGAAAATTTTCTTTTGAATTATATCTATTGTATGCAAGCTGACAGCTGGACAACAAAGATGGATTCTATGTGCCTTAACTGTGGCCAAGAGACTGGTACTAATGAATGAAAAGAAGAAAGCTATGGTCCCCTTAATCAATGGATTGATGACATGACAACACTTGCGATGGCTTATAGATGCAGACTTCGTTTGCATAAATATATTGACTTTTGGAATGAGTATATAGAATAAAGTAGGTTATTAATATATCTATTAGGACAATAATAATACTCATATAGCTGTATGATAATGTATGGTACTGTAACTGCTTATATTTAGTGTATTATATTATACATTTTGCCTTTTTTTCACTGCCAATACTATATAGATAAACGAGCTAGGTTCATCTTGCCTATACTACATAAATTTCCAGGTCGTACAGAACAACTTTATACCTCCCTGCTACTTCAAGATGAAAACCCAGATGTGACATACTCAGTTGCTAGATTTTGTGCTGCCTGATGGATATTCATCGAAGGATGGTTTGCTCCTCAAACTAGGTCCAAAATGCAAGACCTGTGTTCTTTCACTCTTCCTCCCTTATAGTTGCTTTTAATTGTTGGCCTTGTTTTTATCTTTTATGTGTGATATAATCACCTTTTAACTACTAGTTTTTATCCCTTACCTGTTTTAAGTCCTATGTGTTCAGTTTATGCATATGTTTTATCTTATGCTGGTCTGTGACTGAAATAATGTTTGATACTGATATTATATCTTTTTTCTTATAATATTTTTATATTTTATATTTTTAGTTGTACTTCTTTCCTCTTTCCTCTTTATTTTCTATAACTGAAATTTTATTAATAAAATATTAATAACAGAAAAATGATGTTTTGGTTTGCATATTGTTTTAGAAAGTGCAGATTAGGTAGATTTGCCCATAAATGTGAACTGAACCAAATTTCTCCCATCCCTAATAAAAATAGAACTGATTGGACAGGATGAATCCTGCAGTTCAACAACAGCCAAAGTTGCTGACTGTGCAATATTGAGGAATGTGGGGATGTTTTGCCTCATCTAATATATGGATATGTGAAGCAAAAACAACCTCAGGGGTATTTCACTGCAGTTTCCTCCTCTCCCACTGTTACATTATAATCTGAGGAATGTCATGCAACACAGAAACTTCTATACTAATCCGAACCTTGGCATACTTCCCAACTCTGTTATGCAAGAGGAACCTACTCCTGAAAGGAAACTTTTTGGCTGCAAGACAGGGAAGAATATCTGCCCTAAATATTCCTGTGCAGAGTCATGCTGAGTTTGACTACATGATTCAGAGCCCTGTTTGTCAAATGATCCTTTCAAAATTCTGGGAAAGCTTAATGTGACATTCATGGAGGGAACTATACTAAAGCAAAGTTATGCCTGCACTGCCAAGGCTTTTTTCTATGCACAATTCATTGTTGTCGTTTTTCAGAATTTCTGTAACAAACATAAACAGCAAAAGGGAAAAAAAGGGGGGGAAAGCATCACATCATTTCATAATACCATTAAGAAGATTATACACAAGCAATCAGAGTGAAGCGGAATAAAAAACAAGTGAAGAAAGTAGAAAAGGGTCTTTTTCCAGGAAAAAACCTCATTTTCATTATAAGAGTTGTCATAGCGATCCATAGTTAAATGTGTCCTCTTTATTTGCTCTTCAAAATATGGCAACCCTAGAGAGGGGATAGACTCTGGCAGAGCCCACATAGTGAAGAGATCACACAATGGTCCTGGATGTAAGTTTCAGACCTCACGGCATATTTGTGTGTGCGCATGCATGCACTCCTGAAGAAAGAAGATATTTCATATGAAGCAAGGGAAGAGAGATATTCTGTTTAATTTGGGGCAGGTATGGCATCACCATCTGTACCTTCAATGTTACCCCACAGAAGTGGCTGGATGGTGAGAGCAGTAGTTTGAAAATGGAGACGGAGAGGGGAGCTAAGGGAAGTCTTTGGTGGGGTGGGGGGAGGGGTGGGGGAAGAGGGGGAAATAATGTAATTGATTATTTGGATTGATAATTTTTTTGTTGAAATTGTCTAATAAAAATATATTAAAGAAAAGAAAAGAAAAGAAAATGGAGACGGAGGGAGCCCCAATCCCATATGCATATAACAACAATGAGTGAGGAGGCTGTTGAAGGGGTTGACTCACTCTGTGGAAATATAGGGAGCATTATGTATATGGGTCTCCGTGTGGTTGGCTGTGACATGGATCAAAGGCAACTGCTGTTTCCTAGTCTCTGGAACCAGAAACTATGGCTCCCAGTTACTCTAAGGTTACCAGATTTTTTTTCCCAATGAATCCAGGGACACTTTTCAACTTCAATGGATTTTGTATGGGGACTGATTTGTAAATCCGGGGACTTTTCCCAGGAAACGGGGAGGTCTGGTAACATTAAATTATTCTGCATTCACTTTTCCAGTTTCCAGTGCTTTTAAGCACATAATTTATCCACAATGCATATCCACTTTTATCAAATACTACTGTTCAATGCATTGTCTTTCAAACCAGCTTCACATCGAATGGAGTCTTTAAGCTACTCCTACTTTATCTCTCACCAAGGTGTGAACACCTTTGCATAGGATAAAAGTATCTCCACCCTGTGAACGCCCCCTGGTGCCAACAAAAACAGAAACCAATCTGACCCTAATGTACCTGTTCTGATGTAAACTGCTAGGGTGGGAAAGAGCTGTGAAACAAACAAAAAACCTCATTGTGCTCTAAGGCGGTAATGGGAGCACACCCTACATTAGAGACAGTCAATTACAGTACTAGATCCTTATCAATGACAATAAGGTACAGCCATCCTCTGCTCTTAAAAATATATACAGTGTTGAAACCAAGGGCCAGAACGTCTTGTCTTTTCTCAGCTATATATGGAAAGTGGACAAAGATAACACAACGGCTGAAAAAAGTTGACCTCTTGAATGTCATCTCAGATTATGCATAACCTGATTTTGCTGAGGGACAACACTCTTTCTTGCTATTCTAAAAACCACAGTACTTCCAGTTCTGATAATCTAAAATAGTTACCCAATATTCTAACAAAAGCTGCAAATTATATCATTTTCACATAGTTCATGTTTCATGTCTAGGTATACCTTGGGCATAAGCAAATTTGTTCCTTGCTCTTATATATATATCTCAAGGTGCTGTTTCCTTCTCTGAAGCTGTCACTTCTTTGTACTGATCTTACACTTCTTTTAAGCATGAGATGTCAGCTTCTAATGTCAGCTCACTACTTTTCCACAGGCAAGACAAGTACCCTTTAGCTTATATGCTTGGCTATGCAGCTTTGGACATCTTCCTAGGCAGCATTTTGGCCCTTCTCAGCAAACTTTGGGATGTACTTCTTTTTCTCCAGCAACCCTAAACACATTGTTTGGCTAAACTAATTTGTAATACATACTTTTACAAGCAATTTAAAGCAGCTAATCAATCAATTCACTACTGAAAAGGTTAAAATAAATGAATCCTCCTGAACAATCCAATCAGAATAATTTCATAGGTGCATTAACTTTATCTGAGATTCTGACCCCTACATTAAATTTTGTGAGCTGCAGCTGCCAAGTAAATCCTCGCACAATTCAATGCAAAAGGAAGAAAGGATGTTTAGTGTAGGTTGTGTGTATACAATTTCAGGGTCACAAACAAGGTATCTATGTCCATTCTATGCTACAGTAAGGAATTTCAGACAACCCTTTCCCATATAACTTGTGTAAATGATGTCTCAGGGGGCCTGCTCCATTCATGCATTCAGATCCAATCAGAAGAATTGAACTATATAAACATTTCTGTGCCCTGTAGAGTACAGGGTCAGATTTAAGGTGCTGCTTTTGACCTTTAAAGCCCTTCACGGCCTAGGACCCTCGTATCTACGGGACCGCCTCTCTCGGTATGCCCCACAGAGAGCCTCAAGGTCCATAAATAGCAACACCCTAGTGGTCCCAGGCCCTAAGGAAGTTAGATTGGCTTCAACCAGAGCCAGGGCCTTTTCAACTCTGGCTCCGGCCTGGTGGAACGCTCTGCCTCATGAGACCAGGGCCCTGCAGGATCTGATTTCTTTCCGCAGGGCCTGTAAGACAGAATTGTTCCGCCTGGCCTTTGGCTTGTAGCCCTGCTTTCATGTTCTGTATTCCCATGCTGTGGAGATTATAATTGCAAACTTGCTAAACTGTCTGGCAAATCATGTATTCCAGCAGGACATTGCTTGTAATAGGCATGCAACTTCAGAACACAAGATATTGTCACCCAATGCAATATGGTAGGAATGCCAGAAAAACCTTTATTTGTTAACAAACAGAAAACAAACAGAAAACAGCAAGAAATGATCAGGCAATGAAATCCCCAGCAGGTGGCTTCACTTCTGCCACAAAAATATAGTCAACTTTATTATTATCCCCATTCATCAGAAGGGAATCTAAAATGAAGAGATAACAGCTAGCCAAAGAAGCCACTCATTTGTTCTCTGACTCACATGGAATTTAAATTCAGTCACTTTACATAATGATTTACAATCCAGTTATAATCAATTACTTAGATTAGAGGCTATTTGTTCCCATTGAAGTCTATGAAGTTAAACTATCTTAAATCCATGCTAAGGAGTTGTGAATTAAATCTGCACTAAATGCTCCAATACTTGTACAGAATTTCAGTGAAGATTAACAGAAGATAGTGCTTTTCTTTCTTGTGATCCAGAGATTTGGGGATTACAAAGGCACACTTTCTTGTGCTGCATTACTTGTTCAGAATTCTGCAGAGCGAAGCCCTTCCTCCCATGCCCTGTATTTCTCATTCATCCACCCTCCTACCCATTTCCCATTGCCACCATAGCTAGTCCTTTAGGTCTCCTGATTGTGACCGACATTCTCACCTGCCCCATGATATTACATTCCCCATCCCACACCTATTTCAGTTTAGCTGAGGTTGAACCTGTGTATTCTCTGTACAAGGTTTTTTCTCTGCCCACTTGCTCCTCTGTACGTTTTTCTAGGTGCATCTCATGTCTTCCCCAGCAGGAGCCACAGCATCGCTGGTGGATGTCACACCAGTGTTCCATAGCACTCCTCTCCCTGGCAGTCTTTACATGGATAAGTATCTGGGATAATGTGAACCTCTGAAGTGAAAACATGTGGCTTGTTCTCAGGTCCTGGGAAAGTTACCTGGAAAAGAAATGGCAGTTCTTCTCAGTATGTTCCATTGCAAAAAAATGGCATGGAGGGTGCATTGAAAGTTTATAGCACAGGCATATCTAAGAAATAATTATTATGCCTTACATTTACATCAGTGCCTTAGGGCAGAGTACTTCATGCTTTCTCAAGTGGCTGGCTGCACAGCAGTTTTCTGTCTCTTGGTTTCAAGTAATATATGAATACCCAGCTTTCAGGCATGGTAATCAAAAGTTGATGGGTCATTCTTAGAAGGATAAAATGTGTGAACTAGACTGAATGACAAGCTAAGCATTTGGTACTTCCAGTTTTTGCCTTGAGTCTTCTAGATAGTTTTATAGCACCTAAAGAATTTCTCACTAAAGACAAGCTGTATAACAGCTTCATCTGAATCCTGAGGTGAACATTCAAACTGTCAGAAACAAAATGAGAAAGCTCTCCAAACTGTTAAAAAAATTACAAAGACAATTTTTTTCTTTTACATGCAAACAGGGAAAAGAAATATCCATTATTCTTGATTTTGAAAGGGATGGAACCAATAGCTGAGATCACTGGTACGTGATGTAGACCAGTATTGTTTTCTCCATGCTACAAGAAATGTAGGAATGAAGCAGAAGAAACCATGGCTTGATTACACCATCCAGTGAATTTAATGCCTGTTCAGGGGTTTGGAAAACTATTTCCCGCTTATAGCCCCTGAAGACAGTCACTCTGCTTTAGCAGTGCTTCATCTAAGCCATACTTAATGAAAAAGCTGCAAATGCCAACCTTTTTTTGGGTTGGTGATGAAGATTTGGTACTGGAATGGTGTGGACAATGTGTGATCTGAAAATCATAAACCAACGATGTCTATCCTGATTCCTTCTTTAACAGTCTAGTACTAATGTCCGTACATGACATTCCATCAGTCCTGGTGCTCAGTACATCCAGATTGTGTGTGTGTGTGTGTGTGTGTGTGTGTGTGTGTGTGAGAGAGAGAGAGAGAGAGAGAGAGAGAGAGAGAGAGGATCAAATACTAGAATCCATGGAGCTGATATTTACCTCAATAAAAAAGCCTCTCCATCCCAATAGTGGCTTGCTCATTTCTGCCATATAAACACCATTTTCCTGCAAAGAGATGAGATAGAAGAAGGCACTGAGAAGTGAACAGGAGTTCTTGCATCACATTGCACTTAAGAAATTCTAGAACGTTCATTAGTACGAATCTGGAGAAGACTGAGGTGAGGTGAGGTTCCTGGTTCCACTGTTCCAAGGAAAGACAACAGAGGAACAGCTATGGAGCCAGTGCTCAGTGGGCAGGATGGGGCGGAGGGTGATCCCACTTTTCTTCCAGGTGAACCTTAATCATTTCAAGTTTTGAATAGATAGAAACTTGTCCTATTCAAGTTTTGAATAGATAGAAACACCAGGGAAGAGGAGCCTCAGGCCCAGGGACTAAATGTGGCTCTGAAGACTTTCTATATGGCCCTTGGGGTGTATATGGATGTTTTTAGAAGTGAGGTATAAAGAAAATGTTATTTTCCTCATATCTCCCTGGGCAATGCTAGATGGAAATTGGCTCTGTTGGGCTTTGAAATGAAACCATCCCATGGACTCCCCCATGGGAAAGACCACGTTCCAGCTAACTCAGATAATGAAGGAATCCTATTTGTGTTACAGCAGGGTCTCTCCAGACTGTTGCACATGAACCTCTGCTCATCCAAGGGCAAAGCAAGAGCAATGGGCATTCTTGGGCAGCCAATCACTAATAGTAACCAGCAGGATCCTGTGCAACACACCTCACAATTGTCTGAAATGAATGTACTATCCTGGGGGAACGGGACCCCAGCATTTAGCAAATTTGCAGATATAAGGAAATTCAATATCTCTACAACAGAAGCCCAGTTTTGTGTGTGCGTGTTTGGAGTGGGGAGACTTGGCCTCTTCAGCTGTGTGAAGAAATTGAGAAATCCTAAATCACAAACCCTCTTACCACTTTCTCAGCCGCACAGGGAAACCAAGGTATGATTCGTAAACCAGCACTCGTGGACCACCTGAAGTCTCGCCTGTGATTTATATAGGAAAGAGGAGGAATGGTGAACACTGAAGAAGCCACTTTTTTGAGTTAAGTACCACCAAGAATGCAACATCTTATTGCTGCACAAGGGATAATTCTGTTGATAGAAAATAAAAAAATCTGTTTATTTACTATGCAAGACAACTCACCATTATGATGGTCCTTTAACATTGTCAACCTGATCCCAAAGGTTTCAGAGCATAGTAACCCACCCAGAGAATTCCCTTCTGAACCTTGGTTAGCAGGTTTGAAAACATACAAAAGGATTTCTGGCAAAGAATAAAAACTATATTTTTTTGTGGCGCTGTTCACTGACAGAAAGAGCACTCAGATTGCTTTCTTTTCTTTTTTTGCCAGAGAGAAAATATTGCAATGCTTTCTTTTCTTTTTTTGCCAGAGAGAAAATATTGCAATGCTTTCTTTTCTTTTTTTGCCAGAGAGAAAATATTGCAAGGCAGAGAACACCCCCAATGGCTTCTTTGTAGGGATTTAAAGCTGATCCTACATGTTCCACACTTTGAAAAATAATGTGGAAACCAAAACATAGACATCCTTCAAGATGCACATGTCCATGAAGTTTGCAATGCAGTTCTCAAGCAAAGTAATGTGCACAGAAATGCATGTATTAGGGTGAAGTGTGCATATAAATGCACAGGTACATTTGTCAAAATTGCATGTTAAGAATGTGTGTTTTTTAGAAGAAATATGCATTAAAATGCTGGCAAAAAATTAATTGCAAATTGCAGTAGAAGTGAATATAAGATTTGTAGAAAACAGAAACTAAGTGACCCCAAATTAACAGATTTGTCCATCCTTACTTATCTGTATGTTTATATCAACATTGTATGTTTTTATATCATTTTATGCATCAATACATTATATACACTATTTCTTAAATAATCCTACCTTTGAGAGTTCCCAGTGTCAGCAAAGAAACATTTAATTGCTGAAGGCACCTGATCTGTATATAGATAGATAACACCTTTGGTTTCTGTCTAGAAAGAGAGAGAATGGGACAGAAAAATCAAGTGCTCCTCAAGCTATTATGCATTGCTATTACTGTCTGCAGGAGACAATTTCCTATAGGAGTATAAGAAGCTGACTTATTCCTTGAGCAGGCACTTCTCTACATGGCAACAAAATTTTCAGTTCAAATCCACAAAGCAGGGTGCCAGGAGTCAAAATATGAGTATCTTGCTTTCTCCCGATGGCTACTGATGTCCCTTTGCCTTTATCAGTTTGAAAAAGGGGGGGGGTTAGGGGGGGATCCCATACCCTCCAACATTTCTCCAGTGAAAATAGGGATGGCCTATTCTATTTTATTATTAATTATTATATTTATACCCCGCCCATCTGACTGGGTTGCCCCAGCCACTCGGGGCGGCTTCCAACATATATAAAAACATAATTAAACATTTAAAAACTTCCCTATACAGGGCTGCCTTCAGATGTCTTCTAAAGGTTGTATAGTTTCTTAGCTCTTTGGCTGAGGGGTCGTGCAACTCCATACCCTCCAACATTTCTCTGAAGAAAATAGGGATGTCCTAAGGAAAAGCAGGACAGTCCAGGATCAAATCAGAAACTGGGATGGCTTCTGTAAATCCTGGACTGTCCCTGCAAAATAGGGATCCTGGCCAGGAGCTGGCAGTCAGAATGGGTGTCAGGAGAGACTCCTTATATCTTTGCTTGCCTTGGAGTCATGGGACTGTGTGTTTGTGTTCACCTTGTACCTGGCAGTAAAGTTTGAGTGAAATCTATTGCTTTAATTTGAAGCAAATAGTTAAAATGCAATAAAAAGAAGTGTGTGTGTGTGTGTGTGTGTGTGTGTGTGTGTGTTTCACTTTCCAATGTGTTGCTAATGGGAATCCATCAATCACAGCAGGAAATGTCCTGTGTGGCTGCCACCCCCAAGAGCCCCTCCTTGCTGGGGGTTGGGCAAGATGGCCCTTAGGGTCCCTTCCAACTCTACAGTTCTGTGATTCTGAGAGTTAGACCATTGGTCCATCTAGCTGAGTATTGTCTACACTGATTGGCTGCAGCTCTCAGGTGATTTCAGGTAGAATTCTCTCCTAGCCATATGTGGGGATGCCAGGGATTGAACCAAATACCTTTTGCCTGCAGAGCAAATGCGCTACCACAGCGCTATGGCCCTTCCAAGGCAGCTTCCAAAGATTTCAAAGGATATTCAATTTGACAGCAGTTATTGATTCAGTTGGCTTGTGTGAAAAAAGACTGTCTCAGGCCATAGCCTGCATAAAGTCAACCCACACCTTTCAAATAAATTAAGACCCTGGAATTTTTCTTTGTGCTTTGCTTCCAAGGGCATATTCACGTTACATTTACTGAACCACATATTCTGATACAGTAATTAAAAAAATAAAATGATAGGAGGCCAGAAGGAAATGTCACAACTTTCTGATATTCACTAGCAAAGCTGAAAGTGAACCAACCACACTCTGAAAACAGACAAATGTCATAATTATTTAAATCAGTTCCAATCAGTTGTTGAAGGACAACATTAATCAAGACTGATTTTCCTATAATCATAACAACCTGTTTGAAATACTGATAACTTCCTCGGAAACTTGAGCTCAACGGAGTGTCCTTAGTAAAGGATCACACTTCATTATAATTTCCATCAATTAAGGATTCCTTAATTGCTCCTGGCTTGATGTAAGTGATAAGACAAGCGTTATGCCTGAATTATTTCTGTCATTCAGTAACACAGTATCATTTTTTTCTTACCTCAGTCAGGTTCCAAGAAACTTGGGGCATACTCAGATTCTGTATGGTGGCGAGATAAAAGGCTATACTCGTGTCCAAGATAGATAATCTAATCAGTGGGCGTAATGAAATCACATGGAAAGTGTTTGGGATGGCCCTACAGGGTAAAAGAGAGGTTTTTGAAAAAGAAATATCTTCCTTGCATTAGACAAAGATGACATGTTCAATCTAATCACAGCTTTCTGATTTTTCCCTCATTGAAAAGAAAATACACATAGAGAGAAATATACAAGAAAAACAGGTGGGGACCCTATTAAAGACAAAGTTACCCAGCATATAGAAAAAGAAGGCTTGATGAAGGAAGACTAGCATGACTTCTACAAACTGCAGCATGATGACAATTTTACAATTTTATTATATACGGTACTAAGAAAAGTTCGTACACAATACATTGTCTTGTAAAATGTGATTTTTAAAAAAGGGGGAAGCAGAGGGAAGAAGGCAAAATAGATCTCCTACTCACAAATAAAACTATGAGGAGCTAGGTATTAATGAAGGTAAAAACAAATGAAATGTTTTAGAGCAGTAGAGATTATTTTTAAACACTCCCACTGTATTTGTTTCAAAATTGCCTTTCATCTTCTCTTAATGGTTCTAAAATCTTATAGCAGAAGCTAGCTTTGCACAGCATGGATTGCTTGGTGTCCATTTGATCAGGATCTCACTCCACAGAGGGCAGAATCAGCTATAAATCCTCAGTTTAGATTATCTCTCTTCACCCAAAACTACCAATCTGGAGTTCAAACTATCTGTTGCCTAACTAACAACCGGGATGGGTTCTGCCCTTCATCTAAGAAAGAGAATTTTGTATTTTTTCCAGTATGAACTTACCGGAAATATTTTTTTGCTGCTAGCTGAGGAAAGAAATTTCGGCTATAATCGGGTAAAAAAATTTCATCTCCTGTTGCAATGATTATGTACACAAACTTGTTTAAGTATCGCTCATTATATGCTGGGGAAGGAAAAATAAATGTTATAGTAATGGGCAAAACATGCAATTCTCAAGTAATTACTACTTGTTTTATCATAAATCATCATAAAAAGATAACAAGATTGCACAGGAGTAATGGGAAATAATACGAACAGAGTAAGGACCACAAAGCCCTAAACAGGTGTATATGTTCAGGGGACAGGATACAGAGATGTGGAAGGTGTGGAAATTGCTGCAGTTCGTATGTCTGTTTGGCTTCTTTATTTATATAAAGAATTTATATACCGCCCTATACTCTGAGGTCTGAAACCTAAATCAGTCAAGTGAATGCAATTGGTATATTGTTTGTTTCCCAATTAAAATCAATAAGTTTGATACTTCCTTTGCACAGTTTGATTCTTTCTTTATGTTCATATTTTAACTGTTTAACTAAATTTGTATACCTCTTAACTGCAAAAAAAAAATAATGAACAAAAAACCCCACCGTGATTGCTGTAGTTTAATGATGCTAGTAGCTGAATGATGCAGGAAGAAGGATAGAGAAGGAAGGGGAAGGGGACAAAGGGGGGATGCTGAAAGCTTGGGGGGCATGTATTTAAAGGAGGTTGCTGAAGGAAAGCATGCAAAAGGCTCTAATCAGTGAACAGTTTGATTGCATAGTTGAATGACAAAATAATGGATCTAGCCCTAAAGAAGCCAACCTCCTTCCAAATAATGTGTCCCATCCCTCCACTGTTCCCCTCTCCCCAAAAGGTAGGGTGGGTGTCACCAGCGTTTGTCCATCACATTCAGTGCTTTCCCCCCTAGAAAAATAGATGCCGGTACTCACCATGAAGTTGTTACAGTACATATCACACTTTTTAACAAAGAGGGGGGAGTGGTGCTGGTACTGTGTACCCATGAGTACCTCCTGAAAAATAGCACTGATCATGTCTGATTTCCGCTTGGTGAGGCTGGTGGCAACCTTCAGAAGTCAGCAGACGGATGGTCTCTTCCCTTTCCCCTGCACTTGGTACTATATTTGGCATGTTGGTGGTTTCTGCTTAGAATATTGTCAGTGAATACGGGTGTGTGGGAGATGTGTGGGTTTCATCTGGGTGGGGTGTAGGAAGTGTGTGGGTCACATCTGAATGCAGATCTGGACCATCTTGTAGGCAGCCATTTCCATGTTTGCCTGCTTGGAAAGTAAAATGGGTCCAAGGGTGGGAAGAAGAGGTTGGCAGAGGTTTGTGGCTGAGGGGTGGGGAAGTGTTGAATGTGAGTAAAAGAGAATAATCTGCACAATGTCTTCATCTTCATGATTTATCTTTCCCATTTAATTTTAACATTTCTCTTCTCACCCCCTCTGAAAGCTGGATGGCTAATATTTGGACCCTGCAGGGGGACCACTAATTGATGGGCCATTAGCTGCTCTGAAGGAAGGAAGAATGGCGACCCACTAAGAAAATTTAGATACTTTAAAAGTGTGAAAGACTGTGGTCTTAATTGACCATAACAGGCACTCTTATCAGGAAAAGCATAGAATACACTGAAATAAATGGTGTGAAATCATGCAGCAATAGTGACAATAATTACAACAAAAATATGAAAAAAAATTCACCATTGTAGACAACAAAAGAAATAATTATGTATTTGGTGGAATCTGACTTGCAAAAGAACAGAATTGGCTCTGGTTTTATAGATACAGAACAGACGGGACATTGCTAACTTCATTCTTCCCTTGCAGGATGGAACAAAAATATGACTGAGACCATAGAGCAAAACAATGTTGAAAAGGAAGCCATTCTGTAGCATATATGCTGTTTAGCCATTTGCATCTTTGGTATTATGTTCCCCAGGTCATCAAGAAAGCAATAGGGGGGTTCCCCAGATCTGCACAGACTGAATACCTCAAGCAGTCATCAGTTTGGCTTTCCTAGATCCTAGACATCACAACTTAAATTAACCAGTCCTACCAGCAGACAGCCAAGCAAATCCACTAGAAGAATGTGACTTCTCCCCTTCTCCTTCTCTCATTTGCCCCAAATTGGTTCATGGGGGTTGGGATAACCCCTAGAATAGCACACAAGGGGAGGACAAGGCAGCTCATTCCATTAGACAAGCAGCAATGGATCAATCAGTTTTCTACTTCCCTCTATGAAACCATCCATTGGCCCCCATTAATCTGGTCCTTTCTCATCTATGGCCATGTCAGCAATCCACGGGAGCCTGGCCTATGACTATTCCTTTATGATGCATACAGGCATTTTTAGGAATGGGGAAAATCTGCTCCTTAACTCCCTGCATGATGACCTCCTTTTCCCTGGGGATGTTTTCCCCTCCTAGCGCTTCATTTATCAGAAAAGTCTGAGAAGGTAAGAACTGCTCACCATAAGGATCAACATATGAATTTAGATTCTCGAACCGTGTAGTGTCTATCTGCCGAGTTATATTCAGCTCATATTCAGGCTCCATGGTATATGACCAGCCACAGTATGCTCGGTACTGATGGTGCAAGTTCTACAGCAAAACAGACAGAAGTGAGTTCTGTGTACACCTATGACTTCACACATAGCACATATCATATCTTAAGAACTTGAAGTCCTATCAAATGGAGGACAGTCACGAGATCTAGCAGGGCCAAGCTGATAAAATTCCAAACAAGACATGCAATTACATCATAGCAGCAATATTCCATTATGAGGTCTACCTGATACTTCTACTGATATCTTTGAGGTGCTATGTAAAAGCTTACCCTCTTTTAGTGTACTAAAATTTTGTTTGCTGTATGTGGGCTCCCTAACATTTCTACCACTGTTATGGAGGGGTTGTTCCATATATATTTTATGCATTTTATGTTTTTGTGTAAACGTGTTTATATTTTAATGTATTTTACGTACGCTTTTAAATATGCTACAAATGGCTCGGAGACTTTTTATGTATCTAGTGACCAAGAGCTCATCCACACTTACCCTTTGCCTTGTGCTTTCTAGTCATAGGTCCATGCTATAAAGCGCAGTGCCTGAGCACTTTCCCTGCCCCACTCCCCCCCCCCCCACGAAAACCCACTCTTTAATGCTGAATCAGGACAAACAGCAATTTGGGTTTTCTGTGGATTGGCGTTTGCTCCAATTCAGTAGTAAAAAAAGGGTTTTCCCAGGGAAGTTTGGTGCAAAAAAAGAAGGAAGAAAAGTGCTTGGACATGGTGCTTTAAAGACTGCACCTGTACCTAGAAAAATTGCACAAAAGGAAGTCTGGATGAGCCCCAACAAATCTATATATTAGTTTATCTCATGGCTTTCTGGTTATTTATTTGGGTTAAGTTGACAACTACCTCTTTCCATCCCACTGATAGGCCAGAATATTCAGAAAATTTCAGTATGACATCTTAATATGGATATTTGTACCCAGGGCTCTCAAGTGGATGCCACTGCCATTTTAAAAGACCAAAGGAGGCATTCATGGTGAATTTCAGCATCTCTTTTTCTAGAAAACTAGCGCTGTTTGTACCTAACCTGCTGGTCATGATACTCAGCTTTGTCTACATAGCATCTCCCTTACATTTATTGTGTAGCCATTCTTACTATTGTTGGATTGTACACAATCCCTGTTACTCTAGTTCTTGAAACCACCCAGGTCACCCTGCATAATAGCCAGGATTGTGGAATTTAATTTTCTGATTCCACAATCGTGGCTATTGTGGAAAGTTTTCTTCCCTCACTCAATAACCTGATGTCTGAGTTCATGAGGCAATGTTTGGAGTCAAATGATTTGAGGGACAGTCTTCACTCATGAGTCTGCCCATCCCCTAAAATTATTGAAGGCCTTACTTGCTTCCCTTTGTCTTCAGCAGTGTGGTTGATGAGGACACAGGACAGGGCCTTTTCAATAGTGATGCACCGTGCTGAGAATGTGGAGTACCCTTCCTCAGGTGTATGGTTCTCTCTCTCTCTCTTAGCCTTCTAGTAAATATATTTTAATTTTTCCAGGTTTGGGAGAAAGCTGCATTTTGCTGTTTTTTAACCCCCAGTTCTTTGGGAAAATATTCTGATTCTCTTGTATTTATCTATATTTATACCTATCTATAAATCTAGTTCAGGGCCACATTAGGGGCTTTTTATTAGACAGTGTCAGGGAACTGCCATCGGAAAGACAGGAGGTGGAAGGGCTCCCTGAGGTTGAGACAGACTTAGCAGCTGAAGAGGGAACCAGCAGGGGGAGAGGAGGGGCTCCAGGGGAAAGTGAGTCGGAGGGATGGCTCAGAGACACTTCCAGCGAAAACAGTGGGGAGGTTTCAAGACCTCCTATAGGGACACCCACTCCTCGCCGGAAACTGTCACGCCGAGAGTCCAGAAGACGTGTTTCCGTTAAGGAGCTTTTATGCTGGAAGAGATTCCGTAAGAGACCACTTTCGGATTCTGCTAGCGACTGACGGAGCCATGCTGGAGGGGCTCCGTCGTAGGCAGAGGTTTGAGGACTTGACCAAACTCTGAGGGACTTGCATTTTATGCACAAGCAGCTCATCATCCCATTACAGACAGGTAGGGTACATTCCTTATAAATAGTGTGTGTGTGTGTGTGTGTGTGTGTGTGTGTGTAGTCTTCAAGATCTCTGTAAGCTTCAGCCTGCAGCTGAGTTAGAGGTTGTGAAGGATATCCTGCACAGCCTATCAAATCGAAAAAAATTCCTTCCAGTAGCACCTTAAAGACCAACTAAGTTAGTTCTTGGTATGCACTTTCGTGTGCATGCACACTTCTTCAGATACCTAGCCTATCAAATGTAAGGGACTGCATTGATTTTTATTGTGTTTTAATGCTGCTTTGTGAGCATCCTTGGACATTTTATTTTTATTTTATTTATTTTTCTTTTCAGGAGACCCCCATTCCCCCCACAGAACATTTTATTGAAAAGGTGGTATATACATGAACGAGCAGTGAAGTTGCCCAGGGTAGCATAATCTCTGCATCTGAAGTCAATACTATTGGCATGTTATTGGGAAGAACCATGCCGTTCTCTACTCTTTCCTACTGTGAAGAAACTGGATTCTCACCTTAATGATATTCAAAAGATCAAATACAAGTGGAGTAAAGGACACAACTCTTCCATCCACAGCTGCCGCAAGCCAGGCAGTCCAGCCACGCTGCCATAAGGAGAGAAAAGAATGAGGTTGCAAAGGTGCACTGGGAGCCGGAGAATGGCAAGTGCAGAAGAAACAAAAAGAAAACAATGTACAGGAAATGTCAAAGGAGCACAGGCCTGCACTTCATACATACCTTAGAAGCACCTATCAAAGAGAACTTTGTGATGTTCATCATCCCACCAGATTCTTTCAGTAGTAAATCTGTTACAGTGTCCATGGCCTGTACACAAGAGAAAAGGATTACATCCTCTGGAATTCAAAGGAGATACTTGTTGGCATGGCATAATGATAACGTCATCACCAGAAGGTTTGTCTTCAGAGCTTTAACGGAGCCCCATGCTAATCTGCAAAAGTAATACTGAGGGGGCACACAGTGTATTAATGTGAGAAACAGTACTCATCACCAACTGATGAGTCATTCTAAAAACAGAATGAATAAATCTCACTGACAGGTAACTTGGAAACTACAACTAACCCAGAATGTGGCTTCCAGACTGGTGAGTGGGAGTGGCCTCCGGGAAGCCAGAGTTACCTTGACCATTGGGAACAAAATCAGCACATCTGGCCCTGCAGTCTCATCATTCATGAACTTCCACCATGAGCAAAACAGTTCATCATTTTCCAAGCTGTTCTTGCATCTTTCAATGGGGTATTTCTAGAGGCAAAGTGGATGAAACATTAATGGGTTTTTTAGTGAGCCCAGCATTCCCAAACATGTTACTCCCCACCCCCTTTAAATGCTCTGTATTTCTTTGATTTACACACATCTTTGAGATACAGTGCTAGGGACAATTTATTTTAATTCTAGTATTTTGAACACTTTTGCAAATGGAATGGCAATTTCTTCTCAGAAATTTACACTTTGTTATAAAGAATAGTTCTTTAACAAACTGTAGACTTCTATTGGATTTTTCTCTGTGAAAGTAAATGCCCTCCTCAATAGAGTGTATTAGGAGAAAAAAAAATCTGTCATGGAAGCCTCTGGTAGAACAGTGTGCCAGCCAAGTCTTTCCCCAGCTACACAAAAACCAAAACACTGCTATCCATCAAAATTCACACTTTTCTGAATTGTGTGCAGGATGACAGACACTCACTGTCTGTACTTTTTAGAAACAAAGACATTATTTTGAATTGGATTGTGTGTCTAAATGCGTCTGCTGTTCTCTGTATTGTTTTAAACTGTTTTTAGCATATTTTTTATTAACTGTGTTGAGATCATGCATGAAAAGCAATTAATACTAAATACTTTATTAGTGGAAATAGCATACAAAATGCATAACACTGAGGATTGAGGGCTTTCAAAAATGTGTGCATTACATGAAATTTCATACAAGAATGGGTACATCAGGATAAATTTGCAATAAAATGCTGGTGAAATTTCATGAGACTTAAAAAAACAAACACAGCAAGAACTAAACCACAAAATGATGTGGAAAGATGAATTTAAGAAAAAATGAAAAACGGAGAGAAACCACAATTCAAAGATTTGTCCTCCCCTTTCACCCAACAAATTCCTTCTGTGAAACTCTTAGATGAGAATTTAGAAAAGGGTTTGGGGAGTTCCCAGTATGTGTGTGTGTGTGGGGGGGGAATCAAACAGGACTTACATGATAGGTGATTGGCTGGTTTGGGATCTGCTGCACAAGAGCTGCACAACTTCAGAGACAAAGCAAAGTATTAGTCAACAGTTTCAGTTCTTCAAAGGCAGTGAAAGTGATTCATGCTTCTTGAAAAAGAACATCAACCCAAGCAAATGCCCTCTAGTCTACAGACGTGATGTCAAAGATACCAGAGTCTGCAGTTCCAGGCAGCTTATGGCCTAGTCATTAAATCAAGGCACACTCTATATTACACTCTGCACAGAGGACGCAGAGATTTTATGAATATGCTGTTATGTTGGCGCTGTTTTAATTAACAGTAAATCATGGTCATCATAGTTTCTTAAAGGATTTTAATGTGATAGAATGAGCATAGAGAAACTTTCTTGAATACAGTGAATTGGGTTAGATCACCTTTAGACTATTAACTTTATTTTTAACTGCTTTATTATCTAGCCATTTAGCACACAATATTTTCTCCTCCAATTGCACTCACAGGCTGCAAACATATCACACCTCAAGCTTATTCAAAGAAATTGAATCACACCTCAAGCTTATTCAAAGAAATTGACAGAACTTACAGCAAGATTGGATTTGAACACTACATCAGTGGCAACAAATACAGAATCTATAAATAGACGGATTCAGGAATCTTCAGAAACGAGGAAAATTGCAGAGAGTGCGAAATCTGTTGCAGGTGAGACACAGGAAAGACTTGTGCCGATTGAGAAAAAGGTGAATGAGCATGAAGCGGCCCTCTCCTTACTGGAATTACAACGGAAAGAACGGAATCTGAAATTAAGACAGGTTCCAGAGAAAGAAGAGGACAATCTGGCGGAATTTCTCACAGAGGCAATTCTGGAAAATTGGCAAGGAGATCTGGAGGAAGATGAAGTAGAGATAACAACTGCTTTCAGACTTGGTAGAAAGCAAAGCAAGAAGTCAAGGGATTGTCTGATCACCTTTAGAACCAAAGAGGAAAGAGACAAGATACTGAACCTTCACTATCAAAAAGCTTTGGTGATTGGAAACATTCAAGTCCAAATCTTTAAGGACATCCCTAAATACATCTTGGAAGTGAGGACCTTTTACAGAGACCTTGCCAATTTGTTGAGGAAGAACTTTATACCCTTCAGGTGGGAATTTCCACAGGGGTTGTCCTTTAACTACAAAGGGAAGAAAGTAAGAATAAGAACAGTACAGGAGAAAGAGTACTTCTTGGAGAGAAACCTAGAGGACCTACAGAAAGGTACGGTGGACCCGGCAAAAGAAGGACAAGGATTAACACCAGAAGGAGGAGGGCTAACGGACATTGCAAATCTATCATTTGGACTACCACAACTGCCAACTGAAGAGGAAGAAAAGCTTGGAGCAGTCGGAGGATCAAACATCTAACAAACAAAATGTCTCTGCAACTTCTAAGCTGGAATTGCAATGGTTTGAACCATCCCAGAAAAAAACGACAAGTTTTTCACATCTTGAAAAGGGAACAACTGGATCTGATATGTCTACAGGAAACTCATATAACCAGAGCACACAGGAAACTGTTGGTGAACAAAAGATTAGGACAAGAATTTATATCTTCCGATAAAGTAAAAAAGAGAGGAGTAGTGATTTATGCAAAAGAAAAATTGGACCCAAAATTAAAATTTAAGGATGAAGAAGGAAGATATCTGGCAATTGAAGTACAGATCCAGGGGGAAAAATATTTGATAATTGGAATATATGCACCAAATGATGGGAAGGCAGAATTTTTTAAGAAGCTGCATGAGACTTTACTAGATTATCTCGACTGCAAAATAATAATGATGGGGGACATGAACGGAGTGGTTTCTACAAATATGGATAAGGCACAAAGACAGACAATATCTAAAGAAGGAAGACTACCAAAGACTTTCTTCGAGATGACGGAAAATATGGACCTGATTGACATTTGGAGAACAAAGAATCCTCTCGAGAGAGAGGGAACTTTTTTCTCGGAATCTAAAATGACATGGACAAGAATTGATCAAATCTGGGTATCTAGTGTGATGGCTACAAAGATTAAAAAAGTAGAAATCTGCCCAAAAACCTGCTCCGACCATAATGCTGTAAAGATGGAAATGAAAATGACAACAACTGGATCCTTTAGATGGAGAATGAATGACTCCTTATTTAGAGATGAAGAATTCTGTAAAAAGGCCCTAAAGACATTGAAAGATTACTTTGAGATAAATTTGAGAACAGATGTTGAAAAAAGAACAATTTGGGACGCGAGTAAAGCCGTGATGAGAGGCTTCCTGATACAACAGAATTCAATCAAGAGGAAAAAGCAAAATGAAAGGAAAGAAAGAATTTTAGAAAAAATGAAGGAAGGAGAAAAGAAACTGAGGTCAAAACCAAAGTCTCAAGAAATTTTGAGAGAGATAAAATATTACCAGACGCAATATATGGAATTGACAAATCAAGAGATAGAATGGAAAATTAAACAAATGAGACAAAGGACTTTTGAGTCAGCAGACAAATGTGGGAAGCTCCTTGCATGGCAATTGAAAAAGAGGCAAAAATTGAACACAGTTACCTGTTTGGAGATAGAGGGAAAGAATATTCATAAGCCAAATGAGATAAGTAATTGTTTCCAAAGTTTTTTTAGGAAATTATACACACAAGGGCCAGTGAACGAACAAGAAATAGAAGAATTTCTTAAAAATCATGGACTACCGAAAATTTCAGAACAGGGCAAGTTGATTTTGAATGAGAAAATAACAGAACAAGAAATAGAGGAGGCCATTCAAAAGGCACAACTGGGAAAGTCTCCAGGACCAGATGGATTGACGGCCAGATATTATAAAGCTTTGAGAGAATGTTTAGTGCAACCATTGAAAGAAGTCTGCAACGAAATACTGGAGGGGAAAAAGGCACCTGAAACGTGGAAAGAGGCTTTTATCTCACTTATACCAAAGACCGAGACTGAAAAGAATCAGGTTAAGAACTACCGCCCGATATCATTACTAAATGTGGATTACAAAATTTTTGCAGACATTTTAGCAAAAAGACTGAAGAAAGTATTGATAGGTGAGATTCATAAGGATCAAACTGGCTTTCTCCCGGGAAGACACATGTCTGACAATGTGAGGAACATAATAGACATTGTGGAACTGCTGGAAATGAACATTAACAGAAAAGCGGTTTTGATTTTTGTGGACGCGGAGAAAGCCTTTGACAATATTTGTTGGAGTTTCATGAAAAAGAATCTCCAAGGGATGGGGGTAGGCCAAGGTTTTGAAAATGGTATAGGTGCAATTTACTCTGAGCAGAAGGCAAAGCTAATTGTGAATAATGTGGTAACGGAAGAGATAGCTATAGAGAAAGGAACACGACAGGGATGCCCTATTTCCCCTCTACTTTTCATACTGGTCCTGGAAGTTTTGTTAAATATGATTAGAAAGGACCAGTTGGTTAAAGGAATTCAGGTCGGAGTGAGAGAGTATAAACTAAGGGCATTTGCAGATGACCTAGTTTTGACTTTGCAGCAGCCAAACACTAGTACAAAAAGAGTTTTAGAACTGATCGAGACATTTGGTCAAGTTGCAGGATTTAAATTGAACAAACAAAAAACTAAAGTCTTGGAGAAAAATCTAACAAATGAAGAAAAAGAGACATTCCAGAATGAAACAGGTTTGGAGATAGCAAAAAAAGTGAAGTACTTGGGGGTGAATTTGACAGCGAAAAATGTGAATCTTTTTAAAGACAATTATGATAAATGTTGGACAGAAGTTAAGAAAGATTTAGACATATGGTCAAGGCTGAAACTTTCCTTGTTAGGCAGAATTGCTGTTATCAAAATGAATGTATTGCCTAGAATGTTATTTTTGTTTCAGACATTACAAATAATAGACAAGATGGACTGTTTCAAGAGGTGGCAGAAAGACATATCGAAATTTGTTTGGCAGGGCAAAAAGCCAAGAATAAAATTTAAGACATTAACAGATGCAAAAGATAGAGGGGGTTTTGCCCTGCCGGACTTAAGACTTTACTATGAATCAGCAGCGTTTTGCTGGCTGAAAGATTGGCTGCTCCTCGAGAATACAGACATTTTGGATCTTGATGGATTTGATAACAGATTTGGTTGGCATGCATATATATGGTATGACAAGGTAAAACTGCATAAAGGTTTTAAGAACCATATGGTGAGGAAAGCTTTGTATAATGTTTGGATAAGGTATAAAGATCTGTTTGAAAGTAGAACCCCCAGGTGGCTGTCACCAATGGAAGCAAAAGAGGTGAAAAAATTGAATATGGGTTCTAATTGGCCTAAATATTTTGAAATTATAGAACAAGATGGTGAAAATGTAAAATTGCAGAGTTATGAGAAACTGAAGTTTAAGGTGAGAGATTGGTTACATTATCGACAGATAAATGAAGTATTCAAACAGGACAGAAAGAAAGGCTTCCAAGTGGAGAAGTCAAAACTAGAAACAGAACTGTTAGAACCCAATACTAAAAACTTGTCAAGAATGTACAACTTGCTGTTGAAATGGAATACTCAAGATGAAATGGTGAAATCCAGTATGATTAAATGGGCACAGGATATTGGGCATGACATTGAGCTTGCTGACTGGGAGCAGTTATGGACCACTGGTGTTAAATTTACGGCATGTAATGCCTTAAGAGAAAACATTATGAAAATGATCTACAGGTGGTACATGACTCCTGCTAAGTTAGCAAAGATCTATCATTTGCCCAACAGCAAGTGTTGGAAGTGTAATGAAACGGAGGGAACTTTCTATCACCTTTGGTGGACCTGCCCGAAGATTAAGGCTTTCTGGGAAATGATCTATAATGAAATACAAAAAGTTCTGAAGAGAACCTTTGTTAAAAAACCAGAAGCCTTTCTCTTGGGCATGGTGGGCCAAATGGTGCCAAAGAAGGATAGGATATTTTTTATGTATGCCACTACAGCAGCAAGAATTCTTCTAGCAAAGTATTGGAAGATGCAAGATTTACCCACGTTGGAAGAATGGCAGACGAAGGTGATCGATTATATGGGATTGGCAGAGATGACTGGCAGAATTCGAGACCGGGGGAAAGAGGCGGTGGATGAAGATTGGAACAAATTTAAAGTTTATCTCAAAAACTGTTGTAATTTGGAAAATTAGGGGCTCAGAGTTATAAGAGATAAAGAACTACAGTTGTATTAATAACTAACAGAAGCTAAATTTATGAAATATAATCAAGTTTATTATCAGAGGGTTGCTGAAAAATCTAGAAACAAGAATGCAGAAAAGGGGTGGTATGGGGAAGTCGATTTTGTGTTTGTTTATGTTTATGTTTTTGCTTTGTTTTTTCTTTATTTATGGAAAACTAATAAAAATTTATTATAAAAAAAAAAAAGAACATCAACCCAAGCAAATGCCCTCTAGTCTACAGACGTGATGTCAAAGATACCAGAGTCTGCAGTTCCAGGCAGCTTATGGCCTAGTCATTAAATCAAGGCACACTCTATATTACACTCTGCACAGAGGACGCAGAGATTTTATGAATATGCTGTTATGTTGGCGCTGTTTTAATTAACAGTAAATCATGGTCATCATAGTTTCTTAAAGGATTTTAATGTGATAGAATGAGCATAGAGAAACTTTCTTGAATACAGTGAATTGGGTTAGATCACCTTTAGACTATTAACTTTATTTTTAACTGCTTTATTATCTAGCCATTTAGCACACAATATTTTCTCCTCCAATTGCACTCACAGGCTGCAAACATATCACACCTCAAGCTTATTTGTCTTTAATGGTAGGGATATTTAAAATATATCTTTTTTATATATATAAATTTTTATTGGGTTTTTCACATTTTATATAGACAGCACAAACACACAAGGACAAAAACAAACATGTATAATTTCAAATCCTTACTTTCTTAACCACTTTCCCTGACTTCCCCTCACCCCCCCTCATGCATCCCAGTTCCAATAGTTAGCTCAGCAAGTTCTTATCTCTCATCCTTACAATATTATTATCATTTTTTAACTTGGTTCTTCTTAATTAGCCAAATTTAACTTATACACAACTATTATAAACATTACATCCTTTTCTAAGGTCGACCCAGATTCCCTTCCACAAATTTCCCCTTTTTATATTAATTATTGATCATGATAACTAAACACCAAAAAACATAAAAGTTCTTAAAGTTCTACTCTCACCCCCCCCTTTCCCGGTTTCAGTCCCATCCAAAAAAAGAATAATTGTCCATAATGACAGTTCTTAGCCTGGATTTCTCACGTCCGAGGCCTTCAAGTCTCTGTCAGTCCCTCTCTGCCGATTTTGTTGGTAGCCCTTTATGTTGGTCAGCAGGTCTCGAAGGAGCTCTATCTCTGTAAAATCAAAGTTTCTTCCAACCAGTCCTCCATGTTCAAAAGTGGAGCCCCAATCATAATTCTTGCTTCTTTTCAGCCCAAATATTCCAAATGTCCCTGAGGCTCCCTCTTTCGTCTTAAGCAAAGTTATAATCCATGAATCTTCCGATCTCCCCAAAAGAAGATCACTCCATTCTTCATTCTTAGCTTCCATCCAAATTTTCATAGACCACATCTTACTTTCCTTGTATTCCACAATTATAGGCTTCTGGTTGGTCATTTCCACCTGCACTTTTTCCGCTCCTTCTTCCCTCTCCTCAGTTTCTGACAATATCTCTTCTGATTCGGCTGCAGAATTTTTCCAGTCAAATCCTTAACACAGTCAACAGAATTGCTTACTTTAGAATTCAAGGTCGCAATCCTTCTAGCCATAGCTGTACTCTGGTCTTGTAATTTTCCCACGAGAAAGAACATTTTTTCAAGCTCGGCCTGTAATTTTCCATCTGCAGCCATTGTAATGTCTCAGAATTCCCCCTAGAGGGATTCTGGTTACTTAATAATCCTTTCCAACAGTCCGTTACCTTGTTATTTATTTCTTCTTTGTTTCCCACAACTTAAGTTTAAATGTAGCACACTTAATCCGCAAAGATAGTAAATAGCAAGTCTTTCTACCTTTGACAACTCGTTTGACAGCTCCTCAACAGCTGTCAAACTCCTTATGTCTCCTCACCAGGCTCGCTCGCAGGACGCTCCCGGGGTCTGGGGGGGGGGGTTACACAGCAACTTCTAAAATTCAGCACTTATCCTCCAGACAAAACTTCTTCTGCCAATCGTGAAATTAATATCTTTTATCTCACAAGGAGAGGAATGGTCTCTCCACCTTAGTTATCCAATTCTTGCTTTAGATCATCTGCAGGAAGGGGGGTGCAGACTTCCTTTTAGCACATCCCCCGGTCGTACCGAATTCAAAGGGAAAAAATTTTTTAATTCCAATTCCGTTCTACTCACGGGTTGATTCTTTTCCAGTCCGAATTTTCAAGGAAAAAAGTCAGCGCTCTCCGGCCATGGCTCGCGGCTTCACTCCACTGAAGTAGCGGTTTACTCACAGCACCACGCCACTCTCCGTAACCTCTCCGAAGCCTTTAAAAAGGCTTCTTCGTGGGTCGGGGGGGGCGCTTAAGGTGCCCGCCGAGTCACCAAGTCCGCAGGCTTCAGTGCCTGCGGTTTCTAAGGGTCCCCGCGTCGTCGCCGCGGCAGGACCCGTCTCCAGCAGAGCCGATTCCCTCCGGAGCTCGGAGGGAATCCGCCATTAGCCGATCGCGCTAACCTGGAAGTCCGGGATATTTAAAATATATCTTGTTACGACATTAACTTACAAGCCTGCATTGCTGTTTGCTGCGCCCTTGTCTCTCTTGTCAACATGCACATAAAAATTTAGGCATACTATTCATAATGCATTGCCAATGTAACTCATTTCCAATAAGGTCATCACTTCACACTTCACTCCTCACAGCAGCAATTCAGGAGACATTGTGACGTATGCAGACAGACAACAAAACACCTCTGTATGGTTTCATCACCAAAGGAAATGTTTGCTACAAAAACACCCTCAGAGATGCTTTCATTTGTATTGTGCTTCTGTCCAGTTCTCAGTAGGGATGGCACCAACTGCAACATTTGGCTCATATCTTGATCTAGTTCTTCAGAAAACTGCCCACTTCTTAAGCTGCCTAATTTAGCTCAGGGCCCATCTAGTTCCAGTTTGTTTGCTCTCCCTGTCCCTTTTCCCAACTGAGAAATTTCAAAAATGGGTATAACTTTTATTCTTTTGACAGAAATTTGCAGGAATAAAAGCCCCTCCAAAGTGTGACTTTTAAAAAATGACCGCTCCACACATCAAATGTGGTCGAGCGCAGCCCCCCGGATCCTATTGCGGCTCCCGGTAGTTTGGGCTGGCTTCACCCACCTTAGGCTGGATACCTGGAGGTCTCCGCCTACCTCAGCCAATCGCCCAATCCTGCCTGGGGAGGCATTGCCAGGGGATCGGCCAGGTAAGGGGAGGGACTGCCCTGCCCACACAGCAGAAGGTGAATCTTACCTGCGAAGCGTCAGTTGGCTCCAGAGCTTCTCCCACCCTCCCCTCCCTCAGTTAAGTCTTCTTTTGCAGGTTAACCTCTTCTCCACAGGTATGTGCGCGCTGCTACGTCATGGTCGCCGTTGAAAGGCCTGCATTGGCAGGTTTTGCCTTTCCCATAGCAAAACGTCACAACTTTGGCGGTTTCAGGCCTTGGGCAGAATCATTTAGTCTATCTTCCTAAATTGGGGGGGGGGGGTGAAGCGGTGACCCATGCCCCCCTTGTGGCGGTGATCCCAGGGTTCCCCATTAAAGGGGTCTTGAGGGGAGGCATTGGCCATACGCCGAGAGGTTGTCATTGCTTTCCCCTGCGATGGTAACAAAACCGGGGGCGGGCTCTCTGCTTGAACATATGTTCTCCAGAGCCAGCCCAATCCCTACACATTCTAGATAACCCTGGTGTCCCCCAGAGCCCCAGCTGGGGACTGGGAAGGATAAACGGCCAATGCCTGAGCCAAGGTCTCCCTACATCTGAAACTTAATAAAGTTGGGGAAAATTTTAATCCCACAGCACATTGTCTTGAGTCATTATTCCGCTAGGGGGTCGCCTAGAATTAGATGAAATTTGCTGGCAAGGTCACCACTTCTGAAGGCACCAACACTACCACATTTAAGGAGAATAGGTGCATTGGCAGCTATCGTTGTTTTGGGGTGGGTAAAAAAAGGAATCACTTCATCCAACCTAGTGTTTTGTGGACAGTTAGTCTACAAATTGCAATGGGAGAGGTGTCTTTGGGTAAGATACCAGCCAAATATCTGAGAAATAGATCCAGGGATGTTTATATGCTAGGCACCTTTAAACAATGATCTTTCCATTACAAAAGAGCTCTCCCTTTGCTTTCAACTCACACTGGTGTTATTATTTATATGATAAGCTTAGAGACATTTAGTTTAGCCTTTAGTAGACACTTTCCTGCAGTGTTCTGTCTTTGTATGTCTGAATTGCCAAGGCACTATGAGGCAATTCAGGGGTCCTACTGTTGACATTTGCACCTCACATATGTCTAGCTTCACTTCAGGCAAACCCAGTACTGTATCTTCCCGAGACATCCTTCCTGGAATCAGGATATCTCTGAATCTGATGCATGCCTCTAATTCCCTTCATCACCCCACACCCCAGGAAAGTTTGTTCTAAGGTACAGTCCTCCAGCACGTACATCTGGCTCAGTTCTCTATCCTAGTAGGGCTACTAATTCCCTTAATAGTCTGAACTGAACACAGTAGAACTAATGACATGCGCAGTGACCCTTCACTTTACTTACGACCCAGTAGATGTTGCTGCATTAATGGCATCATCAGGAGTTAAGTCCGGGATATCAAGAGCAATATCATTTCTTCCATTCCCAATCAGCAGCAAACATGAATCCTTTATCCTTTGGTTCTTTGACACAGCAATGGTCACCGTATGCCACCAGATTGATCGGTCCACTTCAGAATCTGAAAACAGACACACAGAACTGATATTTAGTTAATACAAAGGAAAGAGAGAGTTAGCAATGAAGAAACTAAAGCAAAGACACTAGACTCCCCCTGACAACGATAAAGTTCATTAGGGCATCGATGTTGTTGGGCTCCAACTTCTATGAGTCCCAGCAGTTGTAGCCAATGGTCAGGAATGACAGGAGTTGTTATTCAGCAACATCTGGATGGTCACAGGTTTTCCGCCCTTAAGTTGGGGTCACCATCTTCCCATTCAAGAAGCGGTTACTTCTGCCATTGTCCCTCACTCCCAGGTTGGAATTCACACTGGAACTCCTTTCATTTGTGAGACAACTACTGAATCCCCCCCCCCCCCCAGTTTGTAATTGCCACTCTTGCTGTGCCCTGCTGAGGGCTGTATTCACACCATACATTTAAAGCACAATGAAATCATAATTTTTCTCCCTCAAAGAGTCCTGGGAACTATAGTTTACCCCTTAAAGAAGTACAATTCCCAGCACCCTTAACAAACTACACTTCCCAGGATTCAATGGGGTGGTTTGTATTGGTTGTTATTTGTTTTTGTTTTGTAAAGTTCTTGAAGGGTGTGTTGTTGTTTTTGTTTTCAATTACCAGTATATTATTTTTGCTCCCGTTTTGCCTAATTTATTACAGATGCATGTGTTCTTTGACAGAGAATTCACTGAATGTTAAGGATGCTTTCACGTGCCCTTTTTGGAAATGAATGAGTTAAAGGAGGATCTCGCTGACGAGTTGGGCCATTTAGCAAAGAAGACTGAAGAGAGGGCAGCTTTGAGCAAAGACTGCACGCAAGCTAGGATGACCATCAGGAGAACAACTTCCATCTACCCTAAGCTGTGTTACCTCTGGCCACCTCCCCTAAGCAAGTTGAGAGCAGACTGGAAAGACGAGACATTCTCCTTACTTTGCAAGAACTCTCCAATATTTATGGCTGTTTAAAACTCATATATTGGATTCCTGTTAGGGTCTCAAAAATGATTCAGTTTCCCCTTCCATAGCCAGCCACAGGCAGACCCAACGATTACCTACTGCTGCTCATGGAATCATAGAATTGCAGAGTTGGAAGGGGCCCTGAGGATAATCTAGTCTAGTCCAACTCTCTGCAATGTTGGAATATGCAGCTGTCCTGTATGAGGCTCAAACCTGCAACCTTGGCGTTATCTGCAACACACTCTAACCAACTGAGTTATCCTGGTTCATGTTTCCTTACCACCCACAGAGCGGATCACACCCACCCAGCAGCCACCTCCCTGGTTTAGGTTCCCTCTCATCCTCCACAAAGAAAAAGGGCACAGCGGAAATGCCTTCCTCCGTATTTCAAAACTGCTGCTCTCACCATTCTGCCACTTCAGGGAGGTCATGTTGACGGTATAGACGGTCACGCCAGGCCTGTCTTCCTTCTTCGTGACAGTGTAGTTGTAGTGAGGGTCATACTGCTTGACGTAGTCATCCAGGGCTGTCTGCATCCATCCAGAGGGCAGGCAGGCTGCCAGGAGGAGAAGAGAGAAAGCAGCATACATGGTCAAGCAGGTATAGTTGCCTTGAAAGAGGTATCTGACTTTGTTCAGCAGCACTTCTCCCACTTCAGATCACAGTTGCTCCCAGCAGGAAAGTTCCACAAGGCTTGGTGATGTATGCCAAAGCTTTCATCTAGAGCTGTTCTTTCCATGAATGTCACAACAACTTTCTCCAGTATTTATATAAGTCTTGTAGCAGGGAGGGCCCTGAATCACATGGCCAAGACAGCATTTATGCAGATTGATCTAATGAGCGCAGGAAGTAAGTCTGCCAGTTATTCTTTATTGTCTTCCAGTCACAAAGCACCCTCCCACTTATCAATTCAGGCCTGTAGCCAAACTGAGGCCTGTATCTGCTCTGTTTCACTTGCAACATTGGTTCACCCTCCCCCCTATGCACTTTTTGAAAAAGAGCATTTCAAAATGGCAGAATGACATCTCCCAGTTAACAACTCACAGCTTCCTTCGAGAATGGAGGGGGAAATGTTTTGAGGAACTAATTAGCAGCAAATGCTCAACTTCATCTGAAGTGGTGGTAGTCCAGTCTCCCTTTAATTACTTGTTTTCTCAGCATGTTTTAAGACCCTTACCATAATTTTTTTAAATATCCATGAATTATTATGACCATGAGAAGAGTCCTGGTGGATCAGACCAAAGATCTATCAAGTGCAGTGGCCTATTTTTCACAGTAGCCAACCAGAGTGGAAGCCCACACAAGCAGGACATGAACTGTTGTTTGCCTGCATCATGACTAGTAGCCAATGATAGCCATTTGTGTAATACCTTTTAAAGCCATCACCACACTAGTCATAATGTATACATGCCTCTCATGCCCCCTTTATTCTACTATAAACTAAGAGGCCCCAAATGTCAGAAGGGCTCCAGTGCCTTGATCATTTTGCTTGCTCTTTTCTGTATTCCCAAATGCCCTTTCAATGATATATTTAAGGCAATTCCCGTGCTATGCATGTCCACCCATATGCACATAGGTCTAATTTTTGGCCTTCTCTCCTCCCACTTCTTCGTGAGGAGGAATAACTATACAAAATAGGATGTCCCTAGTTTCTGATGAAAATAGGGGCATCCTATTCCATGGCAGCAACAACAACAACAACAGTTGTTGTTATACCCTGCCCATTTGGCTGGGTTGCCCCAGCCACTCTAGGATAGCCCCTGCACAATTGGTTGGTCCTCTGCCACGTCATCCCAAGGCTGTCCAATCCGGACGGTCCAGGGGCGTGGCGCGGGCTATTTAAACTGCCCGCGGCCGAGGACATGTTCCTTTTCTCCCTGCTCGGTCAGTTCCAATGCCTAAGCCAATACCACTCACATTCTGTAACCAATAAAGTTGCGGCCTTTTTTGCCCATTAACCTAAAATACTGTTTCGTGTGTCTTTATTCCACTTCCTGGAGGGTTTGGGACCTTGCCACGCAACTTACCGTATTTCCTTGGCTCAGGGGTTGCATAACTCCATACCCTCCATATATTGCGATTATCTTCCTGATTCTCTTTCTTGTTGCATATTTATTAGTCCCAACAGGAAGAGCTCTGGTTTCAGTTGAATATTAACCTTCAAAATCTTCTGTATCAATGTATGTATTTTTATCCATTTTTTTTAGCTTTTTCTACAGATCCACCTTCATGTTCTTGACATTTCCAACATACTGTACACTTGGAACATTTTTATACATTCTAAATAACTTCTCAGGAGTTAGATAACAACAGTATGTCATTTTGTAAAAAAAAAATCTCTTTTAAATCATAACACAATATGTATTTTAACCCTTTAGTCCACATATGCTCCCACTGTTCGATCTATATATTATAACCCATTTTTTGTCAATTTAGTAATGCATTCTTTACCTCGTTCCTCTTCCATTTCAAATTTCTGATTTGTTTGCAGGGAGATTAAATGACATTGCATTAATCAAATGATATCCTACAATTCCCCGTGCAATCCCAATCACTTACCTTATCACAAAGGGTGGAATTTTAATAAAAACTCTAAGCAGTCACACAGCAACACCAAATCAGCTGTAATTGTACAACCTGAATTTGCTGGTATGTGATTGAATCTCAAGCCAAAAACATCAACAGTCTGGAAGCACTCTAAGTGCACAAGAGCTAGAACAGGGTCTCATGCGTACACCCAAATTTAAGACTGAGGTCACTACCTCATTGCGTATTTAAGTCCAGGTAGGTATAGTCAGGTAACAGGATTACTTGCACCTTGGTGTATCCATCCTTAACTGAACACAATGGATTCCCAAATCCTTCATCTACTCATGATAAAGATTAGAATATAGGTACTATACCATTAAACATTTGCAGTTCATATGAGTTTAGGAAACAGTACAAAATAAATTTGTACTTTGCCTCTGAAAAGAATCATGAGATTGTTAAAGAGGTTGGTTGATTGCTTTGGAGCCTTTGTATCCTGCTGTTCAGCCAAAAAAGACTCCTAGAGCACATTACATGCACTCAACTAAAACAAGACAGTCCTTTGCCCAAGGCTAGCAGTCTAAAAGCCTAACACAGAAGTGAAAAGGATCAAGGGAGAAAACAAACTCAGGTGCTAATTCTTATATAAAGTATAATACTTCTGATGACTAGAAAGCACAGAAACAGCTCGGGGGCAGACAGGAGGTGTCTGATGGAGCTGTGCTTTCTGCAAAGCTGGTAGAATGAACCCTGCTTCCCATCAGTCCCACTGAGGCCGCCTATTCATGCAATGACAGGAACACTCATTTATCAGGCATCTCTTAATATAATGAGCACACATGTTACACTAATTTTTGCAACTGTAATTGGAATTAGATTGGTTGCATTGCATTCCTAATTAGATAATTTGAGTATGGTCTGCATCAAGTGAGAAACAGGAATGAGATGATCCGATTAGCATTGCGTAATGAACCATGGTTGGAGTTTGTGTTTGGAGGTGATGTGGGTCAAGCCCTTTTGGAGTATGGCACTCAAAGACCAGTGAGAAGGGAATGTGAAGGCAGCATGGAACGACAGTTTAGGGGTGGGGATTTTCTAAGTGGACAATCAAATTGTGTGAAGGAGTACTTCCTTTTTATCTGTCTCAAATATCCCAACATTTAGCTGCATTGGATCTCCACGAGTTCCAGTGTTATGAGGGAGAAAAAGTTTTCTCTGTGTGAACGCAGCCTCCAGCAGGGGAATGTTGTTGTTGTTGTTGTTGTTGTTGTTGTTATGGAATAGGATATCCCTATTTTCATCAGAGAACTGTTGGAGGGTATGCAGTTGGTCCCCTGCAAGATAAGGGAGTCAAAGGTGTACTAAAGGAAGATAAGGAGACAGCAGAGGGGAAGGTTGTTGGTTTTTGTTGGTTTTTTTGTATCTGTCTTCCCAAAGGAAGCTATAAGGCACATCCGTGTGCCTGAACTAACATTTTCAGGAGGAGAGTCTGAGGAACTGAGGCAGATAATGGTAACAAGCAGTGGTGTAATATGGGCGGCCAGCACCCAGGACAAGGCAAGTATTGTGCCCCATAAACTATTAAGTGATTACAGTATTGCGGGGGGGGGGGGGTTGAGAGAGAGAAGAAGTAGGGAGAGGAAAAGAGAGTGTAATAGAGTCTCAGTTTGGCAGAGGGGGAAGGCCAGGGCAGCGGAAGTATGCCATGCCAAAGGGCTGCTTGCTGTTGAGGGACATCATCATGGCCAGCAGGATGGGGGGCAGCCAGGCGTCAGTGGGAAACACAACACAAAGAGGCAGGAAAAGGCACACAGAGAAACTGCAGCCTCAGCTGCTGCCACCAGCTTTTCAGATTGTTATATGCACAAAGATGGAAGGACTTATTATTGCCTACAATGGAAGGATGATTATTGAAATTAATGCATTTTGCTAAGATGGCAAAGCTGACATGTTTAATCAGAGAAAAATCATTGACAACATTTATTGATTAGAAACCCCTTATTGGACTTTCTGCACAAAAAGGAAAATGAGCTTTTAATATCTGGGTTTGAAGACTGAAAAAAGGTTGGTTTATAGAAAGTAGAAGAGTTGCATGTTAGTATGGAGTAAGAGTTTTGCATAAGTTTTTTAAGCTGATAGACGGAGATTTGAAGTCTTTCCTTTTTCCTTTCTTTCTTTCTTTTAGATTTTATATTAAAAATGCTTGATATTTGATGTCGACATGCATATTTTTTTCTTTGTTTTTTTAAAGCTATTTTTTAGTAAAGCTTGTAAAACAAACAAATCAGAGATAATGCTCAAAATATAGCTGACATCATCTAACCACCTTGCAGGATTAATCAGGATGAATGCTCAACAAACTGGTCATTTGCAAGTAGTGATGGATGACTATGCCACATCCAGTTTTCCCAGTTTCTCGTTTTCCTGTTTTAAGTTCAGCTTTTTACATTTCCATAATTCTATAAACTTTATAATGTCACCTCTTCCTCTCTTCCTCTGTCCCTTTTGAACAGACCCTGAATGTCTTGTATGCCCCAGAATGTTTCCCAGTGCATAACAAATGCAAACGCTTCCTCCTGATATCATTGTCTCATCAAACAATCAAATATTATTTTAAATGAATTAAATGCATGTAAATTCTGTGAAGTGTTTCCTGTAAAGGGATTAGTTGTTCTTGTAAATGAATTGAAACCCCAGTGTTGTTGTTTTTTGCATTACAATAGCACTAATGTGATATGATGACTGAAAAGATGCCGGTTTTATTAGGCAGAATAATTTTTTGTCTCCCGAAACTTTTCCTAATTTCCTCTTCTTGAACAGGATTGTTCTGTTTGGTAGCAAATCATACCATTTCCACTCTTTGTTTCTTCAGAGTGTGTTGCACCACCACCAAAGACAAGAGTTCAGTACAGGACAAACTGTCACAATGCCAATGAATAAATATGAAATGGTTTAGATGAGACTTCTTTGCTCTGCATCTCTTTTGATATGCAGCCAGCGATAGATCTTCCATAAAACGAAGCACCTGTGTTCAATATATTGGTTCTGTACTCCACTTGTCCCTGTTTAAGTGAATGCTATGCTGTCCAAAAATGACAAAGAAGATTTTAGAAATGTTACACCCACCACACAATGGGCACACTGAAGTCTCCATTTTCTTTTAGGAGAGGATAAATGATTTTGATGGGCAGAGACTTCAACAGTATATGTGCCTGGGTTTTTGTTTTTGAGATGCATTCTGGGGCAATCAAAATAGCTGCCACAATGAAAAATGCCTTTGCCATTCTCCTACTATCAGCAGTTACTAGAGCAGAGCTTTCCAAACTTTTCATGTTGGTGACACACGTTTTAGATATGCATCATTTCATGACACAGTAATTCAGTTTTACTAGCAAACCAAAGGCTAAACCAGGGGTCAGCAAACTTTTTCAGCCGGGGGCCGGTCCACTGTCCCTCAGACCTTGTGGGAGGCTGGACTATATTTTGAAAAAAGAAGAACGAATTCCTGTGCCCCACAAATAACCCGGAGATGCATTTTAAATAAAAGGACACATTCTACTCATGTAAAAACACACTGATTTCCAGACCATCCGCGGGCCGGATTGAGAAGGTGACTAAGCCGGATTCAGCCCCTGGGCCTTAGTTTGCCTACCCATGGGTTAAACAAACCCCTTTCCAGCCCCGGGAGGAGAGTGCGGAGCATTCATGTGACTCACCTACACACTGCAGCCGACACACTAATGTGGCGACACACAGTTTGTAAAGCCCTGGAGGACTAAATGTTAACTACTGTTTTGGCCAATGGCATTTACCTTGATGGGGGCTATTCTGTCCCCCATGCTAACTTATATCTGTATGAAGCCATTGGGAGCTGTCATCTGGAGATTTGAAGCACAATGTCATAAGTATACTGATGACACACTCTGCATTTCATCTGAACCAGTCTCTGAAGGCAGTATTGAGATGGATGGGGGCCTTGGCATAACCAAGGGGTGCATAATCAAGTAAATAAATAAAATTTCTTAACTAATAGACCAATTGCATCATAGATAGCTCGGTTCTCCCTCTCCCCGCCCAACATAAATCCTGGTATGCCCATGGATGGAGGCCAGGTCCAGGCTGGGACGTTTTGTCACCTGCGGCAGAACTGAAAGTGCAATCTTCTGGCACCATGGCCTTCCCCCTCTGCAGCCACAACAGGCAGTCATTGCAGTCACCTGTCACCACCGCCTCCATGTCCACAATGTACAGGCACACCAGCACACCATCCCATCCCCTCTCCCCATAACTCTCCTCTTCACAGCGCAAGTGTCCTGCCATTGGTGATGCTCTGGGCTGGTCAACGTATTGTTGTTACACCAACACACTGCAGACAAGGAGGAGGTGGCAGCAGATCTGGTCTCCAAGGAGTATGCCATGGCAGCCACCTACCACTGCCACCTCTTCCACAGCTGCTGCCACCCTGGTGGGCTCCATGGAGGCTAAATCTGCCACCTCTGTCTGGATCCTGCCCCTTGAGGCAGCTGTCTCACCTTGCCTCAGGCTGGCACTGACCTTTATATAGGGCAGCCTCTCTGACTAACTCAGATACTGGGTCCCTTCTCCTGAGCCTCACAAGGCAACTACTAATAACACACTGGGAATTCATATTCAGGATTCAGGCCTCAGTTTTTCTCTAGTCTTTTCCTCACACCTTTCCTTGGCAACTAATTTCCCCTTCATCTCCTCAGCTGTCTCTCTCTGACAGTTAACTCCCAACTGCCGAAAATCTCTGGCAGACTGCTGTCACCCAGACCAATAAAAATGAATTTACCTGATCCAAGCCCAGCTAATACACACACACACACACACACACACACACACACACACACACACACACACACACACAGCTACAGCTAAAGAGGCTTGCAACGTGGTAACATTATAAGGCCCTGAACTTTGAGAACACATATTTTTTCCATCAAAACACAAATAGACACACATATAACATTTCTCCACACCAATGTAATACTCAAAGCTGAACCATTGAAATTAATGGACATGGTTAACTTAGGTCCACTGTTTTTGCTATGCCTACCTTGAGGAGAGCTTAGTTGGAGACAACCCTATATTTCTGCAGAGTTCTCTAAAACAAGAATCTACTGAACAGAGGAATGATAAGCCCCTGATGTGAAATAAGGAGACTGAGGTGGACTTCAGCACCATGCAAAGGTTTTTGTTTTTTTCATCCCATCAGTGCAAGGATTGCTGCTTGCCTGAGGGAACCATCTTCCCTCCCCCACAATGCACTGTTCTGCTGCAATAGATGTATGTAGGTATGATCATGAACTGGCACAGAATTTCAGTGAAGAGTTATAGATAATAGCACTTTTATTTCTTATTATGCAGAGATCCAGGAATTACAAAGGCACACTTTCTTTTGCTGTGTTACATGTTCATAATTCTATATAGCCGGGCCCTCCCAGCTATGCCCGATAATTTTCATGCTACCTGTTTCCCACCTTTCTGTTACCAACCCATGACATCACATTCCCCACATTTTAGTCATAGTGAGAGCTGTATATTCTCTAGGCTTGGTTATTTCTCTGCCCATCTGTTCCTCTGCATGGTTTCCTCAGGGCCACGTGTCTTCCCTCATGGATTATTTCAGCAGCAGGAACCAGAACTTCCGTGATGCATGTCACACCAGCTCCCCATAGCATTCCTCACCCTTGCAGTCTGCACATGGAAAAGTGTCTGGGATGATGTGAACCTCTGAGGTGAAAACGTACTTCTTTTTCTCAGATTCCAGGAAAGTCACCTACAAACAACATTGCAGTTCTGCTCAGTACCTTACAAAGAGTGGAAAAGAGGCTGCATTGGGAGCATATAGCACAGAAATTTCTAAAATATAATTGTTACGTCTTACTGCATATTTTAAAAGTAGTGCCCTATGGCAAAATACTTAATGACTGTGCAAAAGCAGCTTTGGATCACTTGGTTTCAGTTAATATACTAGGTTGGCAGGGGCTGGGACAGAGCAACGGGAACTCACTCCATTGTGGGGATTCGAACCGCCGGCCTTCTGATCAGCAAGCTCAAGAGGCTCAGTGGTTTAGACCACAACACCACAGCTTTCACCTACAGCAGTTAGAAGTTGCTTCATCATTCCTGGAAGGCATAGGGCCCCTCCAGGACGGATCTTTATGGTGGTCATGTAAGATCAAAAGTAGAAACAAACAAAAAAGACTGGTTTTTGGTGAGTGTATTTTACAACATGTCATGAATGCAACAAAAGTGTGTTATTGGTGGATTTACACCAGACTGGCCACACATCGTTCTGCTTCATTAGTTGTTCTGCAATATTTCCCCAGTGGAATTATTGCCATCATGTCCTATGTGCAACAAAAACAGGGCAAAACCTAAACAGGGACATTTGTGACATAAAACTTTAGAGGTCTCAGTAGGATGTTACAGGACATGAACCAACTGGAAACAAAGCCATATGTTCCACCTCAAAACTTTCCTAGGTGCGAACAGTATTGAAAGTGAGATTGCCTATAACTGACCCAATACCATTACGAGTACATCTCATGAATGCTCAATAACAAGCACACCTGGAGAGGCACACCAGAAGTGAAGTAATATAAGTGGTTACTAATATTTGCCCAATCATGTGATGTAGGTCAGTATCATTTTCGCCATCTTATAAGAAATGTGTGCAGAGGGGCAGTGAAGGAAGAAGCACCATTCCATAATTACACCATCCTGAGTTAATACCAGGGCTGGGATATGGAATAGCAATACAGTGGTACCTCGGGTTAAGTACTTAATTTGTTCCGGAGGTCTGTTCTTAACCTGAAACTGTTCTTAACCTGAAGCACCACTTTAGCTAATGGGGCCTCCCGCTGCTGCTGCGCCGCCGGAGCATGATTTCTGTTCTCATCCTGAAGGTACTATTTCTGGGTTAGCGGAGTTTGTAACCTGAAGCATATGTAAGCCGAGGTACCACTGTACCCAGCTCATAGCTCCTCCTGTTAATCACTCCACTTTAGGAGCACTTCATCTAAGCCAGGGGTCAGCAAACTAAGGTCCGCGGGCCGGATCTGGCCCAATTGCCTTCAGGATCCGGCCTGCGGATTGTCCGTGGATCGGCATGGGGATTCTGTTCATTTGGGCTGCGCCATTTCCCCCTTACACCAGTCCATTCCCCTGCCCTCTCCCTCACACACAGCGCCATGGCGCCTCCTCCCTCCCTCCTCCTGGCTTCTCCCCACCCTGCCTAGAGGAGGAAGGGGGCTGGGCTGAGCTGGCTGAGCACCATTTTAAGCAGCCCCGCTTCAGAGCCAGCCATTTTGTACCGCTCATCTTGCTGCCACCACCGCTGCTGCCGCCCTGGTGCTCCTGTGAGCCAGAGAGTGGAGCAGACAAGCTCCCTTTGCCTACCCACGAGAAGCAGCAACAGCGGCAGCGGCGGTGGCAGCCCCTGGGAAGGTAAGCACAGCGGCTGGGGGCTGGGGAGGAGGACTACTTGCCCCCTCGCCTCTTTTTCCAGCCCCTCCCTCCCCTCGGTGCTGCTTCTCCTGCCCGCCACAAGGTCTGAGGGACAATGGACCAGCCCACAGCTAAAATTTTTTTGCCAACCCCTGATCTAAGCCATAACCTGTCCCAAGCACACTTCATGAAAATCCCACAAATACTGGTTTTTATTTCTGGGTGGCAATGAGGACATAGTACTGGAATGGGGTGGATGCTTATGAGCCATTGTGTGACCTGAGAAAGGTAGACCAACAATGTCTGGCCTGCTTTACTGTTTGTCCCAGTACTCATATCATTATATGACACTCCTAAAAGAACATGCTATTTCCAGGAAGACTGATCAGGGTAAATCCTCATCAGTCCTGATGCTTGGTGAATCCTTATGCATGTATATAGGGATGTGTGTGTTACCTCAATAAAGAAGGCTCTCCATCCTATATCTGGCTTTGTCATTTCTGCCTTATAGACACCCGTTTTCTGCAAAGAGATAAAACAGAAGAAGGCACTGAGACCTAGCATGGTGTCTTGTATAATATTGAGCTTCACGAAGTCTCAAATGTTAATTAACATGAATGTGGGGAAGAGTGAGGTGAGGTTTCATAGGGAAGAGGGGAACAACCAGTGCTTTTTTCTAAAAAAATGTTTAGGGGTACTCTCATTTTCCTACTCATATTGAAATACTGCCCCTCAATGAGGCCAAACTTAGATTCACAAAATGTTTGGGGGTATGCATCCCCCCAGAAAAAAAGCACTAGGAACAACTATGGCTCAAAGTGGGGCAGGATGGGAGAGGATGACATCCCACTTCTTTCCAGGTGACCCTAAACCACACCACTTATTTCCAATGGATGTAAACCTATCCCATTTTGTTACACAGATCAGGTTCTCACACCAGCATTACAGAAAGTCACTATCCGCACAATGCTGTGCCCGAGGGGGCACCTTGGGCCCAGGGGGAAATGTGGCCACCCAGTCTGCTCTATCCTGCCTTTGGGATTCTCAACAAGCCCCACACTCTCCCAACCACATCCCTCACCAGCTGTGCTTTCCTCCCTCCTGGAATGTTTTGGTCTGGCTAGAACGTGTCTTTGAACTCTGATGCTGTTTGTTTGTTTGCTTGCTTGGATGGATGGAGGATAGAGAAGGCTGTGTGAGTGTGAAGAAACTAGGCTACTGCACAATGGTAGAATTCACCTTGATTGTGCAGAAGGGAATGCGGTCCTCTGTCTGAAAGAGATTCCCCATCCCTATTATACATGTATACTCATCAGCCCCACTTTGTTAGCATGCCTTTTTCTCTGGCATAGATGTTTTTATGACTGCAGCATAAATACAACATTCTTCTGCTCACACATGCCTGGGCAATGCTAGATGGAAATAGGCTCTGCTGGGCTTTGAAATAAAACCATCCTGTGGACTCCCCCATGGGAAAGACAATGTTCCAGGCAACTCAGACAGTGAAGGAATCCCATTCCATTTATTGGTTTGATGGCTTCCTTATTCAATTTATGTCCCACCCTTCCTCCTGAAGGAGCTCAGGGACTTTACAGGATGGGCCTTCTGTCCACATGCTTGCTGTTGCACATTAGGTTCTGGTCATCCAAAGTAGACACGCCAGCAGTGGGCTTTCCTTGCCTTGTTCTCATCACTCTTCGCATCACAAATGGAAAGCAACAGGTGTCTGTGACACACACCACACAGAAATCCTAAATGAATGTGCTGTGCAAAGTACCACATTGTGGAAATCTGCAAACATCAAGCAAGTTCAACGTCTCTTCCCAACTTTAAGGGCAGGCATCTGTTTCCCAAGAACTGCTTTTGTGCCTGTCTGTGTCTTTGGAACCCCTTGACATCCTCAGCTTTGTGAAGAAACTCTAAAGAAACTCTAAATCTAAAATCCTCTTACCACTTTCTCAACCTTGCATGGAAACCAAGATACACGATGACCCCGAAATCGCCTGAAGTCTCGCCTAAGAATGAGAAGGGAAAGAGGAGGTACAGGATGAGCACAGAATAAGCTGCTTTTTGGAGAAAAGTACCGTCAACAATACAATATGTCTTAATTCACATCGCAACACAAGGACTCATATTTATGGAAATTGAAGATAATATTTACAAGATTACCCACCCATTATGATTGGTCTCTAATGCTGTCAACCTGATCCAAAATGTCCAAGAGCATCCTTAATAACCTACTCAGTGGTCCCTTTTGAATCTTTGATAGTAGGTTTTAACACATACAAAAGACACTGGCGGACTTTGAACTTTCAGATTTCAGTGGAATCCTGTGCAGTGCCAAAACTTGGGTTCTCCTTGCCTCACAGCTTCTGTTCTATGTGATTGTTGCAGTACCCAGTGTGGGTGAACCACTCGTGTTCCCTTAAATAAAACTCTGCAAAGGATTTCTGGGGGGTAAATGAAGAGTACAGGGATCTATCTGCACTGTACATTTAAAGCAGCATCATGCCGCTTTATACACTAATGCCTGCAAGAAACCTGGGAAGCACAGTTTGTTAAGAGACCCCCAGTGCCCTCCCAGAGCTAGAATTTTCAAAGAGGTTTAACAATTGATCTCTTTTCCAAGGAACTCTGGGAATTGTGACTCCCAGCACCCTTAACAAACTACAATCCCCAGGATTGTGTGGCTGTGCTGTGTGTGGAGCCACTACTGTACTGTTTAATTGGTATGATACTGATTTAAATGTACAGTGCAGGTGAGACCTAAAAGTTTGCAGAGCTGCTCACTGCTGACTGATAGAAGCCCAGTGGCTTGCTTGCTTCCTTTCAGGAAAATTTAGTAAGCTTTAAGAAAGAGAAGACCTCAGGGGCTTTTTTGAATGTTGACTTTGTATGTTATTCTATATACTAATGAATTACCATATATAAAATTTTGCTGAAAGAATCCTACCTTTTAGAGTCCAGAGTGTTAGCAAAGAAACATTTAGTTGCTGAAGGTTCCTGATCTGTACAGAGATGGATAATGCCTTTGGAATTTGTCTAGAAAGAGAGAGAATATCACAGAAAAAATTGTCTCCCTCCAGCATACAACTAAAAATGCAATGTCAGTGTCAGGAGTAGCTGCAGCTGCACATGAAGCATTTGCAAATTGAGGGGGAAAATTACTCAAAAACATCACATGAAAGCACCAATAGATATCAGTACAATTCACAACTGACAAAAAAAGGGCTGCATTGAACCACTATGTCTGTGCTGAATCACTATAGCTAAATTTAATATTTTAAGGAGTTGATACACTTTTAAAAACTAGAATGATTAACATCTCTTTCTTTTTATCTGTATGACGGTTCAATATTTGGAGAAAGTTTGGGTCGGGGGATAATGATTAATGCATCACTTACTACAATTGAGAGCCAGTATCACATAGAATCATAGAGTTGGAATAGACCACAAGGGCCATCGAGTCCAACCCCCTGCCAAGCAGGAAACACCATCAGAGCACTCCTGACATATGGTTGTCAAGCCTCTGCTTAAAGACCTCCAAAGAAGGAGACTCCACCACACTCCTTGGCAGCAAATTCCACTGTCGAACAGCTCTTACTGTCAGGAAGTTCTTCCTAATGTTTAGGTGGAATCTTCTTTCTTGTAGTTTGGATCCATTGCTCCGTGTCCGCTTCTCTGGAGCAGCAGAAAACAACCTTTCTCCCTCCTCTGTATGACATCCTTTTATATATTTGAACATGGCTATCATATCACCCCTTAACCTCCTCTTCTCCAGGCTAAACATGCCCAGCTCCCTTAGCCGTTCCTCATAAGGCATCGTTTCCAGACCTTTGACCATTTTGGTTGCCCTCCTCTGGACACGTTCCAGTTTGTCAGTGTCCTTCTTGAACTGTGGTGCCCAGAACTGGACACAGTACTCCAGGTGAGGTCTGACCAGAGCAGAATACAGTGGCACTATTACTTCCCTTGATCTAGATGCTATACTCCTATTGATGCAGCCCAGAATTATTCTATACATAGTGGCCAGGTTGCTGGACTTAAATCAGGGAGACACACTTCCAAACCCCTGCCCTGCTTAAGGAGTGAGATTTAGGCTGGCCACTTAAATTGCGTATCATCTGTGCCTCCCAAAAGGAGCACACAGATCTCCATCACATTTACGCACACTAATCTATACATATAGGGTAAAAATTAGAAATATTACTACATTTTAAATAGAAATACAATACGGTGGTGGGGAAGATTGTGATTAAGTGACCCGCTCAGCCTGCTGTCCAGGTGTTAAGTGTCAGCTGGTGATTCAAGGTCCCCAACTCTCTCTTCTTGGGGTTCTTCATTATCTTTAAACTGCACTTGAACCACGCAGCTCTTCAAATAGAGGACTCCAGCAAACAGCATTTTCTAGTCATCCAGAAGTAGGACTGCCTACTCTAAAGTAGGGCACAGGGACCCCCTAGTGATCTTGAACCATTCTCTCTCTCTCCACTTCCTCCCCCCTTTTTCTTGTGGGGAGATCTGCGCTCAGATTTCTCATACTATATTTTTAAGATAAATGCAGCAGTTTAGAAGAATATATTTGTGTTAATGGCTGTAGGGCTAGCACTTTCCCTTAACACCATTTCCACAATGAAAATCTCCTCCTCCAAAACTGGTTCTTCAAGAGGAAACAGTCAGATGTGGGGCACAGAAGCTAATGTGATTTCCACTCATGAAAACAGCCTGGTGAGAAATGATTTAGCAGCTGCCTCCCCAGATCATCACATCACCTATCCAAATCTATCCATAGTTGCATTTACGTACCTTTTCTCAGCAGCAACAGTGACAACAAACAAAAGAAAAAGAAGAAAAGGCGATCCTATCACAGTTCTCACTTTGCCCACCCCAATGTATCCCACAAGGCTGTTGTAAGGATAAATACTAGAAGATCTACACACCTCTCAGTCTCTCTGAAGGAAGATGAAAGCCACAACCAATAGTATATTTATACTACTGAAGTAAACTGGTCTAGCAGTCTTTTGCTCTTCTATAGGACTCGAGTACACAACCAACTTTCTGAGCCTGTTCAGGACACTTTCTCTGTGACTGAAAAAGGAACTGAATCCTATATTCTGATACAGTAAATACAGAGAACACCCAAGATCTTAGGAGGCCAATGAGAAATGTGGCAATATTTTGATGTTTACTAGAACACTCAAGGCTAACCAAGGGTGCCCTCAGAGAATGACCAAATGCTATAATCAAAGAATTGTAGAATTAGGTCATAAGGGCAATGTAGTCCAACCCTCTGCAATGCAGGACTCTTTTGCCCAATGAGAGGCTTGAACCCACAACCCATAGATTAAGAGTCTTGTGCTCTATCAACTGAGTTATGCGAGCTATTGTTGCCATCATTTACTGGTAGGGTGCCATCTGTCCTGTATAATACAGGATCGTCCCATATTTCAATGTAAAATGTTACGTCCTGTATTTGTCCTGTATTTCAGGTCTTCTCTCTCTCTCTCTCTCTCTCTCTCCCTCTCCCTCTCCCTCTCCCCCAAATTAGGGATCCAAATGTATGTGTTTGAAAGTGTGTGTGAAATGTCATTTAAGCACTGAGTAGCCAAGCACAGACAAATTTACAAATTCGTATTTATGTGTGCGCACGCACACATTTGACAAATTCCAGAGGGGCCATCCTGTTAGGCTGCAGCAGATTGTAATGGATTGCTTTGAAATCAATTCAGCTCCAGTTTTTTTAAAAAAAATTCACCCACAACTGCCCTGTCCTGCATTTTGCCCAAATAAATTGGCAACCCTATTTACTGGTAAAAGACAACATTAACCAAGGCCGGTTTGCCTATCATCATAACAACCTTCCTGTTTTCAATATTTGTGATAACTTTTTAGGAATCTTGAGTTCGACTCCATCTCCTTAGTACTGTAAAGGAGACTCGATCTGTTAGAGACAACATGCACCCATTACTTGGGGTGAATTAGAAAACATGCTTCTTGACATCATCAGCAACACCAGTTTTCCTCACCTCCACCCTTTCCCAAGAAATTTGAGGCATGTTCAAATTCTGCATGGTGCTGAGATAAATGGCTCTACACGTCTCCAAGATAGATGCTTTATCCCCAGGGCGCGATGCCACAAAGTGTGTGGTGTTTGGGAGGAACCTGCAGGCAACAAGAGATAATTTTTGCAAAAATAGCTTCCTTGTAATAGAGAAAGATATAGCAACAACATGTTTCTTCTAACCACAGAAATTTGACTTTCCACAGTTTTTCCTCTTTAGAAAGAATGCACACATATATAGAAATATACAAGTAAAAAACATTGCATCATCGTTCAAAGCCTATGTGAATTGTGCAGCAAAGATCAGCAGTCTTGTTCATTGGTACTATCATTCAGACTACACTGGGGGTTCGCTCAACACTACGGGATCTGTGCATTCTCAGTTCAAATTACAGTATTGTCTCTCATTTGGGTCTCAAGCCATCTAGTCACTGTCTTTAACCAGAAGGATTATTTCATTGCCTCGAAAAGGATATTTTTTTGCAGCATGAACTCACCGGATATATTTCTCTCCTGCTAGTTGATCAAAGAAATAGTGAGAGTCATCCGGCAGGTTTATTCCATCTCCTGTTCCACAGATAAGGCACTTGGGCTTATTTTGATATCGCTCATTATATTCTGAGGATTGAAAAATTAAATGTTACTGTATTGGTCAACACATGCAGTTCTCAAGTTGCTACTACTTATTTCCATCATCAAAGGCTGATAAGATTGGACAGGAGCAATGGAAAACAAGAGACATTCATTGGGCAGGTGGGAAGAAAAATATAATTGAAAAATATGTAAAACAGCCTTATTGTGGCCAACTAGCACCATGGATCAAAGTCTAGATAGCAAATGTTGGTGATGCAATGTTGAAAAGGGAGTCTTTCTATAGCATATATGCTGTTTGGGTCTTTGAAAGAAGTTTGATAGTAGGTTCTCCAGGGCATCAAGAAATCAATATGAGATGCCTCAGGATGCCTTATTGATTTATTAGGATAATTTATATCCCACCTTCATCTTCAACAGGAAGGCCTGGCCCAAAATAATTTTTGCACAAGATGGAGGACAGGATGGCACACCCTTATTGTTCCTGGTGAAGAAGCTCTCATATGTTTTAGAAGGAAAACCCTCAAACAAACCGTAATTTTAAAAACTTACTTCCTGTAACCCAAATATCTAGTACTAGATCCCAATATAACTTCCCTGCCCCTTTGATTTGAAGGATCATGGCCTTGTGGGATTCTCTTAAAACTTTCCACAAAGTAGCCACCTGCCATATTTTATCTTAGGTTTAATTTAGGGTTGCCATATTTCAAAAAGTGAAAATCAGGCATAAAAGTCGTTGAGATTTTTTAGCAAAATCACAAAAAAAAAATGTTTTTGAGCTATTTTTAAGTGCCACCACAATTCCCCAGGGCTGCCCTTTCCCACCAATTCAACCCTTTGTTCTGCTATTCTGCTACCATTTCATTTGTCAGAGAAATCTGAGGTGGTAAGAATTACTCACGAAATGGATCAACATATGAAGTTAATTCCTTAAACCGTGGAGAGTCCAACTGCCGAGTTAGGTTCAGCTGATAGAAGACTTTCAATGACCTTCCCCAGCCACAGTATGCTCGGTATTGATGATGCCTGTTCTGTGGCAGAGTAGAAGAAAAGAATTCTAAGTGCTCATCAAATAAGAACATTCCATTCTACATTAGTAGAATGTCCCTATTTTCTGAGATGTAGGGATGATCGCGAGGTCCAGAGGGAGGAGACTCCCCACCCGCAGGCAGCTTCAGTCTGCCTGCACGTGTGACCTTGGGGTGCGGGGCACAGATCCCCCTCACAGATAAAGCCACAGCTGTCTGAACATTGTGCCCACTGTCTAACCCTTTGGGGTCTCAGTAGTCTGCGGTGCCCTGTCTGTAACCTTTGTCTTTGAGACCTTTTGTCTCCTTCGTCATACACTGTGCAAGGGGAAAATGAAGTGGTGGAAACAGTTGCCAAAATAGCTTTGTACCATCCCACGATCTCGGGACTGGAAGATGTGTAAAGCCCAAAATGTATCTGCCTGGGTTTGCATATTCGTGTCAATAAAAGGAGGCTCCACAGGGCTGGCCGGCAGCTTGCATGCAGCTCACCTGTGCGCAGCTCACCTGCATTATTAACTGCTGCCTCATGTCCATCACTTCACCGAGAAATGATGGAGGGTAATATATGACACTGTCATATATTAAGAACCTGAAGTCCTACAGTATGGAGGAGAGTCAAATGCTAAAACCATAATATTTATTCAGCTCTTTAGCAGGGCTAAGCTCAGAGGCATAGCTAGGGTCCCTTGGAGCTATATTGGTGCCCCCAATTTTTTAGAAGCAGGTGAGCTTGCCTGGATAGGAGGAATTTGCATCCTCAGGGCTGGACAGGGCAGCTGCACTGCTCTGTGCCTGGAAGCCACTTCAAGGACCTCTTCCTGGTCTCTCCTATAGCAATAGCAGCAGCAGCAGCCTTTTTCTCCTGGAGATCCTGGTGGATTCCTTCTGCGGGCATGGCAGGTGTTGGAGTGCTGAGTGGTGGGGAGTACTCCAAGTGTCATGGGAAGACTCAAACATCCAACATGTGATTTTAGCGCCCCACCCCTTGGGCAGTAGTCAGTTTTGCCAACCCCTAGGTACACTTCTGGCTAAGCTGATGGACACAAAACAGGACATGCCAATAAGTTAGGGTCAACAGTCAGTGCCTATGGCTCTCATGGGGGGGGGGGTTGTTGCTGTTGCTATTTACTTGTATTGTGTTTGTAAGAAAAACACTGGGGCCTAATTTGAATAGTAGAGTGCTTGGTATCTGGTGGGCGGGGCTTGTGTGTTTTGCTCTGGAATCAGCCCCTCCCTTCGGTGTGTGTGTTCCGTTATGTTCCGTTAAGAATGCTGGTTAAGAGGAACCAAATGTTACATGGAATGTCTATACTATAGCACCACTTCATGAAATCACCCAGTTCACCCTCCATAATTGCCAGGATTGTGGGAAAAGAAATATGCTTGCAAAGCTTTGTTCCTCCCCAAACCTAGAAGCCAACAGTTAATGAACCAGTATTTGGGACCAGGATATTTGAAGGACCATTTTCCCTCCACAAATTTGCCTCTCCTCCCTTACAATCATTAGAGGGATTCCTCACTGTCCCTTGCCTTCAAAAGCGTGGCTGATTAGGACACAGGACAGGGTCTTTGCAGCTGTGGTGCTGATGCTGTGGAGTGCCTTTCCTCAGAAGTTTCACTGGCTCTCACACTTGTGGCCTTCCTGCAAATGGCCAACATATTCTTATTTGTCCAGAGTACTATGAAGGAACTATGAAGAAGACTCAAGACCAAGTACACACAGCTAGTACCCCATCCTTTGAACAGATACTCACCTTAATGAAATTCAAAAGATCATAGACAATTGGAATAAATGACACAACTCTCTTGTCCACAGCTGCTGTCAGCCAGGTGGCCCAGCCACGCTACAACAAAGAGATAAAGCATAAAGATGCAGAGATATGCAGTTCCCACTGGAGAGCCCAAACATGGCATATACAGGTGAAATGGGGATGAGCATGCATAGGGTTAATTCTGGTGTATCGAAAATCCAATACAGCACAGACCTGCAGTTCATATCTACCTTGGAAATACCAGTCAATGTGAACTTTGTGATCTTCACTGTTCCACCAGATTCTTTCAGCAGGAAATCTGTTATTGTGTCCATGCCTCGCACAGCTGCCTGCACACAACAGAAGAGGATTGTAGTCTCTGGAGTTGATCCCTGAATACGCTTATCTCAAACAGGAGATTTGGCAACCAAGATTCATCTTCCTAATATCATTACTAACAAAATCTATCTTCATAAATTGAAACCACTGTGATAGTTTCAAATTTCCTTTCTAAGGCTGCAATCCTAGATATGCTTACCTGGGAGTAAGTCCATTGAACTCCATGTATCTTACTTCTGTGCAAACATATATAGGAATGCGTTACAATTCATCTCATCTTGTATTTTGTTCTTGTTCCAGAATATCTTAATGGGAAACAATATTTGTCCATACAGACCGTGTACCAGGAATAGAAAACAACTAATTTACCTGCTCCAAAAAGTAGGTGAAAACCTCAAGGAGATATCCTTAATCCAAATACATTCAAATGCCACCAGCCCCCAGCCCCAGCCTTCTCTTCCATGGACCCATTCCTCTGCTGCCATGCCCCTGCCTTCATGCCATGTCCCCTATATGCAACTGCCACCTTTCCCACAGGCGTACCTCTCCACAGGTGTGGGCACACACATACTACCACTACTGCAGGGTGCAGTACGTTGGAGGTGGCAGCATGTGGTGTACTCTTTGCACCTCACCTGTTTCTAGGTTCTGTGATTTGCAAGCTTATAGGTGTGTGTGTGTGTGTGTGTGTGTGTGTGTGTGTGTGTGTGTGTATACGTATATAAGGGGTATGTGGTTTGCAAAACTTACAGTAGTTCTGCCAGCTTTAAGGGGTTTCTGGAAAGAACAAAGAACATTTTTCCAGAATGATAGCAGCATGTGCAGAAAGCCAGAGTTACCTTGACCATTGGAAACTGAATTAGCCCGTGAGGTTGCTCACTCTCGCCATTCATGAATTTCCACCACGTACAATAAACCGCAGCATTTTCAGTGCTGTTCTTGCACATTTGCAAAGGGATTGTCTGGAAGCAAAATAAAAGAAAGATGAATGGGTTTTTGGTTGAAGCATCCCATCTGGACCCCTAGAACAGCCTGACAGGTCAGCCTTAGTTCACAGAGAGGGGCACCAGGTGAAAAAGGAAGGGAATTAGCTATCACTCCAGCAAGGCAAGGCATCTGTTTAGGTTAGTTGATGGATGGGTTGTTCTGCTTAACGGAGCAGGGATCAGTATGCCAAATATATTGCCAAACCTATCCAACAGAAATCCTCTCCCCTCTCTCCGCTGCAAATACCAACAAAATCCTGCATGTCTTTCATTTACACACACATTTGGGCTAAACTGCCTACAGTAACCATGATTGCAAATTGTTGAGCCACCAAACACAACATTTAAGAAAAGGTATGCGGCGCTCATCTCGCTTTCAGGCAGAGGGAGCAGGCATTTATCCACAGACAGTTTTCCGGGTCATGTGGCCAGCATGACTAAACTGTTTCTGGTGCAACAGAACACCATGATGGAAACCAGAGCACATGGAAATGCCGTTTACCTTCCAGCCACAGCGGTCCCTATTTATCTACTTGCATTGGCGTGTTTTCGAACTGCTAGGTTGGCAGAAGATGGGACAGAGCCCCACCAACAGATTTGAACCGCTGACCTTCTGATAAGCAAGTCCAAGAGGCTCAGTGGTTTAGACCACAGCGCCACCCGCGTCCCTACAACATTTAAGAACAGAAGTCCTGGTAAGGCAGGCCAGGATTGTTCAACTCATAGAGATAAAGAGGCACAGTTGCCCCATGTACAACCCACTGGGAATGCAGTAGGAGTCCATGGATCCAGTATGTATCTGGGGAACAGGCTCCTGCTGCTCTCACCTTCACCTTCTCTAAGGAGATGAGCACCTCATGACTTGGCTCCCACATTTTAATTCTAGTATTTTGAACCACTTCTACGAAAGAGATGGTTAATTCTTCACGATTATGAAATGTAATTTGCTTATGAAGAAAGGTTATCAGACACTCTGCAGATTTCTGCTAGATTTTGCTTTGAGAAAGTAAACACTTCCCTCATTAGAGTGAAATTGGGGGAAGAGAATCTGTAATGGAAGTTTCCAGTGAGAAACTGTGACAGCCACACCTGTTTCCCCAGTTCCACCCACCCAACTGACTCCTGACTCCTACACGAGTTTGAAAATGATTGTGGGAAGTTCCCAGCATGGCTAAGATTACCTTGTAGGTGATTGGCTGGTTTGGAATCTGCCCCAAAAGAGCTGCACAGCTTCGGAGACAAAACAAAATATTAGTCAACAGGAGTAAACATCATTTGTGATCAACAGGCAATGAGGTCAAAGAGACCAGAGTCAATAGCTCTGGGCAGCTTTGGAGCAATCATAAGATTTACTAAAATCAAGGAAGAGACAGAGAATTCAAGAAATAGTACCTTTCTTCTTACTTATTGGGGGGGCTGAGAGGAAGATGAACTAAGATGTCACTGTGGCGCATAGAGAACCTGGCCTTCTGACCATTTTTGTTTCTGGCTGCTTTATTAGTGAGAACTCAGTACGGTATTTCCTCCTCCAATAACATTCACAGGTTGCAAATATACAACACCTCTAGTACATGTGGGATAACGAACATATTTAAGTCTAATTAATGAATGAAAGGGTTAATACCATAGAGCAATCTCCCTGTCAGGCTTAGCTATGCTCACTTCACCTTGGGAGGAAGTAGGTATTCAAGGCTACCTCAGAAACTCAGCATGTGAAGAGGTTTGAGCTGGTTGCTCAAGCTCAGACAACACAGCTCTCATCAGCCACTCTTGAGTTCTTATACCCAGTGCTTTTTTTCTGGGGGGACGCAGGGGAATGCATACCCCTAAACATTTTGGCCTCATTGAGGGGCAGTATTTCAATATGAGCAGGAAAATGAGAGCATCCCTAAACTTTTTAAACACTTGTTTTACGTCTGGATTTGCAGGACACTGCAAAGCACCTCAGGAGCTGCCCATGCCCATACAAATCCTGCTTTGCTTCAGATAAGCCCCAAATCATTCTGAGGCATTCCACCTCAGCTCAAGCGTTGTCCAAAAATGATGTGCAACCCTAATTCTAACCCTCATTCCCCACCAGGAAAAGTATTTTCTACACAACCTCCCTCCATCAAGACTGTCTACCTCACTGTTCTCCATTCTTGTAGGGCTGCTAATTCCCTTAACAGTCTTAACAGAGCAGAGCTGGTGAAATATTCATTGCTCAGAGATCCAGCCAATTACTTACGACCCAGTGGATTTTGCTAGATTGATGAGCTCATCAACACTCAAATCTGTGGAAGTATTAGATGCATCATTTCCGCCTTTCCCAATCATCAGCAAACATGAGTCCTTCAGTTTTTGTTCCTTTGACACAGCAATGATCAGCTCATGCCACCAAATTGGGTTAGTCAATTCAGACTCTGAAAAGAGATAAACAGAATCTATTCATCTGGGAATGAGGCCTCCACTTTCCCCTTGAAATACATTTTCCACTCAGGAGGCATAATGAATATTTATCTAGTAGTAGAAAATTAACAAAGTAGAAAGAGAGTGTAAGAAAGAATTGGCACAAAGAAGTTAAAGGAAGGACACTGGACTCTCCTTGACACAGATCAAATCACTTAGGGCAGTGATGGAGAACTTGTAGCTCTCCAGATGCTGTTGAACTCCAGCTCCCACAAGCCCAAACCAGCCACTGGTCAGGGTTGATGAGAATTCAGCAACATCTGCTGGGCCACAGGTTCCCCAACCCTGAATTAATCCAACATCTTCCCATTCCAGGTGCTGTTAACTTCTGTCAGCACCAGGGGGTGGGGGCAGAAATTAAATTCTGGTGCCATTTAAGGGCAAAACTTTGAAATGCATTCTTTCTGAAACATTATGAGAACCAAAACACAGCGATCCTTTGAAATTTGCATGCATCCAAATGTTGCAGTACAATTATCCAATCAACCAATGTTTACAGAAAATGGATTTATTAGGGGAATGAGTGCATAGCAATTATTGCATCAATGAAAATAACATACAAAAATGTATTATATTGAGTGAAATTGCTTGGGAGAAATTGGCACTACAATACTGAACAATTTTCATGAGGAATTTCTTTTTTAAAATATCACAGATAGCTGCAGAAATGTGGAAAGCTTAATTTAAGATTGGAGAAAAGAGAAGCCGAAAGAACTGAAATGGACATATCCATTCCTAATCACCACCTCTCACCCTCCAAGTTGAAATCCACACACACACAAAAACCATTTTCTTTGTGAAGAATTGTAGTAAGGGTATTTTTTACAAATTCATTCACCACTCACAGGGCACCCTGTCTGCAATAAAAAATTGGTATTTCTCTTGTTTATAGCATCATTCTATCCTACTTGCCACTAAGGTAAAGGTACCCCTGCCCGTACGGGCCAGTCTTGACAGACTCTGGGGTTGTGCGCCCATCTCACTCAAGAGGCCGGGGGCCAGCGCTGTCCGCAGACACTTCCGGGTCACGTGGCCAGCGTGACAAGCTGCATCTGGCGAGCCAGCGCAGCACACGGAACGCCGTTTACCTTCCCGCTGGTAAGCGGTCCCTATTTATCTACTTGCACCTGGGGGTGCTTTCGAACTGCTAGGTTGGCAGGCGCTGGAACCGAGCAACGGGAGCGCACTCCGCCGCAGGGATTCGAACCGCCGACCTTTCGATTGGCAAGCCCTAGGTGCTGAGGCTTTTACCCACAGCGCCACCCACTATGATGAGCAAAAAAAGGTGAGAGAGTTTTTTAAGCAGGGATGGGGGAATCTGTCAGCTTTGGTATCCCTGGCTCTCATTTTTTAAAATGTCCAGTTCAGTTGTCCACATTTCCACAGCAGTGTGTGTGTGTGTGTGTGTGTGTGTGTGTGTGTGTGTGTAGTTGGGATACTTCCGGGGAGACGGGGGCATCAGGCAGGCCCCTAGGTGGCTCCAGCCACTGGCCGGCAGCCGGACGATCACCGGTCTCCCTTAGAACAGCATTAAACAGCGACACAAGCCTCAGATACCTTTAGAGACTTGGCACGCTCTATCAGCAGAGTGAATAAATCTTCTCAAAACGGAAGTGGCGGACAGAGATATGTGTAACCATTATTTACAGGCGATTACTCAGCATAGTTCAGGAACAAAGGAAAAACATGTCTGCTTCCCTTCATGTCCAGCAAACAGCCTTATAGCAAAAACAATATACAAACGGAAGTTCCCAGCAAGCCTGTGCTGGAAGTAAACAGGCATGTGACACACAAAAGTCATGCCTGTTCCTTTTAAGGTGGAACAGAACTATATCCTAACATATATATCCCCATGCATTTTAATGTACATTTGACCTAACATGGAAATTTTTGTACGCAATTTTGCCTAATCTACACATTTTTGCAAAACAATGTCTCCTAATGAAATGCATTCTTGTGTGTGATCTTGACTACAATGTATTCTTTTTTTTTCATATTACTTGGCTGAATAATGGCATTGGAGAAATGTGAATTTCAAAGGATGGCTACGATTCAGTTTTCATATGGCTTTGGGAATTGCAAATTAGGTAGGCTGATCTCCAAGTGCGAACTGAATCTAATTTCCCACCCATCCATGGTCATAAGTCATCTGGGAAGTGAGTTGTCCCTGCAGGATCACTTTAAAAGGGGGGGGGGATGCACCCCTCCACACCTGTCCTGAGCAGAAAGTTAATGCAAACAAATGGTAGTCCCATTGGCTGAGTTAGGTTCAAAGAAGAGCCTGTATCTGCATTAGACCTGGGAAGTATTTCAATATATCGTTCCAAACTGGTTTTGAAGTCCACATCATGTTAATGGTTTCATAATATGTTACCTGGCAACATATCATGAATCATGATATGTGTTGTGTGTGCATGCTATGCAAACTTCATAATTTTGGGGAAATCATGTAGCCAGCCTTCTTAGTGACAGATCCTGAAGCTGAGGCTCCAATACTTTGGCCACCTCATGAGAAGAGAAGACTCCCTGGAAAAGACCCTGGTGTTGGGAAAGATGGAGGGCACAAGGAGAAGGGGACGACAGAGGACAAGATGGTTGGACAGTGTTCTCGAAGCTACCAGCATGAGTCTGACCAAACTGAGGGAGGCAGTGGAAGACAGGAGTGCCTGGCGTGCTCTGGTCCATGGGGTCATAAAGAGTCGGACACGACTAAATGACTAAACAACAACAGCAGCCTTCTTAGTGCTTCTGCTGCCTCCTGCAGCGGCAGCGGATGACTCACAAGAGCAGGTGGAGCAGCCAACAAAAATCACTTCACCATGTGCTTCTTTTGATTCTGCAGCGAGCCCGGGCTGAGCTCTGTTGCTTCCTGCCAGTGCGGTGAATCGCAAGTGCAGGTGACGAAAACAGCAAGCCAGCAGAAACTTATCAGATGCCACAAGGTGCTTCTTGCTTAAGTAGGTTAGTAGCCATCCTGCCAGGCTGGTAGGTGTGGTGTACGGAAATGGTGGTCTGAGCTGGCTCCAGGCTTCTTGCTGGGAACCCCTTTCCCCATTCCTTACTCCCATGAAAACAGTGGGGTTGTTTTCTTCAAAGAACCACAAACAAAAAACCTTTCCCTGATTTTTGTTTTGTTTTATTTTTAACACATTTTTATTAAAGATTTATTGTTTAAGCCTCTTTACTCTCTTTCCCCTTCTGCATGTGTGTGACACATTTGTCTTCCCTTCCTGGTGTTCCTTTACTGCCTGTCCGAGGCTGGCTCTGGGCTTCTTGTTGAGAAAGAGCCCTTTCCCCCGTGTAAAGTAAGGCGTTGCTGGTTCACCTTAAATAGCTTCTCTCATATAAAAAAGGGGGGTTGGTTTAATTTAAAGGATGCTACCTTTGCGCTTCCTTGCCTTCCCTTCCTCCCTTTGATAAAAAGGGAGAGATTGGTGGGATGGGGGCTTTTTGGGGAGGGCTGTCTGTGTTGCAATAGAGGGAAATGGAGGAGGGAGATTTAACAGTGGCTGCCTTATATGCTGAAATGGGAGACTGGGTAGTTGTTGTGAGGTGAGAATGATGGGGAAGGTGATTCTTGGTAACTGAATTCAATGGGGCTTACTCCCAGGAAAGTAGAAGTGTAGTTGAACTGAGTGCATAGAATTGCAGTATTGCACTTGGCCCTCTGAGAGGGGAAGCAGATGTGACTTGACACTAGGAAATTGCTTAAACTCCTCTTTAATTAATTGAAAATAGATTAAATTGTTAACCACATTCAAGTTTAATTAAAAATTTTACTAAATCATCTATTTTCTTAAATTTTAAATTTGCCCCTAAAACTGCATAAGAACATTGATATATTATCCAGAAATCTTTAATGGTTTAGTTGAAGCATGCTATCATTGAGTTAATTTTCATACGCATCACATTTAGAAAAATATTTTTTGTTCAATATTTTCCCAGTTTATTTGTATTCACTATGAATCATCACTGTACTTTGGATTGTCCTGAACACCACCATTTGGTAGCTGTGCCCCAAACCAAAACTTCTCTTTGGGTGCATTTTGGCTTCCCTGCTGATGAAAATGACTGTGTGGTGATTGATAATATCATCATTTATTAGTTTTGGACTCCTAGTAGCAGTTGCCAGGACATTACCCTGTTGGCCTCCACATCGTTCCAGCCTTATTTCAGACATTGTGATATATTGGTGATATATTGTGTTGTTGAAACCCTGATATTGCCCAGCCCTGTTGATGGGGGAACAGTTGGGGTGGGGTGTCACCTTCACAGCAAGGACCTTCATACCCCCTAGATTCCTTGGTGGGTAAATGGCATTCCGCCCCATCACCACCTCTGCTAGTTCTTCTGGGTATTCAGAATCTCCTTCACACCCATTCAAGTTTTCCATCGACTTACATTGGGAGAAAGATAAGGCTGCGTCCACCATGTTGCTGAGTGGAGGAAGAATCCTCCCATAAATGGCCCCTTGGGGTAACACTGAGTATGTTACTTCCCCCCGCTGTTTCTAGGGATCCAGCCTTTCTCATCTGTGCAAACTAATGTAAGGATCACTCTGTCTATAGAGACAGCTGCAAAGAGGCATGTGCACGTAGCCATTGTAGGAGTGCAAATATCCAGAGTGTGGGGTCAGGTGGGATTACTATGAGGAATTATAAAATATGCATCAAGCCATTGTGTCCACGATGAATGCATTGTGTTGACTGGGTTTAATTCATTGACAATAATTTCTGAATCCCACAACCCTGTTCATCTCTGGCCATTTTCACTACTGCCCATTTCTCTTTCTTGACAAGTCACGTATGCAGCCCAGTTGCTTCCAGTTGCTTCGCCAGGCAGGCATCCTGGACCATCAAAGATAGTGGGCAAGCTTCTTTGATGTAGCTTTTCTGATATGTTAATCTCAGGATGTTGATTTTAGGGCCTGAAAATAGTTTCACAGGAAGGTGATAAAGATGCCTATCTCCTTGCCATCCTTCCATCCTCTCCTGTTTACTCCTGTTTATGATCTCCGGAGTTTCTCTAGTCCTCTTTTATTTACTCTCAGATTATATATGCATGCTCAGAGTAGTCTTTGTAGTTAAAAGAATTTCTTTTGATCTGACTTTGTTCCCACGTGGGGTTTGTTGAAATGCCCAGAAGAAATCTGATTGGTTCTTACGAACACTCTGTAAAAAGCTCTTTTGTGAATAAAACGACCTGGGCCGGAGGGTGGACAGAGATTATTATACGCACCCTTACCAGAGTCTTGCTGGTTCAAGCCTCTGTGTGTCTTCTTATTAATCAGAGTTCAATCCTTCCTTTGCTTTGGGGACGCCTCAAGCCATCACCAAAATTACATCCCTTCCCCTGTCAAACATTCCTCACATTTTTCTCAAATACACATGAAGAAACAACGCCTTTCCCAACTATATATGGTAACTTTTCAGTTCTTGAGAGTAAAAAGGAGGATGAAACATACAATACTGTTTATGCATTTTCTGTTTGGACCCATGGCCTTGCTTTTTTTGCTCCATAACTGATTCAGTTTCCCCCAGAAGGTAGGAAGAAGCAGTGGTTTGGATCCCTTTCATAACTAGCCACGGCAGACCACAGGACTAGTGCTTACTGCCCCTCATGTTTCTTCGCTTCCCACAGAGGGAATCACACCCACCCAGCAGCCTCCTCAACGGCCTAGCCTCCCTCCCTCCCACCCCTGCACCCCCTCAAAGGAAAAGAGCAGTGAGGAGATTGATTCTACTCTCACCATTCAGCCACTTCAGGGAGGTCATGTTGAGCGTATAGACAGTGGCACCCCACTTCTCCTCCTTCTTCATCAGGGTGTATCTATAGTGAGGGTCATACTGCTTCACGTAGACATCCAGGGCCTTCTGCTCCACCATCCGTCCAGAGGGCAGGCAGGCAGCCAAGAGAAGGAGCGCAGCATACATAGTCAAGCAGGTACCTTGGCCTTGAAAGAGGCGTGTGACTGTGTCCAAGTGTCAGGAGTTGTCCTGCTTCAGATCACAGTTGCTACCAGCGGGTGGAAAAACCCTGCTTTCCTCTAGAGCAGTTCTCTCCATAAACATTGTCAGATGTTTCCTCCTTATTTATAATGATCCCTTATCAGGGAGGGTCCTGGTTAAGATGGGTGAGGTAGCATTTAAGCAGACTGATTCAAATCATGCAGAGGAGGAAGTGTGCTAGTTACTGTACTCTTCACTGGCCTCTTGCCGCAAAGCACCCTCCAACTCATCAATTCAGGTTGGAGCCGTTGGCTGCTCTGTTCCACTTGCACCATGGGTTTGCCCCCCACCTAAGCACGTTTCGGGGGGGGGAGCATTTCGGCATTGTAGCATGGCAGCTCCCATTTTACAGTTCAAAGTTGGCTATTTGGATGGAAGAGGAAAAGTTTTAAAACTTTATTTGGCAGCAAGTACTTCCTACCCTCTGTAGTTGTGGTACAGAACAAGAGTGCAATCTCCCTCTCCTATGGTTTCCCAGTAGACCAGACATATATTCCCTCATAGCCTGTACACAGCCAGCATGACTAGCAGCCCTGGACAGTCAAGGATTACTCAGGGATTTGACTAATTCCTTTACAAAGCCATCTTCACACCATCCACAATCTTTATATGTCTTTTTGAGGTGTGGTGAGTGGCCAAAACTGTCTAGATTTGTACGGGACTATGATCAATTTCAGTTTTGATCCCTTTCATAACAATCCTTGCCATAGAATTCACTTCTTCAACAGCTACAACAGATCTAGTCAATATTTTAACTGAGGGGTTTTTTTCCTCATTAAGATTTTTATTAATTTTTTCATGATTTTATACAGTAAGATATAGAAAACAAATGTAAATAAAATAGAAAAATGTAAATAAAATATAAAAACAGCTACAAAAAGTTTCAAAAAATGAGTATGGAGTGCTATCTTAAGGGTTCTTCTAAACAGTTGTTTACCACAGCTTTAATACCTCTTTCTTTTTTATTCTGCCATTTCAAACATATATGTTAAGGGGAATGTAAATTGAGTATAAAAAGCTTTGTGGAGAATGCAAAAGTGAGTGATCCATGAAGAAAGGATTGTGCACATCTACAAAAACAGCTACAAAAAGTAAAAACGGAGTAGAGTCCTCTCTTGAGGCTAGTTCTTAACTGAGAACTAGTTTCTATGATATAGAAAACTGTGTGTGGAATATCTATCTCTTGTTCAGGAGCGCGCAATCTGCAACCATCTCTACAGCATACTTTCCTACAGAGCCCACTGCCTTTTGCCCCAGCTGACACAACATATTCTCAGTTTCACTAACATCTTTTTTAGGAGCTGGGGACCCTGATATTACAATATCATGTTAGGACTTTTCATAATTGGATGTACTCAACTCAAACTTCTACAAGCATTTCCAATCCAATCTCCAACTGCCCTGCATTTCCCCAGAAGACAAGGAGATTCAGGTTCTTTCCCAGTGTGAGCTTTCTGTCCTCATTCTGGTCCCGAAAAAATATTGCGCCAATTAAGATATTTCATATGAAATGTTTGCATTGCCAGATTCTTTCTATACACAGGTGTTGCCTCAGACTGACAGAGATGCCAGTGAATGTTGCTATTGCTGTTATTTGGAAATGAATATGTAATTACTTGAGGAAGAGATTTGCAGCGATGCTGGGAAGAGCTTCTGCCTTTGCCAGGAAGGGGTGGAGAACTAGAATGTAAACAGCGCCATGGGCAAAATCTGGTAGTGGTTCAAAGTGGCTGCCAAGCTGTAGGTGTAAGTTCATGTAAAAAAAAAAAGGAAGGCATTCCTGGGTGAGGCAGAGAGAGCTCCAGGATGAAGGCCCAGGACACTGGCCTGCCATAATTCCCTGACTGCAAACCAACAGATGCAGCTGGCTTATTCTGAGTTATGGCACTGGTCTATCTCAGCTCATTCTCTCCATTTTGACTAGCAGCAGCTTTCCAAATTGTTGAGTCAAGAGTGACTCCTCCCAGTTCAGCCCTTTCCTACAGGAAGTCTTTCAGACTGGAGGTCCCAAGTGACAGACCTGGGGGCTGCTGCATTAAAATATGCCCAGTTCTCAACTGGCCATTATAACTTTAAAAACTAGTACCTGAGCTTGTTCATTTCCTCCTTCCTTCCTTTTCCCTTTTCCTTTTATAGTGGTACCTTGGGTTACATACGCTTAAGGTTACAGACGCTTCAGGTTACAGACTCTGCTAACCCAGAAATAGTGCTTCAGGTTAAGAACTTTGCTTCAGGATGAGAACAGAAATCGTGCTCCGGCGGCGCGGCAGCAGCAGGAGGCCCCATTAGCTAAAGTGGTGCTTCAGGTTAAGAACAGTTTCAGGTTAAGTACGGACCTCCGGAACGAATTAAGTACTTAACCCAAGGTACACTGTACGTCATCTACTTTTGGTTGTTTTTGATTGATCTGTGAAACTGCTCTGGACCCTCAAGCCTAGGGGTCAAATGTGGACAAACCCCTCAGGATTCTTTGTAACCTTGGCATCTTCTCCAGGCCAAACCTCACAAAGGCCCTGCTGTGCACCCTCCATGAGTCATTTTGCCTGTCCAGAAGGTGTCCTTGCAATGTGATAACTTCTTGCTTGCCTGAAGGAAGTGTACAATGAGTACACATCCATGCAATGCGTTGGTGGGTAAACTGCAGGCCTCTAGATGTCACTGGACTACATCTCCCATCATCCTTCACTCTTGGCCCTGCTGGAACTGACGGGAGCTGAAGCTGCAACCTAGCTCAGTTGGCAGAGCAGAAGACTCTTAATCTCAGGGTCAAGGGTTTGAGCCCCATGTTGGGTGAAAGATTCCTGTATTGTAGGGGATTGAAGACCCTCGGGATTCCTTCCAACTCTCCAACTCTTCCAACATTATTAAAAACTAGTTTAAATAATTAACCCTATTAAGAGCATCATTAAAAATCTTAAAACAATTTAAAAGCGCAGTAGAAAAGGGGGGGTACCCTCAGAAACCCTGCCAAACGTATGTTGGCCCAAAGGCCAGTTGGAACAAAAAACAAATATTGAAATGTTTTTGAGACACGGGCTGCATTTGAAGTACTTGTGTGAGTGTTAACACTTCCCAACAAACTTGTAACAATTACCTCAATTGCTTTTGTTGTGCTACATTGCTAATGTGTAACAGAGACTTGGTTGGACATGGCAGATCAGCATGTTCTTGCCACAGCTTGTCTGCCAGGTTTCTCTTACACACAGCAACCCAAGTCTTGTGGGCGGGGAGGCAGTTGCAGTGATTTTTAGGAGGTCATTAGCTTGCACCAGGCATCCTATTGGGGAGAGGCAGTTTTCTGAGTGCACGTTCTGGAAGTTGGGCAATAGGGGCAGTGCAGGATTCCTGCATCCTTGGTGCAGCAGCAGGACTAACCTTCCTGCAGTTTCCCTGCCTGAGCTGCTTCAGGTCATGGTGGATGTTTTCCTAGAGACACCTAGCTTGGTTGTCATGGGGGATTTTAACATCCATGCTGACACAACCTTACAACGGGCCACTCGGGACTTCTTGGAAAGCATGGCCTCCATGGGGCTGTCCTTGAATAAGTTTGGCCCAACTCATAGTTGCGGACATGCCTTAGACCTGGTGTTCATCTCTATGGATGTGGGTGATCTGACACTAAGTAAAAGCGAAACAAAAGAAGTGTCATGGTCGAATCACTTCCTGGTGCAAATGGACTTCTCCACGACCCTTCCTCTCTGCAGGGAGGTGGGACTGATTCAGATGGTCCACCCCTGCCACGTAATGGATCCAAATGGTTTCCAGAGGGTGGTAGGGGCTGTCTTATCCCATGTCAATGGCCCTCAGCTGATTCCCTGGTAGCCTGCTAGAATGCAGGTTAACCAGGGCTATCGACTGTCTGGCTCTGAAGCACCCTCTCCGATTACATGGAGCCTGGATGGCCCCATGGTTTACCCCAGAGCTGAGGGCAATGAAACAATCGCTGAGACAGCTAGAGCACTAGTGGAAGAAAACTCATTCTGAATCAGACCTAAAACGGGTTAGAGCTCAACTTCGAGCCTACCAAGTGGTGATAGTGGCAGCAAAGAGGAACTTCTTCACTGCCTTCATTGCATCTGCAAAGAACAGCACCAGGAGACTCTTTCAGGTGGTTCATAATCCTAACCAAACCACTGTCAGCATTGGGGCCTGGTGAGGACCACAAGATCTCCTGCAATAATTTTGTTTTTTGCACTCAGATTCGGAAAGAGGTAGACTCTACCATGGGAGTAGGACCGGGGCAAGAGAGGGCTAGAGCCCTGTCTAGCCAAGTTGCATGGGATCAATTCCAATCTGTTACCTCTGAGGATATGGACAGGCTCCTTGGACGAGTGAAACCGACCACCTGTCTACTTGAGCCTTGCCTATCCTGGCTCATAAAAGCGAGCCGGGAAGGGCTGGGTGATGGGCTCCGCAGTGTGGTGAATGCTTCCCTCTGTGAGGGAGTCTTCCCAGACCTGCTTAAAGAAGTAGTCATCAAACTGTTTCTTTGAAAAAACATATTTGGACCTGGCCACTATGGCCAACTATTGCCCGGTCTCAAATCTTCCATTCTTGGGGAAGCTGGTTAAGCAGGTGGTCGCTGAACAACTCCAGGCACACCTGGAAAATGCGGATTATTTGGATCCCTTCCAATTGAGAGTCAGGCCCCATCATGGGACTGAAACTGCCTTGGTCGTACTGGTCAATGATCTCTGGCAGGCTAGGGACAAAGGTGAATGCTGTTTCCTGGTTCTGCTGGATATCTCAGCGGCTTTTGATTCCATTGATCATCCTTCTGGACCATCTAGAGGAGTTGGGAGCTGGGGCCACATAGCCTCCAAGAAACAACCTTGTGTTCTATGTCTCTAGTGCAGAAATGTGCAATCTGCAAATCTCACATGGGCCACAACATACCTGCTCAGCTGACGAACACCCACCCCCACCAGCATCCCAGCAGCAGAAGAAGATTTTGGATTTGATATCCCGCTTTATCACTCCCCTTCAGGAGTCTCAAAGCGGCTAACATTCTCCTTTCCCTTCCTCCCCCACAACAAACACTCTGTGAGGTGAGTGAGGCTGAGAGACTTCAGAGAAGTGTGACTGGCCCAACGTCACCCAGCAGCTGCATGTGGAGGAGTGGAGACGCGAACCCGGTTCACCAGATTACGAGTCCACCGCTCTTAACCACTACACCACACTGGCTTGGGGTGAAGCTTGAGCAAAGCTTGGGGGAAAGCTTGAGGTGAATCAACATTGGGATTGGAGGGGAGGGAAGAGTTAAGCAGCTGAGGAAGGGAAAAGAGGGCTGGGAGAGAAAGGGTATGAAGTACAGATGTGGTACCACTCAATCCTCCGAAAATCAGTGGGAGACTGTATGTTATGTGATGGTATACCTGGATGGCAAACTTTTGGTATGCCTGATTGTTTGGGCTAGCAATTAGTCATGCACAAAAAATCTGAAGTGTTCTGCTTTTGCCAGAGTTTTACTGTGTTCCTGGGACTCAATGTAATTTTCACTCATTTGGGAATCTCATATCATATTGAATTTCCTCCTTGCAATACACATATGCCTTCAAAACACAAGAAAATGTCACCAAATGCACAAATGCCAGAAACAAGCTATATTTGATAATGGAGGGGGAAACAGCAAAATGGGAATAGGACAATGGAAACCCCTGCAGGTGATATTAAGGCATATTCGTGTTTTTAGTACTGTATCCCCATTTAGCAGAATGGATTCTAAAGGCAGGTGATGATAGCTAGCCAAAGAAGTTAAGCTGTTGGTCCGTGCCTTGTGCAGAATTTGAATTCAATCACTTTACATGACAGTTGTAATTAATTACTTAGATCAGAGAATATTTAATCCCATTATGAGGTTAAACTGTCTTAAAAGTAAGATAAGGAATTGTACTGTTTGCATAAAATGATCAGAAACTAGTACAGAGTTTCACTGAAGACTTATAAAGCATAGCTATATACTTTATTATGATCCAGGGCACTGGGAATCAAAAAGGCACACTTTCCTGTGTCATATTTACTTGTTCATCATTCTATAGAACCAGCCCCTTCCTCTCATGTCTGATATTCTTCACACATCCACCCTACGCATTCCCCTTTCCCCATTGCCACAGCATCTGCTCCTTGGTTAGGTCTTCTGATCCTGAGTGACACCCCTGCACCTATTTCATTTCAGTTTAAGTGGGACCTGTCTGCTTTCTCTGCGTGAGGTTCCTTCTCTGTCCACCCGCTTCTCCGCGTGGTTTTCCAATGCCTCTTATTGTTGCACGGATTTTAAAGTACCAGTGACCCAATCAAATTGTGTCCAAGAATTGACAGACGCAGCAGTGGAGAAAAAGAAAGTGATGTTTATTGCTGAGCAATAACAGACCCAGTGGAATCGTTTCCAGAGACGGGGCACCCCAGATCTAGTGCCCTGAGGCTTTATACCTGAGTACATACATGACCTAATCGAATACAATCACATACGGCAGCAAAAATAAAACCAATGAGCGCATTCAAGCCTTGCCCCTGATCGTACAAAGATTTCCCTCCCAACTTCTGCTTTCTTCAGTCTGTACATCAGTCCGACTTTTCCCCTGGTTTATGGTAAGAAAGGAGAAAGGAAACCTAAAGAGAAAGGAACTGTATTTGGCCGTTTCACTGTTGATAACGTCTCCTACGCAACATCTATTATACAGGGACATATATGTTTTAGCTTGCTTGGGACCCTGGCTGGACAGAAGGAAAGTGACAGCACATCAGATTTATTGCTTCCCCCCTTTTGTTGGCGAGGCATTTGAGGACATAAGAAGAACAAGGGGAGAGAAGTGGGGCAGAGGTCGATTTGGATTTTCCAAAACTAAGCATTTTGCTTTTAGCTGTGCAGAAGCCTTCATTGTTCAAGCATGGATTATGTAAAAACATCATAAATATATATGGTTATATATGGATATGTGGATAACTGATTATATGGAAAGCATAAAGGTAAAATTCATCCAGGTGGGCCTGCTTCATTATGTCTTCCCTCTTATGTCTTCCCTCAGCAACAGGAGCCACATTTTCTCTGCAGGGTTTCACACCAGCTTCCCATAGCATCCTTCTCCCTTGCAGTCTGCACATGGAAAAGTGTCTGGGATGATTTGAACCTCTGAGGTGAAAACATGCTTATCGTTCTCAGGTCCTTTGAAAGTTACCTGGAAAAGAAATGGCAGTTCTGCTCAATACAGTGGCACCTCGGGTTACATACACTTCAGGTTACATACGCTTCAGGTTACAGACTCCGCTAACCCAAAAATAGTACCTTGGGTTAAGAACTTTGCTTCAGGATGAAAACAGAAATCATGCTCTGGCGGCGCAGCGGCAGCAGGTTAGCTAAAGTGGTGCTTCAGGTTAAGAACAGTTTCAGGTTAAGAACGGACCTCCGGAATGAATTAAGTACTTAACCCGAGGTACCACTGTATGTTCCTTTGCAGAGAGCTGAATGGAGCAGGATTAGGAGTTTATAGCACAGAGCTATCAAAGAAATGATGGATGCATCTTACTGCAGATTTTAGAAGCAGCGCTGAATTGCAGAATACTTTGTGCCTATTTATACAGTTGCACGACAGTCTTGGAGCACTTAGTTTCAGTTAATATTAAAGGGAATCTAAGTTCAACAGTTAATGTACATAAAACCCGACATTGTGCACATTCAGCAGCCTTCATGGAAAATGTGCAGCCCGTGTTTCTAAGGAAAAAGCTGTGCAAGAATGAGTCAAATACTCAACTAGAGATTATATTTACCTCAATAAAGAAACCCTTCCATCCAAGTAATGGCTTTGACAATTCTGCTTTATAAACACCTGTTCCCTGCAAAGAGATAAGACAGAAGAAGGTGCTGAGAAGCGAACATGTAATATTAAGAAATTATAGAATGTTCATTAGTGTGAATTTGAAGAAGAATGAGCTGAGGTTCCTGGTTTGTGTCTTCCAAGGATAGGGAAGAGGGAACAGTGGTGGAGGATGGCCACAGATAACATAGCCTTTCTTTCCAGGTGACCTTAAACCACTCTACATATTTCCAAGGGCTCTGACATCCAACCTGCTTTGTTACATAGAGTAGAATAGGTTCTCACTCCTGCCTTAGATAATTCAGCTGTCTCTAGCTGGCCCTTGGGATTATCTCCAGGACACCCAAAAAAACCAAAACCCACACCTCTCACCAGCTGTGCTTTCCTCCCCACTTGGAATGTTTCCCCCTGACTGGAATGTGTCCTTGAATTCTGATAATGCTTCTTGCTTGCTTCGATGGAGGATAGAGAAAGATGTGCGAGTGTGAAGAAACTAGGCTACTGCACAATGGTAGAATTCACATTGATTGCTCTGTTGACTTTTGCCTCTGACCCTGTGGCTTTCTGTCAGAAAGAGGTTCCTCACCCCTACTATGCGTGTAGAGACATACTCCCCACCACATTAGGGAGCCCTACTCCCTAGCATGGGTGATTTTACAACTGCAACATAAAGACAATGTTCTTCTGCTAGGTGCAGGGGAATGTTTTGGGTAACTCAGACAGTGAAGGAATCCCATTTTATTTATTGGTTTGATTTATTTCTTACCGATTCATTCAATTAATGTCCCACCCTTCCTCCTAAAGGAGCTCAGGGACTCTCCAGAATGGCCCTTCTGTCCACATGCTTACTGGTGAACATTAGGTTCTGCTCATCCAAAATGAAGTACCAGCTGTGGCCTTTCTGGTGCCTGTTGTCATCACCCTTCGCAACCAACAGGTTTCTGTGACACACACCACACAGAAAACCTAAATGAATGTGCTGATTTGCAAATCTGCAAATATTAAATATCTTGAACAGAAGTCCAACTTTAAAGGAAGACATTTATTTCCCATGAATGGCTTTCGTGTTTGTCTGTGTCTTTAGGACCCTTGACATCCTCAGCTTTGTGAAGAAACTAAGGAAATTCTAATCCTCTTACCACTTTAACAACATTGCAATCAATCCAAAGTGCAGGATTCACAATAATAAGGGAAAGCCTAAGTTGCCTGAAGTCTCGCCTGAGAATGAGAAGGGAAAGAAGAGATGTGGCCTGAGCACAGAATAAATTGTTTTGTGGAGAAAAGTACTATCAACAATATATATATTTTTAGTTCACTGTTTGCGGCACAAGTAATCATGTTATTTATGGAAATTAAAGTTACTGCTTATTATACAAGGTTACCCACCCATCAGGATGGTTCTCTAATACAGTCAACCTGATCCAAAAGGTTCCAGAGTATCCATAATAACCAACTCAGTGATTCCTTTTGAATCTTTGTTAGTAGGATTTCTGGGGGGTGGGGGGCGGAGTACAGGGCTCCGCCTGCACTTTAAATATAAAGCAATAGCATACTTTAAACACCAATACTCTCTCCTGTAATAACCCTGGGGGCCATTGTTTGTTAAGAGATCCCCATTGCCCTCACAGAGCTAGACTTTTCAAAGTGCTTTAACCATCAGTCTCTTTTCCGGGAAATTCTGGGAATTGTAACTCTGTGAAGGGAATATGGATCTCCTAACAACTCCCAGGACATTTAACAAACTACAATCCCCAGGATTCCTTGCCTGGGCTGTGTGTGGAGCCATTACAGTGGTACCTTGGGTTACAAACACTTCGGGTTACAAACAGTACCTCGGGTTAAGAACTTTGCCCCAGGATGAGAACAGAAATCACGTGGCAATGGTGCGACGGCATCTGGAGGCCCCATTAGCTAAAGTGGTACCTCAGGTTAAGAACGGTTTCAGGTTAAGAATGGACCTCCGGAACGAATTAAGTTCGTAACCCGAAGCACCACTGTACTGTTTAAGTTGGTATGATGCTGTTTTAAATGTGCAGCGCAGATGAGACCTAGAAGTTTGCGGAGCTGCTCTCTGCTGACTCATAGAAGCCAGTGGCTTGCTTGCTTCCTTTCAGGAAAATTTAGTAAGCTTTAAGAAAGACACCACCTCAGGGGCTTTTTTTGTATGTAATGTTGACTTTGTATATTACAGTGGTACCGCGGGTTACATACGCTTCAGGTTACATACGCTTCAGGTTACAGACTCCGCTAACCCAGAAATAGTGCTTCAGGTTAAGAACTTTGCTTCAGGATGAGAACAGAAATCGTGCTCCGGCGGCACGGCAGCAGCGGGAGGCCCCATTAGCTAAAGTGGTGCTTCAGGTTAAGTACAGTTTCAGGTTAAGTACTGACCTCCTGAACGAATTAAGTACTTAACCCGAGGTACCACTGTACTCCATATATTAATGAATTATATAAGATATATCTGAAAGAAGCCTACTTGTTGGTGAGCCATGTGTCAGAAAAGAAACATCTAGTTTTTAAAGGCTCCTGATCTGTGGAGAGAGAGATGATGCCTTTTCCATTTGCCTAGAAAAAGAGAAAATAGCACAGAATTATCAAGTCTTCCTCCAGTTATCACCCATTCCTATTATCCTCCCAAACAGGAGGTGCAGAAAACAAATTTGTTTCCACAGCATATTTAATTCAGCAGCAATCATTGCTTTAACTGGCTGTGTCATGCAATGCCATATGTGAGATCAAACCAAATAGTTGCCACATACATAAAGGAAATGGAGAACCTTGAAGTTTTGCTTGTGTTTTCAGGCTACGGCCATATTCACCCTACATTTTTAGGTGTACAGTGAATATTTCTTCAATCATATGACTAAAAATGCAATGCTGGAATGAGACAAATGTGTGAATTGTGCATGTATACTCATCAGGGCCAGGAGTAACTGCAGCTGCATGTGAAGTGTTTATTCCTCGCAAACTGAGAAAAAAATAATCAAAAACATCACACAAATGCACCAATACTTATCAGTACCATTCTCACCTGGCCTTTTTTCCCCTGCACTGAACCACTATGTCTGTGTTAAATCACTATGACTAACTTTAATATTTTAAAGAGTGGATACACTTTTAAAAACTAGAGTGATCAGCATCTCCTTCTTTTTGCCTGTATTATGGTTCAGTATATGGAGAATGTTTGGAATGTAGCACTTATTACAAATTGAGAGCCAGTATCACACCGTGGCCAGATTGCTAGATTTAAATCAGGAAGATGCACTTCCAAATTCCTGCCCTGTTTAAGGAATGAGATTTAGGTTGGCCCCTTAATTACACAGCATCTCTGCCTCGCAAAAGGAGCAAACAGATCTCCATCACATTTATGCACACTAATCTATACATATAGGGGAAACCTGTGTGCCTGCTCAGTCTGTTATTTGGGTTTTAAATGTAAGTGGGTGAATCAAGGCCCCGAACCCTTTCTTCTTGGGTTTCTTCTTTATCTTAAAATGGCACTTGACCCAAGCTCTCCAGATAGAGGACACCAGCAAACCAAAAATAGGACTGCCTTCTCTAAAATTGGGCACAGGGACCCCTTAGTGATCTCGAGCCATTCTGTCTCTCCCTCCTCGCTTCCTCTCCCTCTTTCTTGTGGGGAGATCTGTGCTCAGATTTCTCATTTTAAAAAAAACAAAACAAACAAAACAAACCACAAATGCAGCCTGGAAGGGGAGGCAATTTTTAAAAAATTGTGTTAATGAATGTTTTGCCAACACGTTCCCGTCGCACGATTTCCACAATGAAAATCTCTTTCAAAACTGCTTATTGAAAAGCAATCATTCAGATGTCCTGCACCTGTGGGGCTTAAAAGCAGATGGGCTAGTGTGATTTCCATTCATGAGAACAGCCCGGTGAGAAATGATTTAGCTGCCTGCGCAGAGCATCACAACACCCATTGAAATCAATCCCACTGCACAGTTGTGTTTACGTCTTCTCAATGGCAACAATGCCCACATACAGGAAATACACAAAGCGAGATCCTCCCACAGTTTTCTCTTTGCCCATCATCCAAATGTATCTCACCAAGCTGTTGTAAGGATAAATGCTGGAAGATCTACACTCCCCTCAGTCTTCTTGAAGGAAGATGCTCTATCAGCTGAGCTATCCCAGTTATTGTTCCCATCGCACAATTTCCACAATGAAAATCTCTTTCAAAACTGCTTATTGAAAAGCATACAGTTATTATCCCACATACAGTTATTGTTGCCTGATGACCGTCTACTCTATTCTGAACTTAAAAATGGAAAGTGTAATGCTGGTGGTCAACAAAACAGGTTTAAAGACTGTCTCAAGGCAAATCTTTAAAAAAATGTAGTATAAACACTGACAACTGGGAAATACTGGCCTGCGAGCACTCCAGTTGGAGAACAGACTTTACCAAAAGTGTCATGGGCTTTGAAGACACTCGAACTCAGGACACAAGGGAGAAACATGCTAAGAGGAAGGCATGCTTGGCACATCCACACCGTGATCAACTCCCACCCAGAAACCAAGGTCCCCACTGTGGAAGGACGTGTGGATCCAGAATTGGCTTCCACAGTCACTTACGGACTCATTGTTAAAACCGTGTTTATGGAAGACAATCTTACTCATCTACGAGCGATTGCCAAAGAAGATTGTTCTCATCATTTACTGGTAAAAGACAATATTAAGCAAGGCCTGTTTGCATATAATCATAACAATCAGTATTTCTTTATCGTTAGTATTTTATTTTATTTCAAAATTCAAAGTTACATTTTGTCACCCAACAGTTGTAATCCTATTCTACATTATTAAGGACTTCCTGTTCACCCATCCTTGATGTTTATAACCAAGATTGCAGCCAAAAGAATTTTTAAATTCTGATAGCTTCTTAGGAATCTTGAGCTCGACCGAGTATCCTTAGTGAAGGACCACACTTAATTTCCGTCTCTTAGGGACAACATGGATTCATGGCTTGGTCTAGATTACAGAACAAACTTCACGACTGATTCTTGTCAATTGGTACGTAAAAGAAGACATGTATTCCTCACCTCAGACCTGTTCCAAGAAATTTGAGGCATGGTCAAATTCTGCATGGTGCTGAGATAAAAGGCTCTACACGATTCAAGGATAGATGCTCTATTCCATGGTAATAATGTTATAGCGTGATTAGTGTTCGGGATGAATCTGCAGTGCAACAGAGAGGTTTTTACAAAAATACCTTCCTTGCAATAGTCTAAGGTAAAGCAATGACATGTTTCTTCTAATCACAGAAATTTGACTTTTCAGAGTTTTTCCTCCTTGGAAAGAATGCACACATATAAATATACAAAGAAAAAATCATTGCATCATCATTCAAAGCCTATGTGAATTGTGCAGCAAAGATCTGCAGCTTTCTTCACTGGCACTATTGTTCATATTACACAAGTGGGTTCACACAACAGCTGAGGCTCTGCTGTGCTTTCTCAGTATTGTCTCTCATCTGGGGCTCAAGCCATCTGGTCATTGCCTGTAACCAGAGGAATGATCTCATTGCCTCGAAAAGGACAGTCTGGTAATCTTTTGCAGCATGAACTCACCGGATATATTTCTTTCCTGGTAGCTCATCAAAGAAATAGTACGAGTCATCAGGCAGGAAGAAGTCATCTCCTGTTGATAAGATCATGAGCAGGGTCCTATTTTGGTATCGTTCTTTATATTCTGAGGATGGAAAATTTAATGTTAGTTTAATGGGCAACACATGCAGTTCTCAAGTTGCTGCTCTGCTTATTTACATCATCAAAGGCTGGTAAGATTGGAAAACAAGAGAAATGGAGTAAAGATCACAAATCCCTAAAGAGCTGTAAACATTCTTTGGACAGGTGGGAACAAAAATAGAACTGGAAAACATGTTTAAAAGCCTTATTGTGGCAAACTAAGCCCATATTATTTTATTGTGGGGGCCCATGGCCCCTAGGAGTTGGCTCCTATGTCACAAACTCATAGTCTTCAGCCAGGATTTTACAGCTTGCTGCTATGCCTCAGATGAGGAAGGTCCTAGTTTATAGGATTGAGGGAAGGTTTCCAAAAGGAAAGTGGAAAAGGGGAGAGGACTTGATCTGGTTGACCCATTTCTTATCCCACTGCACGCCGACATATTTTCAGTGTTCTCCCTCTGCAAATATTTCAACGTTTTCACATATTTTTACAAGAAACAACAATCACTATTCAACAACCCCCTAATCCTCACTCCACAGGAACACCAAATGGCCCTTTAATTAAATGGATGCCATGCTCTTCAATGTATCTTACATGCATTATAAGGTAAAGGTAAAGGGACCCCTGACCATTAGGTCCAGTCGTGACCGACTCTGGGGTTGCGGCGCTCATTTCACTTTATTGGCCGAGGGAGCCAGCGTACAGCTTCTGGGTCATGTGGCCTGCATGACTAAGCCACTTCTGGCGAACCAGAGCAGCGCACGGAAACGCCGTTTACCTTCCCGCCAGAGCGGTACCTATTTATCTACTTGCACTTTGACGTGCTTTTGAACTGCTAGGTTGGCAGGAGCAGGGACAGAGCAACGGGAGCTCACCCCGTCGTGGGGATTCGAACCGCCGACCTTCTGATCAGCAAGCCCTAGGCTCTGTGGTTTAACCCACAGCGCCACCCGCGTCCCACATGCATTATAGTGCCACCAAAATTCCCTGGGGCTGCCCTTTCCCACTTATCCAATCCTTTCTTCTGCTACCATCTGATTCACCAGAGAAATCTGAGATGGTAGGAATTGCTCACCAAACGGATCAACATGTGAAGTTAATTCCTGGAACCGTGGGGTGTCCAACTGCCGAGTTAGATTCATGACATAGAAATGATACAATGCAAAGCCCCAGCCACAGTATGATCGGTATTCATGATGCCAGTTCTGTAGCAAAGAAGTCACAAATGAATTCTATGTGCACATAGCAAGTGTCATATATTAAGAACCTGAAGTTCTATAGTATGGAGGACAAGATTTATTCAACTCTTTATAGCAGGGCTAGGCTCAGAGGCATACCTAGGGTCCCTTGTGCCCTTGTCAAGGAGCTATATTGGTGCCTCTCCCCAAAAAAATCTCAGAAGCAGGCGAGGTTGCCTGGATAGGAGGAAGGTGCCTTCTTAGGACTAGACAGGGCACCCGCACTGCTCTCTGCCTGGAAGCCGCTCCAGGTGTAGGGCGTTCCAGGTGTTGTGGGAGGACTCCAACACCTGATAGGTTATTTGGTTTGGTTTCACCTACCCCTAGGTACACTTCTGACTAAGATGATAAACACAAAACAAAACATGCCAATAAGTTATCCCTATCATACTGCCAACAGTCAGTACCTATGGCTTTTTTGGTTATTTACTTAGGTTTCAACATCACATTTGTGAGTTCAGTTTTGCAGCTTGAGGGGAAGCTTAGATAGGCTAGTTTTAGCCTTTTAGTTTAAGTAATCCAGAATGTGTTAAGGCAGACTAGATGTTCCTGCTATTTCCCCCTTTTGTCCCCCTTAAGACAACAATCACATAAACAGTATTGTAAAACGTAAAAATAATATTCACTCAGAATACTTGTTGAAGAGTATCAGATACAGCAGCTTTGTTCAGGCAGGCTTAAAATGGTAATTCAGTTACTAAGACATACTTAATGTCTAGCTTAAAATGTAGTCTGATCTTAGAGCTCAGACTAAACAGATGTTTTCACATTGCTGGCAGAATGGAAAGAAATGGAGAGGAGGGTGTGCCCAGGCAGGTCGGAGAATATATAACTATGCCCTCCCCATGTCAGGGCACAGTGGGGGTATCTCTCACAGAGTTCTTTCTGGTAAGTTTACAGGAAAATTCTGTGAATTTCAGCATGTCTTGCAAAACATTAATTATTGATTTGACTGCATTTTAAATATTCTACACTTTGTCCCTCCCCAGCCTCATAACCAAACAGCTGTTAACCAACCAATATTTGGGGCCAGGATATTTGAAGGACCATTTTCCCTCCACAAATTTGCCCCCCTCCCCCTTACAATCATTGGAGGGATTCCTCACTGTCCCTTGCCTTCAAAAGCATGGCTGATTAGGACACATGACAGGGTCTTTGCAGCAGTGGTGCTGAGGCTGTGGAGTGCCCTTCCTCAGAAGTTTCACTGGCTCTCACACTTGTGGCCTGCCTGCAAATGGCCAACATATTCTTATTTGTCCAGAATACTATGAAGGAACTATGAAGAAGACTCAAGACTAAGTACACACAGCTAGTACACCATCCTTTGAACAGATACTCACCTTAACAATATTCAAAAGATCATAGATAATTGGAATAAATGACTCAACTCTCTTGTCCACAGCTGCTACCAGCCAGGTGGCCCAGCCACGCTGCAATAAAGACATAAAGCAAAAAGATGCAGAGGTATTCAGTTCCCACTGGAGAGCCCAAACATGGCATGTACAGGGGAAATGGGGATGAGCATGCATAGGGCTAATTCTGGTGTGCCGGAAATCCAATACAGCACAGACCTGCAGTTCATACCTACCTTGGAAAGACCAGCCACTGTGAACTTTGTGATATTCATCATTCCACCGGATTCTTTCAGCAGAAAATCTGCTACGGTGTCCATGCCACGCACAGCTGCCTGCACACAAGAGAAGTGGATTATAGTCTCTAGAATTTGAAGGAGATGCCTTTTCAGGCTTTTTTCTTTGTCTTTTTCTACTTTTTTATTGTTGGTATGCTTTTTCTTTCCCTCTTATTTTCTTTTCTCTAATTTTTTGTAGATTTGATGTATATGTATGTATGTATGTATGTATATTTTATATATGTATGAATTTGAAGGAGATGCTTGCATTGGGTTTGACTATATCATTCTATCAGCATGGCATAATTTAAGTGCCCTCAAAAGGTGTTTCATCTTCATGACTTTAATATTCATTATGATTATTTATTAAATTTGTTCGCTGCTTTATCTTGCCCAGAGCAACGCAAAACGACTTAAAGGCAAACAGACAATAAACCCCACATAGATACAAGAGGAAAGAGAAATACATTAAAAACATCCCACCCACTTCTAAAAGGCCCTGGATAGTTTAAGGCCAAAGGCCTGGTTATAGAGGAAAGCTTTTGCCTGGCACCTGTAGTGAAGGCGCCAGGCAAGTCTCTCTGGGGAGAGAATTCCACAAATGAGGAGCCACTGCAAAAAGGCTCATTCTTGTGTTGCCAGCCTGCAGACCTCTTGTTCCAAAATCTCAATGGGAGATTGTAGCAGCAGAAAACAACTAATTTACCTGCTCCCAAAAGATAACTGAGGGACGCGGGTGGTGCTGTGGGTTAAACCACAGAGCCTAGGACTTGCTGATCAGAAGGTCGGCGATTTGAATCCCCGCCACAGGGTGAGCTCCCGTTGCTCGGTCCCTGCTCCTGCCAACCTAGCAGTTCGAAAGCATGTCAAAGTGCAAGTAGATAAATAGGTACTGCTCCGGCAGGAAGGTAAACGGTGTTTCTGTGCGCTGCTCTGGTTCGCCAGAAGCGGCTTAGTCATGCTGGCCACGTGACCCGGAAGCTGTACGCCGGCTCCCTCAGCCAATAAAGTGAGATGAGCGCCGCAACCCCAGAGTCGGTCACGACTGGACCTAATGGTCAGGGGTCCCTTTACCTTAAAAGATAACTAGAATTTACTTAGCCATTCTGTAAAGGTGAAAACCTCAAGGGGGTATCCTTAATCCAAATACATTCAAATGCCACCATGCCCCTGCTCTAACATTCTCCTCCATGGGCCCATACATCCTCTGCCATGCCTCCTCTAGGCAACCACTACAAGTGCACCCCTGCATGGGCAAGTGGACACACACACACACACAACCACCACCACCACCACTGCAGAGGGCATGGGCATGTGGGAGCAGTGCACCTGGAGCATAGGAGGTGAGGTGCATCTGCAGAGGAGAAGGCACGGCCACGCCAGAGACACCAATGGCATAGTCTTTGCGTCCAAACCTGTGGCCTGAGTCCGCCATCTCACCTCGCTTCATGGGTGGACCACCTCTGCTGGATTCTGCGATGCGCAAGCTGGTTTTAAAAAGTGAAAGATATGTGCTCTGCAAATGTTACAGTAACTCTGCCAGAGTTAAAGAACATTTCCCAGAAGGATGGCAGCATGTGCCTGGCAGCCAATACAGAGAGCCAGAGTTACCTTCACCATTGGAAACTGAATCAGCACGTGTGGAGGCTCACTCTCGTCGTTCATGAACTTCCACCACGAACAAACAAGTGCTGCATTTTCAATGCTGTTCTTGCACATTTGCAAAGGGATTGTCTAGAAGCAAAATAAGAGAAAGATGAGTATGTTTTTGGTTGAGGCATCCCATCTGGACCCCTAGTACAGCCTGAGAGGTCTGACTTAGTTCACAGAGAGGGGCACCAGGTGAAATAGGAAGGGAATTAGCTATCACTTGGACAACGTACCGGTAAGTTCAGTTCTGTTGATGGATGGGCTGTTCTGTTTAATGTTGCCAAACCTGTCCAACAGACGATATCTCCCCTACCCCCACAAAAAATCCTGCATTTCTTTCATTTACACATATATTTGGACTAATCAGTCCTCAGTAACCATGACTGCGAATTGAAGAGGCACCAAACACAACCTTTAGGAACAGAGGTCTGGTAAGGCAGTGTCAAGTGGCTTTCAACAAGCCAGGTCATTCACAGGGCAGACACAGACATGGAAGGCAATCAGCTTTTTATTAGCAGAAAATGACAACATAGCAATGTTCCTGGTTCATCTTAGCTCAGTGGAGGTGTTGAAACAAAGCTCTAGGCATGCCCTTCCCCCGCTGGCCTTTTACTCTGGACCCCACCCAAGCAGATAAAGGTGGTGTTGAAGGGATAAGCTCCTCCTCTGGGCCTGTCTGGCCCATTGCTCAGCAATGTGCATGACACTTCTCCAGTGGGCAGGGGAGAAGAATCAACAGGACTGGGACTGTGCATGTACACTGTGACTCTCAGCCTCTAATCGTGTCCTGGAATGCCCTCCTTCTCCTGACCCCTCCCCTTTGATTGCTCAAGTCTCCTGCTTCTTTCAGCTCCCAGTTCATCCCTTCTGCTGATTGCTTCTTGGTGTCCCACCACCAGTCTCTGGCCCCTACGGCATCATCTGCAGAGCCCTCCCTGGAGGGCTCTTGGGTGGGTGGCTACCAGCTCTCCTCCTCATCCAACCAGGCTCTGCCATCCACAGGCCAGGATTGTTAAACTCCTAGTGATAAGGAGGCACAGTTGCCCCATGTACAACCCACTGGGAATGCAGTGGGAATCCATGGCTCCAGTATGTATCTGGGGAACATGCTCCTGCTGCTCTCACCTTCACCTTCTCTAAGGAGGTGAGCCCCACATGACTAAGGAGGTGAGTCCCACATTTTAATTCTAGTATTTTGAACGACATCTATGAAAGAGATGGTTGAGTCTTCACATATTATGAAATATAATTAGCTTATACAGATAGGTTATTGGACACACTGCATATTTCTGCTCGATTTTGCTCTGAGACTTCCCTCAGAGTGAAATTGGGGAAAGAAAATCTGTAGTAGAAGTTTCCAATGGGAAAATGTGACAGCCACACCTGTTTTCCCATTTCCACCCAACCAACTGACTCCTGACTCCTACATGAGTTTGAAAGTCAGTGTGGGAAGTTCCCAGCATGGCTAAGATCCTAGAGCACGTACCTTGTAGGTGATTGGCTGGTTTCCAATCTGCCCCAAAAGTGCCGCACAGCTTCAGAGACAAAACAAAATATTAGTCAACAGCAGTAAATGCCGTGTGGGATCAACAGGCAATGATGCCAAAGAGACCAGAGTTAATAGCTCTGGGTAGCTTTGGAACAATCATGACTATGATTTTAACACTAAAATCAAGGCAAAGACAGAATTCAGGCAATATATCCAATCTTGTTTTAATTTATACTTATTTATTAGGGGGCTGGGGAAAAGATGAACTAGGATATGTCTTTGGAACATAGAGAAACTGTCTTGAATACAGTGAGCTGGATTAATTATCTTCAGTCCATTTTTGTTTCTGGCTGTTTTATTAGCTATAACTTTTTTTTTCTCCTGCAAAAACACTCACAGGTTGAAAAATACAGAATTTATTAATGTATGTGGGATACGCAACATATTTAAGTCTGATTAATGTATGAAGGGGTCAATACCACAGAGCAAACTGTTCTGCCACTTCCACTCACCATCGGAGGAACTAGGTATTCAAGGCTTTGTTCTCCCCCAGTCTACCTGAGAACCTCAATGTGTGAAGAGGTGTAAGCTGGTTGCTCCAGCTCAGACTACATCACTCTCATCAGCCACTCTTGAGTTCCTATACCAATAATTTGGGAACCACTATATAGCTGCCTCAAAGAAATCCTGCTTTGCTTCAGAGAAGCCCCAAATCATTCTGAGGTATTCCTCCTCAGCTGGAGGGTTGTCCAAGTTTGATTTACAACCCTCATTCCCCACCAGGAAAAGTATTTTCTTCAAGTATTTTCTGCCTTGCAGTTCTCTATCCTTGTAGGGTTGCTAATTCCCTTAACAGTCTTAACAGAGCACAGCAGAGATGGTGCCAAATTCATTGCTCAGAGGTCCCTCCAATTACTTACGACCCAGATGATTTTGCTAGATTGACAAGGTCATCAACACTCAAATCTCGTTTACTAGACAGGTCATCATTTCTTCCTATCCCAAGCATCAGGAAACACGAGTTATTCATTTTTCGTTCCTTTGACACAACGATGATCAGCTCATGCCACCAAATTGGGTTAGACAATTCAGACTCTGAAAAGGGATACACAGAATCTATTCATTGGGGGATTTGGCCTCCATTTCCCCTTTGAAATACATTTTCCACCCAGGAGGCGTATTTATTTATTTATATTTATTTATCTACGTAGTAGTAGAAAAGTAACAAAATGGAAACAGAGTGTAAGATAGTGTTTGGTATCATCATTCCATCTTACATGTGTGAGTGAGTTCACTGTGATGACATGGCTCAAGAAGTAGGCTATGTTAGTAAGCGGTGAGGAGGACAGTGTTAATGTTTTTTTCCTCTCTGAATGAAGAAGACATAGAAGTCTCAACGGAAAGCAGTGCAGCAGTAAATGGGCTCTCTGAATGGAAGAACAGATTGCAAGACTGAATGAGAAACCGGCATGGCCCAGTATAGCAAAGTACAGGCTGATTACAAAACTGGAAGTGCGAAAGATACAGGATTTGATTTAAAGCAAGAAGCTGCATTTTTCTAAGTGAAGCTGAGACTGTGCTTGGATAAGCATATGTTTTGTGAATGTGTGTGTGCATTCTTTTATCCTCTGTTCTTCAGGTAAAAACTTTTGAATATTTAAGGAATGTATTGACCATACTTTACAGTAGAACCCTGTGTTATGGATGGGATCTGTTCTGGAGACCCGTCGGTAACACGGAACTGATGCAAGCCAAAGCGCCATGTCTGCGCACATGCGTGGCACAATTTAGTACTTCTGCTCATGTGCAAAGCGCGATTTAGCACTTCTGTGCATGCACGAGTGGCGAAACCCGGTGTAACCCATTCCAGTACTTCCGGGTTGCTGCGGGACGCAACATGAAAACACATAACCTGAAGCAGACGCAACATGAGATATGACTATATGGGAGTCAGTCTTACATATGTTTTAGCTTCTTAGCTGTTAAATATTGCTAGTCTGCAACATCCTTACATCCCACAGTACAGATCACACCCACCCAGCAGCCACCTTCCCGGATTAGGCTCCCTGTGGAAATGTCTTCCTCTGTATTTCAAAACTGCTGCTCTCACCATTCAGCCACTTCAAGGAGGTCATGTTGAGGGTATAGATGCCCACATCAGGCCTGTCTTCCTTCTTTGTGACAGTGTAGTTGTAGTGAGGGTCATACTCCTTGACGTAGTCATCCAGGGCTTTCTGCATCCATCCAGAGGGCAGGCAGGCTGCCAGGAGGAGAAGAGAGAAAGCAGCATACATGGTCAAGCAGGTATAGTTCCCTTGAAAGAGGTACCTGACTTTGTTCAGCAGCACTTCTCCCACTTCAGATCACAGTTGCTCCCAGCAGGAAAGTTCTACAAGGCTTGGTGGTGTATGCCAATGCTTTCATCTAGAGCTGTTCTCTCCATGAATGTCACAACTTTCTCCATCATTTATACAAGTCTCGTAGCAGGGAGGGCCCTGAATCACATGGCCAAGACAGCATTTATGCAGATTGATCTAATGAGCACAGGAAGTAATTCTGCCAGTTATTCTTCATTGATTTCCAGTCACAAAGCACCCTCCCACTTATCCATTCAGGCCTGTAGCCAAACTTCCACAGTTTCACTTGGGACATTGGTTCACCTTCCCTTTGCACTTTTTGAAAAAGAGCTTTCGAAATGGTAAAATGACATCTTCCAGTTAACAACTCACAACTTGCTTTTTAGAACTGAGTGGGAGATGTTTTGAGAAACTAATTAGCAGCAAATGCTCCTCTTCATCTGAAGTGGTGGTAGTCCTGTCTCCCTTTACTTACTTGATCTGCTCAGCAGATCTCAGTGGAGAAGCTGGTATAATGTGGGCTGGTTTACTGACCGAACCCAAAGAGTGCTCACTAATTGTTCCTCGCCATCTTGGAAAAGAGTGACAAGTGGAGGGCCATAAGGTTCTGTCCTAGGCTCATTGTTGTTCAAATTTGCAGATGGCACCTACTGGGAGGGTTGCTAATGCTGCAGAAGACAGAATCGGGATTCAAGATGACAGATTGGAGAACTGGGCCGAAACTAATAAAATGAATTTAAATGGAGCAAATGTAAGGTTCTGCATTTATATAGAAAGAACCAGTTGTACTGGTCTTGCCAATAGTACGTGCGAAAAGAACCTAGAAGTCTTAGTAGACTACATGCTTAACATGAGTCTACAGCGTGATGCAGCAGCTGGTGTTACTCGACAGAAGTATAGGATCTCGATCAAAAGTAGTAATAGTACCACTCTATTCTGCCTTGGTCAGACCATGGCAGACTGTGTCCATTTCTCGGTGCCACAATTTAAGAAGGATACAGTGGTACCTCAGGTTACATACGCTTCAGGTTACATATGCTTCAGGTTACAGACTCCGCTAACCCAGAAATAATGCTTCAGGTTAAGAACTTTGCTTCAGGATGAGAACAGAAATCGTGCTCTGGTGGCGCAGTGGCAGCAGGAGGCCCCATTAGCTAAAGTGGTGCTTCAGGTTAAGAACAGTTTCAGGTTAAGTATGGACCTCCGGAACGAATTAAGTACTTAACCTGAGGTACCACTGTATTGACAAGCTGAAACGTGTGCAGAGGAAAGCGACCAAGATTATCAGGGTCTAGAAACCAAGCCATATGAGGAATAGTTGATGAAGTTGGGTATGTTTAGCCTGGAAAAGAGGAGACTGAGAGGAGATATCAGGCCTCCTCCTGCAGCTGCTGCCACCGCGGGAGGGCCAAAGAGACCTCAGCCTCTAGGAGTTGGCTCCTATGTGTGGGAGAGTTGTTTTGAACATTGTAAAATCTGAACATTTTAAATAAAATAAATGGAGATACAAGAAATATAGGTATCTTGACACTGCTTCTTCCCATTCATCTTCTGGTAAATTTCCCCTTCCATTTCCTTTTTTTGGGGGGGAGAGGGAAGTGGTGACAATTTCCTTCTTCATAACGAACCTCTCCAGCATTTGAGAGGGGGAGACTTTATGTGTCTCCTCTTCTTAACCTAGTAGGCAGTTTCGGTGCCGCTCTATCCCTTGAGCCACTGTCTCATCTCTGTGGTTCCTCCCCCTTCTGCTCCAGGTCCTCTAGCTTGTGCCTTACCCAGCATGTACCACAGCAGAAGAGAGTGTTGACAATAACAAACAGCAGTAGCAAGGGGGGGCAGGAATCCTTGGCTGTGTCACTTCTCTCCCCCAAGACCACGGGCGCCAAATATGGGGGGCCGTGAGTGTGGATATTTTCACCCCTTCCCATTGCAAGAATCTCCTGACAATGTTTTCAGAAAGGAGGGGGCAGAAACTGCTTTTCGCTTCTTCCGCTCCTGCCTGACTCTGTTGGAGTCTGAGTGTTATCTCTGTAAGTGATTAGATGGCTGAGTGAGAATTGTAACTGTTATGTACTTAAGTTCTCACCCTGGGCCAGCAGGGGGATACTGTAGAAAGTTTTCACTCAGGTCCGCATATGCAAATAAGGAATTTAAAGTGACGTTCAGTGATTGGATAGTTACAGAAAGTTGTTACTGTTGCTTTGTAGTTGAGCTCTATATAAGTAGGCTGGCTGAACCCTTCAGTTCAGTTCTGTTCTGGCCTGTGAATAAACAAGAGCTGTCTGAAGAATCACTGTGTCATCTAATATGTTCACCCACAACTTAACAGTAACACTCATGCAGTCCAGTAGCCTCTTTGAGTTTTTAGTTTGCAGTAGCTGTTAGACAATAAAGGAGTTATGCTTCAGAGCTTTCTTCCGTGTTATTCATACTCTGCTGAGTTTGGTGCTCACAATGGACAGTTGTGGGTCCAGTGCACTTAGACCTGCTTTCCAGGAGTGGAAGGTCTCTGGAAGTGCTCTCCAGTTCGCTGGCCCAGTCGGGGCAGAAGAAGTTGAGCCCAGTCGTTGGCATTGGCTCAAAGGCGTACTGACAGTGGGGGCCAATCCCCCCCCCCAATCCAAATCAGAGTGCCGGCCCCCCAACTTCTGTGACAGCTGTATGCGCATACTGCAGGGCATGCATGCATGGTACATTGACGTCATGTGGCCCCTGTACCCCTTCAGTAACGGGGGGGGGGGGCAAGGTGGCACATGTGTCTGGGAGTCGTACCACTGCTGACATCCTTCCCACTCCATCCTCCAGGTGGCAGTGCCTGAGGCTGCGCTGTGGAGCCACAGCGAAGGGGTGGAGCAGAGGGAGCTGGTCACTGAAGCTGCTCCACACTCAGCTCCATGCTTGGCTTTCTCCCCCCTCCTCAATTTTTTGGAACACTGGAGGGTGGCCTCCCCCCCCCCCCACAAAAATATTGAGGGAGGGGAGGCAAAAGAGCTTGGCCCGTAAGAGTTGGCAGCCCTGATCAGAGGTAGCCCTGATACAGGCTGGTTAGCCCAGTCTTGCATCTACTAGAATAAAGAAATATTCAATTATGAAGTGTGAGATGTTCTTGACAGAACCAAACAGCTCCACCTGGCTGATGAGGCGCCATGACAAATTTAAAATACAGAATTGCATTTACACCCTGTGAGATGTTACGGTAAATGGATTGGTTGTTACTGTAAATAAACCACGACTCCTGTGGTTTTGTTTGGTTTGGTTTAATTAGCTGTAATCTGACATGATGACTGAAATTGGATAAGTGCTGGGCATAAAGTAACTTCATTAAATGTTGTTTTCTGAAACTTTCCCTAATTTCCTCTTCTTGAACAGCTTTCTTGTTCAGTTGTTAGTTAGGCAATTTGGCCTTACTGTAAGGTGATTATACCATTGGCTGCCCTATGTTTTTCAGAAGTGCTGCCTAACAAACCTTCCCTCACCACACACACACACACACACACACACACACACACACACAATCTTTATTGGTGCCACCCCAGACAAGACCACAGAACAAACTGTCACAATACCCAAGGTTCTGGGACAATGCTCTTCCCACTCCCACACATTATTTCACATTTTTGGAAGCCTTGCCCTTCCCTGTCCCAACCTTATAACTGCATAACTGAGGAGGTCCACTTACTTCAGATTTTTCTCCTTTGATTGACATACAACTTCAAAACACAATGAAATGGCACCAAGTTAAAAAAAAACAAAAACCCTGTAAGAATACCTACCTGGCAAGAATCATATTATCTTTATCAAATGTGGAGATGTGAATAGTGACCTGGATAAACAAAAGGGTTGTATGGAGGGGGCCTCATTCAGGATTCACATTTAAAGAGTGCAGCATTTCAGGCCAGGCAGATAGATAGATAGATAGATAGATAGATAGATAGATAGATAGATAGAATTTTCGTTGATCCTAAAACCTGGGGATTATATTTTCTCCATCAATACAGATAACTTTGCTTCCCTTGCTTTGTTGCTTTTTAATATTTTATATTACCATGCCATTCTTTCTTCTGTCCTACCAACATGCTCTCTACAAACACTTTGCCTCACTGTGCTGAGACTTCCTTTGCATCCTCACCAATCCCACACACCCTCAACCCATCACCTAGCTTGTTTTAAGCATTTTTATGTCCACCCCTTCTACTGCCTGCTTTTCTGAGTGCTTCTCATGCCTCCTCTGGCTCAGGGGTGATTACAGCAGCAAGAGCTGGAGGGTGCTCCTCTCCCTTGCAATCTGCGCATAGATAAGTATCTGGGATGATGTGAACCTCTTATGTGAAAACATACTTGTTCCATCTGGCAAGCTGTGGTGCCTCTGCAGACGGAACAAGTAGAAGAGTGAGACGTTAAATCCCCTCTCCATCTATAATTTTTAATATTATTAAGATGACTACACACCTCTTCTCAGGAAAATTAGTAAACATGGGCCATTTAAATAATATCAGCATATAGCATAACTTTTTCTGAGAGGAAGAATAGTGTGTGAGTTTGGCTGGCTTGCTCATTGTGGCTTCGTACACACCGTTCATTCACCTGAAGGGCTGAAGATTTGCACCAGTGTGGGATGAGCAGGGCCAGCCCTAATATTAGCTAAACTGGGACACCTGTAGATACGGAAAGGCAGGAAGTGAGCAGTGCTATACAGTGGTACCTTGGGTTACATACGCTTCAGGTTACATATGCTTCAGGTTACAGACTCTGCTAACCCAGAAATAGTACCTCGGGTTAATAACTTTGCTTCAGGATGAGAACAGAAATTGTGCCGCGGCGGCGCGGCGGCAGCAGGAGGCCCCATTAGCTAAAGTGGTGCTTCAGGTTAAGAACAGTTTCAAGTTAAGAACGGACCTCCAGGACAAATTAAGTACTTAACCCGAGGTACCACTGTATCTGCTATGCATACAGTACTCTTACACAAGTCTCCATAGCCGGATGCTGACACTTACTTTATGAAAAATGCATCAAAACATTTCAATCCAAGCTAAGCAACACTTTATTTCTTTATCCAACCTAAGAAGCACTTTATTTGTCAATGATGTAATACCAGTTTGTGGTTGAATTACTTTTAGGACACCTTTAACAAATGCGAGGCATAAGGTGGCATAGCATCCTAGGACAGTGTTTTGAAACTAACACGAGCAAGAGAAGGACAGTTGGAGATTCACTTCTGCTTTGCAGCAACATTAATGTGAGGATTAGAGGGATTGTATCCATCTCATGACTAAAACCTGATGTGCCTTGGTGAGTACAAAACGCAACACAACGAAGTAGTCATACAAGCACCATAACTTTCTATTTTGACACCTTAATGGAAGCAGGTTCTACCAGTGTGTGGCAGTTGAGGGCTGATGTCACAAGAATCTTGTGGGAGTCATTGTTCCTCGACAGTTGAGTGACTTTCAGTTGGATGCCACCAAACCTGTTTGGTCAAAGCATAGACTTTGGTCAGAGAAAAGGTTGTAGTATCTTTTATTTTTTACAGTAATTTTTTTATTCGTTTTCCATTACAGTCCAATAATAGCCTCCTTATAACAATACCAATTTATAATGCAATTATTAATACCAATAGTTCAAATTCCGAACTATATGATTTCGATAAAATGCCTCCCCACCGTGTGCTAGATTTGATAGTTTGATGATTTTCCTTTTTTTCTGTGTTCCAGAATCTTATTAATTTCAGTTACAGTCCGGTCATAAAAATAATCGCTTATACAACAACTGCAATATTAATAAATTCTGTTCATGTTGACACATTAAGTGATTTATAAAGCTACAAGGGAGGAACTCAAAACTATGGGCTCAAACAAACAGGAGCTTAACCGTTTCCCTGCAGGCCATTTTCCCACTAAAAAAATCCCCTCCTGCAGCTGCCTTGCCACCTGCAGGGGAAATATATTGTGTGTACATATCTTAAACTGTAAAGGAATTTTAAAATCAGGTTGTGATACAGTGGGGGAAGAGCGGGTCTAAGGTTCAAAGGGGAGGGTTAAAAATGCCCAAGCCCTTGGCTGTGCCTAACTAGCTACAGTGGTACCTCGGGTTACATACGCTTCAGGTTACAGACTCCGCTAACCCAGAAATATTACCTCGGGTTAAGAACTTTGCTTCAGGATGAGAACAGAAATCGTGCTCCGGGGGCCTGGCGGCAGCGGGAGGCCCCATTAGCTAAAGTGGTGCTTCAGGTTAAGAACAGTTTCAGGTTAAGTACGGACCTCCGGAACGAATTAAGTACTTAACCTGAGGTACCACTGTACTTCTTTGCTGGACCAGGAAATGAGCCTTTTCTTTTTCTTTGTACCTTTCCTAGTGAAAACCCGCTCCTTAAAACTCAATTGGAGCAAATGGCAACCCACAGAAAACCTCAGTTGACATTTACTCTGATTGGGCGATAAAGAGAGGACTTTCCTGAGGGGAGCTCCAGAACAAAAGAAAGAAAGACAAAAAAAGGGGGTACTTGGGCACAGAGCTTTTAACTGCGGACTTGTGATTGGAAACAGTGGGGCAAAAAAGTTAAGTGCAAGCTCTCACTCTACGTTTCCCTCTTTTGTGGACTTTTTAGAAGGAATCTTCAACGCTATCCTGTCTACCATCTCTGCCTGTCAGCATATTGTCTTCCTTTCTTGGTGCTCCAAAATATGATCTACATCACTAACAAACTGGCAAGTGCACAGACTCTGCACCTGCCGAAAGCTAAACAATATATGACATTTATGTAGTATGTGATTTAATATTGTGTGTACGTGTGAGCATTTTAATGACGAACAATATTTGCAAAGGGATGGGTGATCAGGGTCAGGACTGCAGCGTTCAAGGAAGGGAAATTTAACCCCTTCCCTCTGCACTGTGGTCTCAGTGAGCCCTCCCTCGCCCCCCAAAAGCTACTATTTGGCACAAAAGGGAAGTTCCACTGGCACCAATGGAACCTTCTCTCCCAACCAAATATCAGAGGGGCAGGGTTTAAATGGGGTAACAGCACAGGAGAAAAGTAGTCCCCTCTTCCATATGTGGTTCTTATTGGGATTTGGGGGGGGGGTCGCCTCTGGTTGCTATTTGTAATTTTAAGAACCCCAAGAACATAAGCAATGTTAAAATCATGTTTCCCATCACATGCATGGCACTGCTATGGTCATTTAGGATGAAGACTTTAGCCCTGTACATGCAAAATATCTCCGTATAATCAACACATGGACAGGCAGTGGGTGAAGCCATGCCTACTGGCTCCCCATATTAAAATATATGGAGGTTTGGATCACAAGGTGAGGGGCGTTAGATGATGAGGGCTACGGATGTGATCCAGCTCCTGTCTGACCTTTGCTGATTATACACAGATGCGTCAGATGCAAAGAGCTTTTACATGCCCTATAATTAAGCTGTCATCTGCAATTAAACCCAAATAATCTTTCCCTGCCCCCATTCAGTTGCAATGAATTCCATAGTGCAGATATGTATGGGGAAGCTAGAAAGCTTAGTTCCCAACAGGTTGGATAGGTATTCTGAAACGTGTTGACAAGGATGTTTTCTTCTCAAGACAGGAAAGAAAGACTTTCCAGTTGGTTACCTGGTCAGGTTTTTTTCCTTTCAGGTGGTTTGCAACTGAGGAATCAAGATGGCGACTGACAAACGACTGGACTTCATAGAGAATTACTGCACTCTCTTTCTCCATGTTAAGCCTGACAAATGGACCAAGTTTGCAACCAGTGAGGAAGTCCACTCCATGCTCAATGAGTTCTATGAGAAGCACGATGTGACAGCACTGGTGATCACGCTCAATCCCACTGGACAACTAGTTCCTTGTCTTGGCTTCCCAGCCACACTGAAGAACAAAGGAATTTATTTCGTGAAAAAGAGGCGTGAAAATGTTAACAAAGAGAACTTTCTGGATTTACTCCTTGTTGGAGATCTCAGCCCCTCCCCTGTAGAGCAGATGATGGCTGTCGTGGAAGAGGTGGGCATCAAGTTTCTCTTAGCGGTCACTGAATGATATCTCTTTATAAAGAAACATATGAGAGCGTAGTCATAAGAGAGAATGGGATGTATAGTTAATTTAGCTCCTTATTTTGGTTCCAACAGGATTCTCAATCTTTCATGAAGTTGCAGACGAAACTGCTGTGATGTGATGGATCTATCCTTTTCCAGTGTTGGACAAAGCCAGTCAGGCTTTGGGTCTGGAAGTGAGAGATCCTTCTCCTTAAGCCCATCATATCACCTACAACTGCAATAATGTAAATTTTAAACATTCACCTCACACAGTTGTTGTGAGGGTAGAATTCCTTCTCTGATGCGTCTTTGAGAAACAGCAGGCTTGAAGTGTAATAAATAAATAAAGCCTACCAGCTCCTGATCGTTAGGAAATGCCCCAAGTGTAAAAATTGCATTGCCACATTACCCTGGTGTGAAGGTTTCTATGGGGCTGCTCGTGCGTAAGCAGGCAACTATCTCCCTGGCTGGGTGCGAACACCTGGCCTGGCTGCCTAAGTAAACCTTATCTGTCCGGACGCCACTCACCCGTGGCTGACTCAGTCGCTGGCAGAATCCGTCAGTGGGCGTTTCTTAAACTTCTTCCAGCAAAGAAGCTCCTTGACGCCTAGTCTCCTCCTACCCTCTCTGCGCGAAAGCCTTCTGCGCAAGGAGGGCGTGGGCAACGGAGGACCCCTACTCTCCCCGCTGGTCCCAGGCAAGGAGTCATGGGACCGCCTCGCCGCTTCCCCCATCTGCCCCCCTTCTCCACTGGTGCTACGCTGATTCTCTTCCCCAGAAGATGGGCTGCTTCTCCCGATCCCTGGACGCTCTCTGGAATCCCTCTGGCTTTTGCTCTCTCTGATGGCAGTTCCCTGACACCTGGCTATACTGGTTGATGATTAAATTCACCATATTCAAATTGTGCATTAAAAAACATTTAGGGTATGTCTGTGCCAGAGCCTTTCCTGGACTTGTCTGAACAACTGGTTCAGTCTGCACAAAATCCCTAATGTTCTCTCTAATTATGGTTCTGCCTCTTGTTGGTGTGGCAGAGTGTTACTCAGGATCCAGAGGCACTAATATTTTCCAGCGCTTTGGGACAGATGACATGATTAACATAGTCACTGGCAAGTTTATTATCCTCTTTGTAAATGCTCAAACCCAGCCCCTTGCTTTTCTTTGCACATGTTAAGCTATATAGGAAGCTGTCTTCCACCAGCTAAGAACTGCTTCCCACCTAGCCACAGCAATGCCTGCTCTGACTGGCAGCAGCTGTCCAGGCAGACATCACATCACCTGCTGCCTGGGATTGCTTTTACTGGAGGTGCAGGGAACTGAATGTGAGTAACCCAAAGAGCAGCACAGGAACATATGATGATGCAAGACAAAGACACAAACACAGAAGAATTGCAGCAAACAGCACTAACGTGGTCACTAATAATAATAATAATAGTAATAATAATAATACATTTTATTTATACCCCGACCTCCCCAGCCAGGGCAGCTAACAACCAATAATAAAAACAAGTTGATTAAAATACAATTTAAAAAACAAGATTAAAATACAACATTAAAACATTAGGATGCAGCCTCTTCACAGGAGGAGAAAGGAAAAAGAAAGAGGGGGAGGGAATCAAACTGATTCTAAGCCAAAGGCCAGGTGGAACAACTCTGTCTTACAGGCCCTGTGGAAAGAAATCAGATCCTGCAGGGCCCTGGTCTCATGAGACAGAGCGTTCCACCAGGCCGGAGCCAGTGTTGAGAAGGCCCTGGCTCTGGTTGAGGCTAATCTAACTTCCTTAGGGCCAGGGACCTCTAGGGTGTTGCTATTTATGGACCTTAAGGTCCTCCGTGGGGCATACCAGGAGAGGCGGTCCTGTAGGTATGAGGGTCCTAGGCCATGAAGGGCTTTAAAGGTCAAAACCAGCACCTTAAATCTGACCCTGTACTTCACCGGGAGCCAGTGCAGCTGGAAAAGCACTGGGTGAATATGCTCCCATGGCAGAGACCCTGTGAGGAGCCTCGCTGCAGCATTCTGCACCCGCTGTAGTTTCTGAGACAGCTTCAAGGGCAGCCCCACGTAGAGCGAATTACAGTAGTCAAGCCTGGAGGTGAGCATCACATGGCTCACTGTGGCCAGGTCGGGGCCTCCAGGTTTGCCCTGCCACCAGCTTCTCGTGGTCCCAGACTTACCACAACCTACTATCAAAGAGTGATTCCTGAGCATATTTGAGCACTGCAATGTTTTGGGACTGTGGCGGTGAGGGTTTGCCCATCTTTATAAAACTTGATATTTACAAAGCAGCCAACTCAACAAAAACTTTAAAAGGGGGAGAGGTACACAGGTATGGAGTTTGTTGCCCTTCTCAGCACTTTCTTTAGCTCAACAATATCGCCGTTGAGATGTGGCAAATATAACTTCTCCCAGTATTCCAAATGTGGTCACACCACAGATCTGTAGAAAGGCATTGCAATATTGGCAGTTTTGTTTTGGATCCCTTTCCTAAATATCCCTAGTGTAGGATTTGCCCTTTTCACAGCTTCTGCATGCTGGGCTGCCTGACAAAGCCTAACAGTGCAATTCTGTCCTCAAGTTATTCCAGCTGGGCAGGGCTAGGCTCACTGCCATGTTCCTGCACTGGTGAAAGGCAATACATTGAAATGGTGCATTACCATTGCACCAGTGTAATGTAATACTGATGTTATGATGGCATTGCAGTGGTGTGGTGGCTGTCAGAATCATAGGACCATGACTTCCAAAAAAGACGTTCCAGCTACTGGGGTGTTTAAAAAAAGAGGCTGGACTTTTCCAGAAAACTTTTAGATTTTATTAAAAATAATTCGATACAGTGTTGTGATCAGTAATGTTTGAAACAGAGCAATTATTTCCCTCTAGGTGGTCTATTCCTTATTTATGAAGCACGAAAACCTTGCTGGATGGCCTCAAGTGGTGGCTGATGATGTTATACGGGCAGCCCACAGACTGAAGAATGAGATGTTTGTGATGGGAGGAAAGATCAAAGGGAAAACACTGCTTCCTTTGCCAGACCACATAGATACCTTGGAGAGTTCAGTGGATATGTTTGACACGTGGGTGCCCTAAAATAATGTCTGCCAATGTCTATACTTCTTGTTGTCTTGTACATTGTGTATGTGCAGCATATGAAGAACCCATTATTTTCATTTATTTATTTTTTTAAAAGGCTACTCTCATCCCTAAGGGGCAATTACTTGCATGTATGTATTTGGCATGCCTCCATGCTGTGATCCTCAGAGATGCCAACCACCAAGGAAGAGCGATGGCCCAAACAAAGGGAAATACAAACGTTCCTGGTTGTAAAGGCACAGGCACCTAGGAGGGAATCCAAGGACCATTAGGCAGTGCTCCTGCAACTAAAGAGATCCTGGAACAATTTACTGAGTTTTATATTATAGCCGGGCTGGCTAGTAACTGAATGGAGCTCCCTTTATTAACTTTTAGTTCAGAGGTTCTTAACTTGTGGCCCATGGCACCTAGGAGGTCCACTTTTAAGGGGTCTGTGAACCAAGTGCAAAAAAACCCCAAACAATAAATTAAATAGTATGCAAAATTGTGTATGTGTTTATGTGCATTGGAAGGGATTCCATAGGTTTCCTCAGATTTTCAAAGGGGCCTGTGACCCCAAAGAGGTTAATAACCACTATGCAAGTTGTTTCTGGATGAGAAGTTAAAACTGTTTCCACCATACTGTCCTTTGTGGGTTCTTTCAGGCTTCCTAGAGCTGTGGACAGTACACTGTTACACTCCATTGAAACCATCATCATTGACTGGTCTCATCAGATACGAGATATCCTGAGCAAAGACTCAGCACAGCCTCTTCTGGATGGCTTGAACCCATTACCCAGAGTGGAATTTGATTTCTGGCACAGCCGGCAGGTTAACCTGCAGTGCATAAATGAACAGGTAAGTGGGAGTTTATGGGCACTTCATGAGACCTGGCTGCAAACCACCATATGGCCATGAAAACAAGTTGCTAAAGTTGGGGGTTTTGTGTTTTTGTTTCTCCCAGCTGTATGCCCCTCAGGTGAAAAAGATTGCTGATATTTTGGAGAGGGCAAAGAGCTGTTACTGGCCAGCACTCAGGAATGTTTTCAAGGACGTCTCTGCAGGTACTACCTCCTTTCTTAAAATAAATGACCGCCAGCAAGTTGTTTTGGGTCATATGTAACAAACGGCTTTCATGCCCCTCCTTAATTTATCTACTCTGTCATTTTTGTTTTATACAGGACTGAAGGAGGCTGATGATATTAACTTGTACTTGCAGCCACTGAAAGTTGTGTTGGAAGAAGTGGAACAAGCTGATTATCATCAGGTATATATATTACAGGGAGGAACTAACATTTGAAAATTAAAATAGGCCACCTTGCTTATGCATCACTGCTAAGACCCTCTTAAAAAATGAATTGCTAGCCATTTTTACTGCTACAATGGTGTATAAAAATATCTGGAGGGCAACAGTTTGGGCAGCCTTGGTGTATACATTTTGTCTGTCTTCCATGATACTTTACTGAGGCTTATATTCTATATAGCACTATGGTGAATGTTCTCCAAGAAGTCCATTGTTATCCAAAAAGTTCAAAAAAGGCTGTTTTCAATGGCCAGAAACACCTCTGTGAAGAGGAAATGGGAGCTTATGTCCTGGCTTCCACCCAACCAACCAGAGTTGTACTTACCTGCAAGTAAAGAAGTTAAGAAATGAACATTTAATAATGCGATCTAAGGGTAGCCTAAGCAGTCCTTAGTAGTTAGGAAAGTGCAGAATCGAGTCCAAGTGCTCTTACAAGAAGCAGCAACAATAAGTTTGGTCCAGGAACAAGAGCCAATGTTCAGAAGTCTGAGATTGGTAACCAGAGTTCCATGGATGTTGTGATGTTCCTACAAGCAGTGGCAGAAGAAGAGGAGTGCCCCCATCAGCGCGATCCCGGTAGGGTGCCATCGTGGCTGCCCCCCTGCCTGCGCTGGGCGCCACGCTCCCACAGCGCGCCAGCCCCGCCCCCGCCTGCTCTCCACCCCCTGGTGCCGGAGCATGAAGCTCCGCCACTGCCTACAAGTTTCCCACCTACCCACCAATATTTTAAACAGTGATGAAGAATGCCCAGCTACTCACAGGAATCCGTATCCCTGCAGGAATTCCTGGGTTTCAGGCATGCACTCTGCCTCGTGGGTTGATTCTCTGCCTTTCCTTGGGGTAAATAAGTGATGCAAGTGCGTCACTTATCGCTGAAGAATTTATCGTCCCTTTGGAGAAATTCAGTAAATTTGTCCATCCAAAAATAGGGTGGAGAATTTTTAGAGGCCATTTGCTTACAGCTCAAGTTAAAATTAAACCACCTTGCCTTAAACATGTGGAATTTAGTTGCTTGAAACCTTTACTTTCTCTTTTTTTAATATGTCCACACAGCTTCCTCCATTCATCAGCAATGTCATGTACACCGTCTGCTTGATCTGGGCCAATTCTGAATACTACAACATTCCATCCCGGATCATTGTCGTATTGCAGGAGATCTGTAACCTCTTCATTGAATTGGTACTGTTCTGTGAAAATAAAGTTCTAGATTGGGGGGATTCCCATCCCCTTTCCCATATTCTTTTCTTCGTTTCTTCTAATTTCCATTTGGTTTTTGTTTTGGTGATTGCAGCCATTAAATATAGTTTCAGCCAAATTTATTTTGCAGATGCTGAAACTGGTTAACTGGAAGGTGGGGTGGGGAATAGAAAATGAAACAGGGCCTGGGCAGGTTTGGTTGAGAGCCTAAAGCGAGTGCAAAATTTCAGCAGAAATTGTTGCACCGGGAGGACTTGCCCTTCCTGCTTCTATCTTGTGGTTCATACCTGATCCACTGAAACAAGTAAGAAGTTGGTCAATTCCAGTTGTGAGCTCAGGATTGCCCACATTTGTGTTTCAACAGTCAAAGGAAAAATGAATGGTACACATGCTTAGGTGTGCTGCGGAAAGTCAGGAGTATAGGTGGTCAATGGTATTGTTGTCACAGAGTCCCAACCATTGATTGTCCTCCCATTTGGATGAGATTTGCAGAAAGTTTGACTTACCACTTTGCATGTGCATAAGGCAGTGTTTCCCAACCGGTGTTCCGCGGCACACGAGTGTGCCGTCAGACGTTGCCTCGTGTGCCGCGAGATGCCTGGAGGGAGGCGGGCGAGTCGGGCGGCGAGAGGCGGGGCGGCGGCGGCGAGGAGAGGCCGCGCCTCCTGCTGCTGCCTGGCGCTCCTCCTCGCAGCCGGCAGCGCTGCCTGGGCGCCTCCGCGCGACTCTGCCTCGCTGGGTTTGGTCTCCCAGCAGAGACGGGTCACACGCGCCCCTCCCTCCCTCCCTCAGCCTGCGCGGAGGGAGAGCCAGAGAGAGGCATCGCTCCTGCGCGGCGGGAGAGGGAGCAGCCGGAGCGATGCCCCAAACGAACGGGACCGGAGGGGAAATCCTCTCCGAGGCGGATTGAGCGCAGCTGAGAGAAGCCTTTCGAGGAGCTGCCGTGTCCCCTGGAAACCCCCTTCCCAGCTCTGCCTCAGCCGCCGCCGCCTCAGTTGCCGCCGTCCCTCAGTCCCTCGCTCTGCTGCCTCCTCCCACCCCCAAAGCTTGGAGGTTCCCCAGCAAGGGGGAGGGAAAAAACTTTCACTTTTGTGCGTCCCTCCCGGCGTGACGCTGCGCGCTGACGTCACGGGGCGGGGCTTTAATGGTGGTGTGCCGCGAGATTTTTTTTCAGTAAACAGGTGTGCCGTTGCCCAAAAACGTTTGGGAAACACTGGCATAAGGAGGCAGTGGAGGAGCCTAAATCACAGCCTCAATGAAAGCCATTATTTCCTGCTGTAACAAGCACACTTTGTGCTGATAAATTATGAGCAATATAACAACTACCTGAAGGGGCTGATTCATCAATGCACTGCCTTGCACTGCCAAACTGTTGCAGGGTTCCACTTCCAGTTTGCTTTAATGTGCCCTGTTCACCCAAGCGTCATCTTTGACTACACTGCTTTCTATTTAGACACGTAATTTTCTGAGTCCCGAGGAAGTGCTCAAGGGCTTACAAGGTGAAATTGAAGAGGTGCTAGGAGGGATCAAGCTGGGTATCTCCGTGATAGAGAAACTCTACAAGACTTACGACGTTTGCTGCACAGATATGATGCCCAAGTTTTTTAAGGTGGGTTACTGATACCAGTGGACTTTGGTTCTCAGAGAAAGCATTACTCAGAACTTCACAGTGCAGCACATTCCGTATAAGTTATTCCATTTAATAATGTGGAAAACTATTTTATTTATTTTAAAAAAATGTTTTTATTTGACTTTACAGATATAAATTTATAACAAAACTACATACATATCCATATAAAGAGATTTCTCTGAATCTGGAGACTCCCCCCCCCCCTCAATCCTCTCCATGGGTCTTATTTTCAACGTTTTCAACTGCATATTATTTCATAATCTATATTTTATATCTATCCATATTGTCCATCATATTTGTTACATTACAAGTGAGATTAAAATGCTCCTAATGTTTTCATCTGCTTACAGTGGTCTCCTAAATAAATTATAAATTTTCCCCATTCTTTCTTGTGGAAAACTATTTTAAACAGCTCTACCTGGTCAGGGCTGCTTCTAGATACAGTTGTTCAATTTCAGAATTTTACTTGCAGAAAAATTCATATTAGGAAGCAATTTTCCCTCAACTTCAGGTTGGCTGGTCACTGAGGGCCCATCCACAATTTACGTTAAGTCTGAGCTTAGTTTTCCCATTATCAGTTTTGTTCGGAGCTCTGCATTCCCACCTGATTTCTTGTCTCAGATTTTGCCTGGGTTTTATTCAGGGGGAAACATCTGCAAACCTGTTTCCCCATTCATTCTTCTAGCATGCTTTTCTTATTGTCTCCTCCTCCTCCTCTGCCCCCCCCCCCATGGCAGCCGAGTTGAGCATGTACGTACAGATTTTTTTTATTATCAAGGGGGCATCTTTGTGCTTTGCTCAGATTTCCAGACCTCTGCACAAACAAAGCACCAGAAATCATGGTGACGGTCTGTGCATTGCTTGTTTTTTTTCTGTTAGCTCATGTGCAAAGTTATGACTGGAAGGGATGTTTGTTTGGTCACAGAGCAAAATGGCCGCAGAACTCCATTCAAACAGCACACAACGTATGTCCTTTGCATCTGGGGACTAAGTGAGCAGCAATTTGCAGTGAGCTTTGAGCAAGTCCCTTAGGGGTTCCTCCCACCCCTTGCAGTCCCGGGGACAAAAGGGTCTTTTGAGGGTCACGGGTACTGTTTCTTCCATTGCACAGCGCTACAGTTTTCAGACGGCTTTAACAATCGCTCCCTTTTCCCAGGGAACTCTGGGAACTGGGAAGTGAGGGGAATAGCAACCTCCTAATGACTCTCAGCATCCTTAATAAACTACAGTTCCCAGGATCCTGTGGGGGAAAGCATGGCAGTTTCAAGTGGTATGTGAATATACCTTTAAGGGCACCTCCCATATCTTGTTTAGGAGGTTAGGCCTAAGCAGGAAGCAGGGCTGAAAGCAGAGTGAGAAAGTAGCTTAAGGGGGGAAGAGCTGTTGTTCATTGTCCTTTAACAAAACTTTCTTATTCAACTTCTCTGACCTACACATCCTTAGATAGATAATACTACTGTATGATACCAGTTTAAATATATATAGTGCAAATGGGGCCTTAAAGTTGCAGCTAAATGCAGCTGCTGCCTATATAGAGTTGGTCACACTCTCTTATTTCTGTTTGCAGGACAAAGAACCCCAGTACTGGGAGTTCCCTTCTACACTAGTTTTCACTAGAATGAATTCATTTTTTCACAGACTGAAGACAATAGAGGTGAGAATTAAACTGTCTAGAATGAGAAACAACCATAGCTAAAAGTTTCCCAGACCCCAAAAAAGTGTGTGTGTGTGTGTGTGTGTGTGTGTGTGTGTGTGTGTGTAATGATATTTAAAATCACATACCATATTTTTGTTTTCAGAAAACTGTATATTTAAAAGTGATAACACTGGACAAAGTAAATTTTAGTGACCCTTGTTATTTTTTTTAAAATAATCAGTGTTGAAGCCACTTGTAAAAAAGCGTTTCCTGTTTAAGGAATGTAAAGAGAGCTGATTAGCAGCAAAACCAAGTCATTTAAAGTTTATTCAAAAGAAGGAGGCGGTTGGTAACTGTTGTTCATTTGTGTATTTTTTTTAGGAACTATACATGACTTCAATTGAATTTCTCAAACTGGAGAAAATTGAATTGGGAGGTGTGAGAGGCAATATCTTAGGGAAGCTGGTGGTTCAAATTTATGAGGAGGTTCTCGAATATGTTAAGGTCTTTGTTGAGTGCAAATATGATCCTTTAGATCCGGCAGATGAGGTTAGTAATTTCAATATAGGAAATTTATTCATATGTAGATGGCATAAATTATTTGCTTACTGTAAGGGGCAAAATCCCAATGTGCTCTAATTACTATAGCAACAAATGTATTCTCTTCAAGGTAGTTGGCCTAGCTTATTTTCTACTTTGGTTTAATTAACTTTTAAAAGTCAACAGATATGGCACATGATTGTTATAACTCATTTGTTGTTGTTGTTGATTGTTATTATTATAATTGAAAGCAATTTGATGAAGACTTTGCAGACTTCCAGATCAAAATTCAGGATTTGGATCGACGGCTGTCCACCATTTTCTATCAAGGATTTGTTGACTGCTCCAGTTTTGAATCTGCTGTCAAGGTACATACATTCCTGTGTTTAACCTAAACCCAGATAGCTTTATCTGCAGTGGAGCAAGCAGTAATTTTACCTGCAGGAGCAAGCAGTAATTTATACTCCTGCAGGTAAAGAAGCCAGTTTTGTCCCTAGCTGCCATGGAAGGTCCATCCCATGCAAGGAAGAAAATACTTTCTTTTTTTCAGATCTGAGCCCACTGAAGATTAGCATTAAATTTTCAAGCAAACATCTCCTAGGGTAGTAAGCAGCAGGATTGTGTGGGGTCTCTCTCAGTGTCAACCTACCTCCTTTCTACTTCTTTGAGTGCCATTTATAATGAGAGGGGGGGAAAGAGAATACAGCTTTGTGCCAAATTTGCACACATTCATGTGTATGTATAGATGCAGATTTAGAAATGATGACAATGATTTGAGTAGGAACAGACTACATCTCACCATAGCAAGGAAGATGGTAAGCCGGTGACCATTTTTGCCTCTTCAGTCTTCTGTCCCACGGCTAACTGTTAATGGGATCTGCTTGATCTCAAAAGGCAGAGAGTTCCAAAGGGCAGGTGCTGCCTGTCACACTAAACAACTGAGTTCTTACAAATCCAGAACAGGTATTATATGGCACCTCTAGTAGTGCCAATTCTGCTGATCAAAGTGGTCAAGTAGGCACATGTGAGGCAAGGCAATCTTGTAGGTAAGCTGGCCCCGATATGCCAATAGTAACATCTTGAACCTGGCCCAGTAGCAAGCTGGCAAACAGTGCAGATCTCTGAGCGTAGGTGAACTAACATGAATGCATTTAAACAACAGCAAAAGCTTTCACTGCCACTTTCTGAGTACTCACCTCATTTTCTACTCTTTTTAATAATTGTGTTTAATGAGTTGTGTATAATGTCTGCTTTCATTATGATTTATTGATTTTGTTTAGACGCCAGTTGATGGCCTGTTAAATAGATAAATGGACGCTAGGAATCATGTAATCATATGACTATAAAAATGATAATAATGGTTTACCAATGGTTTACCATTATCCCAATTAACAAGTACAGTCATACCTCGGGTTACAGACGCTTCAGGTTGCGTTTTTTCGGGTTACAGACCGCTGAAACCCGGAAGTACCGGAACGGGTTACTTCCGAGTTTTGGCGGTCGCGCATGTGCAGAAGCGCAAAATCGCAGAAACGCCGAATTGCAGCCCGCGCATATGCAGACGCGCCGCTGCGGGTTGCAAACGTGCATTCTGCACGGATCACGTTCGCAACCCGAGCATCCACTGTATATCAAGTTTAGTCTCCAGTCCGGACAGCAGTGCATACAAAGGTAGTCAGTCACCAATGCAACAGAGTGATTGTGGCCATTTGCAGATATTAAATTAATTGCTATAGCAACTTGTATAGAACAACTTGGAAAGCTCTTAGCATGTCTTGGGGGGAACCCCAAGGTTTACAGAATTAAACACCTGCTTAAAAAAAAGGCACAAGGCGGACTGAGTATACTCAGTGGCCCATGGCATGTTGAGTGTCAGATGGAAAAGAAAACCAGAAAACCTAGGGAGGGGAATGGAATAAAACATTTTGGAGGAGAGTATGGCTGGCTAGAACCCTAAACAGGAACACACCTCTTAGGAGGAAAGTTCTTACTGCAAAATGTTATTGCAGGTCCACTTGCTTAGCATAATTCAGAATGGATTTACAAATGAATGCTCAGAGAACATACCATTTTTAAAAACTGGGACCTCCTTTGTGATTTTTGTTCTCTAGCAAATCCATATGTTTGCATCCCTGTTGGATCGACCATTAATAAAGGCAGACGTAGCACCGCACTATGCTACCCTTCTGGAGATGTTCAATGTTGAGCTGGACAATGCAAAGATTTTATATGATGCCCAAATAGCTGCCACTGCAGCAGGTGATGGTGTGCCTCCCCTTAGCAAAAACATGCCCCCTGTTGCCGGGCAACTGAAGTGGGCTTTGGAACTCCAGGAAAGATTGCAGCTCCCAAGGAAAGACTTGCGGGCCATTGATCATCCGTGAGTAGCAAATCATTTATAACTCACATTACCCACACGCTATTTCCTGAAGTAATATTAAAAGCTATAAGGCAGCTTCGTTTGCAGTCAATTAAATTCCGCTGCCCATCTGAAACTGAACTTTCTCCTTTCTGCAGGGTTATGTTCAGTTCTGAGGCCAAGCTGATATATGCAAAGTATGATGAAATGATACGTTTGCTGCAAGGTTACCGTGAGAAAATTTATGCAGATTGGATTGGCCGGGTTGACAGAGACTGCCAGTTCAACCTAGAGCAGCCACTGATCCATAGAGATCCAGAGACTAATCTTATTAGTGTGAATTTCAGCAAAGAGGTGTGTGAATAGGAAGAGAGCATGCTAGCATGTGATTTCTGGCTGCTATGTGTTAGAAAATATATTATTGTGCTATAGTGATATAACGCTACATTACTGCGGTGGTGCTATATGGGTGTACATTTCTGTACTTCCTTAAAAAAAAGAAGAACCCTGTTTTAGTGATAATTTCAACATTTATTTCAAAAAACAAGGTCATAAAATAGTGCCCACCCCAAATGTTATAATGGAGGCACGCTGAACCATGAATAGTTTCCACTTTCCCAATAAGTCTACTTTCCTTGAATGGTGCTAGTCAAAATCCCACCCTTTTAAAAAGACATGAAGAGGAACGCTAAAGGTATATCCACTTGTGGAGATTGCACCACTCTTTCGTTCTTTCTGTAATCTGAGAAAAGACAGGAGAACCCCAGGTTTGGTTTGGTTTGGTTTGGTTTGGTTTGGTTTGGTTTGGTTTGGTTTGGTTTGGTTTTTTGAGAAAGGATGGTAGTGACTGAGTGATGGCGTCATGTGGATATTCTGTAAAAAGTAAGTGAATGAAGCCTAACAGTTCCACAGTAAATGCCTGGTGTGGAACCATACTCAGTTCCCTTTCTCTTCCTTCCAAGTGCCTGGTCTTCATCCAGAGAGGGAAGGCCATGCCATTAGATCGGGGGGGGGGGTGTTTCCATTTATAGAAGGGCATTCATTTCTCCCTGCTATATTATCATGTAGCTGGTAGCTGTTCTCCGTGAAGTCAAGTACCTGAACTTTCAGCAGCAGAAGGAAATTCCGGACAGTGCTGGAAGCCTCTTTTCTCAGAATGAAACATTTCGGAAGTTTGTGGACAACTTAGATCTCATAGTTGGCTGGTATAACAAGGTATATCTATCTATCTATCTATCTATCTATCTATCTATGGAATAAAGAAGTAGCTGTGTATTTTTTCCTTTGGTTTGTAGTCTGCATTTTTCTGCAAAGAGCTCATGGTAGAATACATTATTCTCCCTAACCCCTATTTAATCCTCGTGTCAACCTTGTGAAGTTGATTGGGCTGAAGGGTAGTAACTGGACCAAGATGACCCAGTGATCTTCATGGTCCCTGTTCTAATCCATCACTCTTAACCGCTGTGCCAAGTAATGGTGTCTGAGCACAATGGGAAACCACTGTACATTCTACAAAACTTAAAGGAATAAGGCAGAACAAGACAGTACAGAAAGTCACTTTCTCTCTTTTGTTTATTGCTTTGCCTAAATCACCCACTAGTGTCCTTTGAGGTTCAGCAGATTAGCCCTGCAGCTGCTGAATCTCCTGCTCAGTCTAATCCTAATATCCTGCCGTTGATCCCAGCAGAAACTCCTTGTCAGGGGTCCAAACCTCTCTAAGTGTCTAGGATGGAGTCAGTGCCAATTCCAGGTTTTGGAGGGCCTGTGCTTAGATACCCTGCTTGGGTTCTACTCCCTCAGTGAGTCCACTTCCTCGCCTTCCTTATCACTGACAGCTGCTGCTGCTGCTCTTCCTCATCATTGGTACCACCTGCTTACTGCCTTTCCCTCTCATCACCACAGTCTGGGCCAGAGGGAGAAGCTGGTGAACAAGCAACTTGCAATGGTGAAGAGGAGATCAAGGGGTCTGTTATCAGTGGGCCCTCTGCTGAGGTGCAGGCTCTTGGCAGATGCCTGACCATGCTTGGTGCTGGCCCTGGAAGGGGTTGAGATGAGAAGTGTGTTACCTAAGACAGCACTATGCATCTCAAGCATCAGCATGATGAGCTCTGTGCATTACAATAAGCTGCTTGCTTTTAGATCAAGAAGACAATTTTGACAGTAGAACTTCCACTGGTCAAGGGGGAGCTGCAAGAAATTGACGTTGGCCTGAGAAAAGCTGAGACCAACTTGTACTGGAGCAATGAAGGTACAAAACTCTTGTCATTTATTTGTTACGAACTGTAGCCCACCGCCCTTCCTTTTTGAGTGCATTGATCAAACGATTGAAGTGCTCAACACCAGAGTTTGCAAGTTGAAGCCCATCTGCCTTCACATAAAATGGGCACCAACTAGTACCTCTTAAAGGAGGACTGGAGAACCGCTGAGCCTCCAGATATTGTTGGAGGACAACTCCTGCATCTGGGAATTGGATGTAGGCTTGTTCTACCTACTCGCCTTGAAAGGAAGTGGTTTGTAGCCTGGGGGCACTGCTGGATCTAGCACTGTGTCACATCAGGTACAAGTTGCCTCAGGGGGGAGGAATGCCTGCCTGTTAACAGCTCTAGACTAGCGTGCCATTCCTGGATTAGGGCAGCCTTGACATTCTTATAGTCTCTCAGCTAGACTACTGTAATGTGCTCTATACTGGGCCGTCCTCGAAGATGGTCCAGAGGTTACAGCTAGTGCAGAATGCTTTCAGGATTTGCATTGACTGCCTCTAAGCTACAGGGCCCAATTTAAGGTTTTGGAATTAGTATTTAAAGTCTTTCCTGGCCTGTCACACAGCTGTTAGTCGAATCAGCTTTTCCCATACCATCCATCCTTGGCCTTGTGATTTGAGGCGGCAGGGAGCTCGCCTGACTTGCTGTATGGTAATGCGAGAGAAGAACAACACCCCCTCCCCAAATACAGTGGAATACCCTTTTTCTTGGAAGTACAGATGGCAGAGACTTTTGTTGGAATTCTGCCAACAATAAAAAAAATCTTATTAACCACAGACATTTGGTGCACATTAGTAAGATCTCCCATTGCTTCTAGTATTCTCATGCTGTTGTTAATAATTAGTTTAATTAATTTATCATTGTAATCGCTGGTGTGCTTTTGATGTATTTGTTGTATTTTATATAAAGTTGAAAACCACCCTGGGATTGCTTTGATGGGATGAAGGGCAGCCTACAAATTTTAGAAGGGAATAAATGTTTCCCCGGCAATGTGCAGTTCAAGAAAAAGATGTGCCATTGGGTTTACTTATCATCACCACCTCCTGCTCCGTTTCTTCAATAGCTGCTACTTGCAGGGGGCAGACACACATTTCCACTTCTGCTATATATTACTGAAGAGAAACAGTCCAGAGATGTGGTCAGACAGCATCCCACTTCTCCCCATACTGTGTACTTTGAACCAGTAATCCAGAGAGGTCCCATTCGGAATTTTACTGTCTTCATCAGTGGAATGGGAGGATGTTGGTGTCAACCAACATTTTTGGAGATGGTAAAGATGTGTCCAGGGCAGCTGTCTACCAACTCCATCTGGTATGCTGGCTGAGACCCTACCTGCCTGCGCACTGTCTCGCCAGAGTAGTACATGCTTTGTTGTTGCCCACCTAGACTACTGCAATCTGCTCTATGCAGGGCTACCTTTGGAGGTGACTCAGAAACTACAACTAATCCAAAATGCGGCAGCAAGACTAGTGACTGAGAGTGGCTGCTGGGACTATATAACACCAGTCCTAAAGGATCTTCACAGGCTCCCAGTACGTTTCTGAGCACAATTCAAAGTGTTGGTGCTGACCCTTGAAGCCCTAAAAGACCTCAGCTCAGTATACGTAAAGGAGCATCTCCACCTCCATCGTTCAGCTCAGACACTGAGGTTCTCCTCTGAGGGGCTTCCGCTGGTTCCCTCACCGCGAGAAGCGAAGTTACAGGGAATCGGGCAGAGGGCCTTCACAGCAGTGGCACCCTCCCTGTGGAACGCCCTCCCTTCAGATGTCAAGGAGATAAAGAATTAGAAAACTTTTAGAAGACATCTGAAGGCAGCCCTGTAACAGGAAGTTTTCAATGTTTGATTTCTATGTTTTATGTATGCTGTAAGCCAGCCAGATGGGTGGTGTATAAATAATAACATTATTATTATTATTAAGGAGGTTAGATACAAAAGGCAAAGGGAAGCCTTGGGAGTCAGCTGCTAATTACTATGTCTTTTTCCCCACCATAATAACCTGACCAGATGTTATGGACTATATTCAGGAGATGCGAAATGTCTTATATGATTTAGAGACAAGAATTCAGAAAACGAAATTAAACGTGGAGAACATTGGGCAGCTTATGCAGGTGTGTAGCGTGTGACAACTACTGAATTCTACTAGGCACTTAAAAAAGAGAAAAAGATTCTCCTTTATAAATTTTTAGTTTTGCCCTTCGCCGGGTGACTTATTTTTTCAAGCTGCAGTCAAAAGACATGTTCCACATATCTGGTTCTTCTTACAGGAATGGTCAGCTAGTCCTTTGTTTGAAAGGAAAGACAATAAGGAGACAGCCCTCCTTGATCTGGATGGGAAACAAACAAACATCCACAAACGCTATGGAGCAATCAGAGATGCCGGGCAGAAGATCCAGGCTATGGTTGAGGTGAGAAAGAGTGAGTTTTCATAGGAGTTAGAACAGCAGACAGTTCTATGTAGGGCTTATATCTGGTAATTATTTTTTTTTACAGAGATTGTTCCCAGACGTGGGCGTTATATCACAAATGGTCATTCAAATCCCGTGTGTGTGTTTGTGTGTGGTTGCCATGTTAATTTTCACATATTTTCACTTTTTAAGCAATGGGCATTTGGTGCTATTCTGCCATTTGCTGTCCACACTGGTGAACTGATATTGGTGGAATAACGCACTGGAGGTGGGTTTTGTTATTGTTTCTGGTCCCTCCAACACTCAGTCGCTCCTCCCTCACCCTCTGCTGCCAGAAACAAAATGGTCAGGTGAAGCTCAGGCGAGAAGAAAATGTGTAGGGGTAAAGTAATAAGAGACCGCCCACCCACCAAAACAGCAGCACGCCCACAAAGCAAACCACTTGGGCAAAGAAATGTGCTAACATTGGTGACATTGGATGTATAGCAGGTTGTTTTTACTTATCAGATGTCCTGTGGTAAGCGACAATCCAGATTAAATTGGAAAATAATAATAATGCAATATTAATTTATTACTTGTACCCCATTCATCTGACTGGGTTGACCCAGCCACTCTGGGCGGTTTCCAACAGGAAGACAGGCATTTTGATAAAGACAATTTAATTTCAATGCTGCAAAAAATGTGCATGCACAAACAGCCCCAATTCAAGAGCAGACTTGCATCCGGGTGCACCCAAAACTTCTCTCAGTATACTATTCTGTATAAGCAAGTCCATACTCATGACAGGAAACAGTGAATATGATCGTGTATTTGACATCTTGTATCATGTATTTGACATCTGATCATGTATTTGACATCTTGACTACCCTAAGGATAGTTTCTCTCAAGTGAATTCCAGATCAACATTCCATCTGGTGGTAGTTCTGACATTATTGGTGTAATTCTGGGAGTTACCCAAATGTTTTATGAGACAACATTAGGCTTTTATCACCATTAAAGCATACATCATCAGGAGAAGGAATCTCACCTGTCTGTTACAATGCGTATCCCAAGTAATGATTTTTCTGTTTGCAGGAAAATGCAGAATTGTTCAAGGCAGACAAGACAACAAGAATGTGGTCTAATTATGTGGAATTCATAGATGAGATGATTTTAGATGGCTACTTTAAGTTTATCCGCAAATCGCTGCAATTTCTGCTCAGCAACATGTCTGCTGATGTACGTTGGTGAGCTTTCTGCGGGGTGGGAGGGTATTTCCTGAAGCATCAATTTATCAGTGGATATCAGTACCACATGCCAGAGCTTTGTCACCACCTTCTGGTTGCTTAATTTCAGAACTAAGTAAATTCAAGCTTTGTGAGCAAAAGAACTAAGGTTTTGCAATAGGAATCAATTAAGCAGGGTGTGTGCATGCAAGCATTTTTTCTTACTAAGACCCGCTTATTCTGGTATATGTATATTTCTAATTTTTAACTGAGGATTTGGTGGTGGAAGGTAGGAAATTCGCAAAAGGTATTGGAAGGGAAGTTTGTATAAATTTTAGACAAACTCCACTCCCATCCAGAGACATTATGGTTTCTGAGCATGCCTGTATATTATTTGCTAGTAGTGAATGCTGGTGTCAAATAAGTCCACAACTTTTACTGATTACAGATGTAAGCAAGCATTGGGTGTGTATTCTGAAATCAACTAGCCTGCCTGCTTGTTGATGGATATTAGGGGTTGACCACTGTCAACCCCTAGGGTTGAGCACCCTAGGGCCCCATCTGATCACCTGCAGTAAAGCCCTTCAGCCCCCAAGTTGGGCGTCTAGACTAAGGTTACCAGATTTTTTTCCAATGAATCCAGGGACACTTACTGTTTGCTATGTGCATGTGAATGCTGAGAAAGCTGTTAATCTGGGGACTGTCCCCGGGAAAACGGGGACATCTGGTAACCTTAATCTAGACAGGAAACACCCCTTCCAGACTCAAGGGGATACCCATTGCCATGGGATGGAGGGGCCCCCACACCCTTCTCTCCTTGACTTAAGTATCCAACCCAATGCCTTATCTACCCAAAAGTTGTGGTGATTTCTATGAGGTGGGCAGAAACTGCAGACAGGTCCAATTAGCCTGCAAGGCAAATTCCTCCCTGGCCCTGAATCCAACCACTGGGTAAATCCATAGCAAGGTCCAGCATAGCTAGGCCTGTATATCACCAACCAGGTGGCTTATTTAACTGTTAGAACAAAGGGACGGGGAGGGGGAATCCAAAGAAGGCTGCAGTGCCCTCTGCTCATTTTATCTCATAAATCCTGGCTTTCCCTTGCCTGAACCTCGGAGGGCAGTGGAGAACTAGCGCCATAAATTGCTACGTCAGCCAGAAATCCCGTCAGCCGGAAACCCGTGGGGAATGGTAATTGTATACAAAAAGGGCTAGTGGTTGTGGGGAACTGACAGAGCAGTAGTAAACAATACTTTGAACGCAAGAGTGAAGACTGACCAATAAAGAGCGCACCGGTGCATTTCAGGCTTCTGTAGCCCCTTTGTTTGAAGTGCGCATGGAGCTGTATAAAGATGAATTGAGGTATCGTCCATCTCTGGAAGTGGGAGCAGAGGAAGGTTTTTTCGAACTGGTGGAAAACCTGATGAACGATATCTATGATACAGCTAAGCTGATACCGCGACTGGCAAAAGGGAAGTCCAGCTATAAGGTTGGTCTGGGGCCTCCGCGCAGTGAGGCTTCTGTGGGTGCTAGGTTGACAACACCCAGTTTAAAGTGACATTCAAACTAGGCCAAGGTTTGTAATGGTACGTAGGATGTGTGGCTAGCATATACTTCATAAGGAACTCGTAAGCATTGCTTTCGGGTCCCATGTAATGATCAGTTTTATCATTTTTGTTCGCAAGAGAATTCCTGCGAACATGTCTTGTAATGAAAATAAAGCACAGGAACATATGTGTCTGTCCACAAGCCCAGAATTCTTAGCTGCCCCCAAACTCTTGCCATGCTTGCATCTGACTTCCAAGCAGCTATTTTTCAATGTTCTTTCTATTCTATAGAAGCCATTTTGGCAAATAAGAGATATATAAATAAAAGAACAAATAAATAAATTCATTTTGTTCCAGAAGAAACACATAATAACTGTGAAATAATTACCAATTCTCAGTGGACAGAAAGCAAGCAACGGCCATATTGGTAGGCATGCTTTGGTCCCTCTCTGTTTCCACATTTGACTATAGTTAAATATTTTCTCCATATGCTTGCTAAGGAAAACAATAAAGCAATCTGATTGCATACCCTTAGGACAGGAGGGTTGCAGTTGTCACCCACATATTTCCATTTAGGTTGTAGGCACAATAACTTAAAAAGAAAAATAAAATTAAAAGAAAACTTCAGAATCCGAGGATTCTAGGCAAGCCAGAAAATTTAGTCCTAGAAAGTACAGCTGGGTTGCAGAGTGTGAATTTGACTATTCAGAGTTCCAGGTCACCTGTAAATGCTACAGGGAACATTGGTCAGTCAATGTTTGTGTGAGTATGTGAATGTTGTTAAGTTATCTCTTGGCATGGATACTTTGTTCATTTGGAATCTGGTGAACGTAAGATCTAAAGATCTACCTAGTCCAGCATCCTATGTTCCAGCCAAGATGCTAGTGGGAAGCCCATATACTCGGCTTGTTCTTTTGTTTTCGTGCCTCCATTAATGATTCCCTGATGCTTTCAGGTTGACCTAGAAGACATGGGAGAGTTGATGGAGATACGAGAGGAGATTGGGAACATTGTGGTCAATGCCATGAAACAAGGTGAAGAATACGAAGATTCATTTGAGAAATATTCGTACCTTTGGATGGATGATCCCCATGAATTCATGCAGCGCTTCCTCACTTTTGGCCATGCTCTAACCACTGAAGAGCTGGAGTCTCACGCAGAGGAGTACTTGCCTCATGTCGCGCCCACCCTTGACCAGTTTCAGCTACAGGTGAGGGTTGGAGTATGTCTATACGTTTCATCCAAATTGATGTGTGTGTTGAGTTCTCCATGGCACAAACTCCATCTTTATAACCCTACATCATCCCTCATGCAAGTGAGTAACATTGGAACATCCCTATTGCTTTCCTCTTTCCTCTTTTCTCCTCCTAGTCCCCATCTTTCCTCAGCAATGCACAAATCTTTGGGCATTTTCACACTAAAGATGAGTAAAATCGCTGTTTCTTACATCACCAGTTGGCAAAACTGGCATTGTCAGGAATGCACATAAAATTTATCTTCTACGTTCTTATTACACTTTTTAACAATCGACTCACACCCAGCACAAATAACTTGGGAGAAGCTTAAAGGAGTTCTTACGTGTCCTGTGTGTAAGTGGTTTTATCCCCTTCATAGCCCTGTACGCTGCCCCCCCCCCTTCCTAGTATCTTCACTAGGGGATTGTAAGTCCCCACTCACAGAGCAAAGCAGATTAGAATCCACCTGTCAGGGAGAGACACAAACTCTGAACTCAAAAATTCGAATAAAGTAGGTTTTCCTCTTAGGGCACTCTAGAGGATTTCCCTCTGTTCCCGTTACTGATGTGCATGTAGAAATTCTGCATCACAAGCTATCGCATCTCGTCGCCCCCTGCTGTTTCTAGATTGACACTTATGAGAAGCTCTATGAAGAAGTGTCCAAGTTTGAGAATACCAGAGTGTTCAACGGTTGGCTGCAAAGTGACTGCCGTCCCTTCAAGCAAGCGCTCCTGAATACCATCAAACGCTGGAGCCTGATGTTCAAACAGCACCTCATCAACCACGTGACCACCAGGTAGGGTGGGGAATAATCTTGTCAGTTTCCAAGCTTTCCATTCCTACAGCCCCTCTCCCTGCATGTACGGTAATCGGCCACAATCAGCCAGTGCTCGGTTTACAAATCTGTGAATGCATTCTTTGAATCAGCACCTGTTATACGCAGCCTAAGTATTTTTTGTGTGAAAAAGCACTTCCTTTGTCTTGTATCACCCATCGTAACATCCAGTTTTAGTGGATATGTTAAGAGAGAGGGAGAAAAGTGACTTGAGACCTACTTTTATAAACCTCTATCAGGTCACCCAAGGGACACGGGTGGCGCTGTGGGTAAAAGCCTCAGCACCTAGGGCTCGCTGATCGAAAGGTCGGCGGTTCGAATCCCCGCGGCGGGGTGCGCTCCCGTTGTTCGGTCCCAGCGCCTGCCAACCTAGCAGTTCGAAAGCACCCCCGGGTGCAAGTAGATAAATAGGAACCGCTTACTGGCGGGAAGGTAAACAGCGTTTCCGTGTGCTGCGCTGGCTCGCCAGATGCAGCTTTGTCACGCTGGCCACGTGACCCGGAAAGTGTCTCCGGACAGCGCTGGCCCCTGGCCTCTTAAGTGAGATGGGCGCACAACCCCAGAGTCTGTCAAGACTGGCCCGTACGGGCAGGGGTACCTTTACCTTTTTCATCAGGTCCCCCAATTACAAAAGCCCTGCTTTGCAACATGAAAGAAAAGGTTAGATCCCAGAGCTGAAGAAACTGGTGTCAGAGGAATCCCAGCTTGGGCAATTAATCATATTGGAATTAGCTTTCTAGACGTGGGTAAAATTTCAGCTGCTGTTGCTTCCATACTGCCCTTCAACCAAGGATCACAGCGTGGTTTACTACATAAAACACTGCATTTGGCTCACAGTTGTGGGATCAATAATATCTTTCTCTCCATACTCATAAGATCTCTAGAGGTCCAGAAAAATTGCAAGAGGGCAAGATGGAAATGGTTAGAAAGTGTTGCTTAAAACTAGGGCTGCCATATTTTGAAGAGCAAAGAAGACACATTTGCAGTTTATTATTTTTATTTTAAATTGTTATTATAAAGCCACACATATACTCCAAAAAAAGAATGAGGATCAGAACAAGAAAATATTTTGAATATTCAGCCAACTCAGTGTTTGTTTGTTTTTAATTTGTACCAGAGACTGAAAGTAGCTCCACACTTGTAACAGTGATTGCATTCACTATGAGTGCATTGGTGTTACATTCATGTATGGAGACCTTAACATATAATGGTGCATGTTTTACATTCTTGCTTCATGTATTTGCTACTGTTACGAAAGCCACATAAAGTGCAGAGTGAGCCACTCTGATTGGGCTGGCATAGCCAAAAGTAACTACCCACCAGCCGGTGAATGAGCAGAGCAGTTCCCCCACTCGCCACTGCCACTCTTGAGCCCGAAAAAAGGGGGTTTGGATCAGCCTCGCTTCCCTCCACCCACTGAGCTGGTTAGCCACAGGGCAAGGGCGGCAAAGCCCCAGGCAGCCTTCACTTCCAGTTACCAGGGCTCCCGGGCATATCCCTCCATGGTTTCCAGCCTCAAGCTCTGTGGATCACGCAACAGGGGAGAAGAACAGCACAAGGACCGAATCATGGGACAACCATCTATTGGGCAGCTCTAGTCATGTGAAAGATGCTAGGCAGCCATTTCCTCTTCAACTCTAACAACAGGAAAGGTGTATATGTGTGCAGTGGTACCTTGGGTTACAAACACTTTGGGTTACAAACTCCGCTAACCCGGAAGTAGTACCTCGGGTTGAGAACTTTGCTCCAGGAGGAGAACAGAAATCATGCGCTGCTGGCGCGGTGGCAGCGGGAGGCTCCATTAGCGAAAGCGTGCCTCAGGTTAAGAATGGTTTCGGGTTAAGAACAGACCTCCAGAACAAATTAAGTTCGTAACCCGAGGTACCACTGTATATATTATGTTATGTATATGCATAACCCAGACATTTTGCTATATTTTAAAAATCCACCCAGAAAGAAATTTTAAGGCTGAAGAAGGGTGTGTGTCCGGGAAAAAGAGGGCATATGGAAGCTCTAAGTTTATTTATGGTAATTTGGTACCTTCTCAAAGTAGTTAGAGGTTGTTATCCCTCTCCTCCCCCCCCCCCCCCCCAGGATGCCATCCTCTTTCCATAATGAGAAAGAACTAAATCCAATGTTTTGTTCCTTGTACTGTTAAAGTTAACCCCAACTGGAACCTTTTCCATTGCAGCCTTCAGGATCTTTCCACTTTCATGAAAGAAGTCAATGCAGGCTTAACCAAACCTGTGAAGGAAGGTGACTACGATGGGCTTGTGGAAGTGATGGGACACTTGATGAGGGTCAAAGAAAGGCAGGTGGCTACTGACAATATGTTTGAGCCTCTAAAGCAAACCATTGAGTTGCTCAAACTATATGGAGAAGAAATGCCTGAAGAAATCCATATGCAGTTGCACGTGAGTTATTACAAATGGTTTTCACTCAATACATATTTGTTCATCTTTCATGTTGCCATTTTTTAGTGTGATCCAATGACCTCAATGCTTTGTAGAAGACTAAATAAATATAGTGGGAAACCAGGCCAGAAATAACACCTCAGGAAAGTTCATGGGAATGTATCTGATAAACATAATCTGAAAGTGATCACAATGTTGCCCACGATTGAAGCCATTGTGCATTACAATCTATTTGATATGATTGATTTCGCTTTGGACGTGCAGCATCATAGCATTTATCCATTATTATTAACAGAGTTGGGGGGGGATTAAGTTCAGAAGTCTGCACATTTCCGCAGACCCTTACCAAACCAAAGTGTGTTTCCTTCTCCTCATATTCAGATTTCCCCCCCTTCTTACCCTTCCTGCATTTGTTTTACCAAGCAAGCCCTCCCCCCCCCCAGCCCCACAGTGCTCTGAGAGGTTTGAGGGTTCTTCTTTGTTTGCTCTTAGGAATTGCCAGAACAATGGAATAACACCAAAAAGCTATCATTCCAAGTCAAGCAGAATGTGGCTCCTCTGCAGGCAAATGAAGTTACCATTATCCGAAGGAAATGCCAACAGTTTGAGGTACCTTTCTCTTGCAGTGCAAGGTATTCTCTGCTCAACTGGCATGCTGAGCTCCCCACAGACCAAACATTCAGGGGGACCTGTAGGCCGAAGGCACTGACAGATGGGCTGCCTACCAACCATAGTCTCAATTTGGCAGCTGTCCAGAATGGACAAATCCATTCTCTCAGTTTTCCAGTGTGCAGTTTGCCACGTTTTTGCAACATTCCATGAAAATTCATCAGTGTTTCAGTGCACGTTTCTCCTGATAGGCAAAACTGCATATGAAAATGTGTCTTAACATACACATTTTTGCAAGCAGTTTTCCTTAATACAATGCCTCTTTTTTCTATTTTCTTAATTACCTGCATTTTTATCCCTGTTGTATACATTTTGTACACATTCTTCAGCTGAATTTTGAGAAGTGTGAATTTTGAATGGTAGCTGTCTTTCAGTTTGTGCGTTGTTTTGGCAAGTGTGAGTTAACATGCAGCTTAACAGACTTTCCATTTAACAGACTTGCCTCTTCCAGAATCTATTAACCTTTCAATAAAGTGTCAATACTTCATTTTTCATAATTTCTTCTCCCATCGATCACTGTAATAATATCTATGAAGGAGGGACGGAAGGAATGTCCTCAGAATATTGCATTTTCAGAAAATTTAAGAACCGGTCCCATAGAAGTGTTTAATATTAAATATTCGTAGCATTCAAATTCATTAAGTGTCCCCATTGATATGGAGGAATGTAACACATGAAAATGCAAACCAGGCTGAATATCCTCCCCATCCCTAGCAGCAGCAATAGCTGCTGCCTCCATTTCTAATTCTCTCCAGGGCAGAAACCTAGGTAGTATGTATGGAGGTCCTGGGCTGCCCAGACGACAAGACCCCCCTCTTGGCCTCACTGATGTGGTCCAAAGGAAAATAAAGCCATATGTTTGGCACCACCTTGGCTGCAGGAGTTGCTGGAAGGAGGCATACCAGATGCCATCCAATTCCGAATCTACTTTGTTGTAAGATGCTGTGATGTCACAGCATGTAGTGGGCAGTGAGAACTTTTTAAAAAGAGGTGAGGTTGTAGCTCATGCTTTGCTAGTGTCTTGTCTTGCCCCACAGCCTGTGTCCTATTGTGAATGTTTTGGGCAGAACCCTCTGCTGCTGTTTCTGTAGATGGCGTCATCCAGATTGATCATAATTCTAACCTTGAGCCGCAGCCAACAAACTCCTGCCTTCCAGATGTGATGCTATGCGATCCTGCTTTAACTAGGATATTCTGCTCTCTCTCTTCTCCTCCAAACCCCTGCCCCCTCCAGATTAAGCAGCATGAGTTCAGGGAGAAATTCCGAGAAGAGGCACCGTTCACTCATGTTGATCCAGATCCATATAAATCCCTCAATAAGGTAATTTACTACAAGTCAGGAAAGTCAATATGGGCAATATCTAGGCCTTCCTCAAATGCCACCTATTATAGTGTGCTTTTTAGTGCCATAGTAAAATAGCATTTTCAAAAACTGGCTGAGAAATTTGGACTCAGTGGTTTCTCTTTCTTGGGGGCTGCATATGCATGTGGTTGCCAGTGACGAGTAGGGCATATGCCACCAACCATGCGTGAAGGAGACTTCAGTGGAGCAAAAGGTTAATCTAACTTTCCGGGCATGTTAGAGGGCATATCCCAGAAGCACATTGCAACATTACGCTTTCCAGTGCTGTACCCTTCTTGTTTGCTCTTTGCGTTCATCTGCCTGCAACTTTGACTAACCCACTTTCCATTTAATGCTTCCAGCAACAAAGAATGATCACCAATATGGAGAAAGATATGGAAACCCTATCCAAATCTGCAGGCTTGTTTGAAGTGTCTGTCCCAGATTACAAACAGCTGAAGGCCTGCCATAAGGAAGTGCGCTTGCTCAAGGAGCTCTGGGATATGATTGTCTTGGTAAGACTTTGACCTTGTAATCTTAGGAAATGTCAGGTAGGGCAAGTGAAAGAACTCTGCATCCAGAGGTTGAATTCTACCATGAGGAAATGAGAATAATGATGTCAATACCCCAATTGCTCTCATTTTTTTTATGGCTGAATTGAATCTTTTGCACCCCATTCGCTGCACTGTGGTTCCGATCTAGATCAGTGCCACCATGACTGCAAATTACTTTGTGGAGGGGGGGGTCCCGTTGAGCGAATGCAATCTCCCCCCACAATGCTGATTGGGGGGCGGGGGAGGGACTCACAACAGGGATCCAATTTGGATTGAGCCTCCTGCACTGACAATTGATAAAAGAAAAAGCTTGCACTCAATGGCAAGCTATATAATAAATGTTACCAGTAGTTTGGCCCAAAGTCTTCATGCTTCCTCATCCAGGGCAGCTCATGTTTAGCTTCCTTTGGAACTGCTTGCCAATTGAGGGAATTGGGAGCATGTAATGAACCCTATGACTGCATTGTGATAATGGAAGAAATGGAGTTGTGGAGCAAAGGACGTTGTTGGCAGATAGGGCAGGAAGTGATTTCCAAGTAGGTTCTGCTCCCAGTACCACTCTGATAATTTCCCCAAGAACAAAGGTAGTAATTCAGTGACTCCTGGGTGTTTTCTGTATTTACTTCTATAGAGCTCGCATGCTGTTGCATTCAAATGCAAGCTTGTTCATGTAGCCCTTAAATAGCATATGGTGAACATGGCAAGGGTACTCCCTTCCTCACAACATATGATCTGACATTTTATGGAGCTTCGGCTTTTTAATTTATTAAAGTTTACTTCTCCATCTCCAGCACAGAAACACCCACTGCCTTTTGTAGAAAGGAGATGGGATATACTCGCAGTGGATAGAAGTGAGTGGTAGTAAAGGATTTAAAAATAAAATCCATTTCCCCCAACGTCTAGAAAGGTCCTACTGTAACAGTTCTGTTCCCCTTTGAGATGCAAGATCTGTTAATGTTTCCAAATAGTCGCATTGTAAATATTCTATTCAGCTAGCGAAAACAGCGAAAAATATGATTCCCCACCCATTCAGGTCAATGAAAGTATTAATGACTGGAAGACAACCAAGTGGAAGGAAATTAATGTCGAGCAAATGGATCTTGATTGCAAGAAATTTGCTAAGGATGTGAGAGCCTTAGACAAGGAAATGAGAGCATGGGATGCTTTTGTGGGACTGGATAACACAGTCAAAAATATGATGACCTCTCTCCGAGCTGTGACTGAGCTCCAGAATCCAGCTATTCGAGACAGACATTGGAAAGAACTGATGGAGGCCACACAGGTAACTGATACAAGCTACAGTGAGTATCTACAATTTTCCATTCATCCGTCTGTCGCCAGCTGATCCGGCTCCGTTTCCAACTTTTACTTCTGTAACAGGTGAGGTTCACCATGTCTGAGGAGACGACGCTTGCAGATCTACTTCAGCTGAATCTTCACAAATTTGAGGATGAAGTTCGCAGTATTGTGGACAAGGCTGTGAAAGAGTCGGGGATGGAAAAGGTACTGCTCTTGCCCTAGCCATTCCATGCCCATCAATCAAATGCAGCTTTCAGATACTTCCTGCTTCTCACTCCTATAAAAATGCTAAAAGATAACGCTTCATTTCCTACATTTGGAAGTAGATCTGAGATAGGCTTCTCTGACTTTAACATTACAGTGGTACCTCGGGTTACATAAGCTTCAGGTTACATACGCTTCAGGTTATAGACTCCGCTAACCCAGAAGTAGTGCTTCAGGTAAAGAACTTTGCTTCAGGATAAGAACAGAAATCGTGCTTCGGTGGCATGGCGGCAGCAGGAGGCCCCGTTAGCTAAAGTGGTGCCTCAAGTTAAGAACAGTTTCAGGTTAAGAACAGACCTCCGGAACGAATTAAGTACTTAACCCGAGGTACCACTGTATTATTCCTGATAATATTGTGCACAGGTGAAACACATGGAAATTTTAAGTTTCTTACTTCCTCCTTTTATATACTGCATTTCCTCTTCGAAATAGACGTGCATAAAATTTGATAAGGCTGCACATGCCTTATCATCAGTTTGTTTATCCATGTCTTGGGTGGTGAACCATTTTCAGCCAAAAAGCCACATCTCTTGGCGAGCACCATTTCAGTGTTGACATGGCAGTGGTAACTGAAGCCAGAGGCAAAAGCAGGGAGAGCAATGGATGTGACTGTTACACTCCAGCCACATGAGTCTACTGACTGGGATCAGAGAGTGGAACCACCATATTCCAATGCTTAAAGAACCACACTGTCTTCTGGTTCTTTTAGTGCTCACCACTAAAGCCCTATGCAGCTCAAGGCCTGGGTACCTGAAGGAGCAACACCTGCCAAGGTCATTCATGGAGGTTTTCCTTCCTTTGCCATCTGAGGAGAGGCAGATGGTGACCAGGGAGAGAGATTTCTCAGTGGTGGGCCCCCGCTTAAGGAATTCCCTCTCTAGAAAGGCTCACTTGGTGCTTACTCTGTTATCTTTTGGCATAGGGCAAATCCTTTTTCTTTTTTCTTATTTTTTTGTTCTACGTCTTAACTGGTTGCAACGGCTGCTCTGTTGCTATTTTTACTATGATATTATTATGACTGATTTTTGATTTGCTGTATTTTGTGTATTTTATTGTTTAAGTCTTTTATGAGTTCCCCCCTCCCTCAGAGCCGTTTGACTGACAGATGTTATAGTATAGTTTGACAAAGCCCGTAATGTGCTGAATTTTGCAGTATGTGGCAGGATTATAGACCGTTGGGTTCTTTTTAATAACAAAATTATGTGTTCTGCCTCCACGGTCGGAAGCAGTACCATTAATTGGCAGTGGAACATGCTCCTTCAGAGTATATTAACCCTTAAGAAGCGCTAAAGTAGTTTCAGAAAGGGAGAGTGAACAATACCATCATAGTGCCTCTTCACTAATTCTTGGAATTTCATGGACATTTTGCAAGTTTTTAGTTTGAAATCTTATCAGGTTAAAAATCTTTCCTGGCTGCTTTTGTTTGAAGGTATTGAAGGCTCTTGATAGTACCTGGTCAACTATGCAATTTGAACACGAGCCCCACCATAGAACTGGGACCATGATGCTCAAGTCTGATGAGGCACTGGTAGAGACCCTTGAAGAAAATCAAGTGCAGCTCCAGACCCTGATGACTTCAAAGTATTTAGCACATTTCCTTCAGGAGGTCTCCAGCTGGCAGCAGAAATTATCTACAGCTGACTCTGTGATAAGCATCTGGTTTGAAGTCCAGAGAACCTGGAGCCACCTAGAAAGCATTTTCATTGGCTCAGAGGACATTCGCAATCAGCTCCCAGAGGACTCCAGGCGCTTTGATACCATTGACAAGGATTTTAAGGTGGGCATGGCCCTTTACCTGCCCTAATTTTCACATGCAAAAACGACAAAAACTGGAGCAGCTGACAAGTCCATCCTCTTTTCTTGCAGGAATTAATGGCTGATGCAGTAAAAACCCCGAATGTGGTTGAAGCAACAAATAAACCAGGTCTCTATGACAAACTAGAGTCCTTGCAAAAAAGGTAAGGAAGGCGTTATTTTCCTGCTTGATTTTGTCAAGTGTAAGCAGCTGGCTGGATTTACTTACTGAGAGAAGAAGCAAATCACAGGCTGCGTAAGTTCAGTTATTTAGGACAGGGTTCTGGTTGCAGTTTCTTGAATTAAGAGGTCTTTTAATTTTAGGCCCAGAAAGACAGTTGCAGATGCCTATTTATCAGTGGTTTGTTTTAAATGGCAGCAGGACTGGCCCTAACATTGGACAGAGTGCGGCAGTTGCCTCAGGCAGCCAAGTAATGTGTTACTTAATTTGCATTTTGATTTTTACTTCCAGAGATGAAACTTGTGTGCTATGCACCATGAAGTGCTGGGGAATAGCATTTGTCAGTATCTCTCAGGCTTGCACTGAATGGCAGCCCTGTCATGGTGCAACCATTATTCGGAACTGAAGAGAAACAGAGCAGGCACCATGACTACCATTTTCAAAGGAGGTGAAATCTGCATGTAGCAAAACACCTAAGCTGGGATCTGGAATCCAATAGCAGCTCACCCTTCATACCCTGACACCTTTTCTGCCTGGGTCTCGACTGCTTTCCATGGTATCTCCTGGCATCTATAATGACCCAGGTGTAATTAATGTAAACATCCGCGTGAATAAGCTGCTTTAACACTTGGGCTGAGCATGTATTCCTTTCAATTAGAAGTGTTCAGATGTCAGTCAAATGATGAGGATTAAAGAGGCTTTGAAAATGGCCTGTGGTAGCGAACATAGAAAGCATAATGTGAATGCCAGGTTTTATAACTTCCCTTGATATGACATCTGAAGCATCTCAGTGGAGCAGTGCAAAGCACCATTTGCTCCCAGTTTAGAGTGCTTTTGTTGTTTGTTTGTATAGACATAGAACTGTCTAGTTAGTTAGTTAGTTAGTTAGTTAGTTAGTTAGTTAGTTACATTACTGAGCATCCTGTACAGCAGTGGCACTGTGCAGCTAATGATGATAAACACAATGCTTCTCCCACACTCTCTTGTCCAACTTGCCTTTTATTAGCTTGGCACTCTGTGAAAAGGCTTTGGCTGAATACCTGGAAACAAAGAGACTGGCTTTCCCCAGATTTTACTTCGTATCGTCTGCCGACCTGCTGGATATTTTGTCCAATGGCAACGACCCCGTTGAGGTAGGATATACATTCATGGAATGCTTGGACTTTCTTAAGAATTGTTATATTAAAAAAAAATGGGGCCTTGAATCCCAGAGCTTTTACTAGAAATCCGACTTCATCCGAGGCTAAATCACAGATAACTTGGACCTGTACTCAGTGGGAGCTGATCGGCAACTGGGGAGAGGGGCTGCAAACCCAGTGAGATTTGCACATCTTTGGCATGCAGCAGATCCCAGGTTCAGCCACAATGTCTCCAGTTTAAAAAGGTTTTCGGGTAGTGGGCTGGGAAAGACCTTGGGGAGCTATTGGCAGTCACAATAGTGGCCTGGTTGGAGTATAGGAGATCCTATGTAGCACAGATATTTTAGATTGTTCAGTGCCCATTTCCTTTAGGCTTTCTAAAACGGCTTTCTTTTTAGAAACATTGCTCATACATCTTCATTAGTCCTCTTCTCCCACCGCTTCTATTTCTATATTTCTAAACTTTGTATCCTAACAATACCGCAATCATCTTCTTGAAGGTATCCCGTCACTTGTCCAAGCTATTTGATAGTATGGCCAAGCTGAAATTCAAATTGGATGCAAAAGAGCAGCCTCTGAAGGTTGGCTTGGGAATGTACAGCAAAGAAGACGAGTATGTTGATTTTGACAAGGAGTGTGACTGTTCTGGACAGGTTAGTGGATATTATTTTAAATTCACTATTGGTCATGTAAACGGAGAGCCAGTGTGGTCTGGTGGTTAGAGTTTTTTACTGGGACCTGGGAGACATGGGTTCAAATCCCAACTCAGCCGTGAAGCTCTCTGGGTGACTTTGGGCCAGTCACTGCCTCTCAGCCTAAACCTAACCTCACAAGGTTGTCGTGAGGGGGAGAACCATGTTGGAGAGGAGAAAAGGTGGGATATAAATGAAATAAGTAAAGGAAAATAAATAACCATGAGAGTTTTGCTCCCTAGGTGGAGGTTTGGCTAAACCGAGTGCTGGAGAGAATGCAGAGCACGTTGCGCAAAGAGATTTCTGAAGCTGTGGTGACTTATGAGGAAAAGCCAAGAGAGCAATGGCTATTTGATTACCCGGCACAAGTAAGCAAAAAGGCTAGAGTCAAAATGCAATGTTTATATGTTTAACCTGTGAAGTGCAAAGAAAAAAGGAACAGAAACAGATGTTCATTCTAATAAGGAGTAAATATAACCAGAGGAACAAAGTGGAGCCATTCAGCATGCTTGTAGGATTAGGCCTTTATAAAGTCTAGTAGGCAGTGTAGTACCCCCCAGATGTTGTGGACTACAATTCCTATCAGGCTTCTGCCAGCATGACCAGTGGTCAAGGATGCCCAGGGGTCAGCTGGAAGGCACCGTATGACCAGTTCTTTTCTAGTCACTCATCCCACCAGAGCTGCACATTTGGGGGTCAAGGGGCAGAGCCTGAATTAAGGACAGTTCTGGCATTTCACCTGGCTTCACCATCTCATAGGTCTCGTTGGCTGTTGTTGCAGATTGCTTTAACATGTACCCAGATCTGGTGGACAACGGAGGTTGGCATTGCCTTTTCACGACTGGAGGAAGGCTATGAAAACGCTATTAAAGATTACAATAAGAAGCAGGTACATAACAGCAGCCCCCTCTGATTTTGTCAGACTGTGTTCAGATTTGCAGTGGCAAATTCTTCAGCAGAATAGTAGGCAGTTTTTTGTGTCTACAACATATCACACAGATGTCATCTCAAGCTCTGTCGCTGAATGCAACCGCTGGAGGAGGAAGGGGGTGCGGTGGGTGTGGCCTGCCTTGCCCCAGGTGTCATCCCTGAGGGGGGATGACATCACCGCCCCGCCCCCAGGTGCCAGAGCAGCTAGCTCCGCCTCTGAATGCAACTTCCAGTTTTGTGTGGGGGTTTTTTTAGACGAGTAGGTGCAGCAAGCCTCTAGGTCTCATGGTTGTTAAAGATTGGAAACCGCTTAAATATGTTTATTTTTCTTTCCCCAGATTAACCAGCTAAACACATTAATTACACTACTCATTGGGAACTTAAGCCCAGGAGAGAGAATGAAGATTATGACAATCTGTACCATTGATGTCCATGCCAGAGATGTCATTGCCAAAATGATTTTAGCAAAGGTATATGCAGTAAAGACTGTGAAATCATACTTTGCTTTTTGGAAGCACACATTTTCTTAGAACCTTCTCAAGCCACTTTCGCATAGCAACGTGGTTCTCTTCACTCATTCTTCAACCATCCTTTACTTAGTGAAAGCTAAGGACTAGCCCTGTATCATTTCCAGTGAATAAGATTTTCAAAAATGCAAACTTAAGTCCTATCAAGACTCCCCCCAAAAGGATTAAATAGTCAATCCACTATGCCTGCTTTGGGGGAGTTACTACATTTGAGTTATTAAAGAATATATTGCCCATATATCGAAGACCCTGAAGAAGTACTTTTGCATTGGGCTTCTGATAAATATTTATCAGCATGTAGAGGGTGTGGTCTCTCTTTCTGGTGGTTTGTTGGGGGGTAAATAATCTTTATAGGCTCTGAAGTAGAAGGCTATTCAATCTGCGCTTATGTCTAGAAAGTTGCCAAAGGAACTAAGTATGAGGTCTCTGTGGCGCAACGGGTCAGTGCGTCTGGCTGCTAAGCAGAAGGTTGGTGGTTCAAGCCCACCCAGGGACGGCTGTGGGTAGGATTCCTACGTTGCAAGGGGTTGGACTTGATAATCCTTGGGGTCCTTTCCAACTCTACAGTTCTGTGGTTCTATAAAACTTTAAACCATTAGGAGCCTCCTACACATAAAAGCTTATGTGGATAGCAAAGGAGCTAAGCAGGAACCACCGGAAATTTATTATGGTTTCGCATTTGGGTTGCAGGTGGAAAGCTCCCAGGCATTTACCTGGCAGTCTCAACTTAGGCATCGTTGGGATGATGAAAAGGGACACTGCTATGCCAATATATGTGACGCTCAGCTCCAATATTCCTATGAGTACCTTGGCAACACTCCACGGCTGGTGATCACGCCACTCACTGACCGGTATGAGCTGCTTAGCTTGCAATAGCCTTCAGCCTGGCCCAACGCATGTTCTTAGGGCATGTGCTGGTGAGGATGATGCCAAATGTCTATCTTTTTGCAGGTGTTACATCACCCTGACACAGTCCCTCCACTTGATCATGGGAGGAGCTCCTGCAGGCCCTGCTGGCACAGGGAAGACAGAGACCACCAAAGACTTGGGAAGGGCAGTGGGGATCATGGTGTACGTCTTCAACTGCTCTGAGCAAATGGACTATAAGGTAAAGATCTAGCCAGTAAAAGTAACAGTGGGTCATATCTGAGTCCCTAATTCAGACAAAAAGCACCCAAAGTCATCCCCGAAGTCAGGAGTGTGAGGTAAACAGCAATCCATTCAGAGGTATAATTACACTTTCCTAGAATTTTGTGTACCTGCAGGGACATCTGTTATTTTTTAAAAACATTGTACCTTTTTCTAACACATTACAGCTTTGTAGAATAAAATGGGCACTGTAAAACACTGAGGTGCTCTTCTGCTGGTTCCCTCACTATGAGAGGTGAAGTTACAGGAAACCAAGCAGAGGGCCTTCTCGGTAGTGGCACCCTCCATGTGGAACGCCCTCCTATCAGGTGTCAAGGAGATAAAGAACTACACAACTTTTAAGACATCTGAAGGCAGGCCTGTTTTGGGAGGTTTTTAATGCGTGAAGTTTTTATTATGTTTTAGATATGCTGTAAGCCTCCCAGAGTGGCTGGAGAAATTTATACCCAGTAGGGCAGGGTATAAATAATAACAAATTCATCATCATTATTATTATTATTATTATTTATTACAGACACAGATCTACATTTTGTTTCAAGTACAATCATACCTTGGAAGTCAAACAGAATCTGTTCTGGAATTCCATTTGACTTCTAAAGCATTCAAAAACCAAAGTGCGGCTTCTGATTGGCTGCAGGAAGGTCCTGCAGCCAATTGGAAGCCACAGAAGCCCCATCAGACGTTCGGCTTCCAAAAGAATGTTCAAAAACCAGAACAGTTGCCTCCAGGCTTGGATTGTTCGGGAGCCAAAACTTTCAAGAACTAAGCTGTTCGAAAACCCAGATACAACTGTATACCTTATTATATCGCTAAAAGCTTCCTAGAAAACAAGAGGCTGCTCGTTCCTTCCAGCACTTCCTCTCTTCCCACCCATCTGTTCTTGTGCTACAATGTGTTTTCCTGTGTTTTAAAATATAGCAAAACAATACATAAACAGGATATATTAACTAGTTAATTGATTGAATGTGATGGTCCACAAACAAATGCCTGTGCCTTTCCTTTCTAGTCCTGCGGAAATATCTACAAAGGATTGTCCCAGACAGGTGCATGGGGATGTTTTGATGAATTCAATCGGATTTCGGTGGAAGTCTTGTCCGTAATTGCTGTACAGGTAAAGATTCTCCTTAGGTTTCCTTTCATTGTGTGCAAATAGCCTGGATTTCATAGTCCTTCCAGCTTTCAGTCAAATGCTGGCCATTCGTCTCTAGGATCAATACAAGTCCCCTGGGAATGATAGGCTGTAAGGAGGAGGTAGCTATTTCTATTCTGTCTTTGGTTTGCCACAATCAGCACTTTTCCATTCCTCTGCAGTTCAGTTTCCACTAAAACCTACGCCATTTGTCTCACTATCTGCTATGACTGAAACTTACATAATGCAATGTAATGGGATGTAATGAAATGTAATTAATTTAACTTATTAAATTCTGCTGCGGCCCAATGGATTGGCTGTTCTAGGTGACAGTTGAGGGAGAACCCTGATGCCATCAGTGTCACATCTGCAACCAGCCAGATTTAGCATTCTGGTAACATTATGAGGTCGGGACACAGGTGGCGCTGTGGTCTAAACCACAGAGCCTAGGGCTTGCCGATCAGAAGGTCGGCGGTTCAAATCCCCACGATGGGGTGAGCTCCCGTTGCTCGGTCCCTGCGCCTTCCCACCTAGCAGTTCAAAAGCACGTCAAAGTGCAAGTAGATAAATAGGTACCGCTCCAGCGGGAAGGTAAACGGCGTTTCGGTATGCTGCTCTGGTTCGCCAGAAGCGGCTTAGTCATGCTGGCCACATGACCCGGAAGCTATCTGCAGACAAATGCCAGCTCCCTCGGCCTATAGAGCGAGATGAGCACGCAACCCCAGAGTCATCCGCGACTGGACCTAATAGTCAGGGGTACCTTTACCTTTACCTTTACCTTTAACATTATGAGGTCAGTTCAGAGCGAGGAAGTACTCTCCTCATTTCCGTATGAGTAAATTTGCCAGTCAATGAAGCTGGGCCCCACAAAATTGCTTCAAGGAGGAGAGGAATCTGCAGCTTGCAGAAGCTTGTGCAGAAGGCCTCCTACTCCTCACACGTCATTTTAAGTCAAGCCTAGTTTGTTGAGTATCCTGGATCTTGGTTAGCTCAAGTGTGCAATTATTTCCTAGTTCTTGATGCATCCTACATGCCTTTAGGTTTCATTGACTGCAGTTGGTTATGGAAAAACTTGTTAATATGTCTGCATTTAAACATTCTTCAGCACCATATTTCATTACCTTACTGAAGACCTCATAGGAACAGCTCTTAAGACTTTGTTTTACTTGAAAGGTTAAATGTGTTCAAGATGCCATAAGAGCCAAAAAGAAGGTTTTCAACTTCCTTGGAGAGACCATTTCTCTTATTCCAACCGTTGGAATGTTTATTACTATGAATCCTGGATATGCTGGCCGTACTGAGCTGCCTGAAAATTTGAAAGCTTTGTTCAGGTACTAACATGCAGCCACTATTCTGGGGGAAATGAACTGGTAAGGGATTATCACAAAAATGTATGAGCTGGCCAGATTCCTTGGGCAGCAGAGTTGGGATGCCTCTGCCCAGCCAGCCAGCCTCCCTCCTTCCCTCCCCGGGCTCCTAATACCTTTGCTGTCTCCTGTCTGAGAAAGGTGCAGGCACTTGCTTCATTCTTCCCGCACCCATCACTTCTGGCCAAGTTCCAGGCCCATGCTTCTTTCTTGCATGCCTCACTTCCCCCACCTCCATTGCCATTTTGCCACAGTCATGTAATGTGTCACTCTGCCCAGAGAAGTAATGTGGGAGTAGTAGCGCCAATGAGATTTATTGAGCTATTGAGGATAGGGGCACATGAAGGATACCATGAATAGATTTGGAAAGCATGTTGAGAGAAGAGAGAGTTACTCTTTTGCACAGGCTTGGATCGCCAACATGGAAGCTCTCGGGGGTCAGAGCAGATTATACAGTGTGTAAAACAGTGGAAACAAAACGAGACCGAGTGTAAGTGGGAAATGAATGTGGGCGTTTGAAATTAATCATATCTGACATTTGCACTGAATATTCACTGCAGCCTAAAGGAAAGATTGACTGTTGTCTCTGCAGCGTAATCGCACCAGATGTTAATTGTCTCATTTCTCTCTTTTCAGGCCCTGTGCGATGGTTGTTCCTGATTTCGAGCTTATCTGTGAAATCATGCTTGTTGCTGAAGGTTTCATTGAAGCCAGGCTTCTAGCTAGGAAGTTTATTACTCTCTACACACTGTGTAAGGAGCTGCTTTCAAAGCAGGTAATTGAACATTGTTCACCAAGCCTGTTTGACACTAGTTTTTTTAGTGCAGTGAAGAGTTTGCAAGAGTATGCTGACAGGGCATTTTAAAATTTTTTACTTAAAAGTGGTTGTATTCCACCCCAAACTTCATCCTGTCATAGAAAATCAGCAGGGATATACAGAGGTAGAATACAGTCATACCTCAGGTTGAATATGCTTCATGTTGAGCGCGTTCGAGTTGCGCTTCGCAGCAACCTGGAAGTAATGGAGTGTGTTACTTCCGGGTTTTGCCGCTTGCGTATGCGCAGATGCTCAAAATGACATCATGCACAGAAGCAGCGAAAAGCGACCCACCCGCGGTCAGATGTGCCATTGCTAGTTACGTTTGCTTCTGGATACAAATGGGGCTCCGGAACGGATCCCGTTTGCATCCCGAGGTACCACTGTATTGGAATGTTAAAAAATGGCTGCCTCTCACCACTCACCTCCAGAAATGAGCCCAAAACCTTATGGCTATGGTAACAAAAGGTGCCCATGCTACTGTACCCACCTCAGAGGAACATAAACAACTTTCCTTGCCTTCTTTGAAAGTGGAGGGGTGCCTTTCCTGACTTGTTTTAAGCGATGTCCTTCTGTTTACGTGCAATGCGAAGTTGTTGCCATATGTCTGACAGGATCACTATGACTGGGGTTTGAGAGCTATCAAGTCTGTGCTAGTGGTGGCTGGTTCACTCAAGAGAGGAGACCCAGGACGGGCAGAAGACCAGGTTCTCATGAGAGCTTTGCGAGACTTTAACATCCCCAAGATTGTGACGGATGACTTGCCTGTCTTCATGGGACTCATCGGAGACCTTTTCCCAGCGCTGGATGTGCCTAGGAAGCGTGATCTAAACTTTGAAAAGGTGAATCTGCTTTAGTTGGCCATGAAGCAGTATAATTAAGAGATTTGAATGTCTGGCCTCTTTTGTGTGTGTGACTTCATTGGGGAAAACCCTGTTGCCACGGAGACCTCTGGAAAAGAGCCCTGCTCAGAAAGCTTTTGGTGATTTGTTCATTTTCTTGTTTGGACACCTGGGATTGTATCTGCACAATAATCCCATCATTTATAGCAGATCATGGCTTCAGTTCTATACCAGCCCTGGGACTGAGGAATGAGCCCCTGAACAAGAATTACACCCCCTGGTACACTGGGGCTTGGACTTGTAAACACATTTCTTGTCTTCTCAGATAATCAAACAGTCCGTTCTGGAGCTCAAGCTACAACCTGAGGAGAGTTTTGTGCTGAAGGTGGTACAGCTGGAAGAGTTACTCCAAGTTCGGCATTCTGTGTTTGTGATTGGAAATGCAGGCTGTGGCAAATCTCAGGTAGGAGCTATGAGCCTACGGTTAGGGCTCCATCACTAGGGAGTCCATTCCAAAACATCATGATAATTAGCAAGCGACTCATTGTTCAAGTGATCCACAGCCCCAAAGAGTAGAAAAATAGCTTTGTGAGATACATTAAACTGGAACAAAAGGTACAGTTTGGGGGTGGTTGTGTTTTGATATTCTCTGATGGTTACAGAAGCAGTCGGAAGCTCCATCCCAGTCTGCCTTTCTCCTGACAGGTTCTGAAATCTCTGAATAAAACTTACCAGCTGATGAAAAGAAAACCTGTAGCTATTGACCTTGACCCTAAAGCTGTAACCTGTGATGAACTATTTGGAATCATTAATCCTGCTACCAGAGAATGGAAAGATGGTAGGAACTAATCCCAGAAATAATGAGTAGTATAAATCTCCAGATACACAAAAAGGAGAAACATTATACCTTAGGGCTGTATCCTAGAAGCGTGAAGTTTCAATTCCAAGATTTTCTTCTCAGAAGACAAAACCCAAACCCTACCTTGACAGCATTGTCAAAATTTTGCTTCCACGTGAGATTTCTGCTGAAACTAATCAGATTTTTTACATTTTCTTTCCAGCATTGATCCTTTTCCAGACCCAATAGGTTCTTTTTCAGCATGGGGAAATGGCTGGGCACCAGGACTGACCTGATGCATTTTTAATTAGTGATGTTGTTCAAATTTTTGACATTTAAAAGTGCTTCCGTATGAAAGTATGAGTTGTAAATTGCTTTTGATCTCCCACCCCTAGCCCCATGGTTGTTTGTGCTAGTTTCAGCAGAGCAAATCTCAAGAAATAATTTTTTTCAAAATGTACTTATTCTGAAATCCCCTTAAACTGGTTTGACAACAATTACCCAAAACAAGGAAGTTGCCAGTGATTCTACATAAGAATTTCTGGCTCAAATCAGGCTCCCAGGTTTCCTCTAGTTATTCAGAGTCATGAGATTTGATATTCTCTAAGGTGAACGCCATATAAATTGGGTCCCTCTAGACCAGGGATGGGGAGCCTGTGTCTCTTCCAGATGTTGCAGAACAACCCCTATTTGCCCCTGCCAGCTTGGAGGAGTGACATGGAAGAGTCACAGGCTTCTGTGATGAACTATCATATCTGTAATGATAATAATAATATATTTATACCCCACCTATCTGACTGGGTTTCCCCAGCCACTCTGGGTGGCTTCCAACAGAAAATTAAAAACACAATAAAACATCAAACATTAAAAACTTCCCTAAACAGGGCTGCCTTCAGATGTCTTCTAAAAGTCAGGTAGTTGTTTATTTCCTTGACATCTACTGGGAGAGCGTTCCACAGGGCAGGCGCCACTACCGAGAAGGCCCTGCTTGGTTCCCTGTAACCTCACTTCTCGCAGTGAGGGAACCACCAGAAGGCCCTCGGAGCTGGACCTCAGTGTCCAGGCTGAACGATGGGAGTGGAGACGCTCCTTCAGGTATACTGGACCGATGTTATATACAAACAACATTTAGAAGCTGTACTTCTCAAATGATTTCTCTACGTCAAAAGTTCAGTGTGAATTTCTCTGTGTTCCTCGTAGGCTTGTTTTCAACAATCATGCGTGATCTTGCTAATATAACTCATCGTGGACCAAAATGGATCGTTCTGGATGGGGATATCGATCCGATGTGGATTGAGTCTTTGAATACGGTTATGGATGACAACAAGGTCAGTACAGGAAGTCAGAGATAAAATTGTTGGTTTCCACATCAGCAAGATGAAGTAGTAGTCACGCCATCCTTGTTTCTCTCCCTCCTAGGTGCTCACCCTAGCAAGCAATGAGCGAATCCCACTAAATCCCACCATGAGGCTTGTGTTTGAGATCAGCCACCTAAGAACAGCAACACCCGCCACAGTGTCCAGAGCAGGAATCTTGTACATTAACCCTGCTGACCTTGGCTGGAATCCGTGAGTTTGAGTTCCCTTTGAGTATATGAGTGTCTTCCTTTGCCAGCAAAAGCAAGTTTCTTCATGGCATACAGAGGAAAAGCTTTCATCCCTTGATGCATTCATTTATTTACTTTTAAATATTTCTAAGCCACTTCATATATTATTTTTAAAAATCAACATAAAAGCACCCTAAAACAATATTATAACCATACATAAATCCAATGGTGCAGGTCTAGTTCTCATGGATCAGGGGCAGCCTGCGCAAAGAGATGCATCTTTACAAGACTTCTGTAGTAAATAATTGATGGTGCATATCTATGTTTTGACATAGATGTGACTGTTTGTGTTTAATGAAGGTGGATGAGAGAAAGCAAGTTCCAAGGTGGCTTCTTGTTAAACGTCTTCTTCTTCTGCTTTGGCAATCACTCGTAGCCGAGTAAGATTGTCTTCCAATAAACACGGTTTTAACAATGAGTCCATAAGTGACTGTGGAGGCCAATTATGGATCCACACGTCCTTCTGCAGTGGGGACATTGTTTCCTGGGTGGGAGTTGATCACGCTGTAGATTTGCCAAGCATACCTTCCTCTTAGCACGTTTCTCCCTTGCGTCCTGAGTTTGAGTGTCTTCAAAGTCCACGACACCTTTGGTAAAGGCTGTTCTCCAACTGGAGCGCTCACAGGCCAGTGTTTCCCAGTTGTCGGTGTTTATGCTACATTTTTAAAGATTTGCCTTGAGACAGTCTTTAAACCTCTTAGGAATCTTTCTTCCCCTAGCTGGCCCCGCCTCTCTGCAGGGCTGATTGGTTAACTGAAGTTTGGCGGGAATCTCCAATGACTAGCGCAGGGAGGCAGGCCAGCCCAACTAACTGGTGGGTCCCACTGTAAAGGGCACCCACAAAGGAAGGTGTGAGCGCTCATTATTAACCAGACTCATCCCCCCTCCACTAGGTTCCCCAATAAATTGAAGAGTGTAATTGGTCTGATTTTGCTGTTGAATTTCATTTTAGTAATTTTTGGGTGCACTGCCTATGTTATCTGTTGCTGGTCTCCCAATATCTTACTTTTTTGTTATATTCCTTTGGGTGCCTAGAGACCATTGGTATTTGCCATTGAGATTCAAGCCCCATGCTAAAATTTTGGTTTGTGCTTTTAAAGCGGAGTAAAGGGTTCTGTGATCTAGCACAGCAGATCCACTTCTTTTTTAAGCAAACTTTTTGTGGTTTTGGAAGTGCTTTGAAAAGTGTGACATGACTGAATCAATAAACACCTCACAAGCAAGATTTGCACAAGCAGATCAAGATGAATGTTGAAAAAAGGGCATCTGGTGGAGCTTTGGAGTTTTTTTAATTGTAAACCATCATGAAAGGGATGAAATGAATAAATAACACGTTTCCCATTATAAAGAAATTTGCAGTCCTTCTTACTGCAAACCATTTTATAAGTAGGAAAATTATTGTGATGATTAAAGATTATGACTTACCTATGAACACTGGGTTCAGTCATGAAATTTATTTGAATCTAGCACTAAACACCCTCCCCTAGCCATTGGGCTCTTGTTATGTCACAGGTTCATGTTTTCTTGTTCTGCAAAATAAAGATCTACTGAGGCCTTAATTTCATCATCAATGGGATATCAGCAAGGTGAATTGAAAAATGGAGGTTAGGATCTGAAATTGTAGTGAGACAAATGCAGTGCTTCGCTTCCTACAACACATGTGGCTCATGTTACTATAATAGGGAAGCAAGTTACATGTTGCCCTGCAGCCGAATAAGAAAATGGTTCCTCTGCACTCTGAAAACGATGCAGTTTAAGTAAGAGGAAGGAGGTATAATGCTTGCCTAAAGTAGAATGTACATGTTCCATGCATGAGAGAATGCATCACATTGAATAAGTAATTTTATATCACCGTACAGAGTGGTGAGCAGCTGGATTGAGCGCCGGGAAGTACAGTCTGAAAAAGCCAATTTGATGATCCTGTTTGACAAATACTTGCCCACGTGTTTGGATAAGCTGAAGTTTGGGTTCAAGAAGATAACCCCTGTACCTGAAGTGACGGTGATACAAACGATCCTGTACCTTCTAGAATGCCTCTTAACCCCAGTCAACACGCCTCCGGATTCTTCCAAAGAGCTGTACGAGCTCTATTTTGTCTTTGCTTGTTTCTGGGCCTTTGGAGGAGCGATGTTCCAAGATCAGGTACCTTTAGAAATTTAAATTACTGTGTTCTGCTTCCATACCTTCAGGGTGTTATTGCCCAGTGGTGCATTAAGCAGCATTTATGTGCACAGGGGCCATTTTTCTAGGTGCCTCTTCAAACGCTACCCCAATGACAAGGCTGGCACCAAAAATTGCTTCCTTGTGGCTGTGGTAACCTTTTAAATCTGCTTTCTGTGCATCCTGCCTGGATTGCTTGGTGCTCTGTCAGTGCCACATTTCCCATGAGGGCACAGCTGTGTGGAACCCCAGCCACATCACTCTCTCTTAGGGAAGCAGCATGTCTGTATTCACATTTTTTTAATTGTTTGGTTTTGATAGGATTCGTTTTTTATGTTTCTGACATTCTCTGTGGCCACTTAATATATCTATGATCAAAGAAACATAAAAAGCATGTTAAATGTCCCTCTTTTCCTCACCAGCTTGTAGACTATCGTGTGGAGTTCAGCAAATGGTGGGTGAATGAGTTTAAAACCATCAAGTTTCCTTCTCAGGGGACTATTTTTGACTATTACATTGACTCAGATACGAAAAAGTTCATGCCTTGGACTGATAAAGTGCCTGCATTTGAGTTGGATCCAGACGTCCCATTGCAGGTAATGGCTAAAACCCATTTTTCTTCCCGTTCATATTTCATTTTAATTGCTTTTCCCCTATGGTGCTACAAAATAGAAACCAGTGCTGAGGAAAATTCCTGCATCAGCTCAGTATCCCAGTAAAGAGTGGGAAGAGTATGCTAAGAGTGTACTTGGTTTATATACGTAGCAATATGTCTGCCTCAAGTCACAGGGTTCCTGCTCCATCCCACAGATTCAGGTATTCAGTCTTGTTTACATGCTTATTTAGGCACGGGGCAACAACAAAAAGAGCCAGTGGCTACTAGTTATGGCATATGCAGGAATTTGCTTCTGGCATGCCATCAGTGCAGAAGCATTGCAGTTCATCAGTTGGGAGGCAAATGCTCATTCATGCAAGGATAAGAAGACATAGAAAATTACATCTGGAGAAGGACAAAACTGCATCATGTATGGTTTTTCAGAGCTCTATTATTATTACATTTATATTTTAGCTTCCCTTAAAGGAGCTCACAAAGGAAGTGGTGTATACGGTCCTCTCTCCCAGTTTATCCTCACAACAACCCTGTGAGGTGGGTTAGACTGAGAGGAAAGTACTCCTTGCGGCAGTAGACACACATGAGTAATTTAGATATTTCAGCCTTGCAGCTCGGTTAGTAAAGCCACTGCTACTAATCTGGTCATTCCTCAGACAAATAAGTGAATTCCTGCAATGCTAGAGGAAATCCTTTGAATTTCCATAGAGCCCTAGACAACAGCCCTAGACAACTCTCAGTGATGAATCAACCTCACTTGTTAAAATCACATTTATTAGGTCTGATAGGAATTTACTGATGTAGCTTCTTGTGAGGTCTTCACAAGAGTCCTGTTGCAAAGCCAGATGAGAAAATGATTTTCCTATTAATATTATTAAAAATTATTTTTACTTTTCAGGTTTATACATTTCACTAATTTTACAATCGTATTGACATTACAAAACTTGACTTCCTTCCCCCTCTTTTCTGTAGTTCCTTAAATTTATTTTCAATATATTCATCATATCCAAATTAACTTAATTTGCTCATTTATTCATCTTCTTTAAATATATACTCTTATGAAACTGCAGGAAAACGATTTTCCATGCACTTCTGCTTTACTGTGTCTTCAGAGGAATATTCTGCCAGAGAGTGCCTTCAGCCATGTGGTTTATGTTGTTCAAACTTTGTAAGGAGGTTCTTTTCACTCTGCTTTTGCAGGCCTCAATGGTCCACACAACAGAAACCATCCGGATTCGCTATTTCATGGATCTCTTAATGGCAAAGAAATGGCCTGTGATGCTAGTTGGGAATGCAGGCACTGGGAAGTCAGTGCTAATGGTAGATAAGCTGGACACCCTCAACACAGATGATTACTTGGTGCAATCTGTCCCCTTTAATTTCTACACAACCTCAGCAATGCTGCAATGTAAGGAGGCCGTGTGTGTGTGTGTGTGTGTGTGTGTGTGTGTGTGTGTGTTTGTTTTATTGGATTTGGATTTGATATCCCGCTTTATCACTACCCTAAGGAGTCTCAAAGCGGCTAACAATCTCCTTTTCCCTTCCTCCCCCACAACAAACACTCTGTGAGGTGAGTGAGGCTGAGAGACTTCAGAGAAGTGTGACTAGCCCAAGGTCACCCAGCAGCTGCATGAGGAGGAGCGGGGAAGCGAACCCGGTTCACCAGATTACAAGTCCACCGCTCTTAACCACTACACCACACTGGCTCTCTTATTGCATTTATATCCCACCTTTTTCCTGAAAGGAGCAGAAGGTGGTGGCAACAGTTCTTTCTCTCCCCATTTTATCCTCACAACAACCCTGTGTCGTAGGTTAGGATGAGAGAAACAGTAATTGGCCCAAGATCACACCCAGTGAGCTTCATGGTTAAAGTGGGGATATGAACTCTCGTATCTTCCAGGTCCTGGTCTGACACTCTAACCACTGTACCACGCTGGCTCAAATGTTCAGTAACACAGGTCTACTCTGGGCAATCTGTGTCTAGTACAACACATCCGTAGGTATCACACATTTGTTACATGGGATTTAGTTGTCTTTCCAGGAGGAAGCTTTGGGGAGATTGCATTTTCATAGCGCTTTACATGCCATGAATATTTGCAGAGAAAATGCCATTCTTTCTCCATGAAGCTTGGGTCGTTTTGTTAATCTGAAGTACTACCTGGGATATGGTCATAGCTGTCAACTGTTCCCTTTTTTGAAGGGAAATTCCCTCATTCCGAATAGGATTCTTCGAAAGAAAAGGGAAAGGTTGACAGCTATGGATTTGGTTGTGGAGGGACCTAATGCCCGTAACACAAAAAACATAATTTGACCTGCTCATGCAATGTTGTGCAGCCCTGACGCCAGGACTCTGCACCCCATTTCGCTCACCCTTTTTACACAACACATCCAGCTTGAGTGAATGTGCTGAGGGAGGCAATAGGATTGCAGCAGTGGACCTGATCCCTGACCTGTGTGGGATCAGCAGACTATGGAGCAAAGTCTATGTGCATGCAAAAAATATACTTATGAGCTCTGTATATCCAGTCAGGAACCCTGCAAGAAAGGCAGGGGTCTCTAATTCCATGGACATCCCTTTTTGTTGTTTAGTCATTTAGTCGTGTCCAACTCTTCGTGACCCCATGGACCAGATCACGCCAGGCACTCCTGTCTTCCACTGTCTCCTGCAGTTTGGTCAAACTCATGCTGGTAGCTTCGAGAACACTGTCCAACCATCTCGTCCTCTGCTGTCCCCTTCTCCTTGTGCCCTCAATCTTTCCCAACATCAGGATCTTTCCCAGGGAGACTTCTCTGTAGGAATTCCCAGTAGCGATGTATGGAAGTGAGAGCTGGACCATAAAGAAGGCTGATCGCTGAAGAATCGATGCTTTTGAATTATGGTGCTGGAGGAGACTCTTGAGAGTCCCCTGGACTGCAAGAAGATCAAACCTCTCCATTCTATGCAAAGAATGAAGATGAAGCCTGCCGACATTTGCAGTCGTGCTGCCATCCTCCTCCATCATCTGTTGCACCGTGCACCGTGCGCATTCCCTCACCCTGGATGTGTTAACGTGAAAGCACTTCTAATGGGTCTGGCTGTCTGTGAGCTACTCCACTCTCCCTTCAAACTAGTCAGCTTCTGTTCTCATGGGGCTCATGTGTGTCTGCCCCCTCAGTAAAATCATCTCTCCTTCCCCACTGATACAAGACTGCCTTTCCCACATAAATCCGATTATAAAGTTTGATGCATTATTATGTTTTATATATTCTGCAAGCCAGCCAGAGTGGCTGGGGAAACCCAGCCAGTTGGGCAGCATATAAATAGCAAAATTATTATTATTATTATTATTATTATTATTATTATTATTATTATTCTATTCACTTTTGAACAGGCATGTGTAGGGCTGCCTTTACAACAGGATGGAGCTGAGGAAAGCTTTACCTGATTGCCAGGATAAGACCCTGTGACATTTGTTTCTGCGTGGTCTTCTTTTTTTTAATGCAGCTATTCTTGAGAAGCCCCTGGAGAAGAAATCTGGCAGGAACTTTGGTCCCCCTGGTACCAAGAAACTCATCTACTTCATAGATGATATGAACATGCCAGAAGTCGACAAATATGGCACTGTGGCTCCTCATACCTTAATCAGGCAACACATGGACCATGGGCACTGGTAGGAATGCATTCTGTCATGTGACTCCTGGTCAACGCGCATATTTGAATGGCACAGTTGAATGTTGTGGAACTTCATGCGCTACATATATACACCCAAAAGACACTCTCATTTTAATACATCATGATTACATCATGAAAGGGGAGGTCTGGTGGCAGTAATCTGAGCATCCTGGATGCTGCCCCATGGTTTTCCTTGCCCTCCACCAAAAACCCATCAAGTGTAACAAAATAGATACAGTATTTACATTTCCCTGTTTCCCAGCCAAGTTAATCACACCCTTTTGTCTTCATCTGGGTTTGTTATTTCTGGAATGGCTACCTGTCTGGCACTCAGCTATCAGGATGCCAGGAATTATCACTCAGGCAGAGGGGCTGCTGAGTAGCTGAGCTCACATGTCTATATGAATTTCTGAAGTTTTCCCAGTCAGCCAGTACATAGATACATTTATCAGTGAATTCTTACATTTGATATTGTGCAGCAGAGGCCCTTTGAATAGATAGGAAGAAACTGTGATGAAGTGTTTTGTGGGGACAAGTCATAAAAGTCACAAAAGTGATTGTTCTGATTTTGGTAGTGGGCTGCATGTGCATGATATCTGCTGGAGGGGCAACCCCCCCCCCCAACCGATACATAAATTCCTGCAACACTACCAGTAATCTCTGTTGAGACAGGGATTCTGGAATCGCGACAATCCAAAAGGCAATGAAATAGAAATGCAATAGAAATGGGTACACGCAAGTGTGACACCACCCTCTTACTGTAGAGTTTTGAAGTCTTGCTCTCACACTTTCTCTGTTTTGAACTGACTCCACACCTTCAACACCAATCTATATGGTATATTCCCCCCCCTCCCAAAGTAGCTCACTTGTATACCGTGTCCAACACAAGGCTAGAGTCCTGTGATGGATGCCTGGCTTTTGTGTGGGAGTTACAGCACACTATTATTTGATGTGCAGAATGTAAAATGTCCACTTCTGTAGACCTCTGAACAAGTCCAGAGGAGTCGGACCAAGATCTGTTTTTGCAACATCGTATCAAATTCTACCTCCTACCCCTTTGGTGTTCCCACAACAGACTCCCAAAAAGAAAATAAGTTAGGTATTCTGTGTCCAAGCAGGAATATCGTCAGCCCCGCAAAATCACAAGCAGAAATCTTCATTTGGCTTAAGTAAGGAATCGGAACTCAGATAGTACTGTGCTTAACCCAGTAATGTGGAACATATTTATACATTTGTGTGTACACACACGCAACATGTACATGCACATTTCTACATATGAGGGAGTCATTTGTTCTCTGGAAGTGGATGAACATACGCCATGGTAATTTTGCCACCTTGCAGCCAAAGACAGAAAATGCAGGCTGGTCTTGGACACACACCCCTTGGTCTATTTCCTTTATTTGTCTGGGGTGTGTGTGTGTGTGTGTGTGTGTGTGTGTGTGTGTGTGTAACTCGAGTAATGTAACCTCCCTGACTCAACCCTCAGACTTTTGTTGCTGGATATTGCAGATGAGTTAATGATGAATGATGTGCGGATTGCAAAAGGTTTTAATACATAAAAACCCAGTGTAATCTAGAGAAAACAGTGTTTGAATGTTCGCTTCCTGCAAAATGTGTGCAAAAGACCACTGTGGAGAGAGCTGTGGAGATTCCACTGGATTAGCTAAACTAGGGCTGACTGAGTTGGGATATGGCTCTGAAGTAGATCTTCAAATCCTATCATGCTTCCCTTGGGAACAATCTCCAGCTTGTGCTTCCACAGAGCTGATGTATCTCTCAAAATCTCATTCGTGTTCTCTTAATGAGAGGAGGTCATGAAAAGAAGTCTTCATTTTGCCCTTTGTCCTCATTTTCCGTAAATGTACGTGCAAGATAGATGAGACTTCCTAAATGTAAGTGGATACAGAACTTTGAGCAAGAGTTGCGTCTCAGAATCGTTTCTCTTTCTTGCTTATTTCTGTTAGGTATGACAGAACCAAGCTGACACTGAAGGATATTCACAACTGCCAGTATGTTGCATGTATGAATCCAACTTCTGGATCCTTTACCATTGACTCGAGACTCCAGGTACCTGTCAAAGACCCCTGTCGTAGGGGTTTCAGTCAAAGGCATGTGCTACACCCCTCCAATGTTTGCTTCCTTGGATTTGGTCTCCTCTTCTCAAGTGGAAGCAGAAAAGCAGATCGTGTCTGGGGTTTTTGGCTTTCTTTTAGAGAATTAAAATGCGCCCTTTTGTTTAAGAGAGTGCTGCCCAGCCTGATCTTGATGAATGCCTTTTGTTGCAGCGACATTTCTGTGTGTTTGCGGTGAGTTTCCCAGGACAAGATGCTCTTATGGCTATCTACAGCACCATCCTGGGTCAGCACTTGGCCCTCCGAACTGTCCCCATGGTGGTTCAAAAGATTCATTCACAGCTTGTTTCTGCAGCTCTGGGTAAGCACTTGCAAAAGTAGAAAACCTTGCCATGGCTCATGCTTTTCATGATTACTGTCCTCTCTTTGCTCTGTTTTCTAGTTCAGGTTCAAGTCACACAAACAGCCCCTCATTTTCATGTGTATCTGCTGTATTTCTCCTCAACAGCCTTGCATCAGAAAATCACATCAACCTTTCTTCCTACGGCCATCAAATTTCACTACGTTTTCAATCTCCGGGATCTTTCAAACATCTTCCAGGTACAATGTCACTTCTGTATAGCTGTTTGCACTTTGCTATGAGTGTGGATTTCTCTTTCCCTATTCCCTAGGAATAGTGTAGGCAAAACATAGTCTCACTGGCTGGGGACAGTGGGAGTGGTCTAGTCTGTTGAGGCCATTATAGAGTATACCTGTGTCCTCAGAGGACACCCAGCTTAGGAAACGGAAGGCAAGCAAAATTGGTCTCTCCAACCAAAGCCATGCTGGCTGGCTTCCTTTCTGAAGGGGAAAGGAATGGATTTTGACTCGAAGACTGACCGCCCGTATTAGCCATTCTGATTTCAGACTGAAGGTGATTGAGACCGATGTGCTGCTTCACCAGCATCCATGGGGAGGCCCATCTTAGCATTGCCAACTTGCTCAGAGAAGTGTGAAGAGCCCCATGGATGGTAGGATGCGGAGCGTAACTGCCTCCTAACCCTTTTGCTCTCTTTCTGAATCCTTGAGTCAATTACCTTCTGCCCCTGCATCCTATTCCCCTACCTATGCTGATTTCAAAGGGATAGGGAAAGAGAGACCCACAGAGCTTCCAGCAAGTCATGTTTATAAAGAGGTGTCCCTGCCTTGCCTCTGTTTTCTCCCCGTATCATCTCCACTTTCAGAAGCAGTTCATGCCTTTTACAGCTCGCAGTCGTCCTCCCGTGATTCAGCATGACTGTTCTTCTTACAGCCATTGTGAATTTATACAGTATGACATTTCCCGAGGCGTTCTGTTCTGGCATAAGGAAATGCAATCTGTTAACACCCATGTAACTGCCGTAAACACAAGGGCCCTAGGGAACAGCAAGCTTTCTTGGAAACGCAAAGCTTGCCACCATGTTGTTGTCCCTCCTTTGTCAGTTTTTCAGCGTTCCCTTTGTTTTGTTACAACCTGGCTTTGTGGCAGGCGAGCAAAGTGCTGCTTTTGCCATGGCACTTGTCAGATTTAGAGCAGCGGGCCGGGTACTCTGTTGTGCAACTGGAGCACTGCAAAGAGTGCCCAAGATGCCAGCCAATCCGTCTTGGGAGTAACGACCCACAAATCATAGAATCATAGAATGGCAGAGTTGGAAAGGCCCTGAGTATCATCTGAGTGGACGGGACGCGGGTGGCGCTGTGGGTTAAAGCCTCAGCGCCTAGGACTTGCCGATCGAAAGGTCGGCGGTTCGAATCCCCGTGGCGGGGTGCGCTCCTGTCGCTCGGTCCCAGCGCCTGCCAACCTAGCAGTTCGAAAGCACCCTCGGGTGCAAGTAGATAAATAGGGACCGCTTACTAGCGGGAAGGTAAACGGCGTTCCGTGTGCTGCGCTGGCTCGCCAGATGCAGCTTGTCACGCTGGCCACGTGACCCGGAAGTGTCTGCGGACAGCGCTGGCTCCCGGCCTATAGAGTGAGATGAGCGCACAACCCTAGAGTCTCTCAAGACTGGCCCGTATGGGCAGGGGTACCTTTACCTTTACCTTTATCATCTGAGTATCATCATCCTGTGATGCAGGAATATGCAGCTATCCCTTACGGGAATCGAACCTGAAACCTTGGCAATATCAGCACCATGCTCTAACCAACTGAGCTATCCAAGAGTTATGTGCCATGTGCTATTCCTTTAAATCAAGGGTAGCTTATCTGGTGCCCTGCAGTTATTGTCGGATTGTATACTCACCCAGACACTTGCATGCTCAAGCACACAGAGACTAATCTTCCCTCTCTAGCCCCATCAACCTCAGTGTGGCCATGCTAGCAGGTTCAGAAAGCGGAGAGTGTTTTAACTGTCATTGCTAAGCAAACACAATTCCCAGTACTTCATCCCCAAGGCCTGGCAATTTTTTTTTTCCAGAGAGGTAGCAGCAGTGGTGGTGGTGGACTCCCTCCCATAGTAAACTTTTATATGCTGACATCTTAAGTAATGAAGGCAGAATGCACACTCTCGATACCTCTCATAGCGTTCCTCTGGGTTTGTGGGATCTGCATCTGTAAGCACCTTTGGGAAGCACTTGGTCTAGGACCCACGTCGGCCTAGGACCCACATACCTATGGGACCGCCTCTCCTGGTATGCCCCGCGGAGGACCTTAAGGTCCACAAATGACAACATTTTGGAGGTCCCAGATCGCAAGGTGGTTAGATTGGTCGCAACTAGGGCCAGGGCCTTTTCAGTACTGGCTCCGACTTGGTGGAGTGCTCTGTCACAAGAGACATGGGCCTGCGGGACTTGACATCTTTCCGCAGGGCCTGCAAGACAGAGCTGTTCCGCCTGGCCTTTGGTTTGGTCTCAGTCTGACCCTTATGTTTCCCTCCCCTTATGGTTTTGATGAGGCTGCATTTTAAATTGCATTTTAACCTGTATTTTAAATTGGTTCTTTCTCTCCCCCCCCCCCCATTATGTTTTTACTGTAATATTACTGTTGTTAGTACTCTGGCCGGGGAGGGCGGGGTATAAATAAAAATTATTATTATTATTATTATTATTATTATTATTATTATTATTATTTGAACTGTCACATGGGGGAAATCCTTATAGCTTATCACAGTGTTTGCACTGGGCAATGCAAACATGGTGAGGATAAGCAAGATGGAAGGGCTTATGGGACCAGGGAGCCAGTGCTGGAAGCGTTTTCTGTCTTTGGCAGGGACTTCTCTTCTCCACGGCCGAATGCCTCCGAGTGCCGGTGGACCTGGTCCGACTGTGGCTGCACGAAGCCACAAGGGTGTACTGCGACAAACTTGTGGAGGAAAAAGATCAGGAGAGCTTTGGCCGGGTCATGATGGCTACTTGCAAAAAATTCTTTGAGGTAGGGTAGTCATTCTTCTGCCATTCTTCAGCTGATACTCTAGATTCAAGGGTGAATGTGGACTCTGCCGGGATGCCTGCAGTCCGTTCCATATTAATAAGTAGAAGCGTGGCTGGGAACAAACTTATTTCAAACTTTGTCCAAATCCGCATGGGCTTCCTTAAAATGAGAATCCAGGAACATTTGAAAATGTCCAGGGCTGGCTCCTGATTTGAGGCAGCCCTGAACAAAAGGCCCTCCCCCCCCCCCCTGTCAATGGGATCTAGGTACCTTATCTGGCTTCGATGGCAGCACCCCAAGTGGCATTGGACAGCGGGATTTAAGCCTCCTATAAAAATTTTCACCAGCACCCTGGAGCAATGCTACTAACTCGGAGCCATTGTGGAGAATTTAAAGGGTGGCTGGTCCCAGTGATTGCTGCTTCGAGTGTGAGGCTAGAAAAAGAATTCATGGGAGTCCAGGAAAAAGGCCCTGGGGCCCTGGCAGCTACCCAAGGAGTCCAGATGCTAATCCAGCATCATCTGCTGACATCCTCCCTTCCTCATGCCAAATCACAGCTATATCACAGTTACCATTTCGAATAGGCACTAGCAGCTGTAGCAGAGATGGAGGGATAACACAGAGTTCAGCGACTGACCCTCCCATCCCCCCCATACACTTGCACCCAGTCCAAATGTTTGCTATCCTTAAAGGTAAAAAGCAGCTTATGGGATTATGTTTGTCCTTTCTGCAGGAGCTAGGTGACAATGTTGTCTTTGCGAAGCCAAATATTTATTGCCACTTTGCTCAGGGCATTGGCGATCCCAAGTATCTCCCAGTTTCTAACATTCAGTCTCTGAATAAGCTGCTTTCAGAAGCCCTGGACAGCTACAACGAGGTCAATGCAGTGATGAATTTGGTGAGTGAAGCTGGAACTAAAACCCAGGGAGAAGATGGCAATTACCACGCTGGTCCTGAAAGGGGTGGTGGTCTTTCTCTTAGGCTTAAAGGTGTAGTCTTAAGTTCTTGCCACTGTTCATTTAGCACATGGGTAGGCAAACTAAGGCCCAGGGGCCGGATCCGGTCCAATCACCTTCTAAATCCGGCCGCGGATTGTCTGGGGAATCAGCGTATTTTTACATGAGTAGAATGTGTCCTTTTATTTAAAATGCACCTCTGGGTTATTTGTGGGGCATAGGAATTCGTTCTTTTCTTTTCTTTTTCCAGAATATAGTCCGGCCCCCCACAAGGTCTGAGGGACAGTGGGGGGCCCCCTGCTGAAAAAGTTTGCTGACCCCTGATTTAGCATATTCCTGCAGTCAATAGCTTAAATCCATTGAAGTTCTGAATGCAAAATGTCCCGAGTTGTACAAAGTTGGGGGTGGGAGAGGAGCAGAAATGGTGTGCTCCGGTGGAGTTGAGTAAATAGGTGGTTATTTTAAAATTATAAAAGAGAAATGCACCAGTAAGGGTGGAAATAGTCAGGTGGGGCATTGGCTAAGATAAATGGCGTTGTGAAACATTTATCCAAAAAAACTACAGGGACATCATGTTAAAGTTACTGGGGGCAGGCTATTTGTTGTTCCAAAAAACCCAGATCACAAATTAGGACAGGACGCATCAGATGTGGGCTGAGCAAAGTAGCCCATACTAATAAAATCCATGCTAAAATTGGTTGGTATATAGGCCATAATGTTAGACTTTTGTATTATTGTGGGCTGTGCTATTAATAATCCTTCCTTGGCTATTGCAGGTGCTGTTTGATGATGCTGTCTCCCACGTCTGCAGGATCAATCGCATCTTAGAGTCTCCCAGAGGGAATGCTTTGCTAGTGGGCGTCGGAGGGAGTGGCAAGCAGAGCCTGTCTCGGTTGGCAGCCTATATCAGCGCCTTGGATGTGTTTCAGATCACGCTGAAGAAAGGCTATGGGATTCCAGACCTCAAAGTGAGAAGCAAAGTGGTTTTCTCTAGAGGGTGTCCCAGTAGAAAAAGAACCATAACTGGTGCCAAATCCCTGATACCCAGAATGCCTCTAGATTGGTCGTTCTTTTGCAGGAGGGATTCAGGTGCATCCGAGAACCTTAGGTTTGTGCAGTTAAAGTGGATTAAAGCGCTCTGTTGCCCTAGCACAGTAACACTTCATACATACTCTATGCCTCCCATGAACCTTTTTAAAATTGGCTGCAAGGCAAGACATGGACTGCCTGTCAGCGCTGCAGCTGCTGCACATAGAGAAAGGTTCTGTGGCCTGAAGAGTTCTGGGAGGTTTTGCCGCTGTAGGCAAAACGTCCCTTCCCTGCCTTGCCGCCATGGCCCTATTGCCACTGGCCACGCCACTGCAATTGCACCCTTGCCCACGGCTGCTCCCATGCCACGGCAAGGGCTAAGGTGTTGTGGCAGCGGCGAAACTGGCAGGGTTGGCAACAGTGGGGGTGGGGTGTGTGGCAGATTTGCCACCTGAGGCAAATTGCTTCACCTCATCTCATCTGAGTGCTGGCCTTGCTCTCATTCTTAGAATCATCTGCTTTGGCTTCCCATGTCTGTGGAGCTGAGTCAGGGACTAACTTACATATTTTTCAAGCAAGGAAAGTGCAAGTGAGGAACATATCCTTTTAAAAAGCTGACTATTTTTTGTACACACCTCTGGTTGCTCAGTCCCTCTGCCCCACAATGTGATCTGAGGTATGTGCACTGTGGTAGTTTTCTTTTCCGGGGGGGGGGGGCGGCGGGGAGAGGGAATAAGTGGCAACGTTTAGCTTTGGTAACACACATCAGTTCTGTACCCAAGCATAGGTTCTGGTGTTATGACAGCCGTTGCGCTTCTCCAAACTTATTTGGTCAGAGGCATGTTTTGATCTATGGGCTACTTTTAAAATGAGGCTGCATTTTAAATTGCATTTTAACCTGTATTTTAAATTGGTTTTTATTTTATTTTATTATTATTATTATGTTTTTACTGTAATTTTAATGGCGTTAGCCGCCCTGGGCCCGGCTCTGGCCGGGGAGGGCAGGGTATAAATAAAAAAATTGATGATGATGATGTATGTGTTCTGATGCTGAGCCGCAGACAGAGAAAACTCCTGCCATTGTGTCAGCCTGCTTGGGAAGTGCAAGAGTGGCACCTAGTGTTCACTAGGGAATATGCTGGTTTGTGTTTCCTCCCCGCAATCGCTCTGGCAAGGGAAACACTTGGCAAGACGAGCCCCAGATCCAAGAAGTGTATCCTTGCAGCTGCTCTCTTTCTGCCGTTTAAAGATATGGCTGGGTGACCGCAGCTCTGTTCAGGAATCTTGTTCAAAGTAAAGGGGTCACAGTAAGGATGAGGGAGGTATTCGATTCAGTTTGCAATTAAAAAGATAAAACTATCTGATTCCCATTTACCCAAACAATGTGTGAACCATAATTTGAACTTTCGCGAAGCAGTTCTCCAGCGAAACTATCTGTACAAAAGTGCATATAGTAGGGGGAAGTGTGAATAAATGCTACCCCCCCCAACATAACTTTCAAAATGTATTGTAATAGGAGGAATTTGCTTGCCAAAAAATGTATACAGTGGTACCTCGGGTTAAGTACTTAATTCGTTCCGGAGGTCCGTACTTAATTTGAAACTGTTCTTAACCTGAAGCACCACTTTAGATAATGGGGCCTCATCCTACTGCTGCACCGTCGGAGCACGGTTTCTGTTCTCATCCTGAAGCAAAGTTCTTAACCTGAAGCACTATTTCTGGGTTAGCAGAGTCTGTAACCTGAAGCGTATGTAACCCAAGGTACCACTTTATTAGACAAAATTCCAAAAAAAACCCCAAAAAACACGTTTCAGGAGAAATACACACTGATATTGCTGGCAAATTTTCATGAGAACTTTGGAGGGGTTTTTTAATGCAAACTGATGTGGAGAACTGAACAGGAAAAATGAGAACCTGAGAGAAACTGAAATTGCCATCCCTGCAACAAAGCCTGTTGGCCCCACCCTTCTGTCATGTCCCTGTCACCGGCTTCATCATCTCGCACATGTTGGGAAGGTGAACTTCTGCAGTGGGGGGGGGGCCTGCTATGCTCGTGGTGACTCCCCATGTGATTTAGAACCCCGGAAGATCAGGATTCCATATCGCACTGGAGCCTCCAGAAGAGTCCCTCTGTGGTGCTGAGGTTCATCTTCCCAACCCAGTAGAGTGGGCAGAGGCAACAGGCTCTGGTAATTGCATGGGGAAGAGAAGGCCCAAATAGGGCTTTCCAAAATGGCGTACAGATCTGAAGATTAGCTTTTCCTCTTGTGGTCCATCTTTCACAAAAGGAAAGCTGCCTCTTTCCCATATCAGTGTTGGGAACTTTTAAGAGGAATAACTCCCCGTCAAAAAAAAAGGAAGCATCTTCTCTCTTTTTTTTTTTTAATGTAAGAAACTGACATGTGTCTGTTCTGTGGTCCAGGCTGACTTGGCTTCCCAGTACATCAAATCTGCTGTGAAGAACACCCCCACCGTGTTCCTCATGACGGACTCGCAGGTTGCTGAGGAGCAGTTCTTGGTATTGATTAATGACCTGCTGGCATCTGGTGAGATCCCGGGTCTCTTCCAGGATGATGAAGTGGAAAACATTATTAGTTCCATGAGGCCCCAAGTGAAGTCCATGGGCATGCAGGACACTAGGGAAAACTGCTGGAAGTTCTTTATTGACAAAGTCCGTCGGCAGCTGAAGGTGAGAAGGCCGCCTTCTTCCCGAATACGGGGTGGTTGTGGTTGTTTTCATTCCAAAATCTTTGTACAACAGGGACATACTAAATTTTGACTGTGTGTGTGGCTGAGACTAAAGTACCATCTCCGCCATTCACACTGTTGGGCGTGTGGGATAGATGAAAGCAGGAACTTGTGGCTGAACGGTGCAGCAAGACTTAATAAAGCAATGTCCCTTTTGGAAGTGTTGGGAGGAGAAAGCCCTGCCTTTGGGTCTCTGGTGCAAGTCACAAAAATGTCCTAGGCCAGCACTATTTATGTGGGGTGAAAGGCTCAAGAGGAAGTGTATCTGACGCTAAAATTGAAGCAGGTCTTGGAATGTTGTTTTATAATACCGTGACCTAAATGGTGTACCCAGGAATATCTGAAGTGGGGCAGGGGGGAAGCTATTGCTGGCGTTAACAGATGCCAGTAACAATGAAGGATACTTCAAGTCATTCCATCAGCTATCAGTGGGGGGGGGGGGGGGACAAGCATTCACTGGCATAGGCTGCACATTTAGTGCCCTTCCAGTGCTGCTTGTCTGTCTCATCAGGAGATTATGGGATTTGCAAAAGATTATATAGTGGTTCGAGCACATCCCGTAGAAACATACTTCTGTTGTTAACCACACATCTTAATAAATCACAGTTAAAAAATGAAGGGTAGAAAATTGCAAGGATTTGCTTTCCACAGGACCTCAAACGTAAGTGGGGGGGGGGGGACCTTCCTAATACAAATGTTTCTGTGCCTTCTTTCTGAGAGCCTTTAGTGAACATCATCTCAAAAAGAATGAAAGCCTCTGAAATGTGTCATTGTCCACGCTACTGTGGTAAATATCCTCATGGCGAAGTCTTGCTCCTGTTTGAGGCTTTGGGCCTTTGCTGTTGTCAAAACAGCTGAAAGGGCCTCCTCCAAGAGGCTTATTTTGTGCCCCCCATTGATGGATGCATTGCAGATCTGCAGTCACTATTATTTAGCATCTGTTTACCCTGATTTTTCTCAGAATGGCTTAACCAGTGCTTTGAATTAGCAGGGTCCAGATTCTTACGTTTTGGGTGTTCTCCTTTTCTTTAAATTTGTCTCTCTTCCCTGGTCACTTCCTCTGTGTGTGAAAGGAGACAAACCTCCTGCGCTTGTTCTGATTTTCCTTCTCCCTGCCACGGTGCTCCTCTGCAAACAAATAATATTTAATGGGCTTCTTCTGAAGTATGTCTTCCTATAATGGAGAATAAATATTATTAAAAGCACATATTGAGGTGAAGACTTGCTCCAGAGGAAGAGCAAGTAATGATAAAATTCTGAAGAATGAAACATTATGAAGTTCTCTTCTTAGGTAGGTTCCCCCCCCCCCAAGCTCTCTAAATCCAATGAAAGAAGAGGTGTGTCCTAAAATCACTTTCAGTCTCCCAACAGATGCAAATGCACAGCTCCCATATCCCACACAGGCTATAGATGCTTCAAGTGTTGTGCTTTGCCAGTGCCCAGGGGATCCTCAATTGCACTGCATAGCCACTAGGAGTAGCAAAATGGCTTTTTAACCTCGTGGCTGACTGGACTTAGGTTGCACACCTCTCTTCAGCTGATGAAACAGAGCTAAAACTCTTAATGAGGCTGGGGATTTGCCCTGGATGGTTTGTGCATTCTCAAGTCCTCAAGCCCATTTGTCCTAGGGCATTTCCCCACACCCCAGAGGGAGGAAAGCAAACGCTCAGCTACTGTAGGGTTGCCATATTTCAGAAAATGAAAATCCAGACAGAAAAGTCATTGAGCTTTTTTTGAGGTTTTAGAGCTACTTCCGATATGGGTTGCCTTACGGACGCACTTCCCGATGGCTGAATCCTGGATATGTCTGGGAAATTCTAGGCGTATGCCAACCCTAAGCTGCTGTGGTTTCTGCATAGACCAAAAGGGTTATTGCAATAGGCAGAAGTAATTATTCTGTTCTGATTTAGCTTGCTCCTGTGCTGTTTTATATAATATTTCTTACGTTCTTAATGAGAGTTTCCCTCCCTGGCTCCAGGTGATCCTTTGTTTCTCTCCTGTTGGGTCCACCCTCCGTGTGCGGGCAAGAAAATTCCCTGCTGTAGTGAACTGCACCGCCATTGACTGGTTTCACGAATGGCCTGAAGATGCCCTGGTATCTGTCAGTGCCAGGTTCCTAGAGGAGACCGAAGGAATAGAGGTGACTCCACCCTTAACAGCTGTATCATTTCTATCAATGCCATTACAATGAACGTTGTGTCCCCCAGCGTAACTTGGTACTAAGGAGGGCAGTTTCTGCCTGTGTTCCATGAATGGTTCCATGTTCTTCAGGACTGACCTGGTATATTTATACACCAGAGTTCAGATCAGAGATGGGAAGCCTTTTGTTCTGTTGAGGGCTGCATTCCTTGTTGAGAGGGCACATGCTGGCAGTGGGCAGGGCCAAAGCCCAAAGTGGGTGTGGTGAGAACCAAAATTTGGTTCTCCCCCCCCCCCCCAGTAGGCTGCCAGGGGAGAGACAGACAGACTTGGTCATGGGTGTGAAAATTAAAAACCAAAACACTGAAAATGCAATTTTAAAACAAAATTTGTATAATACAGAGACATCAAATGGCTAAATCCATTTAAAATATAATGGTATTGTATCCAGCTGTGTAAAACATGTCTGCATTCCAAGTGTTCCTAGAACTCCATTGAAGGCTATTGAGAATTGGGCTGAGTTTTCCTTCTTACTCATATTATTTACCTGTTTTCATTTTGAGTTTTTTCCTTCTTCTTTTTTCTTTTCACATTCATGACCAGGTTGCACCTTTTTGTTCTGCATTGTTTGCAATAAATATGGCAAATCCATTCATTGGCACTATAGCCATCAGGCTTTGTTTATGCATAGGTTGAAAATATAGCATGCTTATTATTATTTACACCTTGTTTACCTTGACTTCTGTGTTTTCCCCCATCCTTGTGTTTTATGTTATTACTTTCCTTGGCTATCTTTGCACATCACTGTGAGCCATAAACCAGGGCTTACTGTGTATTATCCAGTCACACCCACTTTGGTCCTCCACACTGGGGAGAAACCAGCCACAAACCCTGGCTTACTGTTATGTCCAAACCAGGGGTTGTAGTTTGTTCCACCAGACCACAATTTGTAGGCAAGGTTTGTTCTTGGCTTACCGATTGTGGATTGTTTCCTCTGCCCAGCATCAGGAGGAGAAAAGCAGCCTGGACAGTCAGCTGTGGTTTATATTGAGGTGCAAATTGGTCTTTTCCTGTTAGAATCCCTTTTCACACCAATGTCTGCTTGCAAACACATAGAAAGGTGAGGTGACTCTGTTAAAAACCCATCTTTCTAGGTCTTCACCTGGAGCTTTCACTCCTTGGAAATAATCTTGCCACCACATTTATTTAATTATTTTTGACATGTGCAGCTGATAAAACGGAGCGGTACAAGTCCAACACGGATTTTGTTTGTAGAATCTGTATTGACATCAGTGTCCCCTTGAGACTAGTTACTGCTAATATTCACCTACCTTGACTTTATCTTTTCATTTCCCAACCTAAGCACATTAAACATTAATAGGCACTGTGTTATACAGCAAAGCTCATGTTGCATATTTAAACAATGGAAAATGGGGCAGGCAAAAGCTCAGATCCTTAGAGCAACATTCGTTTTGCTCCCACATAGCAACATTTACACAATTGAATCAGGGGTCAAATATGCACACTGGAAACAGAAAGTTGTGGCCCCTGGTTTTGGCATAGTTTGTCCCATTAACTGCAGCTGTGAATCTCACTCTCCAGGCATCAGCGAAAGCAACACAAAGCCTACGGAGCGCGGAGGGAGCGCTCCCTCTGCGCTTTGGAGGCTTCGTGTTGCTATCGCTGAAGGCAAGGAGCCTGCATTTGCTCCATAGGACACACACACATTTCCCCTTCATTTTGGGAGGGGGGAAGTGCGTCCTATAGAGTGAAAAATACGGTATTCAGGTTTGCACAAGCGTACGCTTTGACTAAAGTGCATGTTTTGCGTGTTTTATGTAATGAAAACTAACTAAAATGAATTGACTCTTAATTTGAGTTTGATTATTATAATTCTTGTAATTCAGCACTTGAAGTAGCAAAAAGAATCAAGTGAAGTCAATTCAAATGAACAGATGTAAAAATTCAAAATGGTTGAAAAATCAATTAAGCAAAACCCAAGCATCTTAAACAAGACACATTTTACTGTGTGACGTCCAGTTGTAGCCATGAACCAAGTGTGTCCCTGTCAAATAATGTGTATGATCTTGGTGGCTGTTCCTGCTGGAGTTTCCCATAGTTGCTTGTTGCATGGCTCTTTCCTAGTGTGCTTAGGGGAGCCCTGTAAATAAGCCAACAAAACTTAGTAGTCGGGGGGCAGAGTACTAGCTTTCTAGGGAACGGAGACAGAAAGTTCCAGTCCTCCTGATGCAGCTTGCTGCATTTCTATCTGGGTACAGGGAAATGGAGGTCTCTGTTCCTCATTTGCCAATCCGCTCACTTGCCTGCATGCAATTTTTTTGGTCAACTCTGGTGACCAAATACAGATCTGGCTTAGAATCACAGTCTATTAAAGTTTTTTTAAAAATCTCAATTAATGAATCAATGATGCTTTCTGGAGGTCTGTTCTTAACCTGAATGTTCTTAACCTGAAGCACCACTTTAGCTAATGGGGCCTCCTGCTGCCGCTGTGCCACCGCTGCACGATTTCTGTTCTCATCCTGAAGCAAAGTTCTTAACCTGAGGTAATATTTCTGGGTTAGCGGCGTCTGTAACCTGAAGCGTCTGTAACCTGAAGCATATGTAACCCGAGGTACCACTGTAAATGAACAAATTCTACCTAACAAGAAAAAGGACAAAATGTATATAAACTGAGATTGCTTGTAAAAATTGTAACTAAATGAACAAATTAGCAAGGTTCCACTCTGACAATTTCTCTGTTAATTGCCCATTGTTCCATACAATGGTAACTGTTACTCTGTGGTCCCTCTTTCAGAATGATGTCAAGTCCTCCATCAGTCTTTTTATGTCATTTGTCCACACAACTGTCAATGAAATGTCCAAGGTCTACCTGGCTACTGAGAGGCGCTATAATTATACCACCCCAAAGACTTTCCTGGAACAGATCAAACTGTACCAGAACCTGCTTGCTAAAAAAAGAGCAGAGCTTATTGCCAAAATTGAGAGACTGGAGAATGGTTTGATGAAACTCCAGAGTACTGCCTCACAGGTATGTATGTGAACACAGAATTGCCATCTGTACATTTTTTAACTGTTTCTTAGTGGCTGGTCATTTTCAACCAAATTTAACGAGATTAGATAGCTAGTACAGTGGTACCTGGGGTTAAGAACTTAATTCATTCCGGATATCCGTTCTTAACCTGAAACTGTTCTTAACCTGAGGTACCACTTTAGCTAATGGGTTCTCCCACTGCTGCCATGATTTCTGTTCTCATCCTGAGGTAAAGTTCTTAACCAGAGGTACTATTTCTGGGTTTGCAGAGTCTGTAACCTGAAGCGTCTGTAACCTGAGGTACCACTGTAGCATATTGGGTGCTATATTTTGGTCACTCAGGATTGTGAACAATGCAAATGTTCCATATTTCGCATTGGGGGGAAACTCTAATTTGGGATAAAGGTTGCCCTTTGTGAGATGACTCTCCCACCCTGCCTCCAAACATATGCTAAACATATTCCCTCAGTGAAGAAGTTCATTTTTCACCCACAATTAAAAGTTTTCCCAGATGAACAACCAGTTCATGTTCCAACCACGTTTAATTCATTCCCTATTACATGTTGATAATAAAGCGATAGCAGGCTCAGATAGTCACTTGGTGGAGTTTCGTGACTTTGTTTCTCTCCACACGTTTTCTACAAAAGCCAGAATTGGCGTGGGCAGCCCAAACATCACAATGGAAGGAGGAAGAGAAACTACTTAGCACTTTCTCATGCACTCACTTTTCAGCACAAAATAACCCATCGTCAAACTGCGTTTTCATTCATGGGAGGAAAGGCTGGGGGAGAAGGTTGTGTTCCTCTCTGCATCTTGCTTTCTCTTGGTCCTCAGCTTGCCTAGGTTGGAGGGGAGTGGGGGGAACTCCTTATGATATGCAGTTGGAACGCTAAACCACACACAATTGGATCTCTCGGCAGTTTTTTATTTGGTAAACCAGCCAGGCAGGTGCCTACTTTGGAGTGTGGTTTTCAGGCTTGTGGAGGTGGGTGCTTCTTTCCCTGCTGCACACCTCCTCAATTTAATTGTTCCTCTGAAGCTGCTGTTTAGCCACAGAAGGATGGGAGGGATGGCTAAAAGGGATGAAGGTAACGCAAGTCATTTAGAGCAAGTTGTGCACAGCAGGCAGGGCATATATTACGCATTTCAGGGTTGTTGCTGTACTTTGCAGTAGTGAGAGGTACTTAGACAGTGACCTACTTAGCTGTAGTGAGAGGTTCTTGTAGTGACCTGCTTAGATTATTATGGTTCATTAACAATCCTGTTTTGCTTTTTCAACCCTTTTCCCCTGTGGTGTTGATATCATTTTACCCCTTTCCCAGCATCTGCCAACACTGTTTGGGGGCGGGGGAATGATTTTACTATAATTTATTGGGAGTTAGCCAGAAATAGACTGACTTTTTCACCCACAATTTTGTTTTATTTTTGAAGCTTGGGCAAATGGTTTCGTAAATCCACTCCACCTTCATTTACCTTTTTATGCACTGGTGCTAGCTAAGCTGCAGCTTTGGCACAATTTTTAAGAGGTCTAGGCAGCAGAATGACGTCATGTCATGAGGCGGCCAATCAAATTTGGCACTGTGTCTCTTATCACAACTCCATTTTAGTGAGAGCAGGAAGCATTGCCTTCACTCTTACTTAACTTCCTGACGGTACCACATAACCAATCAGATTTGGCTATATGAAGAGGCCATGAAGCCTATTCAGAGTAAGAGCAATGTTTCCTGCTCTCACTCTGACTGGATGATTATTTTCACTCTGTTTCTTAGGCGCCCTGAAAAAAAGCAAAACAAAAGCAGGAGAGTGCATTTCACTGTGGGAGGGGGTTCACAAAATAAGTCTTCTAACCCGCACCCCTTGTCAGTGCAGCTTTAGAGTTTCCTTTCCTGTTGGACTTTTTAGGTTGATGATCTGAAAGCCAAACTTGCTGTTCAAGAGCTGGAGCTGAAACATAAGAATGAAGATGCTGACAAACTGATCCAGGTGGTTGGGATAGAAACAGAGAAAGTGAGCAAGGAGAAAGCAATTGCTGATGAAGAGGAGCTGAAAGTGCAAGTCATTAACACCGTATGTACAACTGTTTTCTGCTGTTATGATGGCTGCATGTATTGCAGGCGATGAGGGAAAGGGCATGAGGTTAGTTAGCTGAAGGACAAGGACCTTTGTGCGAGAACCAGGTTCATTTCTACAAAGCATCTTCTGTCTATAGCACATCAAGGAACTATCTAGTAAAGGTAAAGGGACCCCTGACCATTAGGTCCAGTCGTGGCCGACTCTGGGGTTGCAGCACTCATCTCGCTTTATTGGCTGAGGGAGCTAGCGTACAGCTTCCGGGTCATGTGGCCAGCATGACTAAGCCGCTTCTGGCAAACCAGAGCAGCGCACGGAAATGCCGTTTACCTTCCCACCGGAGCGGTACCTATTTATCTACTTGCACTTTGATGTGCTTTTGAACTGCTAGGTTGGCAGGAGCAGGGACCGAGCAACAGGAGCTCACCCCGTCGTGGGGATTCGAACCGCCGACCTTCTGATCGGCAAGTCCTAGGCTCTGTGGTTTAACCCACAGCGCCACCTGCGTCAAGGAACTATCTAGCTTGTTCTAATTCCTGGAATCCTTTTTAACCACATGATTTTATTGTCCAGATATGTGTTTTTGGTGAGGTCAGCCAAGTCAGAGACCCAGGGTTGCAGTGCAGTCCCAGTGCCATGCTGTCCAATCCTCTGAGGGAGGCAGAACCTCCTGCTAAAGAAACCGCACAAGGATAAAGCAAGGGTGCAATGCTGGTTGTTCTGTTTCAGGTTCTCCAGCCTGTTGCTCCCAGTCTCCATTTCCCCTAGCTAGAACCGGCGCTGCTTGTTATGATCCACTACAGTGCAAGGAGAGGCTATACCATTATATGATATGACTTTGTCCACCTCACATTTAAAGATAAACCTACCAAATCCACACTTTCTGAAACAATATACAGACTCAAACGCAGCCATCCTTCAAAATTCACACACTTCTCCAGATTTTGCAGTGCAGTTCTTCAGCCAAATAATATGTACAGAAATACACCCATTAAGGTAAAGTGTGAAGAAAAATGCATATATTTGTGAAAATAGCACAAAAATTCATTATGTTAGGATACGTTGCTTTGCAAAAATGTATATACAGTGGAACCTTGGTTTTCGAGCGTCTCAGAAGCTGAACGTTTCGGTTTTCGAATGCTGAAAACCCAGAAATAATTCTTCCGTTTTTGAGCACGCCTTGGAAGTTGAACAGCTTCCGAGGCGCTTTTCTCAATATTCTCAATTGAATTTTCCAACCGCCCATTGCGCCTCAGTTGTCGAACGTTTCGGAAGTCGAACGGTGTTCCAGAATGGATTGCATTCAACAACCGAGGTTCCACTGCATTAGGCACAATTATATACAAAATTGTGTGTATTAAGAGACATTTGCACAAAAATTCCTATTTGTTGTTGGCTTTAAAGAAAATCACAAACTGGTGCAGAAAATGAACTTAAATATGGAAGAATGAGAAGGTGAGAATAATTTGAAATGGCCAATTTGTCCTGTCCCAGTTTATATCCATGTTCAGAAGTGATGCTTGGTTTTTGAACTTTTGTTTGTTCGTTCTTAGTATGAAACTGCTCCCCAACAACAAGTGAGGGGAAAACAAGGAGATACGGACTTCAGGATTTCAAAGTTTGATTTTATTTCAAAGCTGATTGACCTGCATAAACAGTTTTGTTCAAATGTTCATATTTTGTTGGGACTTTTTGCCCGCAGAATGTAACAGAGAAGCAAAGGGCCTGTGAAACGGATTTGGCTAAAGCTGAACCAGCTCTGATGGCTGCCCAGGAAGCCTTGGACACTCTCAATAAGGTAAATCCTTGGAGCATTCAGCTGGTATATCCTGTTGCTTTTGAAGGTAGATTTGTTTAAAGTAAGACAAGAGAGACAAAAGTGCTGTTCTTGGGGTGCTCGATTCTCTTCTCAGTGATCACCTCCAGGCCCTTTATATTTTCAGAATGCAGAGTTTCTCACAGTATTTTGAAACTGCAGTTGAATTCTTGCCACGAATTATTTTGATATAAAAATAATGAGCACTAAAATGTAAGGTAACTTAAGCCTCCATGGTTTAAGACATTTTCTACAATCTTGATTAAGGGTGGAGCCGAGAGAATGAGCCTGTGAGCTACTTCCCAAAAGCTCCATGCTTTCCAAACCACCCATGGCACCTGTTGGCATGATCATTGCCCACCTTACCAAAAGCTCAGAGTTTCAGATCTTGGTTTGGACTCTTAGCTCAATGATTTTTTTTCTTTCATAGCCAGATTTACAGTTTGGTGGCTAGGTGTCCTGACTTACATTCTGGGAAATCACTGTCACTGCTCCCTACCTCTCTCTCTCTCCCCTGCCCCTTCTACTTTTCCAGAACAACCTGACAGAACTGAAGTCTTTTGGATCTCCCCCAGAAGCTGTGGTTAACGTGACAGCAGCTGTGATGATCCTAACAGCTCCAGGTGGGAAGATACCAAAGGACAGAAGCTGGAAGGCAGCAAAAGTCATGATGGGGAAAGTGGACAGTTTCCTGGATGCCCTGAAGAAATACGACAAGGAGCACATTCCAGAGAGCTGCTTGAAAGCTTTCAAGTAAGAGGAATCTAGATTTATGCTCTTACAACCAACCTCAATTCCTACAGTCTGCTCATTGGATCAGAGGTGAGAAAAAGCAGGGCTGTTCCTCTCCAAGGGCTCAGGCCCACCGCCAACCCAGTTTTGTGCCCCACACTCAGCTTCTTCCCTTTCTGCGCCAGCATTGGTCCTGCCTGTTGAAGGGTAGCAGCACTTTAACATCAACCAACAAAAAGCAAACACTTGTTTCCTAGTTGCTTGCCCAGGAGTGAGGCTGTGTAACTCCACCAGTGTCCAGGGGTCTGCCCCTTCTTCCTCCTTATGCTAAAGTCCTATAACAATATTGTCTAGGATTTGCCGTTCAGATTTCCTCCTGTGAATTCAAGCCACTAGCTTCAACGGATGGACAGGGCAAAGAATACCCATGAGAAGGGGCAACCTTCCTCCCAGCATAGTATTTTGCCCAAGATCTTAGCAATGAATGGTGTGTAGTCAGAGTCATAACATAAGAAGTGCCCTGCTGGATCACACCAATGGCCCATCCTGTTCTCACAGTGGCCAGCCCCTAAGTTCTATATTTTTATTAAATCCCAACAGTTGTTGTTGTTGTTTAGTCGTTTAGTTGTGTCCGACTCTTCGTGACCCCATGGACCAGAGCACGCCAGGCACTCCTGTCTTCCACTGCCTCCCGCAGTTTGGTCAAACTCATGTTGGTAGCTTCAAGAACACTGTCCAACCATCTTGTCCTCTGTCGTCCCCTTCTCCTTGTGCCCTCCATCTTTCCCAACATCAGGGTCTTTTCCAGGGAGTCTTCTCTTCTCATGAGGTGGCCAAAGTATTAGAGTCTCAGCTTCAGGATCTGACCTTCCAGTGAGCACTCAGGGCTGATTTCCTTAAGAATGGAGAGGTTTGAGCTTCTTGCAGTCCATGGGACTCTCAAGAGTCTCCTCCAGCACCATAATTCAAAAGCATCAATTCTTCGGCGATCAGCCTTCTTTATGGTCCAGCTCTCACTTCCATACATCACTACTGGGAAAACCATAGCTTTAACTATACGGATCTTTGTTGGCAAGGTGATGTCTCTGCTTTTTAAGATGCTGTCTAGGTTTCTCATTGCTTTTATCCCAAGAAGCAGGCGTCTTTTAATTTCGTGGCTGCTGTCACCCAAATCCCAACAGTGCAGCAGTGATTTAGCCTCAAATCACCTCTTTTATAGGTAAATGCAGCATACAGAAGTGATCAGTTATATGATGTACCTTTGTAGATCTTAACTGTGCTTTTCCTTCCACCCAATGCAATGCTGCTTTGTAACTTTCTTGCTGCAGGCCATTTCAAAATGACCCAACATTCGATCCAGAGTTTATACTGTCTAAGTCCACGGCTGCAGCTGGTCTGTGTTCTTGGTGCCTGAACATTGTTCGCTTCTATGAAGTCTACTGTGACGTCGCCCCCAAGCGCCAGGCCTTGGAAGAGGCTAATAATGAGCTGGCAGAAGCGCAAGCAAAGCTCACGCTGATCAAGAACAAGATTGCAGTAAGTACACCGTCACCTTGGCTCGATAAAATGCCAGCGCCCCCTTGTGTCCCATCAAGTAAACATCACTGTTGAAATTGACTGGCATTGAGGAAGGAAATTATTTAACTATGAGCTTGAGAATTGTTTGGCTGTGAGCTTGAGACACACATGTGGCATTTTCCCGTGTCTGTACAAACTGAGAGCTGACATTTCAGCTATGTGTGCGAACTGTAATCTGTCTACAGTTCATGACTCAAATGAGCATATAAAGAACCTTGCTGGATCTGATCAAAGGCCTTTCTAGTCTAGCGTCCTGTTTTCCATTGTGTCCAACCAGATGCCTATGGGAGGCTCACAAGCAGGAGGATATGCAGGCAAAAGCCCTCCCCAGCAACTCTTATTCAGAGGCAGACTGCCTCTTATCCCGGAGGTAGCATACGGCCATTGTGACTAGGAGCCATTGGCTAGCTACTGCATTTGTCTAATCCTCTTCAAAGCCATCTGAGCTGGTGGTCATCACCACATCTTGTGGCAGGGAAGGCCATAGGTGTTAACCAGGGGTCAGCAAACCTTTTCAGCAGGTGGCCAGTCCACTGTCTCTCAGACCAAAAGGGGGGTCCGGACTATATTTTTTTGGGGGGAAAGAACAAATTCCTGTGCCCCACAAATAACCCAGAGATGCAATTTAAATAAAAGGACACATTCTACTCATGTGAAAACACCAGGCAGGCCCCAGAAATAACCCAGGGATGCATTTTAAATAAAAGGGCACATTCTACTCATGTAAAAATACGCTGATTCCCCAGACCGTCCACGGGCCAGATTTAGAAGGCGACTGGGCCGGATCCGGCCCCTGGGCCTTAGTTTGCCTACCCATGGTGTTAACTATGCAGCGTGGGAAGAAGTGCTTCCTTTTGTCTGTCCTGAATCTCCTGCTCAGTTTCTGCTGTTACTGGGTAGGAGTGAGGAATGCATAATTTCCACAACATGTATAATTTAGAAATATCCATCACCTCCTCTTGGTTTCTTTTTTTCTAAAGCAGAAGCCCTAAGCATAGCCATTTCTTGTTGGGGACCTAATCCACCTTGCAGCCCATGCTTTTTTCAGGGGGTACACAGTACTGGCACCTCTTTTTGTTGTTGTTGTTGTTGTTAAAAGGTGTGGCACTTACTGTAACAACTTCATGGTGAGCGCTGGCACCTATTTTTCTAGAAAAAAAGCACTTCTTGCAGCCTCTGGTTTTAAAACTATAAAGCACTTTTTAACAGCTAGATGCAATTAAGGAGACTTCTGGACAGGAGTTCGTTGTAGTCAGTGGAATCACGCACACAAGCCTTTTGCAAGATCTGCACTTCCTGGGAATTTAAAAAAAGGGAGTTCATGCACATGTCCTGAAACACCTGATTGCATTGCCAGAGAACAGAAAAGGGGCAGGGGAAGAGGGAAGAGACAAAGAAAACTTCTGGATAGATTCATAGTTCTGCCCTGATATGTACAGCAAGCAGAGTAGAACAGCAACAAAGATCTGTGACTTAAAAACATAGCAGTGTGCAGAAGCTAACGTGCCAAACGGACATGCACTGTGATTCCTGTTCAGTGTACCTGTGCTCATGGGAGCTGCTTTTATCTGTGATGCATGGAAATGATTCTCACAATCCTCCTATAGCTGAATCCTTAAGATGTGGGCCCCAGCCACACGGGGAGTATGCCATGGAGAATACTTCCACATAGCTGTGGGTACATATATACTGAGTGCCAATAACAGATACTTATTGGCATTTTCAGAGTTTTAAGATACAGCTTGTTAAGTACTGTCCCACTAAAACAAATAGTGGGGTGCACCCGCTGAACACGTGCAGCAAGCAGTCTTCAAAGTTTCTATGAGAGTAACAACAATCCCATTGTTTTAAAGGATCTAAACGCCAACTTGGCCAATCTGACTGCTGAATTTGAAAAGGCCACAGCCGAGAAAATCAAATGCCAGCAAGAGGCAGATGCGACAAACAGAGTCATATCATTGGCTAACAGGTAACATGTAATCAAGCACTCTCTCAGGAGCATCCTGTACTGGTATTAGCTAGTTGCCACTACGATTCTTGAGTTCACAATAAGCGAAATATATTATGCGGAAGGTCTGTGCTTGATCTCCCACCATTTTATTCATGAAACAGAGCTGAGTGGGTCAATGTTTCAAAGATAAAACACCATCACAATTAACAAGATGGCAGTATCTGTGCAATTGCTATGATCTTTGAATCACTCAGCCAAATTTGAGAATCAAGCTGTAATACTCGTTCTGTGATGTTTACAAAGCTGCTTTTCCAGAAAGGTCAAAAACACGATAGTCATAGCTGTCAACTTTTCCCTTTTGTTAAGGGAAATCCCCTTATTCCAAATAGGATTCCTCGCTAGAAAAGGGGAAAGTTGACAGCTATGACGATAGTAGCGGACCTTAAAATAATATAAGTCTGGAAGCAGTTAAAAGAACCTCAAACATTGCATGTTCGTATCATATAATTTTTGTGGTTCTGAGGGGGATCACTCAGTATCTGGAGTCAGCAGTACTGGGCTTTTGGTCATCCCAGCTGGTAAAAAGAAACTTGTTGTTCTTCTCAGCATGCTGTGAACCATTTCCTGAAAATGGAATACTACATTACAGAGTGAGTCAAAGATGTGGAGTTTATTTAGAGAAGCTGCAGTTATATTTTTTTTTTGGGGGGGGAGAGACTGTCAGTTCAAAGGCAAACAGTTCCTTTTGTGTTATTATGGATCTTCTGGTGATCGAGATCTTAAGTGATTAGCATATACGAAAGACTTCAAAAAACGGCCACTTTCAGTCTTGTCTCGGAAATTTCACCAAACGTGCAAGGCATTTCTCAGTAGTGGCGGCCAGGTATCCCAGGAATGTGTAGTTGGAGCTTTTGCTGCAGCCCTCCAGCCTGGCCCTCATCATGCAAAAGTTGCCCACCCTAATCTCTCAAAAAGTCAACATTCCAGGCAGACAGTTAATCAGTTTCTGGGAATGTGCGGGCCTAGCATCAAGGCAAAGGCTGGCCAGAACCCCAGGCTGCACTAACCAAATGTGCATCTCCTTTCAAAATGTTTATTCAGGCTTGTTGGCGGATTAGCTTCGGAAAACGTGCGTTGGGCCGAGTCTGTGGAAAATTTTCGTGAGCAAGAAAAGACTTTGTGCGGGGATGTGCTCTTGATTACTGCATTTGTTTCCTACGTTGGCTATTTTACAAAAAAATACAGGACCGAGCTTCTGGACAAGTTCTGGACTCCTTTCCTCCAGCAGCTAAAGGTGAATCTGCTCAGTGCCATGTTGCACTAGGGCAACTCTGAATAAAGCTCTGGGACATGTAGAGTAATATATTTGGGGATGCGTATCATATCCTGGTGAGCCGTTTTCCAGGAAGTAGGATTCTGATCCCCATGGCCAGCCAGACTACAGGTGGATTCCTCTTGGATATCTCTGGCATCAGGTGCCTGAGACTAAACCCCTTGGGCTTGAAGGTTTATTTTGATTTGTTTTAAACATCCCTCAATTTAAAAACGGAAATTTCCAGGGCTTACAACAGCTCTAATCATTGAAATAGCTGGCAACAGCAAAGGGCAGTGCTAAAAGCTATCAGCCCTCAAACTGAAAGCCTGGAGAACTAAGCAGGGTTTTTATATGGTGGTGCCAAGCAGACATCCCTAAGGAGAGCCACGAGAAGGGAGGGCCGAAGCAAAAAGACTCTCTTCACTTCATCTAGAGGAGAACCTCAGGTGAATGTTTTGAATGTGAATGTATGGGCACGTTAGCGGCATGGAAGAAAACATCATTTCCTGTACCCTCATCTAAACTCTGTAGGGTTTTAAAGGTAAGCACCAGCAGAAGCTGTGTAGACACGATATACTGAAAGCACAAACCCATACACACCCAAAAGAATTGTAGGAACTGCAGTTTACCCCTCACAGAGCTAAAATTCGCAGCAGCCTTAAGAAACTGCACTTCCCAGAATTCTTTGGGGAAGGAGGATGTGCTTTAAATTTATGGTGTGTATACAGCCTCAGTAGGAAATGGGCTGGAAGCCCGTGGAACTCCTTAAGCCTTGGCAAGATGTGTTCCCAACACCTGGTCCCACTTAGGAACCTGGTGGCTAAGCTTTGCGCTAACTGTAACTTCCAGGCAGTCTTCTGATTTAGCAGAAATATTTATGTTCCATTGATTCCAGGCAGAAAGAGTCAGCTAGTTCACTTCAGCTCCCCTAAAGCCACACAGCAGTTTCTAACCTAACCTAAATTAATATATATTTTTAATCCTTAATAGCATGGAGTCAGCATTTGAGCCTCTCCTGGAGTTCACATAGACCCCTGCTGCAATTTTACTTGGTGACGAAGTCTGATTCCCAATAACAATACCTTTATGGAGTTACCAAACTCCCATCTCACCTCCCTTCAGGAAATCCTACCTGGTTTATTGGTTCCTCCTTAAAGTGTCTGGAGCAGACTTCTCCAGTTCTTCCTTTCCTGAAATGCCACCCAGCAGGCCCAGGGGATGACAATATACACCGTACAAGAAGTTCTCCCTTCTGGCCATCCCTGCTAAGAGCTGTTGCTCGTTCTGTTTAACCATCCACTCTAAACTCAGTTACATCATTTGCCTACTGCAGGGGTATCCATGGTGGTGGCCTCCAGATGTTCTCAGGCTGCATCCAGTAGCAGCCAGTGTGGTGAGGCAGAGCTTCATAGTCACCCTCCCAATGCTAGAGTCTCTACAGCTTACCTGAATGGGACTGGGGTAGGTCAGGGTGCCAGTGGGATTGGGGCCGCACAGCCACATCAGGGCAGCCAATCTAGCCCTTCTGCTCACGCGCCAGCTTGTGCTTCCCAAGCTTGCCACCACCCTGCCCCATCCCCATCCAGGTAAACTGTAGCAACTCTGGCATCAGGTGGGTAGCTCCACAACTTGGCCCAACCTGCTGCTATTGACTGCAACTCCCATCATCCCTGACCATTGGCAGTGGTAGCTATGGCTGATGGGAACTGTAGTCCTTCAGCAACTGAAAGGTAACGCGTTGGCTCCCCTTGACCCCACGAGGGGTTATTGCCACCTGCGAGATTATGTCTTAAACAGGAGCAGTTGGTGCATTTCAGGACCCGTTTTATTTTACTTTGCAGGTGCCAATTCCCATCACGCCGGGGCTGGACCCTTTGAGCCTCCTAACTGATGATGCAGATGTAGCAACGTGGAACAACCAGGGGCTCCCCAGTGACCGGATGTCGACAGAAAATGCAACTATACTTTGCAACACAGAGCGCTGGCCACTCATTGTAGATGCCCAGCTCCAAGGGATCAAGTGGATTAAGAACAAACATGGAGAAGACCTGAAGGCCATCCGGCTTGGACAGAGAAGGTTGAGCCATAACTCTTCTGTCCTGATTCTTCAAGTTTTCTGCCAAACAGGGAGTTCCCTACAGCTCCAAAGATGAGGGTGGCAGAGGTGCTCTCCAGGGATAGGCCCGTGGGCACCACCCTTTCTGGTGACATCTCTCCCCTCTCTAGATCATCCCCGCCACTGAGAAAGAAAGAGGGACAAGTGCACACATGCCCTTAGCTTTCTCCATTTATCCGGTAGAAGTCCGATTCAGCGGAGTAAATCTGAGCCCTAAGAACACATAGTGCTGAAAGGGAAACTGGGGGAGAGCATAACTTGCAGCTTCCTCCTTCAGCTTTTCGAGGAAGAAAAAAGTAACCTGACCACCTCATGACCAAGGGGACAGTTGCGGGGTGGGGACTCAGACACATTGCAGGCCCCATGGAAAGACCTCAGAGGCACCATTGCATCCAAGAGGGCCATATTGGCAATCCCTGTTCCTCTCCATCAGATTCCATAGATGTTAAGGGACGCTCCCTCGTTGCCACTTGTTTGCATATTGGAACCTGCGGGGTAAGCCTCTTCTGCCCAGATCCCGCTTCAGAGCTGCCCAGTGTCTCTGAACTCGGGGAAGCCCAGTCCCAAACGATAAGTGATTTTTCATAAGGCTCCTTTTTCTGCGAGCACCAGCCTTCTTATGTTCAAAATGAGAGGCGGGGATTGTACTCTAAAACACTGCGACATGCTTAACAGATTTTCTTCCAATGCTGCAGCTATCTAGATATCATTGAAAAGGCGGTTTCTGACGGAGACACCCTGCTCATTGAGAACATCGGAGAGACCGTGGAGCCTGTGCTGGATCCTCTGCTAGGCCGAAACACCATCAAGAAAGGAAAGTGCGTTTGTCGCAGCTCCTTTGGCTGAAGCCAGAGTAGCCCTTGCTTTTTAAAATGGAATTACTGTAGTTAGGGTTAGGCGTATCTCTATCCATTCTCTCTTAAGTCTGTCCCTACATTGGCCAGAGTGCCTCCATTACTAAGATGTCACACAACTACTGTTTGCTGGCATTCCCAAGCCCTAGCAAATCATCCTGAGTGCGTGTCATCCTGCTGGTACAAGCCTGGCCTTGCCATGGGCTACTGTTCTGCATCCTTGGATCGCAATGTACCTGCTGGTTAGTTCACAGCCAAGTTGTCCTGTAATTAATATAGTCAAAGCCATGGCCCGGGGGCCGGATCCGGCCCAATCACCTTCTAAATCCAGCCCATGGACAGTCCAGGAATCAGCGTGTTTTTACATGAGTAGAATGTGTGCTTTTATTTAAAATGCATCTCTGGGTTATTTGTGGGGCATAGGAATTCGTTCATTTTTTCCCCTTCAAAATATAGTCCAGCCCCCCACAAGGTCTGAGGGACAGTGGACCGGCCCCCTGCTGGAAAAGTTTGCTGACTCCTGGTCAAACCTATTGCCCTCAGTAAGCAGATCTGTGCTCCCTCATTTCCATGGTGGTCTTTCTGCCAAGGAACAGAGAGAGGAATCCTGGTTTCTAACCACTCCTTTCTATGGATCTCCTGTAACCAAGTACTATAAATTATAAATGCCTGCCTATATCAACCAGGGGAAGTATTAAATTAGATAAATTTTACTTTTTATTTCATTTGACTGAAATGTTGTTTTTCATGTGTGGTGGATAAATTAGAAATCTAACCTCTTTGTTAAGAAAATCATGTGCGCTCCACTAACAGGCGGGGCGTGCTCCTAATAGGCTCATCTATTCTCGTGTAAATGTCATTGTGCTTTCAGCAAAGTTAAAAGAAACACAGTCCTTAGAGGAGCTATGTGATTAGAGATTGGAAGCTAGCACTCTTGTGATCTGGAACAAACTATATTCAATGTAAGAGTCCCTATTGCTCAGTTATCCAGTAGGTGGTGGCAGACAACTAATTCACAGTATGTTTTAGGGTGGATTTAGTCCTAGTTGTATCTAATCTAATCTAGTTTACCAAGTGACTCCTGTGGAATAAAGACTCTCCTGAGGATCGCACCGTCCTTGCAGATGACATTGCACATGCTACATTTCCCTGATAGTAGATTCAAACCAGTAACAGCTTAGTGGCTGGGTTTTTCTACCGTCACCAGGTGGCTTTGACACCACCTGTTTGTCCCGTTCCTACTTTGCTCTGTTCATTGGGGAAAGAATGTAGAATTTCCTACATATTTCCATTGATGATATCCCTTCTTGTTTTCTTGTTTTCATTGGGTGCTGTTGCATAAATGTTCCCAGAGTAGTGCTGTTTTTGCTTCAGCCCTATACCACATCTACTTGGAAAGAAGCCATGCTGATTTCAGTGGGGCTTCCTTCCAAATCCAAATGAGTGTGTTTGTGACTGCAGCAATCGTTTCATAAGCTGAGAGCCGGTCTTCATGCCTCTTACTTTTTAAGCTGGTTCAAAATTGCAAGCAGATGTCTCACATTTTCCATTCTGGTGTTTGCGCACTTGTGCATATGTATACACAGAACTCTTGCTTCTCCCCCCTAGCCACCCACCCTGCCAAAGGACAGAAGTACCGCCCCCTCCCCTGTGTTTTGAACCACATATAATTTACAGTGGTACCTCAGGTTAAGAACTTAATTCGTTCTGGAAGTCCGTTCTTAACCTGAAACTGTTCTTAACCTGAGGTACCACTTTAGCTAATGGTGCCTCCCGCTGCTGCCGGGCAATTTCTGTTCTCATCCTGAAGTAAAGTTCTTAACCCAAGGTACTATATCTGGGTTAGCGGCATCTGTAACCTGAAGCTTCTGTAACCCGAGGTACCACTGTATTCCTTAAGTTATTTTTTATTTAATTCATTACATCCTAGTTATACACCACTTGATTGTTAAACAAAAAGCCCTCAAGGCATTTTACAAAAAGATAAAGCAATAAAAATCAAGAAGCGCTTACAATAGTTTAAAACATACAAGAAGTTAAAATACTGAAATTGGTTAAAATTCACATTAACTTTCTAATCATCTGAGCAGGCTTGTCTATGAGGCATGAAGCAGCAGCAACAATGTGCCTAAAATGCACTGCTTTTCTGTATGCATTAAATAACTTTTTAGCATATCCAAAAATAGGATTTGACCCTTCCTGTGACGTCCTCATCCAGCTCTGCCCCTCCAACTGCCAGAAGTAGCCTATAGTCTCTTTGAAGAACCTTTGTCTGCCTGTTACCTACCTGTTCTCATGACCTGTTAACACTCTAATCCCTAGATACATTAAAATAGGAGACAAGGAGGTGGAGTACCACCCCAATTTCCGCCTCATTCTGCACACCAAGTACTTCAACCCCCACTACAAGCCAGAGATGCAGGCCCAGTGCACACTCATCAACTTTCTGGTCACCAGAGATGGGCTGGAGGACCAACTTTTAGCTGCTGTGGTGGCTAAGGAGAGACCTGACCTAGAGGAACTGAAGGTATTGTAATTGCTAGATGTGAGTTGTTTATGAACAACATGGCTTATTTTACAAGAATTTATGGTAGCCACACTTGGTCAGAAACTTCAGAGCTAGCCAAATGGTCTCTGAACCTGCCATTCAGGTTTTCACCTGCTCCAAAGTGGTGATTACTACATATTAATGTTGTGTTTTAATTGTTGTAACCCGCCTTGGGACCTTGGGGTAATAATAATAATAAAGTAAGGTTCCAAGTATATTAAAAAGGGAAAGGCATTAATTTGTGCATAGCACCCAACACAATTCCAATTCCCAGCTGGTGAGGATGGTTTTAAGTTTCTGTTCCTACTTTCCATTTACATGTCCACACATATATATATAAATTCTCTGCACTCCCTTCCCTGCATTAGGTTTTAAATGTGAAAGGGAACCAGGTCTATGTGTAAATTAATTAAATATTTACTAGTATATTAATGAATTGCTTAGATTTCATTTACCGTATTTAAATCATTTCCTCTGTTTAAATAGATATTGCAAACCAGTGAATTCATTCTGTATATTTTAGAATGTGTATGTTTAACAATGCAAACTTATATCTGTTTATTTAATTATGATTTTCATTTACTATTTCTTGTTCACTTTACATTTACTGTTTAATGAAGTATATTAGGCTGTTATTTGGGTGAACCTCTTTAGGATAGAAGGACCCACTAGTGATAGTTGCCACAAGCCGAAGCCCCACCCCAACCTTCATATTAAATGGCATTGTGCAATGGGAGGGACTAGTTAGGATGTCTGTAGCCATTTCATTGCCGCGCAGGTAAGAACCTTGGAGCTGAGCTCTTTCACACACTGGTAATGGCAGCCGTGTGCCCTGCTTTACAGAAAGCAGTCCTCTTCTTTGAAGGAGTCTTCTGTTTGAAGGGTTGTCTGGTCCAGATTGTCTTTAAATGATAATGAACCCTGGGAAGGAAGAGCAGAGACCTTGAAAGTAGCTCATCAGTGGCCAACTGAGCAGGCATTGTTGGTCTCAGGCTTCTCCACTATAGTTACACATACTCACATACTGTACTCAGGGGGAACCCAAGGCACTTTGCTGCCTGAGGCACAGGGCAAGATCACACATGCACACCCTCCATCCCATGTACAGAAACCGAATAGACACATATAGCTCTGATCTCCAAGAGGAACAAATGGCCAGGGGGCTCTGGAGGGGTGGGCAGGGGGCTGCCATAGCTTTTCCCCAGCTTCTGCTGCCTGAGAGCATTGTCTCCCTCTGCCTAATTGGTAGGGCCGACCCTCATAATATTTTAGTTAAATACAGTAGTTATTTCAAGTTTGCACTTATACATGTAAATAAGTATGGTATATGCAAATTATATGCAAATCCGTATCTTTCCCCCCTTTTTTGTTTGTGTTTGGGGGAGGGGGGAGGTTGGTGCATTTTCTCTTATCGGATGTAAATGAACTTCATCTAAGAACTGGCCCTTGTGCCCTTACTTGCATCTGCAATGCATCTTCCGTGTCCGCCTGAGCTGTTAGTCACTGTTGCATTGTGATGACCCTTTACAAAACTCTTGTAGTCACAAAAAGACCCCGATAGGAAAAGAACAAGCTGCTTTATGTGTTATGTGAATGCCGGTGGTCCCTCATTTGCATGACCGCCTTGAATGAGCTTAGAACGAAGAGCTTCCGTTCCAGGAGCTTCTTTACATTTTCACCTCTTGAAAAATTACATTCTCTGTGATAATTTCGAGGCACAGTACGGCTGGTGAGTCCAAAGGGCTCCCATTTCATCCAACTCTGCTATCTGTTGAATTGCAGCCTGTCTGTGAAGGCTGTCCACCTTCAAAGGAAGTCAGTCTCTCTCTCTCTCTCTCTCTCTCTCTCTCTCTCTCACACACACACACACACACACACCCCTACCAAATTCTAACTTTCCCCCCCCCCCCTCATTCCTGGTATAGGCTACTCTCACAAAACAACAGAATGAGTTTAAGATCATCCTGAAGGAGCTGGAGGATTCCTTACTGGCTCGACTCTCTGCTGCATCAGGAAACTTCCTTGGCGATACAGCCTTGGTGGAAAATCTGGAGACCACCAAGCGCACAGCAAATGAGATAGAGGAAAAGGTGAGTCACAGGGCCATGGCTAAGGCTCTTCGAGGACAAAGAACACAAATTTTCATCAGTGTGTAGAATGCTTCTGGGCCCATTAAGTTGGCAGGTAGTCAGGATATCACTGGCACTGCAATTTACAGTGTACTCAGCTGTCCTATAAGTAAAGAAGAAAAAGAGGAGGGAGAAGGGGCCGGTTTAGCCTTAAAAACCCTGGGGCTCACTCATTAATAAAACCCCTGGAAAGTGGGCTGCTCTGCACAATCACTGCGCTATTCGGGGGGGGGGGGGCATCTCCAATAACCTATGTGATCTATCAACCCAGCAACAAGAGTAAGGGGCGATGGAGCTACACTGTGGTTTTCTAGAGAACTGATAACTGCTGTATTGAAGATTGCTTGTTGGTTTTTTTAGGTGAAAGAGGCTAAAATTACTGAGCTGCAAATAAATGAAGCTAGAGAGAACTACAGGCCAGCTGCAGAAAGGGCTTCCTTGTTGTACTTTATACTGAATGACCTCAACAAAATCAACCCCATCTATCAGTTCTCGTTAAAGGTAATTAACCAAGGAAGGAGACTAGTTGGACAGGCCACATATTACATTTGTGGAGAATAGCCTCTTTCCTGCTGTCACTGACACCAAGTTATTCACATCCTTTTGTGCAGTTAATGTTGAGAGCCAGTGTGGTGTAGTGGTTAAGAGCGGTGGACTCTTAATCTGGTGAACTGGGTTCGCGTCTCCGCCCCTCCACATGCAGCTGCTGGGTGACCTTGGGCCAGTCACACTTCTTTGAAGTCTCTCAGCCCCACTCACCTCACAGAGTGTTTGTTGTGGGGGAGGAAGGGAAAGGAGAATGTTAGCCACTTTGAGACTCCTTCGGGTAGTGATAAAGCGGGATATCAAATCCAAACTCTTCTTCTTCTTCCAGTCTACCTCTTTTGCAGGGGTGGCTGTCTGTTCATTATAACTTAGGGTTGGGCATAAATACCTTGCCCCGAGGTCATATTAGAGGATCTTGCCAAAGGGACTTGAACCATAGAGTTTATGCGAGGCTGCAGCCCAGACACTGTACGTTCTCGTGTTTTGGATGAAGGCACCTTCCCCATGTCTGCCTTTTAATAAAAGGCCACGAAGTCCAACCACGTTAAATGGTTTTCATCCGTGCTTTGACTTCTTTTCTGACCAGGCATTCAATGTGGTCTTTGAGAAAGCCATTCAACGGACTCCTCCAGCAGAAGATGTGAAACACAGAGTGATCAACCTAACTGACGAAATCACCTACTCCGTCTACATGTACACTGCTCGGGGACTTTTTGAGAGAGACAAGCTTATTTTTCTAGCCCAAGTTGCCTTTCAGGTAAGGTGATTTCCTGCTGGCACTGACAAAAGAAGTAACTGGGGGGTTTTTTGTTTCCTTGGAGTCAGTCAACATTTCCCTCTTGCCTGGTAATCAGGGTGTAGCTGTGAGGACAGTGGATTATTAGACCCAAAGAGAGATGGATCAGAAAGGGATGTTGTAAAGCAAGTTGTGGAGAAACTTCTAAGAAGGAGGTAGCTCTTTAGAAAACGAAGAAGAGGAGTTCCAGAGGAGGTCAAACTTTGTTGTTGGCATCTGTCTCGAGAGACAATGGAGTGCTTCTCGGGGGGTGAAGTCATACCACTGCATTAGCAAGCACCTCCTCGGGTCACAACCCTGGGCTGTGTGAATGGAGCTCCTGTGCTGCCCGGGCAAAAAAAAAATATTTAAAAAATCCCCACCCCTCATCCTCACTATTGTGGTCCAAAGGAAAGCAGAGCAATGCGCTTAGCACCAGCTTGGCTGCAGGAGTTGCCAGAAGGAGGTGATACAAGCCGCCTTCCAATTGTCTTAGGGACTCCACTCCAGATTTGTTTACCATTTACTCTTTAGCCGCCTTCTCCTGTAAATATCTTGCAAGGCAGTGGAGGTCTAGGATCAGAGTTTCTCTTCTCCTAGACGAGCTACCTTCCCAGGTTGATGAGCCCCATCTGCCCCTCACTTCCCTCTACGGTATGTGCAGAAACCACCTTCTTGACCCTTGGTCTTCTCCATACAATCCACCGGAGACCATTTTCACATGAAAGGAAGTCCCTAACTCACCAAGGGTTTGAGACCCATCGGCTCCCCTCACCTGGTTTAGCCAGCCAGTCAAAGCCGTTCCCAGGTTTGGCCCCTGTCACAGGTTGACAGCTTTTAGGTGAGAGTAGAGTGCAGTGAGAACCACAAGTGGACAAATTACCCCAGAAGGAACACGGCGTGTCCCCCACCAAAGGTACTGCTACTCCCCTAACTCCCTATGCAAACTACATTGGAAGTAGCAGCAGCAGCAGTCAAGGAGAAAAATTAGGCTGTAGAATCCTATCAGGTAAGTTTCAAAATAGGGATGGTTAGCATCAGCAGGGTCCCCTCCCTCCCTGAAGGCTGAAGTGATGCTGCTGTCTTCTTTAGGCTTGCAGCTGCCGCTGCTGCTGCTTAGTATGCAGTAGTCATCAGGCCGGGTTGTCCCTAACCAGAGTGTTCATCTGACCTCACAACACTCCAAAGCCAGATTCCCGTTGGGTGTGGTCTCTTCTGTCCTTGTCTTTGGGTTCTGCTCCTGCTGTCAGTAAACTCAGAAGGATAAACAAGACCAACAGCTGTTCCAGCAATTGTTTCTGGAGTAAATAGTCCTCATGCTTCTAATTCCATGCTTTCTCTAGGTCTTGTTGGTGAAGAAAGAAGTGAATCCGGTGGAACTAGACTTCCTTCTGCGCTTCCCCTTTAAAGCTGGGCTGGCATCTCCAGTAGAGTTCCTGTTAGGCCAAGGATGGGGTGGAATTAAGGTTTGTTTGAAAATACTGTTTCTAGAGTGAAGTCCTTTTTTAGGAGCTGAGGGAGACCCATTAGAAAATGCTGGTATCCAGTGGCATGGTCCATGATTGATGGGGACTGAGTCGTAGAAGTTTAGCTACCTTCAAACCTTTTCGTGTGAGCCATCTAAAGAACTGTGCTAGCAGTTTGAAACTTCTGCTCAGCAGTGAACGCCAATAGCTTGGGAGAGCCTGGCTGTGGAGTGGGGCCTTTTTCCTTCCCTCAGCCTGCCTGTAGCCACAGCCTCTTGTTGCGTGTACATGAAAAGAGCAATCACGCTCTACAGGCAAGTTGCGTTTCATTTCCTGCAGGAAAGCAAGATGAGAAATTAAATGAAGCCACCTTTTCATCCAGGTCTAGGATGACCTGGAAACGGCTGTTGAGACCTTCCTGCAGTTGCTTGGCATCCAGAAAACTGTTCCTTTGGAATGGCCAACGGTGACTGTGCTATCGGAGGGATTACAACATGGATTGAGAAGCAGTACTCTTTAGAGCCTGTTGTGGCTTGTGACATTTTAGCTGAAGTCAAGCTTCCATTGGCCATGCTGGCTGGGGTTGGAGCCCAACTACTGGAGGGCCTCTGGTTCTCCATCTCTGCTCTGCTGCAAGCATGACAGCCTGGTGCCTTGGGCACGATATCTGTAGTATCCAACGTGGCCCTCCTCTTGCCATAGGCCTCCTGTTTTCGCTTGAACTGGCAGAAGAAGGAAATCTGTTAACAGTTCAGGTGGTTGTGAGCAGAGTACAGTGGTACCCTCGTTCTCAAACTTAATCTGTTCCGGAAGTCCATTCAACTCCCGAAACTGTTTGAAAACCAAGGCGTGGCTTCTGATTGGCTGCAGGAGCTTCCTGCACTCAAGCAGAAGCCGCGTTGGACATTCAGCTTCCAAAAAACATTCATAAACCGAAGCGCTTCTGAGTTTTTGGTGTTTGGGAGCTGAATTGTTCGACAACTAAGCCATTCAATAACCAAGGTACTACTGTACTTGAGAAGCAGGCTCACTGGCTTGGTTTGAAGTGTGTGGTGTCAGAAAGGGATTGTGCTACTTAACATGACTTCTTGCTCTCAGGTGCATTTATTAAAGCCACTGGTGGTAACTGGGAGGAAACAAAGCAAAGGCTTGTCAGCACCATCTTTTCTGTTAACTGTGCTCTCAGGTGCTGTCTGATATGGACGAGTTCAAAAACTTGGACAGTGACATTGAAGGTTCTGCTAAGCGGTGGAAAAAGTTTGTGGAATCTGAGACCCCTGAGAAGGAAGTCTTTCCAAAGGAGTGGAAGAACAAGACAGCCCTGCAAAAGCTGTGCATGATGCGATGTATGAGGCCAGATCGCATGACCTACGCAGTCAAGTATGTGCTGCACTCTTCCTACAGCTTGGGCCTGCTGTACAGGGAACGGCCATTTGGGACATAGCACTTTCTGAAAAACTCACACAAAAACTTGGTATGGCTAGAGGGCAAAAAACCGCTTTTGCGGCAGACTGGTGGCTGTTCAGCACATGGACAAAGACGACAGGACAAGCTGTGCCACATTTCATGATACATGGTTACACATGGCTGTTGCATGTGTAACATTTTCCTTCATATTGTTATTCACACCTTTCATTTTCTTGCTCCACTTCAGTGCTTGTACAAACTTCACTATTGTTCTTTACATGTGAACTATGCTTTACAGTTGGGAATCGGGAATGTTCAGTTTGTATCCCATCCCACCCCCCAATAATTGTTTTAAAAGACAATAATCACACAACCCATAGGTTTAAGGGCCAAAATGTTCACCAGAGCCAATTCAATCCCCTGTATGTTTTTTATTTCCCTCAGGAACTTCGTGGAGGAGAAAATGGGGAGTAAATTTGTTGAAGGCCGAAGTGTTGAATTTTCCAAATCCTATGAAGAGAGCAGCCAGTCAACACCCATATTCTTCATTCTCTCCCCTGGGGTTGATCCCCTGAAGGATGTTGAAGCCTTAGGTGAGTTGGGAGGTCCTTTCCAGTAAGTGTGCCCTAGAACAGCGCACACAGAAAAAGCTTTAAAAGAACAACAGACGTTTGAAGAATTCCACTCAATTTTAATAACTTTCTTAGGTCAAAAGCTCGGCTTCACCATAGATAATGGGAAAATCCACAATGTGTCTCTAGGACAAGGACAGGAAGTTGTGGCAGAACATGCCCTGGATGTGGCTGCGGTAGAAGGACACTGGGTCATTCTTCAGGTATTTCAATTCCAACAAGGTTTCCTGCCGATTACTTCTTACACTGTACTTCTAGTGTACTTCTTACACTAGACAGCTTTGTCTAGTGCACTTCACTTCTTTCATGCTTCCCTAGCACTCATGGTTTAAGTAAATCATCTGAAAGCAAATGAAAATAGCTTTTAATAATCGTTTCTGGAATTGTGCAAACTCTCTGTAATCCAGTCCATAAATAATCCAGTGTAAAACAAACAAACAAATTCCCTGGCATATGCCGGATGTCCATTGATAGGATTAGACATATACTAGGCTGTTGGAACAATGCTGGCACTGCCCAAAGGTATCTAGATGCCAGCATGAAGAAATTGCAGGCAGCTGTGGGCAGATGATCCTGTTGCAGCCTTTGTGCGGAAACACAGCTTCAGAGAAGTCTGTACCTTGCAAGCAGACCCTCTCTCTTTCCTCCGCTGAAGTAATTGTGAAGGTAGGGGCATTCTCAGTGTGAAGGCTGCAGTGGAGCCTCCCTCTCCCATTCCATTCGACGCCCAAACTGGTGCCCAGTTGATATTATTGCCTTAGATGCTAAGGACCATGTGTCTATGGCTTATGCTAAAAAAGATCCAGGCCTTGAGGGGAAATTGAGTAGAGTGAGGACAAGAATTTTGCTGATGCCCAGACAATTTGTCACTCTTCCAGGTCCCTCCAACTTGAGAGTGCTGTTGCATGTGTAAGGAAGGAGTACTCATACTAGGGGAAATGTACACGGCACAGACTCCCTCAGGAGGCCATGGACTCGCCTTCCTTGGAGGTTTTTAAGCAGAGGTTGGATGGCCATCTATCATGGATGCTTTAATTGAGATTCCCGATTCCAACTCTGCAATTCTGTGATTCTATAAAATGAGTGCAGGCGTCTTTATGCCTAAAAAGTTGAAAGAGCAGAGAATGTATATCCATTCTAGAACATGACATGAATGAGGGCAGGATGCTGAGCATTTTGTCTTCCTGAGGTTCTAGGATGGAACCATTTATATCACTGTACTATGGCTATGTGATGTCAGTTCCTTGGGATGGGAGGAAAGGGGAGTTTAGAATAGCATTCCATTCACATTACAGGACTTCTGGTTGCCACTCAAGGCGGCCCTGGAGGGAGAATGCAGTCCATCCTCATTAGCAGCAACTAACATGTGCCTTATATACCCTACAGAACATCCATCTGGTAGCCAAGTGGCTGGGAACACTGGATAAAAAGGTTGAACGATATAGCATAGGGAGCCATGACGATTACAGAGTATACATGAGCGCTGAGCCTGCTCCCTCTCCAGATTCCCACATTATCCCTCAGGGACTCCTGGAAAATGCCATTAAAATCACCAATGAGCCTCCAACAGGCATGCATGCCAACTTACACAAAGCCCTGGATCTTTTTACTCAGGTAAGCAGGACCTGCTGTTCCATTTGTTTGGACTCTGTATTCAGCCACAATCCAAGATTAGCACTGAAGTTGATTTTTCCTGTCTTTCGGGCATTGCAAACAGTGCTTTCGATAAGAAAAGGACCTCTTCCTCCCACTTTGGGATGGCTTCTCAATTCTGTTGTTTGACTTCCAACAGCCGGAGATACTTTGTGCAAAAGTACTGCCCTTTTTTTTTTCTTGTTCTCCTTTAGGATACCCTAGAAATGTGCACCAAGGAAATTGAATTCAAGTGCATTCTTTTTGCCCTCTGCTATTTCCATGCAGTGGTGGCAGAACGGCGGAAATTTGGAGCTCAAGGATGGAATAGGTCTTACCCATTTAACAATGGAGATCTCACTATTTCCATCAATGTACTGTATAACTATCTGGAAGCCAATGTGAAGGTAAAGATTTGGTAACTTGTGAGTTGCATAGAAGGGAAACTGTGTAAGTAGTAGTCAGTGGTCCCTTGTTTCCCAGGGGTCTGATCAAAGCACTGCCTGCTTTGGGAAATGGAGAATTGCTATTTGAATTTACTATTATTTAATTAGGAAATGGTTTTCCCAGTAGTGATGTATGGAAGTGAGAGCTGGACCATAAAGAAAGCTGATCGCCAAAGAATTGATGCTTTTGAATTATGGTGCTGGAGGAGACTCTTGAGAGTCCCATGGACTGCAAGAAGATCAAACGCATCCATTCTTAAGGAAATCAGCCCTGAGTGGTTACTGGAAGGACAGATCGTGAAGCTGAGGCTCCAATACTTTGGCCACCTCATGAGAAGAGAAGACTCCCTGGAAAAGACCCTGATGTTGGGAAAGATGGAGGGCACAAGGAGAAGGGGACGACAGAGGACGAGATGGTTGGACAGTGTTCTCAAAGCCACAAACATAAATCTGACCAAACTACGGGAGGCAGTGGAAGACAGAAGTGCCTGGCGTGCTCTGGTCCATGGGGTCACGAAGAGTCGGACACGACTAAACAACTAAACAACAACAACAATTAGGAAAATGGTGTACTTCGGGATCTTGGTGCAGAGAAACATTGAACTGAAAAGCTTGTGTTTTGTGGGCAGGGTATTCTCATTTTTGGCATCTGTGCACCTGGAGACTTTGTCACCCTGAGTTCTGCTTCCAGGGCAGAATGCACTTTTCAACTTGGGACAGCAATAATTTGAGGAGCTACAGACTCTTCTGAATGGAGCTCCTCCATCTGGAAACTCACAAACTCTACCTGTTACAATAACACCTAGCATGTAACACATGCTACATTAATAGAATGAAAACCATTTTATTAGCCAACTCAAAATCTATTGCAGAATGCGAAGATCAAATAAGACATCCTCAGTTCCAGAGTATTCTTCTGCCTTCACAGGCCATGATGGGGAAAGCAATTCAGTATTCCCCCAGGATTGTCCCCTGCTGGCTAACCAGCACTTGTCTGTGCTTTAAATCATTTTGTCTCATTCCCCAAGATTTTTCACTGTACTTATGAGACCAAATGTGCCCTTAATAGACTAGTGATGAAAGCATGTTTTCTGAAAAGACCTTTGGTTGCGGCAAAAAGCCCAAATACCTTTATATAGTAGAATGTTGGTGTTATTCCCCCAAATTTTGCTTTTCCCCCCTCTGTGGCATCTTTCCCTAGGTTCCCTGGGACGACCTGCGGTATCTCTTTGGGGAGATCATGTATGGGGGACACATCACCGATGACTGGGACCGCAGATTATGCCGGACTTACCTGGGTGAATACATCCGTATGGAGATGCTGGAGGGAGAAATGATGCTAGCACCAGGTTTCCTTATACCCCCTAACTCCGATTATAAGGTGAGAAAGGGAGGGGTGGGGAGTTGCTGTTCTGACACTCCTTCATCTGGGGAAGTAAATGGTAGCCATAGGTGCGAATGCTATTTGCCACAGAAGAAACAATAGCAAGGTCTAGAGAAAGGACAGCAACTACAGAAATAGTTTTACACCTCAGCATAGGGAACTTGGCAAAATATTTCAGAGGACCACAAGAAACAGTACTATACTTGTGGACAAGTTGGATAAAAGTCCCAGGGGAAACAGCCAGATCAACCGGCAAGACAGAGCTTGTTATGAGCATATAGTTTACTGGAAGCTTAATTTGAACATAAGGATGTGCTGGCTGGCGTAGGCGTTAAGCAGTCCCTAACATCTTATAGCATCCATGTTTCTGCATATTACATTTTGTAGGGATATCATGAATATATTGATGAAAATCTCCCACCCGAGAGCCCTTACCTGTACGGGCTTCATCCTAATGCAGAGATTGGGTTCCTCACGGTCACCTCTGAGAAACTTTTCCGCACTGTGCTGGAAATGCAACCCAAAGAGTCGGATGCCGGAGGGGGAACTGGTGTGTCCCGAGAGGAAAAGGTAGGAAAACCTGCCGGTCTGCTTTGACCGTGGCTCCTGGGGTCCTGATAATGGTTTGGGGTTCCTATTTGAATGTTTCTAATAGGCTTGGGCGATTCATTGAGGGGCAGACAGTTATGGCGGTTTCACTCAGTGGTTTATTGCTAGTGAAAGTGCTGCTGCTCTTGAGTCCCTCTGCTACCAGTGCAGCGAGGGAGAAACAAGCTGCAGCTGGCCGCTGGAGGCAGAAAGACTCAGAGCCATGGCAGTTTCACCAGCAATATACCGTTGAGTGAAACCGCCATCACAGTCTACCCCTCATGCCAGCACAGAGGGAGAATCAAGCTGCATTGGCCAGGCACCTATACAGCTTGTTCCTCCCTCCTTTAAGCTGCTTGGCTGAGGAGCGCGCAGCTACCCTCGCCTCAGCCAAGCAGCTTTACAGAGCCCCCAAACTGCCAGCAGTTGGTACGTGCCAGCGGTAGGGTGGGGGCTCCGTTGAACTGCTCCCACTCTCCAGCTGAGGAAGCCCCGATCCTTCTCCTGCTTGCACATGAGCAGGAGGAACCAGGCTCCTTCAGCTGGGGGGGGGGGGCTTTGCGCTCCCCAGCTGAGCAGCCCTGATCCTTCTCCTGCTAGCATGCAAGCCAGAGAAGGATTTGGGCTCCCTCCGCTGAGGAGTGGGAGGCTTTGCACTCCGTGGCTGGGGTGTGCAGATAAGATCCTGTCCCTCCAGCATGTGCACGTGCCGGAGGGATGGGGGTCTTGCTCAGCCGGGGGGCGAGAGCCTTTGCGCTCCTTGGCTGAAAGGGCTGTGCCAGCGTAGGCGAAGGGAGCCCTGACAATGGAACCTGTCAGGATCCATCGCAGCGCTTCCTCTGTCTTCGCACGCCCCAACCTTTGCCTGCAAAGATGAAGAAGCCTGTCAGGCTCTGTTGCAGGGCTCCCTCCATCTTTGCCAGCAAGGGTGGGGTGGGGTGGAGAGCAAGCAGCCTCTTTCTCCTAGGCTGCTTGCATGCCCCCCACCCCTTGCTGGCAAAGGGAACCTTGCAAACTAAGCCTGTTGGACTTCATCACAAGGCTCCCGCTGTCTTGGGGAGTGGAGGGCGGAAGCCTTTGCACGCCCCAGCCAAGCAGTGGACTGGGGCCATCTGCATTGGCCCTGACCTGCAAGGCGCTGGGGTGAAAGCACCTCAGCTCCCAGGTGGTGAGAGCTGAAGCAGTTTCACCTGGGGCCTCGCAGGCTGGGTCCAATGCAGCTCTTTTCAGCATCGCGGTATATCGCCAAACCGTGATGTTCGGCTGGTGATATATTGCAATGTTGAAAACCTAATTATTGCCCAACCCTAGTTTCTAATCAGCAACAGGTTTTAGGGTTGCTGCTACCTGTTCTGCCCCTTCCACTGTCAGTCCTTTTTCAGTTGCATTGATATTTCTTCAGGCCCCAGGAAACGTGGGAAATGCTCTGAAGTCTGCCCACCTGCTGGGGCAGGTATTTTAGTCTAGTGCTTTGCTTACTCTTTGGGGCATTTTGAAGTGATGCTGCATATAGCGAAACATTCATTTGGCCTTCTGTGTAACAGGTAAAAGCTGTGCTAGATGAGATCATGGATCGGCTTCCAGAGCCTTTCAATATGGTGGAGATCATGGCAAAGGCAGCTGAGAAGACCCCATATGTAGTAGTTGCCTTCCAGGAATGTGAACGAATGAACATCCTTACCAGTGAAATTAGACGTTCTCTGAAAGAATTAAACTTGGGGTTGAAGGTAGGTGCGTGTTGTATGCTATTGCTAGAAGTACACCAGAAAAACAACAACATTTGACCTGGTTCAGTCAGCATACTTGACACATGACCTGGCATAGGAAAAATAAAGTGGAGCGTGCTTTCTCAGTAACAGGAAATGCCTGAACATCAATACTTGATTTTCATCTTTCCTGCTACTGCATTTAAAGAGCACTTTAAACTAGAAGATAATGATACTCTTTTTCCAATCAGAACAGTACATATTCAGTAGTTTGTATATACAAGCACATGAAAATTAAAGGAGATGGAGCCAAGATGCTTGTCTTGGGAATCTTTCCTCTATGTTCACTGGCTGGTCACCGACTTCAGCACAGATGTGTTCCCTGCCCGGTGGACTTTTCCTTCACTGCCCTTCACTACATTAAGGTTTTGCCAATAGCTCAACCTTCCAACAAGTCTTCCATAATACAATTCTATGGCAAGATTGGGGTGAGAAAAATATCCTTGTTGCAAGCTTCATTGTGTTGCTTTTTCCTTTGTAACAAAACAAGCCGTTTAGAATTCTGTGTTCTGGCCCAGGAGACAAGGAGGCATTAGCTCAATGTGCTTGCTCCCTAAATTCCCCAGGGTGAAATAAGGCTGCTGGACATTAAGGGAGCCACATACGACAACTCACAGAAATGATGTATGTGTTGGAACCACAAACCAATAAGGGCTTGTCCAGCAGAGAACTAAAAATAATTTACAAAGGGTCAAAAAATTGTGTGTGTGTGTGTGTTTTGCTGTTTTTAATCATTGATATCAGTTACACAACTGCTTGGCATTAGCGCTGGCACCCATAATTATAGCACTAGCTGGAGGAGTGCATCTCATTTTCTCAGCAATGCAAGTGCTGGGAAATTTAAATTGCCACAACATCAGCAGTACCATGAGGGAAAATGCCTGGAAACACCACCACAAGTGAGGAACGACGGCACATTGTTTGCATAACATATAATCTTGAAAGTGCTGTAATTAATGCCAAAGCATTCACATAACCAGAACCTTAGATCAACAGGGAAGCCGTTTTCGTAAAAATACACTAAGAATTCTTCAAATGGTCTGCATAGCCACAAAAAGCTGTGCTGAGCTGATGGAGGAATCCAATTAAAAGCTTTTGTTTTGTTTTTCCCACAGGGAGAATTGACAATCACAACAGACATGGAAGATCTATCAAATGCTCTTTACTATGACAATGTTCCTGATTCGTGGACAAACCGGGCTTATCCATCTTTGCTCAGCTTGGGAGCTTGGTATGCTGACCTACTGCTCCGCATCAGGGTGAGGTTTCCTTTGTTAAAGCTCTCCAAAAACAAGTTCTTAGCTGTCCTGGCAGTGCAACAACCAGGAAAGCTAAGAACTTGCACTTACGCATCATCTTTTAATTAAGCAACACACAGTTATTTGCTTTTGCATTGTTTTTTCCAGTTTTACCTTCTATATATCCTTAATAACAATCCTTAATAAAATAACAAGAATACTTTACGGCTGTAGTTGTATGCAATTCTACTAGGTAAAAGTCTTGATCATCTGTATAGGATGACAGACATGCGTAGGCTTTTCAGAATCTTTATGTGAAGATAATGTGTTTATAGGAGGTAGCTTCTGCTAAAGCAGCAATGGGAAAACGTATGACCCTATAAGTGTTGTGGAACTACACCTCCCATGATCCCTGTTCCTTGAGTGTGGTGGCTGGGCCTGATGGGAGATGGACTCCCAAGTGCAACAGAAAGCATGGACCTCCTCAACATGCTTAGCTATGTGTAATATTTCCATTTTCAGGAGCTGGAGGCCTGGACAACAGACTTTGCCCTACCCACAACTGTATGGCTAGCAGGCTTCTTTAACCCTCAGTCTTTCCTCACGGCCATTATGCAGTCTATGGCTAGGAAAAATGAGTGGCCTCTTGACAGAATGTGCCTTTCAGTGGAAGTTACCAAGAAGAACCGGGAGGATATGACAGCTCCCCCTCGAGAAGGCTCCTATGTGCATGGGCTCTTCATGGAAGGTAATCTAGCTTATCGTGTAAGACAGAGAGATGCAGTCATTCAACAGCAGACAAGGCAGTTTCTCCTTTGTCCTGTTCTACTGTAGGGAAGCTCTCCATTTCATCTGTGCTTTTTCTTTGAGAGAGGTGGAGGAGGATGTTTACTATAGTTTCTTGCATTTTAGAACATTGTGTCCCTGGGTTCTCTCTTTGCCTCCAGGACGTTGAAGCAAGACCACCTTCCTCTGCCCCACTTCTTTGAGGCACAACTCTGAGCTACATAATCTTCACAATTTTAAAAAGAAGGGCACCCCATCAATGCTTAATTTTGTGCGGGGGGAAATATATTATTTGCCATTCCTAAGGATAGAGTTCGTTGCTGGATGCCTTCAGCTTGTGCAAATATTTCCACACTGTAAACTACTTCCAGGCTGAAATCTGTCTGTTTTGAAAGCACAAATATTTGTCAAGAAAGGATCAAGCAGACAACACTTTGCAGTAGCTGCCTTTATTATTTCATATCACTTTAGCATGTCAGCAGAGGGCAGCACATGCCTATTTTACTGCCCTTACAGACAAAACTACTTAATTGACCATATTAAAATACTCTGTTTCTAAGTGCGTCTAAGGTTAGGAATGTAATATTGCCCCCGCATATTAAAGGGGGGCTGAAGAAGCCTAACCCTTAGTGCTCAAGTCAGTGTAGGTAGGGACGTTTATGTTACCTACAAGGCTGAATGAAGGTGGAAGGAAGAATGTAGCTTTCTCGAGCAAAGGAACACTGCCATAGGCTCAGGGCAGAGTTGTGCATTCAGCTCTTTCTAGCTTGTTAATGCTCAGAATGCTTACATAAATTACTGAGATGACAGCAAAGGCACATTCAAGCCAGAGCAACTACCTGTAGCCATGCTTCTAAAGACAGAAGGTTGGTAGTGTGAGATTCCCTTCCTTAACGCTTGCTGCAAATGAAGCACCCTCTAGGCTGAAACATCACCTCTGTCCTCCTGCAGGCGCACGTTGGGATACTCAGACCGGTGTCATCAGTGATGCACGTCTGAAGGAGCTGACCCCCTCGATGCCCGTCATCTTCATCAAAGCCATTCCCGTGGATCGTATGGACACCAAGAACATGTATGAGTGTCCTGTCTATAAGACGCGCATGCGAGGCCCCACCTACGTCTGGACCTTCAACCTGAAGACAAAAGAGAAGCCAGCTAAGTGGATTCTTGCTGGAGTTGCTTTGCTCTTACAAGTTTAATGCCTGCGTTGAAAGCAAAGCCCTACCCGCCCAACCCCACTCCATCATGTCACCCCACCACCTTTCCCGAAATAGAAACTAAAAAGACTTGTTTGCAAAGTTTTCAATAAAAGCAAAGGTTTGGTTATGCTACTCAGGTTGGTATTGATAAACAGTATTTTTACAATAATATATGCAAGCCTGCAGTTTATGACTAGAAACAAGTCTGTGTACATTTGTCCACATTGGCCAGGATTCCTTTCCCAGTTCACTTTCATTGTGTAGCATTCACTACAACTGACTAGAAGACTTTTCAGTTCTCATAAGTATGAAAATATATGCTGATTAGCTCAGGTCTTCCCCACCTAAGATGTGTTTACTAATCTCCACCAACATTAATCCACAAGGAGAAGGGACTCTCTCACCAGTTAGGCATAATAATGCCAAATTTCTGAAAAATGCAAATGTCTTCCTCTGTAACTTATTGAACCCAGGAGGCACCTCTTGATCTGGCCTACTTGGAGCTCTACAGGAGCAAGCTTAATGCCTGAGGCGCTCCTGGTAGTCACATTAGCACTACTTAAGAATATAAACATTTGTTAGGTTTAAATTCTTGATGAGCTCCAGTATCTCCTTTCATTACAATGGCAGTTACCAAAGCCTCAGCCCCCACCTCAATCATTGCCATTTTTAGATAGTAAGAGGCATCTTACTGTCAAAGAGAACCTGGTCCCAAATAATACATAAGGAACTGTCCAAATAAACCTTGGTGTTATGGATGAACACCTGATTCAAAGCTGTAATATCTGCACTTCTGTTTCCCTTCTACTCTTTTTAGCCCTCATGCAGTTGACCTGCACTGTGTATTTGAAACCTCAATTTCTCCTCCACACATGCCTGCCTGGCATTTTACTGCTTTCCAGTTATTTTATATGCGAGTTTTAGCCTTTCCCCAGAATAAGACAAATTGAGACAAATGAATAAGGTCTCGCAGCGCTTTGCAATGACCGTCCAATGCAGGCCCTTGGATAGCAGGCTTATGCTGCGCAGGAAAAACACTGCCTTGGTTCTAACAGAAATCAGCTCGTGCTTCTTTCCTGTTTATTAAAGTGCTTGCCAGGGTGGGGGGAGGGGAGGGGAGGGTATAAACAACAACTTACAAAACTCACCCCAAAAGGACCCGCCTTTTTTTTCAGAAGAAGTTCTTAATCAGAGGTGTCACCATCTTCACCCACAGTTGGACATAGCGACTAGACTGCTCAAAGGTTGATGCAGACACCATACTAGACCGCAAATAAAGCTGCTCTTGCTCCTATAGTGGGAAAAAGGAGGGGGGAAGTTACTACATGAATTTGAACATCTGCTCCTGGACTGCATTACTGATTGCTTTAATTAGTTTTAATGAAAGTACAGGGCTCCATATACTTTCATTCCTCTGAAGAGAGTACCTCTTATGCAGGCTGACCTGCTTTCTCAAGTTTGGCATCTCAGATGCCAACTGAGTCAAGTAATTGCACACACACAGAGCCCAACCCACATATGTATACAAACACACAAAGGAGGAAAGCATTGCGAGATTTGGCCCTGCCAGTTACTTTTTTCCCGTAACAGCCAAACCCTGAGCTATAATCGTCCAAAAGGAAGCTCGACTTTAATCTCCAGAGACCAGACAGTTCATTTCTCTTCAGAAAAAGCTCTGAAGCTGCATTTTAAAATGAATGTGCCGTCAAGGTTTCGCTGTGGTTCCCAGAAATACTAAGCACCTTCAAAGAACAAACAATACAGCTGGCAGGGACAGCAAGTGTCTGTGTGATACAGGACGCATACACCCCATGAGATTTGAAGCAGTGCTTACAGCACAAAGATACTTTCTCACCTGCGCTGGCAAGATGGGTTCTTGTACATGCAGAGAGCCCTGACACAATTATAGGACTTCTGCCTGACTCCACAGCTCAATCACCCATCCTCAGCCACATTATTAGCCACTTATAACCTTCCCAAGCCCAGCTGAGCAGATCTAGCCCATGCAGATTGCATTCTAATTCTCTCCCCTGCCCCCTCTTATTTCTGGTAAACTAGTTCCCTCTAGGATTTAACAAGGCCTTCTTTAAGTAAATAGATAAAAAGTAAACCTTATTCAATGTGCTTGTGAACAAGGGTGTCCTGTGTTCTTCTCGCTCATTAATTCATGTGTTTCGGTCATCTAAAGAGGGCTAGCACAATTGACTTTCTTTACCAACTGGTAATTACGGCGTAGGCAGAGCAAGTGTAGTTAGAAAGGTGATTTGAACTGGGGCTAACTGAAGGTCTGCAGAAGTGCTAACTGAGCAGCAGAAGTGGGCCCTTAAGGACTAATGCTGCTAAGACAACGTGCTGGGAAGTATACAGGGCACAGTCCTGACATGGCGTCTTCACAAAAGGTTTGCAGTCCACATGGGATGGGAAGCAGAGAATGTAAAAGACTGTTATTAAAGGATCAAAAATGACTATCCACAGACTTCAGATTGCTCTGAATCCACCCCAAAGGCAGGATTCACACAAACTATAAGAAACTTAGTTGGGTTACTCACAACCACCCCGCTACAACAAGAGGTACCAATGCTCCATAAAGGATAAGTATAACAGCAACAGTTTGTGTATGCGGCTTACTAGGTTGTCATCTGAATTCTTACCACATTTCCAATAGCTCCCATTTATTTCAGATTATACATCGGATGTTTATAACCTCCTACAGATGATACAAAAATGGAACAATTTTTTAAAAACCCGTTCCATCTTTCAGCACATGGAGAGGAATTGTGGGAGGGGCAAAGTCAAGTTTAATATAGTGCAATACTTCAACAGAAGGCAGGTGGTGGCATGAACTGCTCTCATCAGTTTCCCCTTCCCTGTGGAAGGGGGAAGCGGTGAGAACAGTTCATGCCACTTCTTGCCTTTCCCAAAGCCTTCCTTGCACAACGTGGAACAAGACCCTACCCCTCCCTCAAGTCCTCTGCATGCTCCAGAGAACTCAGAGAGAGAGCTGTGAGGGTGTTTGTTTGTTTGTTTGTTTGTTTGTTTGTTTGTTTGTTTGTTTGATTGATTCCTCAAGCCATCACTGCTTTTGCCTTCTACAAAAGCACCATGAGGGGAGAGCAATCTCTCCCCTCAAATCCTCTGGCATAGGGGAAAACAATTGCTAGAGAGTAAGCCAGGACAGTATTTATGGAGCCCCTGCATTTAAAGGCTGAAATTATACATGGCTTCTATGGCTTGGCTGCTACAAAGTCTCAAGCAATGTTCTTTCAAAAATCCAGTCAACACTGAGACTTTGTGTCAGGGGTAGAAAACCTTTGGGGGGGGCTTGCATTCCCTTTTGGGCAACCTTCAGGGGCCCATGTGACTGGGGGGGGGCAGAGGCTAAAGTGAAGAGTGCCACAAATGTACAATGGTCTAGTTTCTACATACACCTCTCTATCTGCCATTCAAACAAGCAAGAGGCATTAACAGTTTGACAAGGGCTACTGGGGAGTTTGAAGGCCACAGAGAAAACTGGAGAGCCGCATTTAACCCCAGCCCTCCTTTATGGGGATTTTATGTGGTACCAGGTATTTTCATATAAATTTAACCAACCACAAATTTCAGTTAGAAACCAGGGGGTAAGCCTTCTTATGGAAACTCCTGTTTCCAGTGAAATTCAATGTTACGACAAGTAATAACTTTAGTTTGGATGAACTGGCTGAGAGTAAATCTTGGGATTAATATGTATATGCAATTCCAACTGTTGTGCTGCGACACGGCGGTTGCAAAGGGCAATTAAAAAGCCAGTCCAGAATAAGTGAGTGGACAGAGACGGGAATCAAGGCCACACAAGCAGAGATAGAATCAGGTCAATCCGAAATACATTTGCAGCCAGCAGGAGAGCACACACCAAGAAATGCTGGGAAAGCCCACAGCAACTATTTCATTAATCTTAAAAATCAAAAGCACTATTTTCGTATTCTGTCGGTCTCTGTATAACCTTTGTTTTATAAATAAAATTGGGGAGGAGAGAGAATCGGGAGCAGGAAAGTCTAAATGAAAACCTACAAGAATAATTATAAAGAGAACATCGGTGCTTGAATGTTGAAAAGTTGTGAGCAAGAAAAAGCCAGAAAGCAGCTAAGAGTTTTGCCCCTCTTTATAAAATTCATCAACCATGTGGATTACCGAAACACTGGGAGCTACTAGGATTGTCTTTAGGAAAACTATGGGCCACTACACTTCTCCCCACATCTTCACATGGGGACAACCATCAAGTCAAAGGAGAAAAGCACATGTATGCATTAGGGACAGAGCTAGCAATACTTTCAGCTTTCCCCACGTTTATCTTCAGCCTCCAGGACCAGTCTGTTTACGTTAATCCAGATCCATTCAGGACTACAACGCCTATTTCAGATACATCATCACCGGAGGGTTTTCTTTTCCCCCAGTGTTAATGTATCTGTTTTCTAGTTAAAATGGGTTAGAGTTGCTTTTGTAAAAAAGCAACCAACACATTTAATAAATAAAGAAAAGTAACTGCTCACACAAACTTCCTCTGGACAGTTTTGAATTATTCCAGTTTCCCTCAACCCCAGTATTTGTTTATTTTATTTATTCATTAAACTAGTATACTGTCCTTCACCTATATATCTTAGGGCAGTTCAGTGTGAAGCGGAGCACTCAAGTCATTGGCCCACAAACTACGCACCTGATGGAACTGCTGTTGCAGGGCTTTGTTTTCCGTCACTATTGCAACCTGTGCTTCGAGGTCCCGATGAACCGACCTGTACCCAAAATTAGGAGAGCCAATCAGAGTTAAGCAGGGTAGACTGCTTCCTGCCAGGTACAACCAGAGGCCTGCGGGGAAACATGGGGAGAAAGGAAATGTGGCAGACGGAGGAAGTTTTCATGGAAGCTGTTATGAGCCTCAAACAATAGTTTATTCTTGAAAGGAAAAGCAACAAAACACACTAAATATTTAATTTACTGGCAGTATAAATAGGTCAGGGTACTAAAGAAGCAACCAGGAAATAGGGATACTTCCTTGCAGAAAATGTCATACGGGAATGGCACAAAAATCAACAGAGTACCTGGCTGCACTTTTGCATACGCTTTTCTCAGCTTGTACAACACAATCCCTGCACAATGGGATGCAGACCATGCTCTGAGGTCCATTGCAACACACACTCCCCACCCTGTACAGCTGCACTGAAGGCTCAGGCTTTTAATATTACACTGATCATGTTTAAAAATAAATTAGTGATGTCCCCAGGTTCTTGATGGAGCAAAGACCATACTCCCTCAAGATCAGTACTTATGCACAGAATGATTTACTGTAGATGCTGCTGCTGATCATATCAGAGCAACTACTGTAGAAAAAAAGGTTTATCCTTCAGAAGCGATACCTGTATGTCAATATCTCTCTCTCTCTCTCTCTCTCTCTCTCTCTCTCTCTCTCTCTCTCTCTCACACACACACACACACACACACACACACACACACACACACACACAACTAAACAGTGGTGACAGTACAATCACCAAAGGCAACACCACTCTACCAACCTAGTCTCACCCATTCATCTGGAACAAAGGAACAACCCTGTGGGAATCATAAGATAGCAACTTTGTTTTTCTAACACTGCATGAGTTTTGCATCTCAGTTCCTTCAGGCCAATGGGAGTGTCCACATTTGTAAAGCACTTCCCACTGAAGAAAACCACCCAAGCTTAAAGGAAACACTTCTCATCATTATCTATTACTGAGCCAAATACATGTGAGCATACTTTTCATATTTCCTGCCACACTTGGGAAATGATGCAAAACTGAAGTCCACTTTAAAGGGTCTTCTGGTGCTTCCCTCACTGCGAGAAGTGAAGTTACGGGGAACCAGGCAAAAGGCCTTCTCAGCACTGGCCTATGGAACACTATCTCCTTGACATCTGATGGGGAGGAAGTACTACACAACTTTTAGAAGACATCTGAAGGCAGCCCTGTATCAGGAAGTTTTTAACGTTCAACGTTTTATTATCTTTTTATATGTGCTGGAAGCTGCCCAGAGTGGCTGGGGAAGCCCAGCCAGATGGGTGGGGTATAAAGAATAAAATCATTAAACTGCCCTTTGCCCTTCGTGATGCATGAACCCCAGATGAACAAGACAAAGGATGATCAGATGTATACTACCCATCTTACGGAAAACAAGAGCCAAGGCAATTAAGAGTGGGTTTGCAACTGAATAAAACTAGGTACATTCACTGGGGTAAATTATATTGGGGGTTATAGTAGTTGTTCTATTTCAAGGGTCAGGAGAACTAAACAGCTCAATTATTTTAAAATACCACTATGAAGGGCTAAGAAGCATGACAGCAAAACATACCAAAACAAACAATCCTATCAATTAACCAAAACCCCGCACAGAGCTTCCCACTCGGTCCAATATCCTCCTGGTGTTCACTTACTAGCTCCACTCTCACCGGAGCCACAATGTGGGAAAACAACAGGGAAGAAGTATTATAGCCATGGAGCACACAAACCCTGCTTGCAATACTCGCTCTCATTGGAATTTATCAACATGGGAAAGAACAAGAAAGCAGTACACCTGGCCCTCAACTCCTGCTTCTTAATGCCTTTGCCCACCTGAAATCAAAAGGAAGAGGTCTCCCTCAAACTGTACAAGCCCCGGGAGTAGCCGCTGTTAAGGCAGGGGTTACACAGCACCATGGACAGAGTTGCGAGCTGCCCACATCCTAATGGTGAGGCCTTATTTAACAGCCTGACATGGGAGAGACATTAGAGAGCCTTTTCTGTGACTGCAGAAGTTTCTTTGGTCTACTCTCTTCTTAGCTTCAACCACTAAGTAAGGACACTTTTGTTCAGGTGGCACTTTTATCAACACTGGAATCTTAAAGAGAGTTAAAACATTGGTGATCTGTCATGCTCTTTCTAGGTTTGGGGCATTTAATTGTTTTAATTATGTAATGACTGGGGATTGCTTTACCATTCTTTGAACATCATTAAGTCCCTGAAACTAGTTACTCTGGTAAGCGGGAAAGTGGGATATAAAGTTTCAAGCAAGCAACCACTGAAGGGAAAGCTGCTGCCGGCACTGGTTCAACAAAAAGGCTGTGAAAAGGCTGGTGGGGCGGGGGGGGGGGGGGCAAGTGAGGAGGCACTGGAAGCAAGGCCCACTTGTGGGTCCCAGCCCATTTCCCGAGAAATTTAAAATCGATTAACTTCCACACTTAGGCAAGTGGCTAAAGCTTACCAGCAAAGCTGAACAGACATTTTTTCCTGTTTGTTAGCAATCTTGTGCAAATGCATTAACTGCCTCTTTTTTCTGAGCTGCTGTGTCCATGTTTGAACTTACAAGAGTGCCTATTCTGCACCCCTCTGATATGGCAAAGAAGCCCTTTCACAGGCAGCATCACAAACATCACAGTTTGTAGCTTTTTTACGCAAGGAGAATAATCTACAGTTACTTTGACCTACTTGGACAGTGTCTTGTGTTCCAAGTCTGAAATAGTTCCTGTAACTCTAAACATCCCCACACTCTTCCCTCTCTATAGCCATTTAGAAAACCAAATGAGCAAGCAAGAGTGCCCTGCTGATGTCCCTGGCCAAACACCCAATCCAGCCTTGCAGAATGAGGAGAGAGGGATGCCTGCAGGCATGCTGGAATTTGATTGAGCCCACAAACTTCTTTTGCATTCCTGTTGCCACAAGAAATGCAACAGAAGGTTAGGCTGCATGTCCTACAATGGTGTTAGCTTTGTGACTATGCCAGGCTGAATCCGCTCACCTCATGATTCACCTTTTCAGGAAGGGAAACCTAAAATATTTCTCTATCCTCATTCAGTCTAATAAAGGAGCCTTATCTGGGTCTCAAGTGATACCTGACATTCTGCTGCATAACTGATTGCCAAACTCTCTCTCTCTCTCTCTCTCTCTCTCTCTCTCTCTCTCTCTCTCTCTCTCTCTTTGCCCCAAGAACATACTTCTCTCTCCTGAGAGTGTGCTTATGACCTCACTACTACCTAGTATCTCATATTCTTCACCTGCTTGACTCCCAAACAGGAATCTTTTAATTTTTAATGTGTCTTGTTTTGATTATATGTAAGCCGCTCTGGGAGGGACATGGGTGGCACTGTGGGTTAAACCACAGAGCCAAGGGCTTGCCGATCAGAAGGTCGGCAGTTCGAATCTCCACGACGGGGTGAGCTCCCATTGCTCAGTCCCTGCTCCTGCCAACCTAGCAGTTCGAAAGCACTCCAAGTGCAAGTAGATAAATAGGTACCGCTCCGGCGGGAAGGTAAACGGCGTTTCCGTGTGCTGCTCTGGTTCGCCAGAAGCGGCTTGGTCATGCTGGTCACATGACCTGGAAGCTGTACGCCAGCTCCCTCGGCCAATAAAGCGAGATGAGCGCCACAACCCCAGAGTCGGTCACAACTGGACCTAATGGTCAGGGGTCCCTTTACCTTTACCTAAGCCGCTCTGGGAGCTTTGTTGGCAGAAGAGCAGGGTAGAAATGCTATAAATAAATCCTTAAATGCCCATTTAGCCAGAAAGCAGAATAGCTGCAGCAGTAGTTTAGCCCAACTTGGTTTGGAAAACCTGTGAATTTGCAACAGTGCCAACTATTCAGAGTGCCTAAGAGCTTCTTGAGATGGCCTATACAGCTAGGGAGCAGTCACCTGCACAAGACTCCTGGACTACATTTGGGAACTATTCTTCTATCTCAATGCCTGACAACAACAAATGCATAAATTAAAGATAGCATGATTGCCCAGGGTGGTGGAAATTGGCAGTTTTGGTGGTATTATTAATTTCAACAGCACTCCCCATTTTACAGCTGTTATTAAGTTTCAGTTACAGGTAGGTAGCCATGTTGGTCTGCCGTAGTCGAAACAAAATAAAATAATTCCTTCCAGTAGCACCTTAGAGACTAACTAAGTTTGTTATTGGTATGAGCTTTCATGTGCATGCACAATTCAAGCAGAGCCAGCCGTGCTGTGGAAGGATAATGACATTGCCTTGAGCTGCTACGCCACCTGCAATGTTGGCTGCACACTTCTCAAATGCTGTGTGTCTTTGCACGACATCTCTCTTCTTGGGTGTAAAAGTTGAACAATCAGCACTGGGAAGCCATGTATCTTTGGTGGATTGTAGCCAGGTTTTCCAATAATAGAAGTCACAGCTAGAGATAAGATATGCTTATCTGCCATCCTATGCAAATCCCACATTCAGAGGATTGCTGACAGGAGATCTTAAGAGTGAACACAATTGCACAGTTGTGAGCAGTGGTGTTTGCTACCCATGTGGCCCTCTCCCTTACTGTTTCTCCTGGTTGTGGGTAAGCAGCAGTGTGCAGAGACATGTTCTCTTAAGAGTTAGTTAGCAACACACCCACCCAACACCACCCCACCGGCCTCTTCCCAGCAGCTTTGCAGGAAGGAGGCAGGAAAGATAGCAGCATTCCCATAATCATTAACATCCACAAATGTAGACAAATAAACCCAGGGATCCCTGGAGAAGGGCAGCCTAATAGGATGCGAGCTTTGGGACAGGCTCCAGGGAGGCCTGCTCAGTTTGCTCTAATCCCATTTCTAATGTAAATGACAAATATGGTTCCCTCAGTACCATGGAAAGCTGACCACGAGAACTTCAAAATGCCTTCCAGAGCAGAATTTGCTTGCTGTCAGCTTGGAAGTCTCAGAAAGGGGTGGTGCTTCATTATACTAGCTCAATAAAAACACAACCATTGGAGAAGCAAGCGGGAACCCAAGGTGACACTATAGAGGCAGTGTCTATCGTTGTCAAATCTGCAGCTTAGCGGCAGCAGTCTTCTGTGACACAACAAGAGAACTTCAGAACACCTCCATATAGCATAAGAATTAGTTATCCAAGACTTATGCTTTGGTCTCCAAAATATGATAGGTATGTCTCAGTCCTTTCAAAAGAATCACAAAGCTTAGCCCAGTTATTTCACCATCAGTGGTCCCATGTCTTTTGGGAGCATCTCAGACACTTGAAACACACTTCTCCACTCCTGACTGCATCCTGAACATCCATCGTTTTATGAAATCCCACAGTGTCTCCTTGCTTTCCCCACCCAACACTTCTCACAGAAGGGGAAGCTGAAACATTTCATCAGAAAGGAGAAAGAGAAAGGAGGGACCTAAACACTGGTGAATGGACCTGATTTCAGCATCCTCCTTTCCTAGAACAGACTGAGTCAGTGCATTTAGGGGAGGATTCCTCATCTCCCTTATGTCCTCAGGTAGGCCTCTTCCCCTTGGTTGGAAGATGGGCAGCTTAAGGGAGTACAAAGGGAATTCAGACCACAAGCCATCAACTGACAAACCCTAATTTAGGACTACAATTGGCTTTCACATCTCCATTCCAGGGACACAAATTATACAATTTCCTGTTTTCCCCATTGGCTACATCACTTACATAGTAAATGAAGAAATGGCATCAGACAAAATGACAAGCAGTCAAATAATAACAACTCCACTCCCAGCTCTTCCCGTATCTAGCATCAGATAGCTTCCCTCTTCTATGGTAAGGACAAAGTTACAACTTCAGTCTTGCTCATATTTAGGTTTGGTCATGGAGTGTACTGACAGGTTTTAGCTAGAACTAGAATTCTGTTAGAACAGTTGAGTCAAAGTGATTAATTCAAACTAATTACCCACAATACATCACAAAGGTTTTGCTGCCATCAGTCAGTTCAGGAATGAAGAGGCACCGAATGTGCTGCTTAAATCAAAGCTGCCATGGCCTCTGTGAATTAAGCATCTGATTCAAGAATCCTCAGCATACACTTCTTGGAAACATATCATGATTATTCTTAGCCTTTTTGATACTATGCACAATCAAATCACTAAAATTGAAAAAAGCAGTAGGCTAAGCAAGCTAGGAACTGGCATGGAAATTATCCAAGTGAAATTATCCAAGCTTTTCTCCCAAAGTGGATGCAGATACTAAAAGTTAATTCAATTCATTAGCCCCAATTTAGGTAAAATATTCAGGGAAATTGGGGGTACTGAACATGTGGCCCTCCAGTTGCTGTTGGCCTCCAATTCCCATCCTCATCCATGATCATGGTCATGTTGAATGGGGCTGATGGGAGTTGGGAGTCCAATGAATCTGGAGGGCCGCAGGTTAGCTGCCCCTAAGTATAAAGTATACCAAGTATCTCAACAGAAAAGCAAACTAAGCTCTTTGAATATTAAGCTCTTATATTAAATGCCTTCCCCCAACAATCTCTCACCTTTAGCATGGAATGTCCATGCACGCCTAGAGTATTCCTGCAGCCGAATTCTCTCCTGCTGACCCAGAGAGCACACTTGGCTAAAGAACTGCCGCTCAATGTAAACATAGGCAGCAGGGATGGCACCCGCCACTCCCTTGGCCCCAAAGAACCCATTCACCTCTGGTGAGGCTAGGAGGATCTGGTAGTTGGCCCTGGTGCCCAGGATCAGGTCCATATAGGCTTGTGTGAGGTTGAAGTAGCCCGTGGTGAGATGTACGCTGGCACCCCGCTCTGCTTCCAACAGGAGAGTCTCCGTGACGATCTCATCTATCTGAATCCCAAAAGGTCTCATCTGTATGAGAGGATAAATCCACGTGTCCGGTTCAGGCTGCCTGTCAGCAGCTGCCTTTGGATCTTTGGACAATGGGATTCCTCCTTCTGCATGGTTGCTATGGAAAGTCTGAGTGTGGAGCAACTCCTGTCTGGTCCTTGCAGAGTTGATCACTTCCATCACTCTCCTATTTGCTGCTTCACAATAGGCCGTCTTGTCTCCTGAGGGCATGAATAAGTGATTTAATGGGGGACAACGCTGAACAGCATTACCTGTACATGTGCAAGGAAACTATAAAGAGATCAAAAGAATACCAGTATGACTAATGGAACCTAGGTCACCCCAGGACATTGCGAGAAAAACATATATCCAAAAGCCTGTATCTAAATGCCGGGGCATTCAGAGGAAAACACCTATCACAGAATAAGTCTGTATCAGCAGTTCCAAATGCATTTCTTCCATATAAAGCATGGGCCACAGGAAGGCTTGGAGGTACTCTTTCCAGTTTAGAGGACTTCCCATTGACATCTGAGGAGTTTGCCAGCTGAACAGATGTTGACACTGGAGCCTCACAATCTGGTTTTTTTCTACACTTTCTGCTCATGTTCAATCCTATAGAGGCAAACTGCATGGGTTTTAGTTTGAGTTCAAGAACAAAACAAAAACTCATAGATCTGCAAGTATTTATTTAGATGGTTTATATTCTGCCTTTTGTACAAGCCATAATTTACAAGACAAAAAAACAGATTAAAATATAGGCAACTACCAATTTACACGAGGGTTACATTCCAAGGCACCAAACATTTAAGTGAAATTGTGTATATTTGAAAAACCATTGAAAAAGCCTGTAAACACCTCATTCTGCCGCTGCCCTGTTCTGCCCCTTTTGGTTACATTTTCATGTCACTTTTGAGTTCGGCACAGTCACACATATATCAGATGTGCTTAAAAAGGTCAGTGCCTGCACAAAATATTGAGGAGTGGATCCTCCCAAATCAGACTGGAGGAACTCTTTGTCTACTGAGCAAGTCTGGAGCTGTGTAAAAGGGGGGAAGGGAAGGTAAATCAGAGAAGCTGAAGGCATCTGCCTATAATGGATGGTTTCATCTATTTCCTCTCTGAATCAAGGTAAAGATGCCTTTCCCTCTTCTGCTTCTAAAGCCCATTGCTAAGACAGATGGAATATAAAGGCTCCCTTCACATATCCTCATCTGCTGCAGCATACATCAACAGACTTCTGTCATCCACCATAGAATGGCCACATTATACTCTGAAAACAAGAGGCTGGTTGTCACATTATAGCTTGCCACAGATTTCTAATTAAGTTAATGTGTGCCCAACAGAAGAAATCTCAGGTTGAACTGAGGCATACTAGCAGTCTGTTACCAATAGCCACCCTCTCTTTGAAAATGTAAGAGCCAGCAGTTTTTTCAATCTGCCTCTAATACAAAGAGAGACAACAGGTCCCCTACAAGGCAGAGAGCGAAACAATGAAAACATGGTAGTCCTTCTGTTAAGCAAAGGTGGAAGTAATATCTCGTACAGCATTTCAAATTAACTTATTTCAAATTGATCTTCTGCACTGGTCACAAACTTGCGAAGCAATCCTATCCATGTTTACTCAGAAGCAAGTTCCAATGACTTCAGTGTCCATAGTCCTAAGTACGCGTGCACAGGAGTGTGATGCTATAGTCTACAGAGAGATTCCTATACCACCATTTTAAGATGGTCCTATGTTGCAGGGAGGACTTCCAGTATACCATTTAAGAGCAACATCAGTTCCCCTCCCCATAATACACCCTTTCTTTTACTTGCTTGCTTAACATCAGCCTAAAGAAGTTGGGCAAAACTCAAAAGGTGGCTCGCTATTTTGTCATTTTAGTTAGTCCGAATAAAAAGATTACACCGTTACTGTTTGGATTTTATGACCTGCATTTTTCATCCATGGTGTTCTAATCGAGACGAACATTTATTTTAGTACTGTAGGACAGTAAAGAAATGGAAAGACAGCAGGGGGCATGGCCTCTAATATACTTCAACAGTAATTCGGCATTGCCCACTTTAGGAACAGTAATAAAATACTCAGGCTTTTAATTAAGGCTTTGGTAGCTATCTAAACTATGATATTATGGCAAGGATACCTATTTCAAAAAAAGATCAACTCCTTCCAACCAGAGCCGGCTCTTCTGATGTGATTTGAGCATCTAGTCGCCAACCCAGTGGTCAGCAGAAGGTGAAAGAACCCTTCACTTTCAGGTTCATAGAATCATAGAGTTGGAATAGACCACAAGGGCCATCGAGTCCAACCCCCTGCCAAGCAGGAAACACCATCAGAGCACTCCTGACATATGGTTGTCAAGCCTCTGCTTAAAGACCTCCAAAGAAGGAGAAGCAGCTACGAGTAATACTTGAGACAGTTCTAAGCAAATGTGTTCTTAGGAAGGCATGTCCCTCTTCCCTGGGTGCAAGGGTCAGGGGCAAATTCCTAGCTGAAGGCATTGTATAAAGGAAAGTGGAAGGACAAAGAACAAGGAAGAACACACACTTCCAGCTAGAAACGTTTGGCTGAAACTAGAGCAAGTGTTAAAGCAATTATCATTCACTCAATGCCCAAACAGATACTGTATGCATCTGTCAATTAACTAGCAGAGTTTATTGTGTGTAAATGATGAAAAAAGAGGGCCCTTATGACTTAAAGGGCGTGGGGGAGAAAGTAGAACAGGGGTCAGCAACCTTTTTCAGCCACTGTCTCTCAGACCTTGTGGACTATATTTTGAAGGGGGGGAGGAGAACGAATTCCTATGCCCCACAAATAACCCAGAGATGCATTTTAAATAAAAGCACACATTCTACTCATGTAAAAACACCAGGCAGGCCCCACAAATAACCCAGAGGTGCCTTTTAAATAAAAGGACACATTCTACTCATGTAAAAACACGCTGATTTCCGGACTGTCCGCAGGCCATATTCAGAAGGCAATTGGGCCAAATCCAGCCCCCGGGCCTTAGGCTGCCTACCCCTGAAGTAGAAGGAGGGCAAATATTCAAACACCATCCAAAAGGCATGGTCTTTTGTCAGGCAACCTTTGTGGTGTGCTAATTAAGAAAACAGACACTGGAGGGCAGTCTCCCCCACATCTATTCCCATGGCATTTGCTTTGGTGAAACTCACCTGATCACAGAAATCTCAGCAACTGCGTTGCCAGGAAGATGTCTCAACAGTTGGCAGTGCTTGGAAAACCTCTCCCAAGGGAAGGTGACAACCCAGCATCTTAACACTTTATATTAAAAAAAATTTGCTCTCTTCAGGTTGTAACAGAAGAAGAGCATTCCCCTGACAAATGTGCTATACAAAAAACACTTTCTCACTAAGAGTACATAATAATATCCAGCACATAAGCATCCATGCACAAACACTTCCGCAAATACTGTACAACAACACTGGGAATTGTTTGCTTTATTAAAAAAAACAAAACCCTCACACCCATTGCAAATGTAAGGTTGCAAAACTACTCACAAGCATGGAATTCAGAATGTCTAGCTCTACTTTTGCAATCCACAGGAAACTTCTAAACATCATGGAAACAGCACTGGGGCTACAAAGATTCCCCAAATCACAATGCTATCTATTAACACACCTTTTCCATCACTGTTAATCCTATTACTAGATATCATAGATTGTGTCAGTTCCCAACTGGCTGGGCTAAATGACTTCCTGACTCACGTAAGAAACATCCCTACCTGACCACACCAAAGTCATGCATGTCCAGAGGTCAAGAGGTCAGGCAAACAACACATCAAGGGGGGGGCAGAGCTCCATGGTTTAGCTTAGGTTCAGTCTCCAGTGGAAAGGAAATCAGTGTTGTCTACTCGGTGTGGCAACCGAGTAGCCTATTCCAGCCCTGCTCCGAGTTCCCTTTCTTTTATTGAGAGATGGGAAAGTCTGAACCTTGGTCCTACTTTATGAAAGGCATACTAGGCTACAATCTCTCCCAAACATTCCTGTCCACTTTGGAAATGAAAGGAGTCTGTTTGTGCTTTGTTGCCTAGAGGTACACAAGATGAACTTCAGCTGGGCTCATATAACTTCGGGTGCTGAGAGGGCATATAACACCAATTAAAATATGCCTCTATCAAAACTGCTGACTAAATGGTCCTCTTACCTTGGTAAGGATGTACCATCCCATCCATCACTTGGACTGTATCATCTTGCTGTAACTGCAAGGACACATCCCCAACAGCATCTACTAGCTCAGTAAAGAAATCTGCAATCTCAGGAGAGTCTTGTAGGAGCACATAGCGGTCTTGACGATTGGTGAAATAAGAGTCACTCAAGTTAGCTCTGGAAAGGGAAAGGAGGGAGAATGCTAACAGCTAGCTGAGAATGACAACAGAAAAGTTATGTATAAACTCTGCCCCATATACCTGGTACCGTCAAGAAAGAAAGACTATCTATTGAACCATCACAGGAAGTTTCTATCTGTAGGCAGAGATACCCTCCCTCACCCACCTCCCGAATCCTGCTTAGTCGAAAGGGGAATAAATTCGTAAGATTCTGCAGAAGCAGAAACAGTGGCAATATTCCAGCAATGCTAAGATGCGAGAGCGAATTATGTCACAATATGTCTGCAGAACAAGCAGCAAGGTTTGCAGTATGCTCTGCCTTAGTTGCTTTTCCTGTTGTTTCTAAAGATCACAATATTCATCTACATATCCCCATTATTAGGTTTGTTGCAACAAGGGACTTACCCGCTCAAGATCACATTATCATCAAAGAGGTAGACCTTGATATGCTGCAACCCAATGGTCTCATTGAAACGTTCTGGGATTAGGAGTCTGAGAAGACCACGCAGATTAGGAGTGTGGAAGAGAGAGACACGGACTTGCTCTGGAAACCTCTGCAGGAGTGGAAGGAGCATGGTCCGAGAGTTCTTCCGGCCTGAGGGAGAAATGAAAATGGATTGCCAGCTTCAATAAAAGGACAGTATTTGCCACACTATGCGTATTTGACTTTAAGCAAGCTGTTTCTTCAAGCCATATTTTATAGCAACATTCTTAGCAGCCCAAGTTCCTCAACAGATTATTTACTGCTTATCAGGATTGGTATGTACATAGGAGCCACCTCCAGGGGCACCAACAAATGAATGAGCAAAGCTGGAGAGAGGGAGCCAGCCAGCCTCTCTGGCGCTGCCTCCAAGAGAGAAGCAGTTCAGCTCCACCCTCCACAGCCAGCGAGTCACCGTTTTCCTGCGTGCGGTCTGTGTGATGTCACATGCACTATGTTCAGGCGTGTGCATGTGATGTCACACATCCACATTACGGCAGCGGACACCCACAATCCTGAGGGTGAGATGGCACCCCTGGGTATGTACATGTCCCCCTATGGCTGCAGTAATGCTAGCTCAGAGAGTTGGAGGTTTTGTGTTTTCCACATTGCCACCAACTTTGGCAAAATGAAACCTAATTAGGAGAAAGAATGGAATACCAAGATTCACTTTTAGCTAACACAGAAGCTAGCTGGCTGTATCCAGCTCCATCATACTCAAGAGTAGACCCACTAAAATCAATGAAGTTAGTAATGACTAACATCATCAAAAATATTTTGCCAAAATGTAACAGATGAAAAAAAATGGAGCATTTTACTCAGGGGTAAGTGAAATCGCTTATATTGGGAACACCATCGAAAAATCCTGCAAACACTCTCCAAACTTCTGAAAACCCTTGAAAAACCCTTAAATCCACCAAACTCCACCACAATCACTCCCTCCAAACCTCCTTGCTCAAATTCCACTTCTCCACAGGTTTCAATGTGCAGTGCAAAGACTCCAAGGACTGCACTTTCAAAGGCTCGTGGGATTGGTAGGCGCTGTTTTTGCTCTTTTTCTAGCTACTTTCAGGTTTGCAGTGATGCACACATGCACAGTTGTGCACATATTGAATGTGTGTAAAATGGTCATTGCCTGTAGAGTCTTGGTGTGAAAATCTGCAGATTAAGGCTACTGAAATGTTGGGTCTTTGATTACTGATCCCCGAAAAGGCTCAAATCCTCTAAATTTGAAGAGGAACATAGTTCTTTAGAGCTGAGATGTCCAGCCTGCCTAATCAGCCGTGTCCAGCTAACACGAGAAGCGATTGTGACCAAGCAGCACACACTTACCCCGAGATCCCCTTGTGTAGTCTAAGAGAATGGACACTCTTAAGTTGGAAGGCCCACATCCCTGCAATGACCTTTCCAAAGCCACTTCAATGCAATCCACCTGAGGACAATATAAGACCAAAAGTTATGTACAGGGAAGATCCAATTTTATGAGCACACACTATTCCTAAGCCTTCATAGTTTTCCCTAATTGGTACAGCTATCACTGCTAGGCATCTGCCTATTCACCCACGCAAAAGAGGGACGAAATTAATAGTTCCCATCACTGCAGGTTGTATTTATTCTCCCATCACAGGAATGTTAACACTGTGCAAACAAAGATTAAAATAGTCACAAGACAGAGAGAACACAATTTAGGGCCCTTCATCTATTTAACAGTTTAGGGCTCTCATTGTAGACTATCATTAAGTTATTTCTTCCAAAGGCTCCTCATTAGTCCAAAGGCAGGCTGCAAAAAAGTTGTCATTGTAGGATAGAATAATGTAGCAGAGATGAAAAAAGAATGTGTGAATAGACCAGTTCTTACAGCAGATATATATGGCACACTGGCATGCCTGCCATCAATGTCAAGATGTTTTGCCTTCATTTTTCTAAGCTGACAGATCTACCATGAAAAGCCCACAGGACAAAGATGGCAGGGATGAAAGTAGAGATCTGTGAATTAAGGAGTTAGAAAAAGGAGGCTGTGTACAACATTGAAGAAGAGCTACAGAGGACATCTCTTAACCGATTATTTCTCAGATATCTGTGACCCACTCTCTCCAGCTCAAACACTTACTAATTCCTGTTCCAGAGGTCCTGTTCCAAGGTAGAGTGAAGCCAAAACCACTCGCCGCTTGGCCGTCTTTATCTGCCCCTGAGAGAGAGAAAAGTTTAGATTCACTGATTTGTCTGTCATGTGAAGCCCTCAAGTTCCTCCCAAAATCCACTCAATCCAGTACTTAAAAGTGAAAAATTCTGCTGTATCTATCAGTATGTCTCTTCTTTTTTGTATCAAAGTGAGCACACAAAATTCTTACAGCATGCCTCATTGCCTTTTAGGACAAATATCTCTTGATCAGAGTGGACAAGGCAGCATTTCTATTGCTTTCACTTGACAGGTCCAAGACTTAACGTATGTAGCTGCCTCATACTGAGCCAGACTATAAAGCTACTACTATTTACTATGACTGGCATTGGCTCTCCAAGTTTTTAGAAAAGGGTCTTTTCCCAATCCTGCTACCTTAACTTTTTTTTTTTTTACAAATGACAGGAATTGAACCAAGTGCCTTAAAACAGCCAAGCCAAGCCTCTCCTGCCTCACCATAGCTAAGGGGGAAAGGACATAATACTTGGTCAAATAAATTTTTTCTCCCCACACTTAGTTTCTTAAGATCCAATACAGAGGAAAGTCATACGGGCTCAGTCACTAAGACTTACTGAATAAGGAATGATAAAGCAAGATCACTGTGAGCCATAAGCTTGAAAAAACACTTTTAGGAGGAGTACTGCAGGAGTAAAACTGTGTACTTCTGAAATTCTGGGTTGTGATTTTTTAACACAATAAATGGCAACAGAAACACATGTAGTAAAAAAAAAGCAAAAAAAAAAAAAAAAGCCCTGCCCGTCTACTCTTGCATTCTGTTTTCACAGTGGCCAGCAAGAAGAATATGGCAAACCTGCATGCAGGACTTGAAAGCAATAATGGATGGAGAAAATGCATTTTGACATTGACGCTCTGTTGCCACCCCTATTCCCAAAGTTACACGCTGGAGACATGCCAAATCACCTTCATAAGTTCGTAGAATTCAGTCGGAGAGGAAAGCACCTTAACATGGGAACTGGCAATTCCAAACTCTGGGACGAGGTTTCGGATCCACTGAAATCTATGGGATCCCTCAGGACAGAGGCAGCAAGGTGGGGCTGTTAGCTGAGGAATAGTAGGAGAGAGCAGCGGGGCCAACAGCAGCCATGATGATCTAATAAGGAGAAAGAAGTGGGTGGGTTGAGTTGCATACATTAAATTTTATTCTCCTTTATATTGCCTCCAGGTGTGTGAGCAAGGGGGTAGTCAAGCCTGAAGCATTACACATCTGCCTTTCACCTCCATTACTCATAGCTGGGCAATTTTTGCCAAGAAGGGGAACAACAGGCTGTAGACAAAGGAAGGAAGGCAGACCTGAGCTATATATTAATAACTTCCTTTCAAGGCTAAAGAGGAGGCTCTGCAGACAGTAGTAAAGCTGACCCACAACTGTGTAACAGCAACAGAATGCACTGTAAAAAGACAGTGGCCAGAGTAGCAATACCCAAGGTGACAGACTGCAGTGATCCCTTCATGTTTCAGCTCTTGAAATAGCAATACGATAGTCCTATTCAGCCTTTCACAGGGTTATACAGTGGTACATCGGGTTAAGAACATAATTCGTTCTGGAGGTCCATTCCTAAACTGAAACTGTTCTTAACCTGAAGCACCACTTTAGCTAATGGGGCCTCCCGCTGCCATCGCACCGCCGCCGTGCTATTTCTGTTCTCATCCTGAAGCAAAGTTCTTAACCCGAGGTACTATATCTGGGTTAGCGGAGTCTGTAACCTGAAGCGTCTGTAACCCAAGGTACCGCTGTATGCAACTGAGCAATTGCATTCACTGAATTTTCGCAACTGCAATAGCATTCACAAGGAAACTTCCACTCCTTCCCCTCCAAGCACCCAAATCTGCTGTGGAGTTCCTCTCTACCCCCATCTCACTAGCAGATATTGGTGCAGTGCAAGGTGTACAGCGGGAGAGGGGAGGAGGAGGAGGAGGAGGAGTTCTGTTGCACTTGCAAAAGTTGCTCTGCTTGCACAATGACCTAGGGCCCATCTGCACTATACATTTAAAGCAGCATCATACCAGAATCCTGGGAGCTGTAAAGGATGAATGGAGTTGTTAGGAAACTCTGTTCTGCTCACAGAGCCACAATTTCCAAAGTTCTCTGGAAAGAAGGATTGCTTGTTAAGCTGCCCTAGGAACTGTAGCTCTGTGAGGAAAAGAAGGAACACCTAACAACTCCCAGCACCCTCAACAAACTACAGTTCCCAGGACTCTTTGGGGAAAGCTGTGACTGTTTAAAGTGGTATGATGCTGCTTTACATTTATCATGCAGATGGTGCCTTAGCTGGATTCAACCTTTAAATTATAGCTATAGAGGGGGCACCAGAGTACATGCGCTAGCGGCCCCTCTCTACCCCCCCCCCACACCTTCCTGTGTTGAATGGGAAATCTAAAGGGGAAATCTAAATGTGTTTAGCTGAACATGGTTACAGTTGTCCCTGCAACTGGGAACCCTGACTGTGGGGAGGACTGGAAGTGCATTCAACCAAACACCGAATGCACTTTAGAATCCCCCTGTAGACCTTCCCACTCAACAAAGAAATGTCAGAAGCAGCTGGTCAGCATGTGTGTTCCTTCTATGGATATAATTTAAGAACATCTGAATAGGGCTATTCTTTTGGTGTACTTCAATTTCAACTGATTGTTTATATTGTACCCTAGTTATCTTTACTGCATAAATATGGTTTCATTTTCATCTAGGAGGTTTGAGCTTCTCTCTTGTATTTATTCCAAAAAGACCACATGTAGGAGATCACAACATAATCCTTGGTGGAAATTGATCCACTATTAGAAAACTACTACAGGCTACAACACAACAAACAGCAAAGCTGGAGGCAGGGAAGAAATGTGCCAGCATCTGGTTTCAAGGCCCTGCCATTATTACAGCCATGGCTGGTATTTTGAGAAGGATACAGAGACAAACCAAAAAAGACAGTTGAGCTCAGAGGAAATAACATGTTTAGCAATGGACTCCTCTGGGAGGAAGGGCAGGATATAAATTTAATAAATAATTTTAAAAATAAATAACGTTAACTAACTGTACATTAGCAAACCATTTCCTAACAGAGACACCATCCTCTCAGTATATAAGCTTATGAGCAGCTGAATCCCACACTGCTCCATCAATGTGATCTGCTTCAACATGCATGACCTTTACCAGAACTTTATGAGGAACTCAGGGTTATGAGGAACTCTTGGTCCAAAGCTCAAGTGACCACAGATTCCAGGAAGATGATTTCACTTATTTACTTCATGATAAAACACTGAATCTTCACAAGGTTTGCATGCATCCTTGCACAAAAAAACCCCAGACAGTTTGCCATTGCATTTCCCAGAAAGCCCACCGGTTTGTCACTGCCTATTCATCACAATGGAGATCTGACTCAGAGTGTGGAAGAATTCCTAGCAATTTCGTTTTTCAACAGTTTGTGAGGACTGGGCATTGCTTTGGCAATACTAAATTACAGTAATCTGGAGGGAAAGTTTCTATTCTCCTTAAACTGAAAAGGAGAACTTTAAGAAATACTTCCCTTGTCCTGTCTGTGAACACGCAACTGAAGAGCAGCAAACTAGCAAGGTGACACTGGTTTATCTACCTGTATTTATTAAACATGAAGCACATTCAAATGCCTTTTCAAACGCCCAAAACAACTTGATAAGGAACATGGTTTTGGTGCATTGTGGGAATCCACGCTCCCTCCCTTTTATCAACATCATGGCTACACTTAAATGCATGTGCACAGAAACAATATCAACACAATTTGTGCTTGTCCACTTATATAACATGATCAACAATATATTCTCTCAGTGATCCCTAACAGTAACTTGCAATTTCCTTCTGCGAATGGGGGGGCGGGGGGAGAGAATCACACCTCTCAAACACGAACTTTATTCTAATACAAGCAGAGCAGGACAATACATGGGGCCCAGGGATCTTTAATCCGCTTTATCTTCGGGAATAGAGTTAAGACTACCCTGAGGCTTGTGCTTTGCTGATGAGCACATCTCCCATTTTAAGAAATTTATGCAGATAGCTGAGAGTTCAAAGATGTCTTCTTTCAACACATGTAAGAGACTACACACAGCAGAGCTTCTTATTTCCTTTCCACAGAACAGAATGCTATCTTGCAATCACCTTTTAAAGCTTTCTCAATAGTCAAGAATCATCCAAAACTGAAATGCAGAATGGGAAGATACTGTTCCAAGTCCAAAAAGGGGAACTGTCTGGAAGCACACACGGATCTCTTCTTTATATTTCAGAGCTTTTAATAACTGCCTTTTCAACCCAACTACCCACTCCTCCCAGTAATTAAAACTTCTCTGGGGACACACAGTAAGTGTCAAAATCATAAAACTATAAAACACTGAACAAGCAACTAGCAACAGAGAATAAAATCACTACAGAAAACTTAACAGCACCAGAAATTCCACAGATCTTAGAACTTCAATAAATATCTTTAGTCAGTAAAAGATTTAAGATTGGTGTGACATCCAAGTCAGTGCCACTGAAATCATTGTGTTGTATCTAACAAGGTTGCCCCCTTAACAAAGGAACTTCTTTCTGCCTGTGCAGTAGCTCTTCCTCTCCAACTCTTCTCCATGCATAAAGGTAAAGGTAAAGGTACCCCTGCCCGTACGGGCCAGTCTTGACAGACTCTAGGGTTGTGCGCCCATCTCACTCAAGAGGCCAGGGGCCAGCGCTGTCCGGAGACACTTCCGGGTCACGTGGCCAGCGTGACAAAGCTGCATCTGGCGAGCCAGCGCAGCACACGGAAACGCTGTTTACCTTCCCGCTAGTAAGCGGTCCCTATTTATCTACTTGCACCCGGGGGTGCTTTCGAACTGCTAGGTTGGCAGGCGCTGGGACCGAGCAACGGGAGCGCACCCCGCCGCGGGGATTCGAACCGCCGACCTTTTCGATCAGCAAGCCCTAGGCGCTGAGGCTTTTACCCACAGCGCCACCCGCGTCTCCATGCATGCCCACCCCCAATTTGCTCACAAGTATTGCAGGAATCCAAGAACAGATTTTGGGGATGGGGTGCAGGAAGAGGAGAGCAAGAGGAAGTCCTATTGCACAGGTGGAAGTCCATGCAAAAGGGATGACTTTGTTGGATGCAACCCACTGGACTCAAATTACTTAAGTCCATTGATTTCAGTGGGTTGACTCTATGACTAGCACTGATCATACCCAACAGAGATTACAAAGGCTGAGAAAATACCTGGTCTGAAGGCACAAGACATCATCACATCGCTGAAGCTAAGTAAATCTGGATCTGGTCAGCGCCTGGGTGGAAGCCACGCATAGAGGTTTTATTTACAATTAAGCTGGCTACAAATTATGTTAAATAAATACACACTGCCTTGAATAAATTATAGATGTAAGAAAAGAAAAGAAAGATCTTCGGCAGGCACAGCAAATATGTCGTTGTGAGACAAGCCTCTCAAGTGAGGGGTGTTCCATAACGAGGGTGCCACAAAACATACTGTAGTGGAATTAGGGTGATTAAACAGGGCAACTATTTCTGCTAAAATAGATAAACTTAAAGACTCGGTTTGCATCTTACACAAAACCATACCATGGTTTAATGCGAATGTGCAGGTTCCTGGAGAGGAAATTGTGGCCACTTTGTTCTTCCTCCAGCCCTGCCGCTGCTGCACTGCTGTGAGCTTAACCATGGTATGGCTCAGTATGCCATCCAAACCAGGCTCATAATTTGTCTTACTCCAGTCAAATTACAACCTGTACACTTAGAACAAACCTTTGTTACAACTCTGTCTGGAGCAAGACAAAAGATAAGCCCAGTATCACACTGAGACAAACCATGGCTTAGCTCACAGCAGCAGGACCAGATGAATAGCAAAGCAGCCAGTGTTCACATTGTTTTAGGCACATTTTGCAACAGGAATTTCATTAGCGTGAGCAGTTTCTGAGCTCTGGGAGCAGTACTGCGCCTAAGATTTCAGATTAAAACTGCAGAGTGGAAGGAAAGGAGCTTTTCCGCCTCCCCATTTCCAGCTACTCTCTGAAGACTGGAGAAGAGACCCTCTTATGAATATTAGGGGGGTGGGCAGGGGAAAATGTGAAAAATGAATGTAATATTTTAGCTGCAGTTCATTCATTTTCAGCTCTGTATTCTTGTTATAAAAAGCGTGCCTAGGCATTCCGTTGTTGTGCCCAGAACCTAGGTGCCATTTAGCTCATGGCTTTCCTATCTCAGTTTCTAACACTGAAAGCAGCAGCATAGTTTCTACAAGCTATGGGTTTGATTTAGTGCATTATGCGAACTGAGCCAAAGCAGCTGAAAGTGGGCTACTTAAAAAAATTAATGCCACCTGTAGACCAAATATTGAGCCTCCATGGCTTTTAGACCCAACCATGAAGTAGCAATGCAGTTCTTTAAATAAAACAGCTAGCTGATCCCATATTATCAACCTGGTGGGCTAACCCAGAAAGCAATTATTTGGCCAGGATAAATGCAGTATCAAAATTACCTAGGGGGGGGAAAGAAGTGAATAAGGGGTGTCTGTCTATCTCTCGAATTTGAAGTATCTGCTATTTATAAATCTGGGGGTTTTGAAAGATCTATTTTTAGGAAGTGGGTCTTTGAGTAATATCGCGACAAAGTGAGCTCAAGTACCACAATTCTTGTTAAACCTCAGCTTGTTCGGCAGACAGGAGAAGAGAGATTGCATGATATCTCAGTGTGCATCACCCACACAGAAGCCACAACATAGTGGCTTTTGCCAACAGCTCTTGATTCACTGGAATGCCTGAGTCTATATTACTGTATTTTTGCATAGGCTGTGACTGAATCTGGGAAACTAGTTTTATTGTTAACATTCTGATGCAATGAACAATAAAGGCTTGAGGGTAACTTCCTTAAAGTAAGAAGGCTGGGTGTGAACATGTGGCCTGAGACTTTTGCTTTCCCTTGTTTTAACTGAGTCATGCTTACTGGATGCTACAAATAGTTTGAGTGTTCACCTTTTCCTCTTTCCCACAATTGCGTGGAAAACAGCTCAGATCAAAGAGCAAGTTGCTTCTAAAAGAAATAGACTAATTGTCATTACAAAAAAGTGCTATTGAAAGCAAACGAAACCCTAGGAGTAAGATGCTAATTTACTCAAAACCCTGGCAGTAGTACCACCTATTCAACAAAACACAAAAATGACCTCATGTGGGTACATTTCCATATCCTGTGTTCCTGAAGATGATGAATAACCAAACGGTTGCTACATGACTGAAGTGTAGCATGTACTTTCAGCACAAAACACAATCATGTTTTTAGCTGATTTATATAGCACCTTTTAGAAAACAACTGCCCCCTTTAAGGTAGTGTACAAACTTGCATAAATTACAACCATTCAATTAAAACTGCATTAAACGTCCTTAAAAGTGAAGAACAGCAGTAACGTGATGCTCAGAGGTAAATATATTTAACCCATGTAACAATTTTATCCCCCTGAAGACAAGGAGATGCATATAACCTAAAATTCTATATTGCCATATCCTTGTGTCTAGGGGGGCATAACATGACTATAGACAATACAACCTAGAATTCTGTACTGAAATGCAAACCTTTTCAGACTAAATTATACACATTTTAATAAATTACTTTAATTCAAATACTTTAACTTGGTTGCAAAATAAAGCTTTCATATGGTGTTAAGATAGGGACGGGGGTGGCGCTGTGGGTTAAACCACAGAGCCTAGGACTTGCCGGTCAGAAGGTTGGGAATTCGAATCCCCGCAACGGGGTGAGCTCCCGTTGCTCGGTCCCTGCTCCTGCCAACCTAGCAGTTCGAAAGCACATCAAAGTGCAAGTAGATAAATAGGTACGGCTGCAGCAGCAAGGTAAATGGCATTTCCGTGCGCTGCTCTGGTTCGCCAGAAGCGGCTTAGTCATGCTGGCCACATGACCCGGAAGCTGCACGCCGGCTCCCTCGGACAATAAAGTGAGATGAGCGCCACAACCCCAGAGTCAGCCACGACTGGACCTAATGGTCAGGGGTCCCATTACCTTTATGGTGTTAAGAACAGTGTTAGAAAGCAAATAAGGTACTGTATATTTAATTTGATTATTTAAAAAGAGAGAGAGAGAGAAGGCTGGGGTAAAAGAGCTACCTGGGCTTAAGAAGTCTATACCCACACCTGTGCAATACCCAACCATTTTGTATTTTCTCCACACAACCAGGAGGACAAGACATTTACCGTATTTATTCCCATGAAAGCCACTGGAAACTGTTCTGCAGACATGCTGTACAGATTTCAAGGCCTCCTGGGCCTCCTTGCTCAACAGACCACACTTAATCCATCCAACCGCTTTTCTAGCAATTGATTATTTATGGAAATTGGCAACAAAATAATTACTTGGGAGCCATCCAAAGGTTTGGGAGAGGGGCCAAGAGAGGAAGTTTTCCAACAGAGAAATCATTGTTAATCGTTTAGGAATATATATTTTTAAAAGAAAAGATTTGTTTTGAATACAGTATGCTTTACTTTACACAGATGAGCTGGCGTGAAGAGAAAAACTAGTCTAAGAACATCTGCTGAGAAAACAAAGAAATTATGCTAATCCAACATACTTCCTGTAACCCAAGCAGCAAGTAGTTTTTCCCAGATAATGCAAGACTCACCATAAACAAATGCTATTCAGAAGCTTTCCTTCTCATATGCTAAAAAAAACAGGAACTTGTTCATTGTATGTAAAGCATTTTGTACCATGCACACATTGTGTTTTGTCCTCTAAGGAACCTGGCAAGTTAAGCTGCTGTTCCCATTATGCTGCTGAAATGGAGGATAACACACTGCAGCATTTTGCATTTGGCCCAGGATTTCCAAATTCCACAGTCAAGCCTCTAGACCACAATACTAATTAGAAAAGTTTGACTGAATCTTGAAGATGCTAAAGCATTACACCGATTCAAAAAACTATTACAAATGAAAACATGATGAAACACCGGTGCATTTCATGGGCAATCAAATAAAATTCAATCTTCTCTTTTTTCTACTTCACCATCTAAATTTTATGCTGACAAGTTTAGTTTCTTGAGAAGGGGCAATTGTACAAAAGACTGTGACTTTATTTCCGAGAATCTCTTTCATGTCTGGCATATGTGCATTATTGTTTTAATTGTTAGACACCATGAGAACCCTTGGGGCTGGAGACCAGCATATAAATGCTTGCAGCATTTAATGCTGCATCTCCAAAGCAAACATCTACAGTCTTTGCTTGCTATGTGAATTCTGGGAAAGTTCTGTAATTCAATACCCTGGACAAAAAGCACCTGCTTTATGTGAAAACACATAACCTGAGCAGAGCAGCATAATCAGCAGGAAGAGGTTAATATTTTCCTTGAGATTTCAGTTGTTTTTGTAGCTTTAAATGAGCATACAAGATGTATGCACTCTTATTTATACATGGATGTTCCACATAGATTTGCTTTCTTACTGCTAGTAAAATGAAGGACAGGAACTTAGGGTAGGATTTACATAATGAACCCTATCAGCAGAAGCATGGTCTTCTGCTTAAACAACAGGGCTTTCTCCTCCCTCCTCCAAAATTGGCTCAGGGCAAGAGATCCCGCAGAACAAGGGGGGTGGGTTGAATCGTTCCATCTGACAAATTGATATGATTATGCCAACGGAACGTTCAACATAGAACAGTTTTGAATTCCATCCTTAGCTTCTTTGTAGCCGATGTTTACTGAGTCAAAAGATATTACAAATGTTAACATGAACCTTAATGAACTTCAAATGGGTACAGTTGCTGGATTACAGGAATAGCATAGCATGCAATTTTTAAAAATACCAAGCCTTGATTACTTATAATATAAAATAATATTTTATTAATTGTACCCTGCCCATCTGACTGAGTTGCCCCAGCCACTCTGGATGGCTTCCAACAGAAGGAAGAAATCTGTTGCTAACCACAGGCAAAAAAATCACATGTAGGAAAGCACATTCCAGGTAGTGTTACCATGTTTAAATGGCCATATCCATGTGATACTCATAAAGTGTGGATTAGCAACCACTGCAGTTTCATCTCCATATACCTGAAGGAGCATCTCCACATTCTTTTGCTGGTTCCCTCACTGGAGGTTACAGGGAACCAGGCAGAAGGCCTTCTCATTAGCCGCCCTGCCCTGTGGAATGCCCTGCCATCAGATATATAGAGATAAACAATTATCTGAAGGCAGCCCGGTATCGGGAAGTTTTTCATGTCTGATATTTTGTTGTGTTGTTATATTTCCTCCTTGTGTTCACCTTCACAACCGTGTTTCTCTAACTTGGGTCTTCAGCTGTTGTTGGACTACAACTCCCATCATCCCTGACCACTGGTCCTGCTAGCTAGGGATGATCAGTTGTAGTTCAAACAACTGCTGGAGACCCAAGTTTGTGAAACATTGCTTTACTGTTTGATGTGACATGATGGGTATCTCATCCACGTGTATCCACTGTTATTTGTTCTCTATTTACCATCAACATATAATGCTGACCTTCCTAATTATGAAACAGTAAGTTGGATGCTTACTAATTCTCTCTGTTGTTACGGGACTTTGAATTACTGTGACGGGATTTTGAATGCAGCCTTAGGCTAAGTAACACAGAGTTCCAGTAATTGTGCAAAAATGGCCCATGGGAGGGTATGTCACAGTGACACAACATTGCCCTCACTCGTCTCTGCAACTAGTCTCCAGTCACTTCATCGTGGGAAAGGGAATTCATGATAATGAGAGAGTTTAATTTCAGGAATGTGCTCCAAAGTCTCGTCAACTTCATCACCTGCTCTTTGAAAGCTTTGCAAACTATTCTGGGCTTCTTTGGGAGGCAGGGTAGGATATAAATCTAATAAAATTAATTATCAGAACCTGGGCCAAATGTTGCACAGACAACCACTGCTGTTTTATGCCGCTCATCACTACACATAAAAACAATTAAAGATTCTTTATCAAATTTTATCACTTTTTATCAAAGCACAAGCTTTCAGGGACCCAAGCTCACTTCACCAGATGCATGTAGTCTTAGTTGGCAGTTACAGTATCTAAAGGAGAAGATTATTAAGTGAGAGTTGAATGGCAATAAGGTGCAAAAATTACCGTGACAGTTAGAGCTTAAATATATGTTACACAGGAACATGTTTTATATTCTGCAAGAGTAGATTGCTGATAATTGCTTGAACTACTGTAGTCACACCTCTAGGCAGAGAACCATGAGCAAGAATCAGTCATAGATAGCACAGATATCCGACAACTGGGTATGGATTGTGATAAAAATTCTTTGTTTCATTTTAACAAACAAACAATGGCATTGAACTTATTGATGAATTGCAATTCAACAGTTTCACTTGTTTCAAGCTGTGTTCTTCCTTTGAAGTACCTATGTTCTAGAAAGGACACTTTTAAGGTCAGTTACAGAATGTCCTGGGAGGCTGAAATGTTCTCACACTGATTTATTTCAGATGGCAATTTTCCTCAGGACACTCTGTAACTGACTTTAAGGTGGTCATTCTGGAACAGCAAAACTAAAGGCAACTGTTTAAAAGATATAAATGAGTGCACCTAGTGGACATATGAAAATGAAAATGGGTATGGGTTTACCACACTGAAAAATACGGTAAATGGTGTTTAGAGATCAAAACTCAAGCTCTAAGACTTGGGGAGTGTTGGGGGGGGGGGGACACAAACAAAATGTCTGAGGAGCAATTCTAAAAAAGTGTAGTTGAAAATATATATAACATTAGTTCTGAGAGAATTCCTGAAAATAGGAGCCAGGCACCAAAAACACACATAGCTCCATTATAGCATCCTGTTATTGCAAATCACCCTTAATGAAAAGCTCTGTGGAAGTCTTCACACATAGTGTGACCCTATGTCATAGTCAGTCAGTCAGTCAAGTTTATTGCTTATAGCCAAAGGCTGCTGCAATGTAAGTCATTGTCTCATGGCCAAATGAGATGCCCTAGCCTGCTGTTTCCTCCATTAACCAGTATAAAACATATCACTCCCACAGAGCATATCACTCCCACAGAATATATTCTCTCACAAATATATGTTAATCATATATTATTAACCTTATCAATTTGATAACCCATGTTTGGAGCAACTATATAGCTATATAAGCTCTTTTCAGGAATTCTGCAAATTACAATAGGGTGGGGGGGAGGGTTCTAACAAGAAAAAGCATACTAGTTACAATCTCCTCCATACTACTTTTCATTGCCTTCCATAGTTCTTGAAAAGGGCAAACAGCCTTGACATTCCTTAGGATCTATTATGTACTATATGTTATGTATCATCTTACCCTGTGCTTTTGTTTAAAAAATGTTTGGGGTACTCTCATTTTCTCAAGAAAATCTGCATTTTATAATCCAAATCGGGGGAAATACAGTAAATGGACAAAAGTATAAAGATGTTTAGGTGTACGCGTATCCCTGCATCCCCCCCAGAAAAAAAGCACTGATTTTACCTGAAAATGGACATGTAAGAGAAATCCAGAGTTGAATTTAGCCACAGATCAGGGGAAACAGTTTCTAGTTAGTTACAGGATGCTAGTAAATTTGACATGTGAAAGAGAGCAACCGATACCAGAGATGCAAAACAGAGAAAACGTTGATTCACAAGCATTACTATTTTGGTTGCCCCAAAATGTCTGGAACAGATAAAGGTTAAGTTTCTGGTATATTGTTAAGTAAATGAGTGAAGAGTGGGTTGATAGTAATGCACATGCCAAAAATGATGTCTCATTCTTCCAAAGTAAATTCTTGAGCGAAGTTATGTCATAGCACCAAATTCATTATTTCACACTGAACCCATTACATCTGCAGCTGACATTTATGTGAAGTTTGAGAACATTAATATATTTTTATTATTTATACATGCTTTTGCACAGAAACAAAAAAAGCAGCCAAACTTCCGCAGTAACTTAACAACCAAATGAGCACTCCAGCTGTTTTTCTCCAGTCCTTCACTTCTGCATTTTTAAGGTTTACGAAGAAAATAAAAAGCCTGCTGCCAGATGGCTACAGAAATAGCAGTAAACCCAAGGGGACCTTTCCAAATAGCTGACATAAAAAAGAATGCACTACAAGAAGAAAATCATAAAACAAGTGGAGAATAAGCTGCCTTGGGACATAAATATAGTTGCAACGCTAATATGACAAAAATGAGCAAAATAAGCACTGGATTCATTGATCAAGAAAAGTCAAATAAACATGGCTACTTACATGCAGGAGCAAGGTTTAATTTTGCAGCCCAACTCTGAAACTAATGCCAATCAATTTCAAAATTCACTTATTTTTTCTTAAATATTTATTAACTTTTTTAAAAAAAGCTATAAGGATTTGATGACAATATAGTTATATACAATTATAAATCAAAGCCACTAGTTCTTATGTAGCCAGTCTCACACACACTGTAGCCCCCGCCCTAAATCTCCCTCCAACCACACCTTACACAATCTTTAAGCCCAGACTGATGGACCTTTGTCACAGCCAGAAGATGGTAAATCAGCCACTCACACCTTGTATTACAGTGGTACCTCGGGTTAAGTACTTAATTTGTTCCGGAGGTCCATTCTTAACCTGAAACTGTTCTTAACCTGAAGCACTATTTCTGGGTTAGTGGAGTCTGTAACCTGAAGCATATGTAACCCGAGGTACCACTGTACTGCTAAACCCTTTTTTGCCAATAAGCAGAGACACCTCCCTGCTCCATGCGCTATTCAAAGCATGTGTCTGTCTGTAGTCAGAGACATTACCAAGAACCTGGTAATATGAGTCACTGGGGCTCACAGTGATTACGTACCTCAAATACAAGGAGTATATTTTTACCCTTAAACCCTCCTCAAGTTCAGACTATACTCCAACCCAGAGATAACGTCCTAGTCTACTCACTTCCCATCCAGCCATTCCCCATCTAAACCCCACAGCTGATGCTCAAGTTACAAGCAGAAGTTATTCCCTTCTTCTTTCACCAGGCAAAATTACCTGTGGCAAAGGTAGTTTTCCCAAAGGCTACCACAGTATCAGTAGTTTATTGAGAAAACTACAAATCTGGAGAGCTGAAACAGCAAGGAAATGCTATTCTTGCTGTTTCTCCCCAGCTTGCCACCAGCACCACAGCATTAGCTAGTTGAGGAGGGAGAGAAGAGAGAGTGGCAGAAGAGTGTTTGGTGATATCAGAAATATGCCAAACCATTTCCAAATGAAGAAAAATATAGCTTCACTTATTTCCAAGTCAATTCAAGTGTGATAGGCAGCTTGCCAAGCGCTACAATATCAAAATGGATGTTGGGCTAGATCAGGGGTAGGCAACCTAAGGCCCGTGGGCCGGATGCAGCCCAATCGCCTTCTAAATCTGGCCCACGTACGGTCCGGGAATCAGCGTGTTTTTACATGAGTAGAATGTGTCCTTTTATTTAAAATGCATCTCTGGGTTATTTGTGGGGCATAGGAATTCATTCATTTATTTATTTTTTCAAAATATAGTCCAGCCTACCACATTGTCTGAGGGACGGTGGACCGGCCCACGGCTGAGAAAGGTTGCTGACCCCTAGGCTTGATGCATCAATAGTCTGATTCAATAAAAAGAAACACTTTGTAAATGTCAGAATCTTTCACAGCTGTATAACAAGGTTGTTCATAATAAAAGCTTTTCAAATAGAAAGCGCATTTTACCAAATCATCACCACATTATATGCAAAAAGAGGTAACCTAGTCCTTGGATGAGGAAGATCTGGAGAAGCTTGAACAAGAACAAAAATTACCATACAGGGAAAATAATTACGCCAACATTAAACTCCTGAGCTTTTAGGAATCACGGAATGCTATTTCCAAGAAGTATCACATTCAAAGTAAACAGCTTTAGTACAGGAAAAATCTTAGTTTCTGTAGTGTTTCCACACAAGAATGAAACATGTAAGGCTGTTAATACCAAATTCACGAAAAGAAAGAATGTCTAGTGAGGTACACGGGATCTTTTTAAAAAGCAGATTGCATGAATTTTACTCCTCTTTACTCTGCACAGTTTCAACAGTATGCCCATGATGGTTAATTTCAAGAAGACAATGTATTAAGCAAAGCAGTAAAGTATGAGCAAGTGGCACGTTCCCCAGTCATACACATAATGAAAACATGTCCAGACACATGCCAGGATTTCAAAACATCCATGCACCAATGATTTATATCATGTTTCTCACAAACATAATACAGTACATAATTCAAGGAGGCAATGCAGTCTTCTCCAGACTACCTGCTTATTAAGCATTCATTCTGACTTGCTAGCAGGGAGGTCCGACAAGTTTTATCCCACACTTTCCATTGCATTTCCTCATCACATTTCTTATCACAAGGATATGATTTTTTGTGGATGTCAATTTATTGCACAAGACCTCCCAATCAAATACAGTGGTACCCTGGTCTATGAACAGCCTAATTAACGAACTACTTGGAATACGAACACTTCTAACCCGGAAATGAGGGCTGGGGAGAGGCAGTGACATTCCTGTTCAGCACGGCCTTCCCTCACTCAGCACCAGGAAGCGGAGAAGGGGGCCGTTGATGCTGCAGGGAGCCATTGATGCTTCCAGGTTGGAAGACGGAGGGAGAGAAAGAGAGAAGAACAAGACACGCCAGCTGCCGTGCGCCAAAGCGCACTTTGGAGACCCCTGTTGGGACTTGGGAGAGAGATGCGCAGCGGCAAGAGTGTTTATCCGGGCGAGGCAGGGGGGGGATCACTTGTTCTTAGGATCCTGCGGTGGATAGAGTTGGGAGGGTGCAGGGAGGGGAGTCCATGGTGGCGAGCCCGATCCGGGTTGAGTTTCCTTTCGCTTTGCACACGCCTCCCTCCCCAAGGAGTGGAGATTATCAGTGCGCCTTCGGCCTCCTTCTCCCCTGAGGTGCGCTGCCTTTAGGGACCTCCTCACGAGTCGGCCTGGCAGCTCCACCGAGAGCGCTGTTGCCGACGCGGACCAGCAGCGGCTCCCCAGGATTTTGGGTAAGAAATAGGCTCCCTCTTCCACCCCCACCAGCCCTTCCTGGAAGTGCCGTCCTCCAGAACAAGATGCCAGTCCTCAAGTATCTGGGCTAAGGGTGGAAGCAGAGATGAGGGGCACTGATGCTGAGAGACTGGTGGCAGAGGGACCTAGAGCCAGGGAGCAGCAGCAACATTCCTGCTCGGCATGGCCTTCCCTCGCTCAGCACCAAGAAGCCGCCGCCATCGCTGCAGCATCCACCAGCCCCTTCTCCGCTTCCTGGTCTGGAATGGTCCGGCAATGGTCTGGAAGCTTCCTGAATTTTAGCAAAAAGAAACTAATTTATACTGAAGTGCTGAAACTGTGGCCTGATGCTTCAAACACAACCACCTGAATGCCAAAGTTGTCCTTTTAGCCCCATGCTTGGGGAGGAGGGGCAGGAAGAGTGGATAACAGCTGCAAACCATTACATGAAAAACTGCTGTGTGCACACCTGTGTTTCTTACAGCAAACACACACACACACATATCAAGAAATTGCAGTCTAATTAGGGTTCCCATGCACTCTTAGTTAAAGATGCACATGTGTTCTCTACATTTTATGCATTTGCTGTTGGAAACACTAGCGCAACACTCGTGTACTGCAACTCCTATCTGCAGCACAAATGTTGCCATATGATGCGAAAAGGCTCCACTTGACATGAACACAAGAGTTTCCATTTTGAGGACTGCAGGAGAAACATGAGTTAAAATGACCTCCAGCTCAATCCTTTTTAAAAACATTAGCTGAACCAGGCTTTAAATCGTTTCCTAGGGTTTTTGAAATGCTGTGGTTTTACCGTCTGCTCCTCTTAAGCTGCTCCGATTGCTTTGTTGCGTTTACTGCTAGCCACGCTGCAAATCTCTAAGTACAGCTGGAGTACACATTTCCACCAAATAAAAATATACGCCGACGAGCTTCTCTTTGGCCGACAGTACCTTATTCTTTTCTCCCTTCCTACAGAAATACACGCAGGTACTACAACTGACCCTCCTTCCAGTACACCCTATACCCACCTTAAAGGGTACCCCAGACTTTACCCTCAAGGACTATCTCGCCCCTGATTATCAGTCTCCCCCCCCCCCGCCAACATGCACTTAAACACGACGCCGACCCAACCTTAGCGACAGTTACTTTCCACTAGGAAGGCGCCCAGCCCAAGATAGTCTCTGAATCTCTTAAGCGCGAGTCCTCACTGGAAGAAAATGCAGGAGCCGCCGCAAGTGAAAAACCGGCCGGCCGACCACCCTCCCTCACCTGCGTGCGCGGCGCTCCCGGCCCCGGGTCAGGCGGTCCGACAGCCGGCCGAACAGAGCGGCCAAGGCAGGTCTCCCCCGGGGCAAATAATCTAGCAGCCGCCGCCATAGCACGGGAGCCTCAGCCACCACAGCCGCCGCCATGGAAACCCGACTGCTTCCGGTTCCGGGTGAGCGCTGCTCCGCAGAGCCTCCACCACTTCCGCTTGCTGCCATAGAGATGGGAGGCCGCTTCCTGTCTGCGAAAGTCCACCGCCGTTGCCAAGGGGATGGGGGGGGGCGCCACTTTCCCCCTGGCACCTAAGGGCAGATAGGGTGGGATTTTAGGAAAAATACAGACTAGGAAGGTCTCAAGACCACCTCGGCGCTCTTCCGCTTTGTAGTGCACCACTCCCGCCGCCGTGGTTTTGTTCTCAAAGCTACGGAATAAAGCGGGGTAATAATAATAATAATTCTAGGTGGTGTTTATCCAAAGGCTGCAGTTCTGTACTGGCTAACGCGAGAGCAAGGGCTCATAAGTCCCACTGAACTTAGTAGACCTCGCCTCCAAAAAAGTGTGCTGTAAGCGTATACGCTTGCAAATTTTCCCTGCTCCCCGAGTACACGGGATTGTAACCGGCTAAATCCCTGTAACTTAAAATCCTCGTGCGAGTGCTGTACTCGCAAGGGGCCTGAATTGGAAACCCTTGTTCAGCGACCACTGCCTTCCCTGGCCGCAAAGCTCACGAGATATATCATGCCTTCCGCCACCCTGCAAGCAGCTGCTGCAGTCTTCTGTGCATCCCCACATCACATGTGAATTTATCCGCAGAAAACAAATGGACAGGAGTCTTTTGCAACATGTAACAAACTAAAAAAAATTTCACCAAACTCATGCTCGTCAGACATGGAAGTTTGCTCAGCTGGCTTCATCAGTTTCAAAAGTGTTTTTTCCTGCTGTTTTGTTTCTAAAAAAAAAAAAAGTAAAAGAATTTCCAGCTAACTGTTGAAATGTTTATTAGTTTGTATTATGCTTTGATGGAGTATTTATATAATACTGCACAGTTTGCTTTCTTTGGGGTTTTATTTATTTTCGCGGTTATCTGAAGTACTGTATATGAGCCTGGGTGGGCTTTAAAATCTTCTCAGGAGGCCTTTCTTTCAGTCCTGCCACCTACGTAGGTACATTTGGTGATGACAAAAAGGCCTTCCTGGTGGCTGTTCACGGACTGTGGAACTCCCTTCCACAGGACACTGGGCTGGTCCCCTTTCTGCTTTCCTTTCACCAACAGGCAGACCTGTTCCGGCAGGCCTTTGGCCATTAACTGGCCGTAGCAACAGGGTGGGTGGTGGTGTTTTGTTTGTGCACATGTGCACTTTTTAATGGTTTTTGAGTGTTTTTACTGCTGTTTTTATAGTGATAGTTCTTTATTTTTATATTTGTGTATTTTTAGTTTTATGTTTTCATTTATGCTGTGACCTACCTCTGGTCCTGCACTGGGAGAAAGGCAGGTTATCATATAAAAAAAACTGGTTCTGCTTTGTGTATTTTCCTTGTAGTTTTGTTTCTTTCTGCAGAAGTGAAAACTAACATACTTGTTCTAACATGTTCTGACTACTATTCATGTGCATTAGAATAAAGAAACCAAGCAGTTTTCTGATCATATGAATGACCCGATCCTGTACATTTGGTCATTCCCACCGAATTCCGTTGAGCTTACTCCCAAGTAACTGTGCATAGCATCACCACCTTAAAAGAGCAGTTTGTGTGTTGTGTCTTTAAAAGTATGTGCATGCTTCCAAATGTTAGACAGAATTAATAGAACTGAAAGTAATGGAGGGAGGATTACTCAATAGCAAATAATTAGGTTCAGGTCAGGACAGGTTGGTATTAAATGTTAGGAGTGAAATCAGGGTAGGATTGTTGTATCACAGTCCAGAAAACCTACCTGTTTCTAAAGGAGATGGAGCTGTTAGACACAGGCAGAATCTCTGGGTACAGTTGCCATTGTTTTGGACTACGCTGTAGCTGCCGTTTTCACAGTAATTTGAGCTAATCTGCTGCTGCCACAGTTCTGTTAAGGGGTAGAAGCAAACTAGGCTATTTCCCCCCTGTCGATTTGGCAAATCCAGTGCAGGAATAATAGCATAGAGAAGATGCATTTTGAAGGAAATGGTAACAAGGGCCCTTCTGCAGGTTTCTGATACTTTGTCTTGCTAGTTATTCAAATGTGTAATACCCTCACTAGAACTTATATTGTTTGCCTTCCCTTGATGAAATTCTATATGAACCACCCTGACATCTACAGATGAAGGGCAGTACACACATTTAATAAATAATAATAAAATACGTCAGGAGTAAGAAACCTTTACTTCCTATCAGCCTTGACTATTGGCTACGCCAGCTGGGGTTGATGAAAAACATAGTTCAGCAACATCTGGAAGGCCAAAGGTTTGCCACCCCTGCTATAGAGACTACATTGTAAATCAAGCGACTTGCTTTTTCATAATTAGTTTGCTTACCAGACAAAATCCCTGCTGTGATCAGATAGAGTCTTCAGCATGTAAATGTAACTCAATAGGTTCTTGCCAGAAGAGCAATATCCTAAGATAAGCAGTGCATACTAGCAGTGCTAGATGCTAAGATGAACAATGGTGCACTACAAGAAACAATGTAAGGAAGTTGTGGTCAAGATACAACATTTTCCCCAGCACAATGTATTCAGTGCAAGAGAAGCCAGGGGGGAAATGGGGGTGTAAGTCTCAATGGAACTTCACCTGTTAGTGCTACCAAATAAGGAAACACTTAAGTTGCCTTGGGAATAGGCTAAAACTAATTAATATTCTTCCATAACCAAAAGTCACTCTAACCCTATGCATGCTTCCTAAAATGTTAAGTTCCATTGTGTCAAGAGTGAGCTCAGGATCACCATATAGAATTACATGTGTGAGATGGAAAAATGATTGCTTAACTCCATATAAGGGCACAGTGAAATATTTTTGTACTTCATGGCAGCTTGAATTTCTATTTATCTTGAAAAAGGTTCAGTAGTTATTTACAGAACCCCAGCTGCCTTCCCAGCATAAAGCAACAGAAAACCTTTTACTTTCAGAAAGGGAGGGGGTTTCATCCACAGTGCCTGGCAACTATATTTGCAATGTACTTATCTCCAAATAACTTCTCAAATAAATTAGGAGAGCAGGGAATTTTCTTAGTGCACAAGTCAAGGCGCTGAAACCAGATCTTGCTCCACTCACCACACTCAGCTTCTGAACTCATTGCTATGGTGTCTGTGCCTCCTGTTTGATCCAAGAAAGACAGGAAATCCTGCCTTAGGGCTGTACTGGCCAGAATGTCTGTGATTCACCCCTAAGGCAAAACCATCAAAAATAATTGTCTGAAAGACATGCCATTCCCAGATGCTCTTGGCTTCTCAAAAGATCTGAAATCTCTGTCTACTGTATGCCCATGGGCATTTGACCAAAACCAATGGCATTCATTTTAAAAGATCACAGCACAGTTGAACTTCTTGTATTTTTTCCCATTGTGGCTTTCACATCTGGCAGCTGTTGGGCACTAAAATACAGTGAGGGGAGCTCTTTCCACAGTGGCCTTGTGGGTGTTGCAGGCAACAAACGGAACCACTAAGGACTGTGCAAGAGAGTTCATTCTATTTCTCCAGAGTATTGTTGCAGTCCTCCCCAATTTCTGAGCAGTGCAAGATTCCAGGGGGTCCAGGCACTTACCCAGAGTTCAGTTTCCTTGGAATGAGGGGCAGAGGAGACTGTGGTACCTTTAGGATATATGATTTGTTTACATATACAATGGTACCTTGGTAGTCAAGCGGCTTGGCTCCCGAACAAATCAGCTCCCAAACACCGCAAACCCAGAAGTGAGTGTTCTGGTTTGCAGATGTTTTTCGGAAGCCGAACATCCGACGTGGCTTCCCCAACTTCCAATTCAGTGCAGGAAGCTCCTGCAGCCAATCGGAAGCCGCACCTTGGTTTTGGAACCGTTTCGGGAGTCAAACGGACTCACAGAATGGATTAAGTTTGACAACCAAGGTACCACTGTATATACAACCTGAGCTTATGATGGAGGGGCTCACAGCATTAACACCCAAAGAGGTATTAGAGGCATTGCTTCTCCCATAGCCACAGACTTGGATTTCAGCAGAAATCAAGCATGACTCTCACTTTCTGCCTGCTTCGGGCCCAGCTCTTACACACCACTCTACTCTGGCTGTTTTCCTCCTCACCACAGGCCAGGTGACCCATTTGCTCTCTAGCATAGAGCAGTTTCCTTTGTCAGATTTAAGGACCGCTTGGGTGATACCTGGGCCTTGCCTGGCTAATTCAACTATTATTATCATTATCATTATCATTATTATAATTTGTTTACTGCACTTCATCCGTAGATCTCAGGACAATTCACAGCATAAAAATACAATATAAAAACACAAAATACGTAAGAAAAACAATATGATCCTCCATTAGATTTTAACCCTTGCTGGAGGCAGTTAGTAAAAGAGACTCAGGCATCATACAACCTAATGGGCTCCCAAAACTCACAACAGTATTTTAAAAGCTAGGGCCTTTCCTTCGTACACCGCAATCTGAAGTCAGTAGGATTTACTTGCGTAGGATTTCCCTATCAGACTTGTGATCCTCAAATGGTTTATTAAACCAATACAATTATTCTGGGTTAACTTTCTTTAAAAGAAGGAATCTCGGCCCCATATAGGACTATAAAGAGACAAGATCATGTATTTAGCTTAATAAGTAACTTGACCAAAAGATTTCTTTAGATAAAAGATAAATAACCAGCTTAACTCTCTCTCAGATGTGGCAAGAGGTTAACTAAAGGGAAAGCAAAGGTTAATAACCTGTTTTCCCCAGGCAACATACATGTGCTTCAGGTCTATTCTGTCATAGGGCCAGTCAATTATGAAACCAGGCGAGACTCCCTCTTGGCATAGCCCAGATCAAATAGTTGGGTACCTTTCATGTTGTGGCATATTTTGCATGCTGCTGGTGTGTAAGATGCTGGTGTGCTTTGTTGTAAGGGAGGTCAAAGCAATTGATTAAAGTAGGTCATTTTAGTTTTAAAATGCTGGTGTGCTTTGTTGTAAGGGAGGTCAAAGCAATTGATTAAAGTAGGTCATTTTAGTTTTAAAACTGTTGATTTGATTGATATTGGGGAAAATTCAATGTCACTGCAAGGTCTGATAAGTAACAGACCAGCAACCATGTCAGCATACTTACAAACTTATGACTTGTCCTCTGAAGATGTAACAAGTCCTTTGCATTCAACCAATTTGTATTAGATGGGGGGGGGGTCTTTTTGAAATATTTGATCAGCCTTGAATATGAAGAGCATTGAAATGCAATATGCTCTTTCACACCCTTCCTGAGAGATTGTCAGGAGATAAAAAGGTTTCCAACACCAATACAATGCAAGCAGCCAACCATGTGAGATTGAATGATAGCGCTTGTAACCCAATATTCAAAGACAATGAGCTCCATGTAGACACAGCAAAGGTGATCAGCACTGGCAATTGGCAGGGCAATGCTATACTCCAGTTATATAACCATCAGCAAACTTTTTCAGCAGGGGGCCGATCCACTGTCCCTCTGACCTTGTAGGCGGCCAGACTATATTTTGAAAGGGGGGAAAAAGAACGAATTCCTATGCCCCACAAATAAGCCAGAGATGCATTTTAAATAAAAGCACACATTCCACTCATGTAAAAACACGCTGATTCCTGGGCCGTCCACAGGCCGGATTTAGAAGGCGATTGGGCCGGATCTGGCGCCCGGGCCTTAGTTTGCCTACCCATGATCTAGACCACCTATTTGTTCAAAATAAAGGATTAGGACACAATCCTGCACCACTGAGTCCAATTGATTTGAATGGGTAGATTTAAGCACATGCCTTAAAGCAATCATACCTTTAAAAAGTGTTTAACTTCAGCCACATTGTGCATGCCATTCCGATTTCACTGTGGTTTTTAAAGTGCCACTTTCTCTGAAAATACTGAAATGAAGATTATCTGTAACCCTGCATTCTTTTCATATTTCTCCAAAGAATTGCTGCAAATCACATCTGCAAATGTGGCCGTTGCATTTTCTTTGCTCTTCATTTTCATCAAAGCTATTGCCCCATATCTGTCCTTTGGGTATTCCTTTGGTTCCATCTGCAGAATCTACCCAGGGCCCCACCCCCACCCCTTCATCTGCATGATGACAGCAAGAACCTGAGAACAATCTGAGTCCTTTGCAGAGCTAAATGGAGCATCAGCCCATGTGGAATTTTATTTCTGTGCTTTTAACAGTAAATTGTCTGAAGTCTCCTTCTGCAGGACATGAGTCTTGCCCAACAGAGACTGACTCAATTCTGGTTCCCCAGGGGCTGACTGTGTAAATTTTCTAATAAACATACTGGTTTCCAAACCTCCGCAAGTCTGGCTGAGTTTTTGGAAGAGGAACTTATTCCTGCCGCAAGGCTAGCAGCCTTGTTTGCCTCTTGCCTGCCACTTTGGATCCTCAAGCGCGGGGAGATGTGCAACTCTTCTTAACACGGCTACAGAAGAGATCTCAGCAAACTGTGGCATGGCTGATTGCTAAAATGTGCTCCAGACTAGAGTCTTGTCTTGCTTTGTTTACCCGCACTTACTTCTCTTTGGCTGAGGCAGTAGTGGGACAAGAAACCTTGTTCAGGCTGCTTCGCTACTCAATGTCTGACCAAATTCACTAGGCCATCAGATCTACCCAGGACAAGCATCATAGCAGTAGTCCATGTGCTTAACCTGTGATTTTTGAGCAATGGCTCTTCAGCTGCCTGATCCAACATAACATCGAATTAGCAATCTATACCTGCAAACCCAACTCAGGCCCTCCCTCCACCGTGCCAATGATATCCAGTTCAAAAGCATGTATTTTCTGATACTGAAGACACCTCCTCTTTCCATATTTACACAAACCAATCCTCCTAGCTCTGCCAAGTAAATCTTCTTCAACCCTGAGTTGTTCCAAGGTCTGGAATATTATACAATAACAGTGTGTCTGATGAAATAAGGTGTAGCTTCCAAACATTGTTGCCTTAATAAATGTATTAGTGTTTAAGTTGCCACAGGACTCTTGGGTTGCTAGAATCCAATTCACATATGATATGAAACCAGTGTTTTATTGTAATTATGGTTTGGTATTGGCTTACTACTTATGGTTTGGTTGAGGGAAACAAACCACAAGCTCAGGGTCACATGTGACATTAAGTCAGAGGGGAGGAGTTAAGGAACAGGAGAGGAGTAAAGTAGCAGAAACAGGAACAGGGAAGGAGCAAAGTACCTGAGATTCTGCCCATTCCAAAGAAGCCATTGTTTTAACTATGGCTTAATGTGATGTGAGAACCAGGCCATTGTGTCTTCCCAAGGACCATTGAGAACTGCAGTGTTATAGACAGTTCTGTTGGCACTTTCAAAATACATCCATTTCCAGGGTTCCTGGTGGGATGCCACATAACATCTACATTGAAAACCAACTTTGATCTTTTTTTTAATCTACAGATGCAACCTAAAATGAAAAGTAAAGAGCAGAAAAGGTAAAGGTACCCCTGCCCGTACGGGCCAGTCGTGTCCGACTCTAGGGTTGTGCGCCCATCTCACTTAAGAGGCCGGGGGCCAGCGCTCTCCGGAGACACTTCCAGGTCATGTGGCCAGCGTGTCGAAGCTGCTCTGGCGAGCCGGCACCACCGCAGCACACGGAAACGCCGTTTACTTCCCTCTATAAAGCGGTACCTATTTATCTACTTGCACTTAGGGGTGCTTTTGAACTGCTAGGTGGGCAGGAGCTGGGACTGAAAGACGGGAGCTCACCCCGCCACGGGGATTCAAACCGCCGACCATGCAATCGGCAAGCCCTAGGCGCTGAGGTTTTATCCACAGCGCCACCCGCGCCCCTTAAAGAGCAGAACACTAATATATATACACCCAAATCTCCTAATTCTCTGAGTGTTTGGGTCCTGATTCTTACTCCTGTAATCCTCTTATGTACCATATACACCTCATTTCCACCTTGCTGGCCAATAAGTGCTGAAAACATGTAGCTCATTGGAAAGTACAGCAGTGGTCTGCCTCGCCCAAACTCTTACACCACGAGGAAGCCAGAATGAATGGTTCCACAATAGGAACCAGAAAATTCACATTAATGCTGAAAATGGGGATTCATAAGCAGATAATCTACTGCCACTCTTCCATGTTACTGTTCTGTTTTCTTCCTGCCCTTTCCCATTCCCCAACTTTCCTAGGTAATATGAAATGGCTGTCCAAAGGTTCATGGAGGTTAGGATGATGAATGGGGGGAATTCCAGAGCAACTGCTTAGTCATGAGTGTCTCTTGTTTTCACAAGTTCTCTTTTAAAGCAGTTGCTCTGGAACTGAGTTTGAGTTGGCAGGGAGGCTAGATCCTCCTAAATGTGTTGAGTTTGTAGGGGGGCAGGTCTCCCAAAATTCTTAGATTTAGTAAATTTCAGGGGGAAAGTCAGTGCTTGGAGGTCAAGATTTAATTTTGAAGATTTAATTGTGGTGATGCGTAATTTTTCTGTTATTTGTTTCACTATGGAAAGGCAACATAGAAATAAACAAAGATGAGGGTGCTACTAGATTTGGCTGCCAACATGCATTCAGCTGCCAACATGCCCCATACACTAAAATCAATGGAACTTGCACATAATTGAGTTTGGGACTGAAGTATGAATTGATTGCACTGAGCTGGGAAGGGAGGGGTCCTGAAGGAACCGGAGGAAATTATGATGAGTGGCTGCTGGCCTAATATACAGATCTGACCATGGCAATTGCCTGCGTCAGTCACCCCAAAAAGGATGCAAAAATAGACTGAGCTCCCAAAGAAGCAAACTGAGTGTGAGGCATGAAATCAAAAGTCTGAGAGTGTGAGATTTTATACCTTTATCCCACAGCAAGATATTTGGGGCACATCACTCAGGGCCAAACGTGTACATCTCTTCCTAGAAGTTAATCCTCTTAAGACATCACTGACCCACATATACTTCACAGTAGCCTCTATTTCATAAACCTTTGTGGCCATGGGGATGGGGGGTGGAGAGTGGGAATGACTCTATAATGTACAGATCAGATATTTGATTGCTTGGTCTAATCATGGCAGCCCATTCAGTCTGGATATAATAAGGGCTAACCATTTTCCTTCCGATACGGGCTAACCCCTTACATCAGGGGTAGCCAATGTAGAGCTTTCAAGACGTCATTAACTCTCATCATCCACAGACGCTTATCTTGTGGGCTGGAGCTGATGGGAGTTTAGCACTTGGGAGCAAGTCCCCCTAAAACCGTGGTGCTGATTTCTGCATAGGAATATGTGGGATTCCACTGTATACAGGCCTGCCTGGATGGGAAGGCACTTGGGACTGGTCTGCAGACTACATATAGCATTTTGAAGAAAGACTGATGCATAAATATGACAAAGAAATACTCCTACAAGAGAGGCCCAAAACTCAGCACCCCAAATTCCTTTTAATGCCAGAACTTCATGTATGCCACACATGGGGCTCAGTCTCCTCAGGGCTGGGTTGCCACAGTCTGTTGCCAGGATTAATTGGCAGAAATGAATCATTTTCACTTGTCGTTCAGCCAATACCTGGCTTGGCTCTCACATGTTCCTGCATTCTGCTTCAGCTCCACAAAGGGCTCTGGGCAGCATCTTATTGTTTGCATTTCAGAGCAGCTGCAGCAGCAGCAGCCTCACTTCCCAGAACTGGTTGTTGGTGTTTATTCCTGGCTTGCTATGGCAGCTGCTCTGGGGTAAGGGAAACTCTCCCTTCCGCTCCTACATTCTGTCTGTGCCAAAGTCAAGCATACAGATATTGCCTATTCCCAAGGTCAAATCTCATATCCTAGGCAAGAGGGCACCAGCTGACACACACTCTCTCTCTCTCTCTTGCAGGTTAATGCTGAGCATCTCTTTCCTAGTGGTATTTGAATATTGATGGTGTGGGGAGGCAGAAAGGAACAATGAGAATTTCATTACATGTGTCTTCCAACTCCTTTGCATACAAGAAAACAGTGATGGCCACCAGGAGACTTTCCCCACATTAAACAAAACAACGCAGATTTGTACTTTAAGTACTATATTCTTGATCTACAACTAGTAGCCATGGCTCACAACTAACAACCACAATAAGGAGAGGGAGGCTGGATTGTGTTTGCTCTGTGGAGATACATGCACACATTATAAATGAAATCAAGGAAGCAACCCAAAGAGGCAATATTGTAGTAATGGGTGCCTTCAACTACTCTCCACATAAACTGGTTACATAAGTGTTCCAGTCATGACAAATAGGCACAATTTCTAGATATCCTAAATGATTGTGCCCTAGAACAAAACAGTTGGTTATGGAACCGACCAGAAGAGTAACAACCCTGGATTTAATCCTGAGTGGCACCCAGGACCTGATGCAATATGTAAGTGTTGTCAAGCCAGTAGGGAGCAGTGACCATAGTGCTATTAAATTAAATATACACGTAAATACCAAAAAAAATCCAACACAGTCACATCTGATTTCAAAATAGGAAGCTTCCCTCACAGTGACGAGATTGGTAAAAAGGAAGTTGAAAGGGAAGGTCAAGAGGGTCAGATCACTCCAAAATGCTTGGGAAATGTTTAAAAACAAAATATTAGACATTCACCTCAGATCAGAAAAGGTACCATGAGGTTCAAGAGGGTGCCAGCATGGTTAACAAGCAAAATCAAAGAAGCTATTAGAGGCAAAAATATCGAAGTCTTGTCCAAATGAAGAGAATGAAAAGGAAGACAAACTTTGGCCAAAAAAAAAAAAAAAAGGAAGCAAGCAAAGGATGTTAAAAAAAGGGGGGGTAAGAGTTTGAGGAGCACATTGCAAGCTGTCTCCCTGGTTTGGGGGTTGCCCCTGGTTCTGGGGCAGATCAAATAAATGCATCCTCGCCTCCCTCGTTCTCTCAGATTCAGGAAGATGGCTAGAGGAGCTGGAAGGGCCCTTGCACAAATATGTGTGTGCGTGCGTGCGCAATGGTAGAGGCCTAGCTGGAAAGTTTAAAGCTTTCCATCACTACATGGGAAACAGATTGAAGAAAAGGAAATATGAATTGGCCATGCCCCATAGCTTGACCAACTGCAGCTAGGAGCTAGGTGGAGTCAGATCTAAAATAAAGTGTAGACGCACTGGCCAGCTTCCATTTTGACTTGAAATGTTCGTTTTGGGCTTCTCAGAAGTACGTAAAGGCAAGAATCAGGTGGGGGGGGAGCACCAGCCCACAATGGCGCCCACCTGAGAGGTGTCAGAACTGCGCTCTGGCACGCTCCGTCTGAAAAAAAGCATCGCTTTCAACGATCACTCACTGAACACTGCAGAGCTCCAGTAGCACTGAAAACGCACACCCACAAAGAAGTGAAGGCATTACAACATTGATTTATTTTTTAATTATTTCTTCACAAAATTACACAAGAGTGGGGCGGGGAGGTGAACCATGCCATTTAACACTAGTGATGGTGACTGTAATATTCGTGTAGCAGTATTCCAAACAGCGCTTGCACAAACGTGTTAGGAAATCACATCCCCCTCTGCAGTTTGACTGTTGCAAAAATGTAAAGAAACGCTACCTTGAGGGAAGACATCTGGATCTCATGCCGCAAATACGTAAGAACTGTGAATTTACTGTGCTATTAAAACTGATCTTCTGAGAAGACCCTAAGAGCTGCCCCAGGCCTCCAGCAGTAAATACCTGAACTGCAAAGGGCAGCTTTACATCTCTATAACCCCAGTGGGCATGCCCTGGGGAACCCCAGGCAACTGGGGAGCCCCAGTACATATTTCCAAGCAGTCCGGGCCACACACCTACCCTTCTTGCTTTATGCGTTCACTGTGGGAATCACAGGTATCCCTGAAGCAAACACAATTATTGCACCAAGTGGCTCTTGCACAACCACTGTACCAAAAAGCCTCCAGCCCATGCACTCCTTTGCTGTCCCAGCTCACACATCGCATTCTCATGTCATCATGGGAAAATTCCAGCAGCCGGCCTAAGCACCCATTCCAGCAGCTAGCCTAAAGGAGCCCATCATTCTAGTAGGGAGGCTACCTCAATCTCTTGTTCCTCTTGCAAAACCAACTCCTTCCTTTAAGAACTGCAGCTGCAGCACGTATAGTCATTGGTTAATCCAGTAACCTGACCTGTTTCCCTGAGTCCTCAGGCACGGAATCAAGACAAGAAAGGGGGAGAGGTTCTTGCCCTTCTTGTTCCCAAACGTTTCGGCACGGGTTCGCCTCTTTTCCCTGCAGCTCTTCTGGGAAGGGCAAGTGAGGATAGGGTGGAATGCAGCCCTCGGAAAGTTTGAAAAGACAACAAACAGCTTAGAACTCTGTGGACAATTAAACCCCAAACCTTTCCATGGCCCAAAGAGACTCTGCCAAACACTACAAAATGCTAAGTGGGTGGCGGTGGGGAGATGGGAGGGAGGGAGGGAGGAACACCTTCTCCAGAGCAGCAACCGCTTTAAAACATTGACACTTAGATGGTTCTGTCATCATCCAGCTCAGTTTGAGAAAATGCCTTCCGAGTGACAGCGGCACAAGGAACTATCTACTCAAAAAGGATTCCCCTGGATGCTTTGTGTATGCTTAGCATATGTTTATGTTTATCCCTGAGGTTGCTTTGCAGATACGTGGGTGAGTTAGCTGGAGGGGGAAAGTTATTTTAATTGTAGCATTGAAGAAAGGAGTTGTGCAACAGAAAACCAGCAACCGACCAGGGATACGATACCGGGTGCTTGTTATATTAACAGGATCCTATTGCTGTTCCAGCCTCCTTGAAATCCATCTCCTGCTCCCATTTTTACCCACAGAGGGGCAGTGAGGGTGGAGAAAACCGGCTAGCAAAAAGCAAAATTTCCCAACTGCTGTGTGAGCTCCAAAGCAGCCTCAATGAGCTTCCGGAGGGGTGTTTATCATGGAGTTGGTGGTAAGGTAAAGGTAAAGGGACCCCTGACCATTAGGTCCAGTTGTGACCGACTCTGGGATTGCGGTGCTGATCTCGCTTTATTGGCCGAGGGAGCCGGCATACAGCTTCCGGGTCATGTGGCCAGCATGACTAAGCCGCTTCTGGCGAACCAGAGCAGCGCACGGAAACACCGTTTACCTTCCCGCCAGAGCGGTACCTATTTATCTACTTGCACTTTGATGTGCTTTCGAACTGCTAGGTTGGCAGGAGCAGGGACCGAGCAACGGGAGCTCACCCCGTCGCGGGGATTCGAACTGCCGACCTTCTGATCGGCAAGTCCTAGGCTCTGTGGTTTAACCCCCACAGCGCCACCCGCGTACTTTTTCATATAAGTTGTTGTTTGTTTGTTGCACTGTCTACACAATGTTATTGGCATCAAAATGCTAGCCCTTATTCCCCCCCCCCCATATTTAATTTGGATTTATCATTTCTCCAGTAAATCCAGTGAATTTTTTTAAAAAACAGCATCCTGTTGCTAGAGACCCATTTGTGGTATATGAGTGACCTGTTTACGATATTAAGCACCCATGTACATAATATGGTGCGTGCTACTGGACAGCTATGTTTAGTTAGGTAAATAGGGAGATTTCTCAAGGTCCACTGGGATAGGAGAGATGCTTTGCAGCACCTGGGCAGGATTTCAATGCAGAAGCACCACCTCCAGGGCCAGGATAAAACCAATCAGCTACAGAGGGAAAGTACTTTCCATGTCCCAACCCTAGACTTCCAGGAGCAAAGAGGTTTGCAGCACACAAATGTCCAGAAGGAAACTCGGCTGGAGGACTGCGTCAATGCCAGAAAGCTCCCAGGTTTGATCTCTGTGCTCTAAGTAGTGTCATTGCGGTGACCTGACAAGCCCTTGCCTTTTGTGTAACAGAGGCCGGCGAACGTCACTGCTGCATCCCAGCCAGGGCGGAAAGAGCGCCCTCTAGTGTCCGTTGGGCCCCGCCGCGGATTCTCCCTTTTTTACCTGGGTTTAGCGGAATACGAAAGGGGAACTAGCGGGGGGAGGGGAGGGAGTTTCAATACTTGGGAAATCTGACTTCTGGGTTCAATATTCAAATGACGGCTGTCTTCTAAGAAATTCAAAACACTGACTGGAAGGTCTGCAGAACCAGCTGTGGTTTGATTTAAGTTAGAAGTGAATAATCGTCAGGATCTTTACCCTGAACAGGAAGGGGGGGGAGGGAAATACCAGCTGCTGAGAGGCAATTGTGGGGGGGGGGGGGGGGAGCTACTGCCATTATGCTGCTCTTTTGGAGCCACCAGAAGCAGCTAGTGGGGGGGATTCCTCTGTCTGATCCAGGAGGCTTCATCGTTTGTTCTTAAGAATGCATTTAGTCTTAAGCAAAATTCCAGGCAAATCGCCTGCTTCACCCATCTCCCTTCACAGATTAAGCCTATAAAGAAAGCTAAGGCTCCGCTCCTAACCCAATTTACCCGGGAGGAAGCCCTACTGAATTAAACAGAGCTTACTTCTGAGTAGAACGGTTAGGATTGCGCTGCGAATTACTACCCTCGCCGGGACTTGTCCCATTCGTTATGGAAAGGACTTTCTTATCGCGGGGGACAGATGGCGGTGGGGAGGTTTTACCTCTCTGACAGACGTGTGCTGTGCGCCCCACACCCACCCAAGGCACCATGCCCCGCGTGGAAGCCTCTTTCTTTTCACGCGTGCCCGCGGAACCCGACTATCTTCCCGGAGCAACTCCACGTGGCTGCCCCCGGCCGCGAGCCTCCTCAAGCCTTTCTGGCCGGGGGAGACGTGACTCGCACCCCTCCTCCTAGTTCTTTCAACCAAGCGGTGGGCTCCAGCCGCGGCCAGGACCGAGGCGGCGGCGGGTGGGGGGGGGAGGGTGGTGAGCGAGGCCTCACTGCCCGGAATGGGCTGGCCGCTGGCTGCCTGCCTAGGGCGCGCTCGCGAGGAAGCTGAGTTCCTGGAACCCGGAGGCGGGGCTGGCGGATGCTCTATAAAAACCTCCAGCAGGGGCTCTGGCGGCTTTGCAATTAGGACGAGCCAAGCGCGCAAAAGCCAAAGGGGCTCCCGCTTCCCTTGCAAAAGCCTCGCCAACAAGCCGTGCGCTGCCGGCGCCCCGCTTCCCGCTGCCTCCTTTCTCGTCGCTCCCCAGGTAACCAGCGCCGACCCAGAGCTGACCCCCTCCCCCCCCCATCTTTCTTTCCCTCTCTCTCTGGCGTAGTTGGCCGGCCAAGTGCTCGGCTTTTGCAAGCGCCTAGACGGGATGGGGCGCTCGCTCGCCCGTGCGCTCCGGAGAGGTGCCTGCATGGAAAGGCAAAAGCGAGCCGGGGAAGCCAAGGGCAAAGCGCGGGGGTGAGCTTTCCGACGTGCAGCGGACGGAGAGCGGAGGGAGTTCGCCCATAGGGGTCTCCCAAGCCGGGGTGCCACTTGGCTTCAGAGCCTGGCTCAAGGACACAAGCGACCTACTCGGGGGGACGCCTCGGAAGGTTTCCGGGCGGCTGGCAACCCTGCTTGCCTGGGGAGGAGGATGGCGGGGGCCGGAGCTGCCGGGGAGAAGCTGCCCTTTGTCTTTTAACACCTGCTCTTTTGCTTCGCCAGGTCCGTGTTCTAGCAAGCCGCTGCATCCGGCAGCAGCCCCGATCGCTCGGAAAGCTGGCTCCCTGCGCCATGGTCACCCACAGCAAGTTCCCCAGCGCCGGGATGAGCCACCCGCTGGACACCAGCCTGCGCCTCAAGACTTTCAGCTCCAAGAGCGAATACCAGCTGGTGGTGAACGCTGTGCGCAAGCTGCAGGAGAGCGGCTTCTACTGGAGCGCGGTGACAGGTGGGCAGGCCAACCTGCTGCTAAGTGCCGAGCCCACGGGAACCTTCCTCATCCGAGACAGCTCGGACCAGCGGCACTTCTTCACCCTCAGCGTCAAGACCGAGTCGGGCACCAAAAACCTGCGGATCCAGTGCGAGGGGGGCACCTTCTCCCTCCAGAGTGACCCTCACAGCAGCCAGCCCGTGCCTCGCTTTGACTGCGTCCTGAAGCTGGTCCATCACTACATGCCCCTCCCCGAGCAGCAGCCAGGGCAGGCGCCGCACCCCAAACGTGCCTACTACATCTACTCAGGTGGGGAGAAGATCCCGCTGGTGCTGAGCCGCCCTCTCTCGTCCAATGTGTCCACCCTGCAGCATTTGTGTCGCAAGACGGTCAACGGGCACTTGGATTCCTACGAGAAGATGACCCAGCTCCCAGGTCCCATCAAAGAATTCCTGGACCAATATGACGCTCCCTTCTAAGTGGCTTCTTCAGTGGGGGTGGCCCACCACACAAGCACAAGGACAGGACTTGGAAAATGATGGCTAACGAGATTACAGGGCGAGACAAGAGACTTTTTTTCCCATTCTGGCTTGTGGAATAAGAGGGGCTGGGGGCATGGAGCAGGCAAGGAGCCTCTGCCCAGCACAGAGACGGTCTTGCTGTTGTTTGTTCTGGATGGTTTGCCCATGGATGGGGTACTCTGTGCAAGAGACCGATGATGGTGCTTGACTATGGAACGGGCTGCTGCTCCTTCACACAATTGTCCTTCCCAGCTACAGCCCAGGAAATACTGTGTTTATCTGGCTTGTGCTGGGCATATCAGAATGGTTTGCAAACCTCCCTAACCCATGGACAGTTTACAAAGAGCATTTGCTCTGCACTGGCCCAGACCACCTCTAGTAACCTTTGACCAAAACCATTCTGCAGAGACAATGAAACTAATGCACTGGAATCCAGCTAGTGCCTGAAGACCGACTTTTCCTCAGTTTTAAGGGGAAACCTTTTTATATTGTTATTCATCTTTACCTCTCTCAACCTCCTGGAGGGGCAGAATATCTTTTCATCCAAAGCCTCTTCCTCAAAGGAACTGCCGCACATCCATACAGGGGACTAAGCCTTAAAACAAACTCCACATCCTCTGATCCCATGGACCTGGGTTGTTACTGCACACTGCATGGGGGAATGCCATATACTCTCTGTGCAAGCAATGGAGGACATCATTTTACAAAATTGGCACCACTGCTTTTAGAAAACCTAAATGGATAATGAATGATCTAGCCATTTCCCCCAAAGCGTTATTCAGCTTTGGCTCCTGCGCCCAGACTGATAATCTCTTGCCTTTATTCTTGGGTTTTCAGCTCATCAAAGAATGGTCTTGTATCTACACAGAGGTTGTGGATTTGCTTGGGCCCTAAATCGCACTGAATAACCGAAAAACATACAGGAATGTAGCAACAACAGAATTACCTGGAACTCTTATTATTTTTTTGTAAAAAAGGAAAAACCAAAAAAACTGTAACCAAAATTTTGTGTGTTCATCTTATTTTTCCATATCAGGGTTTTAGAAGGGCAGATGAGGTTTTGTTTTTACAGAAAGAAATGTTTACAGACCTGCCTTAAAAAAATATATCATTCTGTCTTTTATAAAGATTCCACCCTTCAGCCTTGCAGGCTGTTAGACATGCTTGAAGACTCAACCAAAAAAATCAAACTTGGAAGAAAACTTTGCACATCTATTTATATTTATAGTCAATGGATTTTAAAAATGACGTTCATTAATTTATAATAAAAGGCACTATTTTTTAAATGAAATGCTTGACTACCTTCTCTTTCTTCCACTCCACCCTACTCCCAAACATTCAAAAGATACATGCATCCTGAACATGGCTTCTGCCATCCTCTTAACAGCATCAGAAAAGTTGAGGAGATACCTTAATCTCTGCTACAGTCCTGCACTGCTAGAAAGGGCAGGCAGCTACATTGCAGCATCCTTGTGTAAAACAAGGGAACTCTTCATGCTGGTGTTGGCCAGGCAGGGTCCCAGTTATTGTCAGGAAAGGTATCATCTCTTTGTAACCATTAATTACTGAATACTGGGGCAGTCATGTTGCAGGAAGCATGCAAAATGAACTTTGGGAATGACTGTCCACAATTTTCTGCTTAGGAAGGGAGGTTCTCTGGTAGATGTGGCTAATTCTAAAGCACAGTACTGGGAGCACAAGGGACAGAACTACTTATGATAGCAGCACAGCTTTGTCTTCAAGCACACACAGCTATGAAACAGCAGTAAAGCAGTGTTGCTGTGTGACTGAAGTCAAGGTTCTGCTGCTGTTGCATGTAGTGCTATTCTTTGTGCTCCTGGTGCAACACTTTGAAGCAAGGCCAGAAGATCTGCCAGCTACTATACGATAGGGTGGCACGTGAGGGATTTTAGCTCAGAGACAAGAGAACACAGGTTCAATCCCTGGTGGCTCCAGTGTTAGAACGTCCCAGGTTCAATCCCTGGTGGTGATATAAAAGATTATCTGCCTAGAGCCTTTCAGGTGAAATGGACCAGTGATCTGATGTGATTGGATCAAGGCAGCTTGCTGTTTGGAGCAAGTTACCAGCAGAGATAAGGCAGTCTGAAAGCACTGAGCCCAGTCACCGCCTGCCATTTCCCTATTCCTGCAGCCTACCCTGGGCCCAGGTGGAATGGGACTAGAAAGAAGTTCATAGGAGGACATATGAGAAGGTGCTGCAGTGTGAAAGGCGTGGCCAGGCGAAGGATACAGCACCCCAACTTGCCTGTCTACTGTGTCATTTAAGGTAAAGCACCAAAAGCAAACACACCCATGCTTCCCAGAAGCAAGCACATACAAAGATACATTCCTTTGGGTGTATAAACTTTCAGCGGAGCTTCATGCAATGGCTGAGGGAAATCTAGCTCTAGTTCCTAGTGTCTTATGGCTGGACCATTGGGAGGTGCGATAAGATAGCTTGTTTAGCTTGGGGAGCTTTTCAAGGGCAGTGGAAAGTTCTGCGGAAGGACGTGCAGGCTGCCTGTCAGCTCCCTTCGCTGTGTTTGCAAAAGGCTGCTGCTTTATCATTCTGGTATTTGTTAAAGAAATGGGAGTGGAAGAGGTGTCCTCTGATGGGTCCAGCAGAAGTCCTGGCCTTTTCCCACTTGTGCATTCAGGTGTGTATGATGTGCTATGTTTATGCATGCAGCCACCTTAATACAAGCATAACCTCTGTGGATTACACAATGGGATTAATCCCGAGGGAGAAGCCCAATCTCCCATTTCATCAACAAATGACAAAGAAGCAGCCTTCTGTAAGCACAGTGTAGAGGTAAAACCCATAGAAACTACTTTACATGAAACTGAATCAGGCATGGTTGACGGGTGTTTCTTGCCCCCACCCCACCAAGTTGTAATCTTCCCCACCTTCTCTGCATTGCTCTCTGTAACTCTGCATATTAGACAGGTGCCACTTTCAAAGTTCATTTTCTCTGGTTTCGCTAGCCTGTCCTTTCATCACAATTTACTTTCTTCCTTTAAAAGCTCATGATGATACATTTAAATGCACACACAAACCATTTATTTTCCGCTGGTGCCCCCTTTATTTATTTTTCCTAAATGGCCACTAGTGTGCACAGAGCACAATGAACTCCTGGAACTTATTCCCTAATCTATTTGTGCATTCCAGCCACAGGAACAGTAGGGCAGATCACAATTTGGCTAATGCAGAAAGCAATCCATTCCTACCTGCCCATAATAGTGAATGCCCCTGCTTATTATGGCATTTACCTGCCCCCCTTTACTACTACTACCACCATCACCACTCAGGTAAACATGTGGAGGTTTGATTTCATTTTGATTTGATTATTTCTATACCACTTAATGTCTCTAAGCAGTATTCAAAAGAGTAGCAACAACAGAAAACACTCAGCTCACCCACAAAGGCCTCACATCAAGAAGTTCCTGCAAACAGCAGACTTCACTCTAGTCTCTCACTCTAGACTTGCTTTTTATGGGCAGGCCCAAGGTGGATGGTACTTCCTCAGGCTGCCCAAGGCTGTGTCCCATTCAGCTGCACTCTCCACACCCAGTTCCAGGTACAGCAGGTTTGCTGGGTTTCCCAGGCAGCCCAGAAGATGGGAAAAGGAACCCCCCTCCGCTCACAGCTCTTTCTTAGCCCTCTCCTCTTTTTCTCCTCCAGCTGCTTGTTGATTCTATCCATCCTTAAAGGATTCTCTCTCACCTGTTCACTTTTACTTTATTATGCAAACACCCACAAATCAGGCTGATTGATTCCCTTGAAAATGAGGTTGCCAGGAAAGCTGAGGACACCTCCATATACTTTTGAATCTCCTACCTGTTGCTCCTTCCCTGCTTGCTTAGCAGCGTACCTGGCGCACTGATCAATTACAACAGACTTGGGAAAGACTTGGCTGACAAGGCCAAGGATGCCTTGTCTGACTTATCTTCTGCTGGATTGGAAAATCTGCAGCTATATAAATGTTATCAGGCTTTGAATCTGGAAGATAAGGTTATGTTCTAAATCCACTGTCAGAGGCAGTATTCCTCTAAATAGACTAGGAATCATTCTCCACATCCTTAAAAAAGGCCAGAGAAATGCAGTCACCAAACTTCAAATGTGATTTAAAATTGTTTCGTGTGTAAGAACACATGAACACACACATCTTTGGATGACAATTCCTTTCTCCAAGTCTTCGGGCTGAGTAAGATTTATTTGTTTGGGTGTAATTAAATTTTTTTTGGGGGGGGGAGGGGTAAGATTTTCAGTTTATTTTAGTTTCTTGTTATTAAAGAATACGAATGGAGGAAGAAACAGAGGTGTATGTGAGTAAACATAACATGGAGATGAATGTATGAATAATCTTATTTATTATTACATTTTATCCTCCCTTTTTTACAGAGGGCTCACTTCTTCCCCTCTCCATTTTATCCTCCTAGCAACCCTGCAAGGTAGGTTAGGCTGAGAGACAGTGACTAGTCCAAAGTGACCCAGTGGCCTTTGTGCCTGAGTGGAGATTTGAATGCTGGTCTTCCAGGTCCTAGTCCAGAACCATTACTCCACACTGGCTTGTCCCATGAGAATTCAATAAAGGAACATCCACTTGAACCCCGAAATAGCAAGATGGACACTTCATAAGATGTTCCGGGAATTAATACACACACCATCCTCTAATCAAGCAGGGGATTAATCCACACTTCGCAGACACAAAGCAGATTAATAATCAATCGGTTCCTTAATAATATATGACATCTGAGCATAGCAAACATGTTTCTTGCAGATAGGAGAAGCAGTCTGGCAGTCTAATTCTTGATTCAATGGTGTGGCCAGAGGAAGCAATGGTTTTCACAATGGGGAACAGGCACGTGCATATCATAGGCTTGTGCCAGGTTCGGGGAAACCACACAGTTCTCTCAAAGAAGATCACATCTCCCCTCTAATTTAATCCAAAGTGAAACATGATTTCATTAGGCCACGGCGGAGAGAATAGGGTTTCTTCCTGGGAAGCTACCTCTTGTGCCTTTAAATACTGAAGGGTGGTCCAAAGGTTCTGTGATAAAGCTTCCCTCAAACCTGTACTTTGCCGGTTGAATGTGTGCTTCTCATACAAGTCTTACAAAGCACAGGAGCCCTGCCAGGGAAACAAGGAGGCAGCCAGAAAAAAAGAAAGGAAGATACACATGGAGTCAGGCCTTTCCCCCAGCCTGTGGCATGGCTGCTGTAGTTCTAGCCCCGTGGCTTCACTCTCACCCAAGCAGGGCAAATGGAAAGGAAAAGAATCGCTGCACGGGCTCTTTAAGCCCTGCCCCTGTCCAGCCCTTCTGGCCTATTGTCCCAGCCCTGCCAGGAAACCCTGATTCCCAGTCGGAGTTACAGCTATGTCAAGAATGTCCAGGCGCAGCAAGGCCGGTGGCGCCATGCCAGGCCCAGCCGAGGCACATCCCCAGCGTCAGTGCCATCTGATCCTGACCGGCACACCCCCCTCTCTCCTCCCTTGCTGGGATCTGGGTTTCCACGGCAACAGGATTAAAGGCTGGAATATCACTGTTTATTCTTCGGCCTGTGCCAGGAAATGAGAGGCCTTCGCGCTCCCTTTGCTCCCCGACTGCCATCTAGGGGGTAGTATTCATGGAAACGGTTGGGTAGGGGCCTGGCTGTTCCATGAAAATGAAGTGATTAATTGGCAAGGGGGAAAGGAGGAGGAGGAGGGAGAAAACGAAGCAGCCAATCTGAGGAGAGAGTCGGGTGGGGTGCCCTCAGTTTGTAGGTCCCTCGGAGGGGACTCTGCATGGTACATGTGAGAAGCAGTTTCTTACTGCCGGCCTGCATCTTCCAGGGAGCAAGCCACAATACATACACTGTTCCATCTTCCAAACAAAAATGCCCTTTTTGAACCTACAAGATTCCCCCCAAAAGACATTCACAGTAATCATTAAGAACCACCAAAGCGGGGAGAGTCGTTCCCACTCCAGCCCGCCAGGTTCCTTGACTTGGAGAATGCAAACTTTGTGCTCTGTGCGCAACATACCAGTCCTGTCTCACCAAATTAGTTGCAATTGCCTGGAATTTATTTTCTCTCCCCCAGCCCAGAATCGCGTGTCCCCTCAGCTGCTACGCTTCCCTTTTGCTTCAGGACCCAACACCCTGCTGCAATCAGCTGCTGATTCAAAAAGTCCGGGAAGCTTTGTGCCTTTCGTTTCTTGGAACGTCCCCCAGTCAGCAATGACGTGCTGGAGGAGCAGCAAGCCTTTAAGCAGAAGTTTCACAAGCCTCATGCTTTCCCCAGAAATGTCTCCTGCATCATATAGGGAAATGTGTCGGTGAATGTGTCAGTAAGTCGCAGTTCCCTTCCTTACTTCTTTACCAGCTCTGGGAACAAAGAGAATTTGAGTCGTAATGGTGAGCGTTTACTTGATAGGGGTGGCAAGTATAGCAGCTCAGCTGAACAGAGAAATTAATATTTGGGCCTGGTTTCACTGGCAGGAAATACCCTGTCCCAACAGGAAAAGTATCTCTACCAAATGCAGGATGCATAGCCCTTATCTAGCGCTTTACACAATTAACCAGTTCCTGTCGCTCAACGTTCTGAGAAAGTAAAAGAGAAACTTTCCAGAATTATACCTGATTATTTGGCAGCCCTTTTGAACATTAAAAAAGTGGGTCTCGATTCATTCAACCCAACTGCATGCAAATTAGATTGCAAATCCAATAGAACAAGGAGAAAGTTGCTGCATGTACAGAACTTAATCATACACTCATTACTCATTCTCCACCTTACCCCATACTGAGATTTTGCAAAATTCACATTAACTCTCATGCTCTGCCTTATTTGGGTCAAGATTATGTTGTGTGATCATCTCCTGGAAAGAACAAATGAACTCTACTTTGGTTGATAAGGCTGTCATATTGGAGGGTGGTGGTGGATGGGGGAGAGTCAGGTTTCTGATGAGAAAAAGGAGCCTTACCCATGGAATGCATAATAGCAGCAAGGTTGGAGAAGTTCTTCAGCTTTTCCAGATGTGTGGCCAGAAAAGGGTTGGCATTTTGACAGTTTTGATCCTGCTCTTCACAGAGGTTTCTAAAAGGGCCATTACTAAATGACTGCCAATTTGCTTTAATAGAAAAAGGGGCCTTGGTCATAATGTTTGAACTTAAAATGCTTCATGTGCTTTTATTCTGAATCAACAGAGGGGCAGTTGTTGCAAAACAAAAAACCCAATCACACATCATGGGTAATTCAGAAAAAGGCTGTTTCAGATAAATCAGAGGCATGCATCAATGACACAAACAAGGTAGTGTTCTCGCTACAGCAGGGACAGCCAACATGGTGACCTCCATATGTTGTTAGACTACAACTCCCATCAGCCTCAGTCAGCATGGCCAGTGGTCAGGGATGATAGGAGTTGCAGTCTGAAGGGCACCCCATTAGTTACCTCTGATCTAGAGCATGTGACAATAATGAAAAGATGTATATTTTGATATGATTATCATATACAAAACAAAAAAAAATCCTTCCAGTAGCACCTTAAAGACCAACTAAGTTAGTTCTTGGTATGAGCTTTCGTGTGCATGCACACTTCTTCAGATACACTGAAACAGAAGTTGCCAGATCCTTCTATATAGTGAGAAGGTGGGGAGGGGTATTACTCAGAAGGGTGGTGGGAATGGGTGATTGGCAGATAGCTGTGATGAGCCTGTTGACGACTCTTAACGACTGCAATAGGTCTTACAGGAAAAAGCAAGGGGTGAGAAGGTGAAAAATGGCTTTGTCATGTATAATGAGATAAGAATCCAATGTCTTTGTTCAGACCAGGTCTCTCCATGGTTTTAAGTTTGGTAATGAGTTGCAATTCAGCAACTCAGATATTCAGATATCTGTAACTATCATATACAAGTTATACTTTAATGGGTAAATTCCTTATAGACACGTACTACAGCTTTGTTAGCAGGCTGGATAACCTCAGTTGGTTAGAGCATGGTGCTGATAATACCAAGGTTGGAGGTTCAATCCCCATAAAGGACAGCTGCATATTCCTGCACTGCAGGAGGTGGACTAGATGATCCTCAGGGTCCCTTCCAAACCCATGATTCTATGATTAATGAGCTGCATCTTCTATGGTTTAGGTTAGGATATAAGAGGTGGATTTAAGGCAGCACTGGGCGCCAAACCTAGGGGGCGCCGCAGGGCACCACAACTGTAACAGTGAATTGAACAGAATGGATAGGCGGGGGGAGGGGCAGGGAGAGCAAATTTTGGGTCTTGCACAAGGTGCTGCTGAAATTTGAAAGACCAAAGACCGCCCCTGAAAGGGTCACCACACACCCCAAAGGGCAACTACTAAAACTGACTTAACAGAGGTTAACCAAATGAAAGGATTCTTAAGGCTATATCCAAGGCTGTCCATGGGACACATAATTTCTCAAGAGCTTCATACATCAGTTTCACAATGCAGAGCAGTGGCTGTCAACTTTTCCAGATCTGACACACACTTCAACCTGCAACAAGAGACTTTGCTTGCTCATTTATTTATTTTCCTTTTCCTTCCCACAGACTTTCTCCTTTCCTATTTCTTCCTCCTTTCTCTATCACTTGCTTTTTTCCTTCTCCTTCTCCCTCACAGAACTGTATGATATTCTGCTGCCCTGCTAATGCATCTGTACTCTAGTCCGCAAATGTTTATGCCACGTAATAAACTTCTTAGCCTTTAAGGTGCCGTGAGATGCTTGCTTGTCCGCCTAATGTAACCTGACCAGGATGAAAGCTGTGCATGATATCAATGTGCATGCACATTGCTATATTCTCTGGCATTTATTAGGATACACCTGTGAGAAAGTGCAACACACCCTCTCAAGATCACTGTGTTGGTATATGGGAGTTTGGTTCTCCTTAAGTGTTAAATTATACTTTTCTATAGGTGTTACTTTGGAAACAGTGCTGGCTGCTACACCCTTTTAATTCTTTCTCAACCTGCATACTCGTAAAACAAACTTCTCTTTTCAATCACCAGTGTGCTTTTCTTCAAAAGACACTGAGCCTGCAAACATTGCCCTGAGTTTCCCATGAATCCGGGGACAGAGAACAAAACCATTTTCAACACAAACGAAGTTGGAGGACTGGTGGGTGGAGTTCAGCAGCAACATCACAAGATCAGACAGTACAAGAAATTCATTACAACTACTACTTCTGGCTGACTAGAACATCATGTGGCAGCACGGTCTCTCATTCATTTAATCCAGAGGTTTTCTACCTTTTTCAGTCCACAGATCCCTTGACATTCTTTCTGTGTTACCCCTGAGGGACTCAGGAGCCCAGTAATGTCACCCCTTGCCTGCAGTGCTGGCAGCTTCTCACACTTTTTTGAACACCCTCCCTTGTGGAGTGTTCCCTCAGCCTTTTCTCCTCTCCCTTCTTCTTGGGAGTCCTCCAGGCAGCTGCTGCTTGCCCCCTCCCCCAAGAGAATTGCCTTCTCACACTGCCCCACAGGGGCATGGGACCTGTCTGTCCATTCCCAACAGCAAGGGCTGGTGGACTGGCTGGCTGGGCTCCCTCGCCCACTTGCTTGCTTACTCCGAGGCCACCTCAGCTCCTGGCAGCCAGCACCCCCTGGCCAGCCCCAGAGGCACAATTTGCCTGGGGAGCTTGTAGCCAGGGCTGCTGTAACAAACAGCTGTGCAAGCCTTTGGAGGCAGAGACAGGAGATGGCATCAGAGGAGGGAGGGAAGGAAAGAGGGACAGAGGCCAGTGTTGCCCACGGCACCCCTGACCATCATTCAAGGCACCTAAGGGCTCACTGGTTGAAAACCACTGATTTAATCCATCATGATGCAGGAAGCTTTCTGCAATCTCCCTCCACCCACCTCCAAATGTAGGGAACTTTTTGACATTTTCTCCATAAACTGGGCTGCAGTGCTTTGTCAATTAATCTGTTAAATTAATAATCTTTGTATCTATTTAAAATGTCTCCCTTAAGAATCAGGGTGCAGATACTTTTTAAGGAAACTTTTCATGCAAGTAAGGTACAGTCGTACCTTGGAAATCGAATGGAATCCATTCTGGAAGTCCATTCGATTTCCAAAACCAAATTGCAGCTTCTGGTTGGCTGCAGGAAGCTCCTGCAGCCAATCAGAAACCGTGGAAGCCCCGTCGGACATTCGGGTTCCAAAAGTACGTTCGCAAACCAGAACAATCACTTCCGGATTTGCGGCATTCAGGAGCCAAAATATCCGAGTTCCAGGGCGTTCGACAACCAAGGTACGAATGTACATACAAAAATGTAAGGTGAAAGAAGAATTTTCCCTTTTCTCTTGCACAGGAGGGAATGCTACTTCTGAAATGTGAGACAAATATGTGTGTTTCTGTGATCGGAAAGAATTGCTTCCCCATAGGACCAACTTAAACAAAGAATCTATCAAACATGTGGAGAAAGTTGTGTGAATTTGTTCTGCTTCTCCAGAGTGAACAAATCCTTTCTACTGCTGCTAACAGCAACAGTATTCTGAGGACATTCTCATTGTGCGGGCAAGCACAAGATGAGGCTCCAGGGACAGAGGGAATGAATAGAGACCAAATAAACGTGTGAGTTGAAACAGGCTACAACTTCATTATTTACGGCAGAGCTTTTCTGGGTACTGCAGGGCCTTTTACAGTCTGGCCCGAAAGAGGTAATGGAACTGATGCTGTGACTTGTTTTGCAAAGCATTTTGAGGAAAAAATTGCTTGCATCTGGAAACTTCAGCTGGTGCAAAATTCAGTGGTCAGGATAGCTCAATGGGGGAAGGCAGTTTGAGACTGTAATGCCAATCCTGGCCAGACTGCACTGGCTGCCAATTGGTTTCTGAGCCCAATTCAAAGTGCTGGTTTTTTAAAGACCACCTCTCCAACCCGGACCCTGTGGTCATCATCTGAGGCCCTTCTTCATGTGCCTCCTCCATGAGAGGTCTTGGAGGATGTTAACACAACAGCAAGCCTTTTCTGCTGTAGCTCCTCACTTGTGGAATGCTCCCCCCAGGGAGGCTTGCCTGGCGCCTTCGTTGCATATCTTTAGGTGCCAGGCAAAAACATTCCTCTACTCCCAGGCCTTTGGCTATTTATACAATCTATGGCCTTTCAAACTGGAAGGGGGTATTGTTTTTGTTATTATGTTATGCATTTTTTTTATTCCATATTGTAAACCACCCTGTGATCCTCAGATGAAGGGTAGTATAGAAGTCTAATTTAATGATGATGATGATGATGATGATGATTGATGATGGTGTCAGTGGGGTTGGCATGGCAGTAGGGCAAGGATTGGATATTGATTCAAGCAGCCTCTCCCTGGGCACATGACAATTGTAATGTATGCCCATCAAAGATCACATTAGACATTTAGGCATTCAACAAATGAATATCCGCCCTTCCAATAGGAAGTTATGAAAACAGATCAAAGAGGAAGGAGATGTTTCCCCTGAAGACGGGATCGGGGAATGCATACTTATTCTGGGAGGGTATAATATGGCAAGATCTTGCATTGCCGGAAGAGGCAACTGAAGCTCATGTGTGGGCAGCAGAAGACACTCAGATTGGATCCACCCAGTTTCCTGTTACTGGAAACAGAGACACACCAGCAAAATCCCATGGTGTATAAACTCCATACATCAAAGGGTCACGAGGACTTGATCTCCCTCTGAGGCAAATGAGCTGACTGTCCCTTGCTCATCCTATCTAAATGAATTAATGTGACAGGTATGGTGGGCAGCACTTTTTTTTCCTTAGAAAAGCCGTATGAACCGGCCACATACATCTCAAAGGGTTACAAGCTCCTTGAAGTTTAATTTGACATTTCTTCAATTCCTCAGTATGCACACGGTTCCTTAAAGTTTGCAGCTACTTACCTATGTTCCTATGGCCTAATACCATATTTTAGTATTACTTCTAAGAGTGGAATGAGATGAGAGGAGTTCTGAAGTCATCTCTTTCTAGCCCATGCCATGCTTCCAGGCCTCCACTTTTGTCTAATTTTTAATCATCTCGCTTTGTGACCATTCACCTAACAGATTTCTTTTTCAACATTTCCCCCTTTCCAGCTGCGTATTTACTAACCCTAACCTCTTTCCTTCCGTTTTGTTTGGGGATTTTTTTGTCCTTTTCTTTGATTTTGCACATCTCAGCATATCTTGCAAATATCCGACTTTGTGCAAATCTCACATAACAAATACAAGTTATCACAAGAGGAACTTGCCCGGAAGTAAAGCTGTGCAGGGACAACAACAAGTGAAGGAAACATGAAGGATTATAAAAGTACTGCAGTGGTGTGGACCACTTTAAGTTTAGTAACAACAACCTCACAAAGTCCTAATGGCAAAAACAGCAGAGCATTCACGGTACCACCATTTCAATGACTCTCACATGCACTTCAGATTTTTATTTTTATTGGATTTGATATCCCGCTTTATCACTACCCAAAGGAGTCTCAAAGCGGCTAACATTCTGTTTTCCCTTCTTCCCCCACAACAAACACTCTGTGAGGTGAGTGGGGCTGAGAGACTTCAAAGAAGTATGACTAGCCCAAGGTCACCCAGCAGCTGCATGTGGAAGAGCGGGGAATCAAACCCAGTTCACCAGATTATGAGTCTACTGCTCTTAACCACTATACCACGATGGCTCTCTGATTTCTGTACTCCGCATTAATTAATCTAGGGCAGGAATGGGGAAACTCTGGCAGTCCAAGGACCACATTCCCTCTTGGGAGACTTCATGTGTGCTGCTTGCAAGTGGTGGGTAGGGCCAGAGAAAAAAAAGTGGAGGGAGAAATAGATGCAATTCTAGACACAAAAGTCAAAGGTTTCTGTACATGCACACGCCCCTCTCCATCCTTCTTCCAGGAAACAAGCAACATCATAATTGTTCAAGGACACATTCCGGTCAGGCAAAAGCACATGAATAAAGCATGAAGGGGGCAGGGACTAGTGAGGTGTGTGGCTTGGGGTGGAACATGGCCACGTGAAAGTCCCAAGGGCCAAATAGAGAGGCCCCCTGCTCTAGAATAACTGCTGCCATCACAATAACCAAGACAGATTACAATCCCCATTTGAAACTAGAGCTGTGCACACACTCCTGTTTACTCTGCATCCGGCGCACTTCCACCACTGATTTGGGAAGTGGTGTACACACGACATTAGTCACTATCCATATCCTGTATCTATCCTGTCATTTCTTACGAAATACTGTGTTTTTGATGCATTTCCCCCCAAATCAGCTCTGATCCAAGTTGAGAAAAATAAATGACCTGGCTGCATTTTAAGCCTCGGGCAGAGCAGGAAGCGCCAGGATATATAGCATATCCTATTGAAAGAAGCATTTGTAGTTGTGACATAATTACTGGAGTTTATTGCTTCCCAGTCAAGACACTGGATAATTCCCAGCTGCACACAATTCCTGCTCTTGGCGGCCTATTCCTGCTTGGTCTGGGCTGAGTCAAGAATAACCCACAGAATAGGTCAGGGAAGGGAGGAGCATAAGGCTTCCCATTATTCAGTGACTGCTCATCTTTGTGCCTGAATTTCTTCACTCATCGCTTCCCAGAGAAGCTCAGGAACAGACTGAACTACAGCTGGGCATTTACAGTAATCCCCCGTGTTCCTTCACTTCCCAGGTCAGCCCATTCTCCTCAAACAAGTTATGACCCTTCAGGACAATTCAGAATAATGAATTCGGAAATCTGTGCCCATATAGTTGGCACAGTTGGAAATACGCATCCAGGTTGGCAGCAGCATTGCTAAATGGCACCTTTGAGACATCATCAACCAACTACTGTATGTACTACCACTGCATAAATAGTTGTGTATAAGTGGCAGTGTTCTACAATATTGTTATCTTACAGTAACAAACAAGAACCAAGAAGAATTCAAATGTAAGGGCTCATCCAGACTTCCATTTACACCATGTTTCTAGGAGTGGGCTTTAAAGCTCTGTCTCTGAGTGGGTGTTTTTGTTTTTGTCCTGGCACTTTTCCCTGGGATAACCCACTTTTTACCGTGGAATCAGAGCAAATGGCAATCAGGTTTTCCTCAGGTTGCTGCTTGTTCCAAGTCAATGGTAAACCACGGGTTTTCCTGGGGAAAGTGGCGGGACAAAAAAAATTGGTTGGACACAGAGCTTTAAAGTGCAGATCTGTGCCTGGAAAGAGCAGTGTAAAATAAAGTATGGAAGGACTCTTTGTTTCTCTCTGGACTACACAATTCCAGCAGGGTCCAGGCCTCAAAATCAGGCTGCAGCAGCAGCATCTGTACTATGAAACGGAATTGTATTTGAAACCAGTTGGACAATTATTATTTTCCCCAGGAAGGTGGCAGTGAGGCAAAGAGAGTTAAGGGTAGGATGGGATACACAACAAGGTACAAAACCTTTCTCAATACATTCAAGGTAACTCCAATTGCGAAAAAGTAGTGCATTTTGAATAATGTTATTATATCTATACATCAGAATAACTACAGGGGTGTTATCAGCATAGAACAAGGATCGACACCACCTGAGGTGTATGTAAATTATTAGTGCCTAGGTGTGCACACCTACATTAGCACACACATCCATTTAATTGTCTATCACTCAATGTATAGATAAAATGTGAGCCTAAGGAATCATTGTGTGTGGTCTGACAGACCGGAGGAAGAGAGTTCTCCCTTCTCCCTTCCTGATATTATGGTGTGTGTGTGTTGTTGTTGTTGTTGTTGTTGTTGAGTGTTTTCAGAAGCCTACCATTCTCAGGGTTTGTTTTCTGGGAAGCTATGACTTTAACTGTAGATTTTTAAGCTAGTTTAAATGTGCTGTGGAGACGAGAGTCTTACCAATTTGTGCCACCAGCCTTTCTTCAGGGAAGGGGAAGCTCTTAACAGAAGTGTGAGCGCATACTGCTGCAATGGGAGTAGGAGGGAGAGGAAAGGAACTCTGGCGCGTATTTGGGGAGGCAGAGTTGGCTCATTTGAAGTGCTGTGTACATATCCATAGCAACACGTTTTCTGTTGCTCCATCTCCAATGAGGCCTACGGTAAACTCGTAAAAGGAGACGGGCAGCTGTGCATTCCTCACTTGTTCCATTAGCAAAACTCCTCTCTGAGCCCAGACCTTTCCTTCTAGCCAAAGCAACCAAGAGCCATGAGATCATCAGATTCTTCTCTCCTCTCCACCTCCCTTGCCCCCCCCCCCCCCCCCGCCAGGCCCTCATTACCACCACAAGGCTTCCCAGGGCCTGTGAATAAAATCAAAGCAGAGGTGGCAAAGATCTCAAGTCAGTCTTTGCAGCCCAGGTTGAATTCTTCATCCACTGAACTGGAACAAGGCAATATAAGGCATAAATGTATGACCCTAGCAGTGGAAATTGCTATGGTCCCTAGGATCCTAATCCATCCAAATGACACAGATGATGAATATGTAGTGACCAGAAGCTTGAAAAAGACAGATAGGAGGACACAATAAATTCAGATATCAACAGAGCAGTGATTCACAAACACTCTTTTTTTCTGGATTAAAACTGGAAGAATAGTGACACTTTACATTCTGTTCTCAAAAAAGTAAATATATTCTTGATCAGCTCCCAGAACAATAAGCACAACCACTGACTGTATAATGCCTACTATATGGTTTTCATTCCTCTCCTTTGCCTTGTCAGGGTTACATCTATTTTGGAGAAAAGGCAGCCATTCAACCTTACAGACAGTGGGTGGGTGGGGGGAGTGCTTCACTGTCAGGTCCGCATGGGGCTTCCCCATTCCAAGGGGCACTGCATTGCAGATGCATCCACCCAACTCAGTGGCTTTGATTTTTATTTTTAATTTTTTACATGGACACAAATCTGACAACTAGAATGGCAATATTGAAAAACCAGTGGGGAAACATTTCAACCTCCCAGGGGTAATTGACGGTAAAGTGGCCATTCTTAAATAAAGGATCTTCAAAGTGAGACTGCAATGTGAAACCACTGAATTACAGTTAATCTAGAGGTTCAATGCTATCCCTTGTGGACTGAATAGGGACAATTCATTTTTATCAGGTGGTTAGAGCGTTGTGCTGATAATGCCAGGGTTGCTGCATGGGGCAGCTGCATATTCTTGCATTGCTGGGCATTGCTCTAAAATCTAGATGATCCTCAGAGTCCCTTCCAACTCAACCATTCTCTGATTCTACATGCATTTGGCTTACCAGTGCCAGGATATCTGCTATTGACAATGCCACTACCGAATATCAGGAGGGGGTGGGGTTGCGGGCTCACGACCCCACCCACACTCCCGCGGGGCTGGCCCCAGCCTCGCGGGAGCCAGGGATTCCCCTTACTTAGCATATCCTCGCGCCGCCAGCCAATCGGCTGGCGGCGGGGGCGGGCCTACTAGGGGCCATTTAAGGTCAGGGCAGCCCTCGGCTCGCCCCTTTTCTCTTCGTTCCCACGCGGTTTCCCACCCACCCGCCCTTTAGGTTTGCCCTTGACTTTGCTATGGGTTTCGACTGGTCGCCGCAAGGGGCCTGGTAGGAGTTTTTCCATTTGGCTAATTGGCTGGATTTTGAAGCCACTTGGTTTTTTCGCCTGTTGTTGTTGTTGTTTAGTCGTTTAGTCGTCTCCGACTCTTCGTGACCCCATGGACCAGAGCACGCCAGGCACCTCTGTCCTCCACTACTTCCCGCAGTTTGGTCAGACTCATGCTGGTAACCTCGAAAACACTATCCAACCATCTCGTCCTCTGTCGCCCCCTTCTCCTTGTGCCCTCCATCTTTCCCAGCATCAGTGTCTTCTCCAGGGAGTCTTCTCTTCTCATGAGGTGGCCAAAGTACTGGAGCCTCAACTTCACGATCTGTCCTTCCAGTGAGCACTCAGGGCTGATTTCCTTCAGAATGGATGCGTTTGATCTTCTTGCAGTCCATGGGACTCTCAAGAGTCTTCTCCAGCACCATAATTCAAAAGCATCAATTCTTCGGCGATCAGCCTTCTTTATGGTCCAGCTCTCACTTCCATACATCACTACTGGGAAAACCATGGCTTTAACTATACGGACCTTTGTTGGCAAGGTGACGTCTCTACTTCTCAAGATGCTGTCTAGGCCTGTCATTGCCCTTCTCCCAAGAAGGAGGCGTCTTTTAATTTCGTGGCTGCTGTCACCATCTGCAGTGATCATGGAGCCCAAGAAAGTAAAATCTCTCACTGCCTCCATTTCTTCCCCTTCTATTTGCCAGGAGGTGATGGGACCAGTGGCCATGATCTTCGTTTTTTTGATGTTGAGCTTCAGACCATATTTTGCGCTCTCCTCTTTCACCCTCATTAAAAGGTTCTTTAATTCTTCCTCACTTTCTGCCATCAAGGTTGTGTCATCTGCATATCTGAGGTTGTTGATATTTCTTCCGGCAATCTTAATTCCAGCTTGGGATTCATCCAGCCCAGCCTTTCGCATGATGTATTCTGCATATAAATTAAATAAGCAGGGAGACAAAATACAGCCTTGTCGTACTCCTTTCCCAATTTTGAACCAATCAGTTGTTCCATATCCAGTTCTAACTGTAGCTTCTTGTCCCACATAGAGATTTCTCAGGAGACAGCTTTGGGACTGGGATGTAGACTGATCTTCTCCAATCTTCTGGCCACTGCTGAGTTTTCCAAATTTGCTGGCATATTGAGTGTAGCACCTTAACAGCATCATCTTTTAAAATTTTAAATAGTTCAGCTGGAATACCATCACTTCCACTGGCCTTGTTATTTGCAGTGCTTTCTAAGGCCCATTTGACTTCACTCTCCAGGATGTCTGGCTCAAGGTCAGCAACCATACTACCTGGGGTGTAAGAGACATCCATATCTTTCTGGTATAATTCTTCTGTGTATTCTTGCCACCTCTTCTTGATGTCTTCTGCTTCTGTTAGGTCCTTACCACTTTTGTCCTTTATTATGGTAATCTTTGTACGAAATGTTCCTTTTATATCTCCAATTTTCTTGAACAGATCTCTGGTTCTTCCCATTCTGTTGTTTTCCTCTATTTGTTTGCATTGCTCGTTTAAGAAGGCCTTCTTGTCTCTCCTTGCTATTCTTTGGAAATCTGCATTCAATCGCCTGTATCTTTCACTATCTCCCTCGCATTTTGCTTGCCTTCTCTCCTCCGCTATTTGTAAGGCCTCGTTGGACAGCCACTTTGCTTTCTTGCATTTCCTTTTCATTGGGATGGTTTTCGTTGCTGCCTCCTGTACAATGTTACGAGCCTCCATCCATAGTTCTTCAGGCACTCTGTCCACCAAATCTAAATCCTTAAACCTGTTCCTCACTTCCACTGTGTATTCATAAGGGATTTGGTTTAGATTGTATCTTACCGGCCCAGTGGTTTTTCCTACTTTCTTCAGTTTAAGTTTGAATTTTGCTATAAGAAGCTGATGATCTGAGCCACAGTCAGCTCCAGGTCTTGTTTTTGCTGACTGTATAGAGCTTCTCCATCTTTGGCTGCAGAGAATATAATCAATCTGATTTCGATGCTGCCCATCTGGTGATGTCCATGTGTAGAGTTGTCTCTTGTGTTGTTGGAAAAGCGTGTTTATGATGACCAGCTTGTTCTCTTGACAGAACTCTATTAGCCTTTGCCCTGCTTCGTTTTGATCTCCAAGGCCAAACTTGCCAGTTGTTCCTTTTATCTCTTGCCTCCCTACTTTAGCATTCCAATCCCCTATAATGAGAAGAACATCCTTCTTTGGTGTCACTTCTATAAGGTGTTGTAAGTCTTCATAGAATTTTTTCGCCTACCTCGTAGCAAAACGTCACAACTCCTGGGTTGGCGGTAGGCATTGGCAGGGGTATTGTCATGCAGATGAGATCGGGGGGGAGGAGCGCCATCACCTCCCCCAAGGCTTGGAGGGTAGTTCGTTAAAGGACTCCGAGGGGCGTCGCCTCGTCCGAAACCTACGGAGGCTAGGGCCTAAAGCGCGCCCCCGAGCGGTAACCCCTCGGGGAGCGCCTAGGGATATGCATCTCGGGTGGCTCCCCCTGTTGGTGCTTAACCCTCACCGGTTAGACCGGTTAGTCTGGTAGGGCCAATGCCTAAAGCCAATACCACTCTTGCCTGTAATCAATAAAGTTGTGGCCATTTTCGCCCATTAACCTAAAATTCTGGTGTCCTGTGTCTTCATTTACCGTTAGTGGTGGGGGAGGGAATAGCCACGCAACTGCTTTGTGAAGGACCACGGTTAATTAATTTTCACCATCTGCTCTTTCTGCGTTTCATTACCCACCGACCTCATTGTTTACAATACCCCCCGCAAACCATGTATATATGTTACCCTGCACCTCAGAACAGCACTCACACATCTGATGCTGTGAATTGTAGTTCACAAAAGCTTATGCCATTATAAATTTGTTTGTGTGTAAGGTGCCTGATATGTATTGAAGTGCTCACCCTGGCCACCAGGGGTATTGTGTACTGTACAGTGGTACCTCGGGTTAAGTACTTAATTCGTTCTGGAGGTCCGTTCTTAACCTGAAACTGTTCTTAACCTGAAGCACCACTTTAGCTAATGGGGCCTCCTGCTGCTGCCGCACCATCAGAGCACCATTTCTGTTCTCATCCTGAAGCAAAGTTCTTAACCTGAGGTACTATTTCTGGGTTAGCGGAGTCTGTAACCTGAAGCGCATGTAACCCGAGGTAGCACTGTATAGTTTTCACTCAGGTCCGCGTCAGTTAATTTAGGCGGGAAACCCTGGGGTGTTGTTGTTACAATGTTGACAGCCGGCTGCCTATAAAAGCAGGCCGGCTGAGCTGTTCAGTTCCAGCTTACTATAAAGAACCACTTTGAGAAATCTCTGTGTCGTCTGCTTTGTCAACCCACTACTTAATAGTGCCGTTGTTAATTGTTTAAAGCATGTTTTGGGAATTCACAGCTGCACCAGGCTTAATCAGTCTAGAGTAGGCATAGACCTGGAATATCTATTCCCCTGCTCTGCCCTATTCAATTTGTGATCTCTTTCTCTTGCCCTCTCAGCTCAGCATCTACAAAAGCAGGATTCAAAAGCTGATATATACCTGGCAGTTCAGTGTGAAAGCAGGCCAACATATCAGCCGAACATTTTTGGCAAGCTCCAAGTGCTGTGAAGAACCACAGTGATCATAAAGTAATTAATATATTAAAAAAACTGGTGTAGGGACAACATAACAGTGCAACGCTCCATTCGACAGTGATTAAGTTTGGCACTTTTTAAATGGAATGTTGTAAACCTTATACGTAATAGTAGCGAGATTATTCCCAAAAGATCAATGCTGTGAAAAAAACACAATGAAATTAATTCCAGGAGTTCAGAGCAAAGAACCAAGGGCATGACTACATTACAGTTTTAAATCAATTTAAAGCCTATTTAACTGTTATGGCTCACATCCAAGGAGCCTGGGAATTGTAGTTCTGTCAAAGGAGTCTCTAATGAAGGCTGCACTCACTGGCACCAATGCAGGATTTGTGGCAAGAACATTTTGCAGTGGTTTAATAGAGTAGCAGAAGTACCGTATTTTTTGCTCTATAAGACTCACTTTTTCCCTCCTAAAAAGTAAGGGGAAATGTGTGTGCGTCTTATGGAGCAAATGCAGGCTGCGCAGCTATCACAGAAGCCGGAACAGCAAGAGGGATTGCTGCTTTCACTGCGCAGAGATCCCTCTTGTTGTTCTGGCTTCTAAGATTCAGAATATTTTTTTTCTTGTTTTCCTCCTCCAAAAACTAGGTGCGTCTTGTGGTCTGGTGCGTCTTATAGAGCGAAAAATACGGTACTTTGCTCAGGTATGTGCATGGACGTCGTTTCCCTATAGTACAGAGATGAGGAACCTGTGGCCCTCAGGATGTTGCTGTAACACAGCTCCCATCACCCTAGCCTTGCTGACTGGGAATGGCAGGAGTAGGAGTCCAAAACCATCTGGAAGGCTGCAGGTTCCCTGTCTTCGCTATATAGTCAGTTCTGTATGGACGAGTAAGCAACGGAGGAGGCTTTTGTCCATGCAGTTGCATTCCCTGCCATTGCCTGTCCTAGATAGCAGAGTCAGGATCTGGGAGAATTTGTTTCAAATCCCACCTTTGTTGCATGTCCCTCTATTTGATCATCTCTCTCTCTCTGTCTCTGATGAGAAAAATATATCTGCAGCAGACTATGGACAAGTGGGATTATGGCGATATCTACATACAGGGTAGAATTTACTAATCCCTGCTACTTTCATCACAGGTGGGAATGAGGGATAACGGGTCTTTACTGTCTGCAGGATTCATCTTACTCTTGTATGTTTAAGAGGGTGAATCAGAATCTCTTAAATTTCTCAAAATAAATTCTGTCAGTGGTGCTCCCTGAATATACTTAAGAAAAACCTTTGGTGTTTGTATTAGTTTTAGACCTACGTCAATATGGCAAAAACGCATTCCATTTTCTCCAGGTTCCCACCCCGCTTATTTTACATTTTATTTTTTGCTACATGCTCTTCCAAGTCCTCCTAGTATACCCTCTTGGAGGGACCTGGGTGGGTCCCATGCCTGCATCCTATGTTTGCTCCGCAGCTCCCTCTCCCATCCCCTTGGGGGTTTGTTTTGGTCTCTGGGCTGCTGCCTTCTTTTCCAGGGCAAAGGAGCTCCCCTCTCACTTAGCTTCTTGTTCTTTCTGGCCTTAGCATTCTCTGCTCAAAGGTGTGAATGCGCTTCAACTCCTTCACTAAGATTTCATTGACCAGCCAATGCTGATGCAACAGTGCTTTTCCTTGGGATCGTGGGGAAGCTACTAGGACTTTGAAGCTTGTGGCACAGAGTCCAGGGGTTGTGTATTCTTCCACCATATGCTCGGAGCAGCTGCTCCCACAAGGCCTCCACACTGAGAGTGCCAGACGCCTCCATCCTGCCCAGGAAAGCACCCAAGATGAAAGACTCCCAAACAGTTTTTATTGGCTATTGCAAAGGGCTTAATCCTAAGGGAGACGGAGGATTACATTTTATTATGACTGTTAAACTAGTTGTAACTGAACGGTTTAAGTGTAATGTTCAGACATGAAGGTGTTGACATGTTTTAATCTATTTTACTGTTAGTTTTAACTAGTTTAAAATGTTTTTATTTGTTTTTAGCCCTTTTTATTGATAATATTAATATTTCTTGTAAATCACTTAGAGGTTTTAATACAATCAAGAACAGTAGTAAGAAAATTTTGTTAAATAAGCATGTTCAGCAATCAGTGAATGAGTGAATATTTGTGGGGGGGATTAGGATATTCCAGTATCAGAATTTACTTATCATACACATTTCAGTAAGTAATATATACATTTGCTTAAACCAATAGGTCGTAACAAAAGTAGTTAAAGAGAAATTTTACCACAGTTTTAAAAGCGATACACAGAATATAAAAAAACAGCAGAGAATAAAGAGTAAAATATGCAAGGACTAATGTAAAAAAAATAATAATTAGAATTTAAAAGTAGAAATGACCCACCCTCAAACTAAATCCATTAATCACAATTTGCCATATGTACAGTAAAGGTAAAGGTAAAGGGACCCCTGACCATTAGGTCCAGTCATGGCCGACTCTGGGGTTGCAGCGCTCATCTCACTTTACTGGCCGAGGGAGCTGGCGTACAGCTTCCGGGTCATGTGGCCAGCATGACTAAGCTGCTTCTGGCGAACCAGAGCAGCACACGGAAACGCCGTTTACCTTCCCTATTTATCTACTTGCACTTTGACATGCTTTCGAACTGCTAGGTTGGCAGGAGCAGGGACCGAGCAATGGGAGCTCACCCCATTTGAACCACAGACCTTCTGATCGGCAAGTCCTAGGCTCTGTGGTTTGACCCACAGCGCCACCCGCGTCCCGATCATATCTACAGTACAGTACTGAAATAAATTCAGACTTGGGTCGCAGCAGCATGAGCAGCAGTGACAGACCATGGGGTCCCCAATTTCAGAAGGCCCTGTGCAACACCAAATCTGCCCCCCCCCCCCCGCTTCTCACCTTCCACTCTGCATCATAGTTGCTGCACCCAGTGGCTTGCTCCCAAGACTCCACGCCCAGCACAACCAAAAGAGTTGTGCTTCCCTAAATCCGCTTCTGTGAGCAACTCAACAGATTCACCATTCAAAGCACTGGCAAGTTTAAACTTTGATGGGCAAATCATGAGTCTGATGCAGTAGCTCCTTTCAGTAGCTCCTAGAGATATAAACCTGTGAGCCATTTAACACCCCCCCGCTAATAAAAACCCTCCAAAATGGATTTCTTAGGCTGCCATCCTAAACACAGTTACACAGTGTTACACACAGTCTGGGCCCAGTCTGACCCCCTTTTTTCTATGGGGCCCTGTTTGTAAGTGGCCTCCTTGGCTCTTTCTACTGGCCCATATGAGACCAGCACAGGTGGCCGGGCCTGGTGAACATTTAATATTCCTTACCCCTACGGCTGTGATTCGTGGGTTCCCACTTAATTTTATTCTGATTTTAAATGTGATTTTTAACTGTATTTTAACCAATCGTTTGATTTTGTGTTTTTAATGTATTATATAGCCGCATTGAGCCTGGTCTTGGTAAGGAAGGGTGGGGTATAAATTTATTATTATTATTATTATTATTATTATTATTATTAATGAAGTCACAAGGACTGTTACAGAGCATTCCTGTACATGCCTAGCAGAAGTCAGTCCCATTTATTAAAGTGGGTATAGGACTGCCGCCAAAAGTGGACAAAATAATCAGGGCATTACAAGGACTAACAGATAATTGGGTGGCATCCCTTGACCTCACTTGGAGTCTAAACCCAGTCTGACTTGGCAGTCTGTCCTATTTGAGTAAGAGTCTATCATTAGGAGCTTTGCCACACTGAAGCACATTTAGATTAGCAGTTGGGAGTTTACTCTTGTTTCTACAGCAAGCTATTTATTTCAGTGCACTTATGCCTGTCCAGAGTTATTTTGGCTGCCCTTAAAATGTGCCTGCACTTGTGTGCTGGAAAGTTTGATCTACCAGCCTAATGTAATCAAATTACCTGCATTTAATCCAATTTATTCCTGTTGATTTATAGATATAATCACATGCACATGTGTTTTATATAGATATAAATATAATGTACATACTAAACAATGCCAAAAAACAAAAGCACAAAGAACCAGTGAGTAACTTAATTCTATGTGCCTTCTGGTTTTTATTTCATAAAATATGCTACTTGAACATCAAGATTAGTAAAAAAATAAAATAAAAAAATAAACTAATCTATAGCATCAGCAGCAATATTTCATTCAGTTGAGGTTCCATTGAGGAGGTCTCTAACAGTGCCTCTGGCTTCATTAATCCTCTCATTCCCAGCCTCCAAATCTTACAACACTCCTACAGGAAGTGGGGAACCTCAGGTCTGGGGCCCAAATGTGACACTGCAAGCCTCTATATTCAGACTCTCCATGAGTGTTTTTATCTAGCTGGGATGTGTTACTGAACTCTGATAATGATTCGTGCTTCCCTGTTTGGAGGATAGAGAGATAAGCGTGTAGAAAGGGTCTGTGGCCCCTGCGAGGTTGCCGAGAAGGAAATGTGGCCCTTGGGCTGAAATGTGTTTCCTACCCCTGCTCTACTGCACTTGAATTTAGGGGGTTGATTACATAAGGATTAACTGCTGCTGTAGATAGACATTCCCCATCCATTTGTTTCCTTTTCCTGCAATGGTAAATGGAAGGAACAGTGCAATGCACAATATCATCAGTACTCTCCCTTCAAAGCCTATCCAGGTTAAAACTGATATGAAAGTCTGGAGGGGTTATGCTTGCTGCAGCTAAAGGTAAAGGTAAAGGGACCCCTGATCATTAGGTCCAGTCGTGACCGACTCTGGTGTTGTGGCGCTCATCTCGCTTTATTGGCCGAGGGAGCCGGCGTACAGCTTCCGGGTCATGTGGCCAGCATGACTAAGCCACTTCTGGTGAACCAGAGCAGCGCACGGAAACGCCATTTACCTTCCTGCCGGAGCGGTACCTATTTATCTACTTGCACTTTGACGTGCTTTTGAACTGTTAGGTTGGCAGGAGCAGGGACCGAGCAACGGGAGCTCACGGTAGCTGCAGCTACACATCTGCTAAAAATGGTCCTGGGACCTGGAAGGCCTGAATCTTATTTCCTGCAGGCAAATCTTGCTTCCACCCCTGCTAAAAGGGAAGCCAGGAGCCAAAGAACTGCTTAGGCTCATGCAAGAGGACTGTGTCACGCAAATAAAATTAACTACAACATGTTGTTTCTCAGCTGACCAACACGTCATGTTACAAATATTACAAAAAATACCCTGAGTTTCAAGATCAATTTGCCTTTCAGCAAACTCTCTTGACTTTGTGGAACTACCGGTACTTTCACGGTTGTCTGGGTTTCGGCCACTGCCTAGAAAATTCATAGGACTCTTCTGCGCTTATTCTTATCTCAGCAATTAGGCGAACTCCTCTAGGAGGAAATTCCCATCCAGTGTCTTATCTGGGCACTGTGCTTCTCCTGGTGGCAAGGGAAGGAGGAAATGTCATCGTATTTGCATAATTTGCAAAGAGAAAAGGGAACTAGCGGCTGAGAAATGTGGTGCAGGGACAGCGGAGCGGAGCACCTGCTTCCCTGTTTGACCAGACTCCAAGCAGTTTCAACACGACAATGAGATGTGGCCACAATGCTGAGGAAATTGCAGCCAGTTCTTGCTATTTCCCCCACCCTTCAATAGCCCGACAGTGCTGGCGTTTCAGGGAAACGCTCCAGTTGCGATCCTTCACCCACCCACCCACCCCGGGAGCTGGTTCGTGGAAAGGGAAGAGAAATATTGTCAGACAGTTAAAATAGAAAAAAGCACCCGCAATTCCCCAGCAAGATGCAGTTCCTGATATTGCCCCAGTTTTTGCTACTCCCAGCACAGAGCAAGTGGAGGCAAGCAGTAGCCCCGGGGGGGAAGTCATGGGACCTGCACTTTCTGAGGGCAAGGCGCCTTGTATGCTAGGCTGAATTAATGATATTAATGCATCTACATAAAGTGCTTTGTGAGAGTTTAAAGGGCTTCTTATATTCCACCTGCGTAATCCATACAACAACCCTGTAGAAAAGTCCATGCCAGCAGTAGCTTTAATGGGCCTGGCTGGTGGCACTTGCATGCTCCACAGGGGCAGGGGCAATGTTAAAAAAAAAAATCAGGTCAGCATCAGTGGCATAGGATCCTCCAGGGCCCAAGGTGCCCAAACATTTGCCCCACTATATCAGATGCTGACAGCATGCCCCAAAGCAGCTCTGTATTATGATTTGTATACTACAGATAGGGAGAATGATGGAACTAAGAGATAAAGCCCAACTAGACATGACTATGGTGCAATTCCAATGTCATGCTTAATCATAGTTTAATGTGTTAAGAACAAGCCATAGCAAACCTTGGTATCATATGGCTCCCCTCCCTTTCCTCCAGTGCAGCACCAAGGAGGAGTTCAGAAGCTCTGGCTTCCATTTTTGTTTAACTGCATCCAAATCAACAAAGAGTGGCTAATGTTAACTATGGTTTATTTGAGACAAGCCTCCTTGAAACCATGGTTTATTAAACAAATGCTCTTTCATTTACCTATAAAGCCAGGGGTGCAGGGAAGAGTGAATTTGCTTTTTCTGTAAAAAAGAATGCAATGGAACATAGATCAGACAGTCCAGGATAATTATCACATCAAATTCACTCTTAATGCGTCAATGACATGTTGCAGGATGCACCCACAGTAAAAGGCCCGTCTGGAGGTGTCTTGTCAGTTTCCTCCACACTTTTTCTACCACCAACTACATCATCACAGAAGTAGTAGCCAACTGAGGGTGGTTTAGGATGCAGTGAGTATGGAAAGGGAGAAGCCATCACTGGTATTTTCTGATCCTTCTCTGACTCATCAGGAACCACAGAGTAACTTTCCAAATCCATGTTATAGCCAGGAGCAGAGCTTACTCATTCAGACGCCTCCTGCTTTGATGCCTGACCTTGTATGCTCTTTGAATCTGTTTACACTGCACTAGTTACTTACGGGCACAGCATGGCATAGACATTTGAGCAATTTCAAAAACGTGGATGCCATTCAAAGGCATGAAGCTCTTGTGGAAGGTTCCAGAAGCTCCTTCTTTCATAAGGAGAGCTCTGCTGGGTGAGGCCAAAGGCAATTCTAGCCCAGCATCTTGCATTATGCTCACAGCGGCCACCCAGGTGTGGGAAGACTGTGTAAGCAGCACCTGAGCACAACTGCACCCTTCCCACTTGTGATTCCCAGCCACTGTGGGGAGGGCTGTGTGTCACTGAGATATCGTTAACGGTTCACTGGCAGCAGGGTTTTCCTTCCCTTATTGAATTGGAAGAGGGAACAAGCTTGTTTTCTCCTGCTCGAAAGGACAGGACTCGAACCGATGGCTTCAAGTTACAAGAAAGAAGATTCTGACTGAACATCAGGAAGAACTTTCTGACAGTAAGAGCAATTCAGCAGCGGAACTGTCTCCCTCGGGAGGTTGTGGACTCTCCTTCCTTGGAGGTTTTTAAGCAGAAGTTGGGTGGCCATCTCTCCTAGGTGCTTTGGCTGAGATTCCTGCATTGCAAGGGGTTGGACTAGATGGCCCTTGGGGTCCCTTCCCACTCTAAGATTCTATGAATTTCCCCTGGAAAGGTTCAATCCATACTGCCTCCAACACTGAACGTAGCACATTGTCATCACAATCACCAGGGAGTTTGCTACCTGGGAGAAGGACACCTGCTTTTGAGACCCCTAGGAAGCAGGCAGCTGAACAAACATATCAGAATTATCTTCCTGTTGGTCTTAATAACTTCAACCAGCAGCCTCACCCGAGACACCAAAATCAAATAGGGAGAACACATTCAGATAGGTCCGGCCTTGAGTGAACCTGCTTTGACCATGCCCTTCCTTTCCTTCTTGCTCTGTTATGCCAAACTTTCTGCTTCCTCAGCTGACTGGGGCTGTGTACACATCACCATGGCTCCACTGCACTCTCCCCTCTGGTATTTGAAGCCATGTACTTGTGACATTAGGGACGTGGGTGGCGCTGTGGGTAAAAGCCTCAGCGCCTAGGGCTTGCCGATCGAAAGGTCGACGGTTCGAATCCCCACGGCGGGGTGCGCTCCCGTTGCTCAGTCCTAGCGCCTGCCAACCTAGCAGTTCGAAAGCACTCCCGGGTGCAAGTAGATAAATAGGGACCGCTTACTAGCGGGAAGGTAAACGGCGTTTCCGTGTGCGGCTCTGGCTCGCCAGAGCAGCTTTGTCACGCTGGCCACGTGACCCGGAAGTGTCTCCGGACAGCACTGGCCCCCGGCCTCTTGAGTGAGATGGGCGCACAACCCTAGAGTCTGTCAAGACTGGCCCGTACGGGCAGGGGTACCTTTACCTTTTTACTTGTGACATTAGCCACAATCCATATTAATTTTGTATTTCTTGAGAAATACTGCTGTTGGGGGTGTTCCCTCAAACCAGCTTCCAACTGATTTCAAAGCATAAGCCAAGTTTGCTTTGCAGTCAAACTGAGGTGTGTTCTTCTGAGATGGCCATTGCGCATGCGCAGATGACAGCGCATGCGCAGATGACAGAGGGGAGGGTTCGGGTACAGGGAAAACAAACAAGGAATATGCATTGAGTGAATGCATTCCTGCCCCTTCTCTTCTGTGTACAGCAATACACATACCAACATCCTGTGTTTTAAGCTAGTAATGTGTACAAACTCTGGAGCAGATGTTTAGTGCGGGGAGCGCTAGCTATCCCTCTTGGTTTCCAAGGCAGCCAAGTAAATCTCTTATCCTGCGTAACAGGAAGCTGGTTGGGGAGAAACACGCACGCATGCACATACAAAAAGAAAAGTCTTGACATTTTGGAGGAAGAATTTAAACAAAACCTCGTTCCTATGGTAACAGGAGCTGCAGGCATGTCATCCCTCCTCCTTCTTCCCCAAATTGGGGAGGCAGCCAAGGAGAAGAGGAAGCAATAACCACTGCTTGGCTCCCTGGCAGGAAAGGCAGCGACTCATGCAAGCTGAAGTGCCAAAACATCTATTCTTGGCCCAGAAATTCTTGGTCCTAGTAAATCTGAAGGGGATTCCAACGGGCACTGGATTGACAAGAATTGGGGCATGCTGCTTTCAGGACAAGTAGAAACCATGACATCACAGGGCAAACATAGCAACATAGCCAGGCCAGTTGGACAACGGGGCATCGATTGATCTTTGCATTGGGAGAAGGACTATTGTCTACAAAGTCTTTCTTCCAAAGCAGACTGCACTGTCAGATTGTCCAGCCATCCTTATATACTAGAGGCAGACAGACCTTTTTCTTATTCCGGTCCCTGGTAAAACGCAAATCCTATTTAACCTTTTGACGCGTGCTCACTAGAGTTTTCAGATTGCACTGAGCACGCCTAGAAGTTAAATCTTTATCCCCATGTGCATGTTGGAATCAGTTGGAAACTGGTTTTGAGGGAACACCCCCCCCAACAGCAGTATGAGTCGCTTGAGTGCTGATCCATGGAACTGCGTGGACACAAATGCCAGAATGTTACTTCCTTTCAGCCACCCACCACCTTTAATTGCCTATGCAGATATGAAAGGTAGCTGAATGTGTTTGTGGTGCAGCTATTCTGTAAATACAAAGGAGTCTATTATGAGAGTAAATGTAACATTAGAAAAAAATTAAAAGGAAAACTCTTATGGGACGGAGAGTCCTTGGCAAATACCAAACTTCAAAAGTCCAGGCTGGAGGAAGGCACAGTGAAAGCTCAGTTGCAATTATCGCCTCAGAATATGTTCCTGCTCATTATAGGATCCCAGCCTTTGCATGAGTCTCCTTTTGCATTTTAACCCTTGCAGCCTGACTGCAGCACACATAGCCCCCCCCCTCTCTCTCACTCACTCACTCACTCACTCTCTCTCTCTCTCTCTCTCTCTCTCTCTCTCTCTCACACACACACACACACACACACACACACACACACACACGTGTCTTGGTGTCCAACACAGCAGCACCATAGGCGCCGACTCCATGGGGCCTGAGGGGGCCCGAGCCCCCTCAAAAATTCGTTTGGGGGGCTCTGCCCCCCCAATAATTTAAGAAAATTATTTGGGGGGCGCGAGTCCAGAGGGCCCAGCCGCGTCGTGCCCTCGGCCCGCCCCTATTGTCAGAGGCTCAGCGTGGAAGTGTTAACAAAGTTTCAGAGGGGGGAGCGAGTGGGGGGGACGCGGGGAGGGGAGGGGGTCCCCGCTTCTCCGGCCGCCTTGCAGAAGCGGCCACCGCCCGGCGGCTCTGCCTTTGCTCGCAGGCCTGCCTGGGGGCTCCCTCGGCTCCAGCGCTGAGCTGGTGGCCCCGATCCCGGGAGCAAAGAGGCGTCGCGGGAGCAGCTAGGCCTGCGCCAGGGCTCTGACCCGACAGCTTCTCCGGCTCCCCAAGCCGAGGACAGCTTCGGCTGTGAAGCTGCGCCTTCCGGGCTGGCCCCTTCTCGGCTGGGCCTCGCCTCTCCAGCTCCCGGTATGTGTGCTCCGCGGTGGTCCCCGCTCCTTCCAGACCCTTCCACCGCCCCCTGCCAAACTGGCTGTAGATACAAGAAGGGCAGCTGGGGTGGGCTATAGAGGACCCTGCCTCCCCCTGCGGGGCTCATCTCTGGCAATTGGCTCAAGGAGCCCCCTGAGTTTTGGCATTGTCTCTCCGCACCCCCCCCCACCCCGCCTCTCTCCAGGAGCTTTATGGAGCCGCCTGGATCGGGTCTGCTTTGGAGGAGGGGAGCCTTCCTTGACCAGCATGGGCCCCCCCAATATTTTTTATAAGTCGGCGCCCCTGAGCAGCACTGTCTGCCAAATTTTACAGAGCTTCTTGGAAAGTGCCTTTTTTGGTAGGGCTAATGTCTCTTCAGAAAGGAAAGGAACACAGCGGGAACAAGAAGATACTTCAACTTTATCTCGCCCCATCCCAGGAAGGATCCTGGCACCACTGGTATAGCCCGGGAAAACTGCCCGGGAGGGCAGGCACCAAGAAATGTGACCTTGAGCCAAACTCACGTGCCCATTTCAAAGAGACACTACTTTAAATCTCTGATCTGCTCCTTGCACCTTGGGGAGAACTGTTCAGATGTTTGCTGTTTCTCTGGCACTAGAGCCCTGCCCAGCGCTCATGAAACATTGCCACCAACACATGCACAGAACAGCAATTACAAAGGTAAATTCACACGACTGCTCTAGGTTTCTGTTTTTGAGTCAGCGCAGTCTACCCACCCCAGTCCCTTCACGGATTGAGGATACACCTGGATTATGTATATTGGGCCCAGCTTCCTTGTCCTGCCTGGACGCAAAGAGTTGTGTGGACTTTCCTTCACATGCTGTTACGCCTTTACTAGTGCTTTGTGTTCACCGTGGAGATGCCTCATGCCACCTTCAGTAGGGGGAAGGGCCATAGCTTAGTGGCAGAGCATCTGGTCTGCATGTGGGGGGAGGGTGGTCCCCATGTTTCATCCCCAGTGTCTCCACGCAGGGTGGGATAGTCTCCTTCTCTGAAACCCTGGAGAGCCATTGCCAGTCAGGTGGTGAGTTTGATGGAGCAAGGGTCAGACTCTGTACAAGAATGCTTCCTACGCCCCCTATGTCTTTGCAAGTGGATGGGTGCAAAGCGGTTGTGGGTAACAAGGCAAAAGCAACCCTAGCGTTAGATAAAGGGGGTTAAGAAAGCAGTGGGCAAGGGCGACACCACAGAATGCAAAGTCTCCAGATCTCCAGGCCCCCAGTTGGAATGGCCTCCTAGCAGATGGGAAGCAACAGCCCCTGGCCAAAGCAGCCACCTCTGTCACATCAGGCTTCATCACCCAGCTCTGGCTTCCTAGGCAATGCTGTAGCATCCCTCCCCCCACTTCTTCCCGGCTCTTGGTTTCTCCTGCTTGGCACACGTCCAGAACAAGTTTGCTCTGATTCCATTCAGGTTGAGCAAGACGCCGTTGTGACTCCTTCCCTCCCATTTGCCTATAGGGCAGCATGGAGCCAGTAACAGGGAGGTGGAGTGGAGGCTGCAGGAGCTTACACAACTCTTATGTGGGGCCAGCTTCCCGTCAGTCTGTACACAACCATAACACACCCATTTTATAATCTGCACGTGCATATCCATCATCCATGTACACACCCATAAATCCAGTATACTACAGTGATTCATATCATGCAGTTCTCAAATTACTACCTTGGACTGAGGGAACTACATTCCATTTTTCTTCTAGGGCCCCCCCCCTTTGTTTACTTTTATCCAAAGGTACCAGAGCTGACAGAAAGGCCCCTTCGGTTTTCCCCTTCGCAGTTCCAGTAAGCACTTCATTGTTTTATTGCTTCTATGCAAACTGCCTCGGGCATATTGCAGGTCATAATAATAATAATAATTTATTATTTATACCCCGCCCATCTGGCTGAGTTTCCCCAGCCACTCTCGGCGGCTCCCAATCAGTGTTAAAAACAGTACAGCGTTACATATTAAAAACTTCCCTGAACAGGGCTGCCTTAAGATGTGTTCTGAATGTCAGGTAATTATTTATCTCTTTGACATCTGATGGGAGGGCGTTCCACAGGGCGGGCGCCACTACTGAGAAGGCCCTCTGTCTGGTTCCCTGTATTATACCCAATTTTACTGGTGGGAAGACGAGATGTAAAGATTGTGGATGTGGATTTACCTATTGTGGATTTTGCCTATTTTTGGTATCATCCATATTGCTGCTGTGAAGTTTGAGTTTGCCCTCACATCACTTACTTAATTCAGGAGAAACAGTGGGGGATTTTCTGAGCCAGCAAGAAGGACACAGCCAGGGGCCAGGGTCATGGCTTCACTCAGCTTCCTGTTAAATAGCATGCCAGTTTCAATGGCTTCTGTCATATGTCAGCCTTTCTCAACCTGGTGCCCTCCAGATATTTGGACTACAACTCCCATCAGCCCCAGCCAGCACAGCTATAGTCCTAAACATTTGGAGGGCACCAAGTTGGCAAAGGCTGCCTTGTGGAAGATACAAGGATGATCCAAACCACACCAGATCCAGCTGCCTGGGGCAAATGAACTGGGAAGCTATTGCATGCTCCCACAACCTTGACCTTTTCTTTTTATCAGGTGGTTTAGTTCAACTAGAATTTTGCTTTGGGGCTCCTTTGGTGAATATTTACTTATTTTTTACTGTGTTTTTTTACTGAATATTTACTTATTTTCTGAAATGGGGATCACTGTGGACACAGCCATCCTGCATTGGTGTCTATGTGAGCCCTGGCGGAACACACTTCACTACTTCTCCTCTGGCTCCCAACACAGCATCCTTGAAATGCTGTGGGACTTTCATCTCAGTCCTTTTTTCTTTTTCTTTCACCTAGAAGGGTCAACCAGAGTTTAGTAAAGAACCTAGGAAGCTGCTTTTATACCTTTGGTCCACCCGGCTTAGTATTGTCTACACTGATGGCAGCGTTCCAAGGTTTAAGACAGAAAACATCTCCTACCTGGAAGCGCTGGAGATTAAACCCTGCACCTTCTGCAGACAAAGCTTGCCAACGAGCAAGGGTCCTCTCCCAAGAGCTTAATTTGGGGCTCACCCAGACTCGGCCCTGGCATCCGTTTTTAGTGTCAGTTCTGGAACGCATAAGGTAAAAAATAAATGGAAGTGCCTCTGAGAAGGTGCAGAGGGCATCCCCACCCCCACCCTCAGGTTTGCAAACCAGGTGGGTTGTAAGCATCACTTTTCCTGAAAATTAAACATCCCAGCTTTTCCGAGTTCTGGCAAGAGAAACATGCATAAGAGTGTGAGTGTGTGTGTGTACGTGTGTGTACAGTTTAGATAGAACCAGAAGGAGAAAGCAAGCAGATATGTGGCATTCCCTCTCTCTCTCTCTCTCTCTCTCTCTCTCACACACACACACACACACACAAACACACACAACTCCTTTTATGCCCATGGATTTGTTGTTGAATCAATCCCGGGTAGCCCTGCTGAGAATCGTGACTAATTTGTTCTTCAAACAAGGTTTGTGTAAACCTCTCGAGAGGAGACTGGTGGGGTAAGAAGGGGGAAGGTGAGTCACAAGCACAGGCCAGCAAATTACGTTGAACAGAGGAAGAAAAAGACAGCAGGCGGCTGCCAGCGGCACGGTTGTAGCCCCACTGCACTGGAGCCTGTGGCAAGTGCCAGGCGCAACGTGGCAGGGACTGCTCAGCAGACAAGGCCCAAGCCAAGCTTTTCCCTCCTGTCTCACTAGGAATAGCAAAAGCTCCCCCTTCTTATTGCTGCGGCCTCCCTCAGCAATGAGTCTGCAGCGAATTCTGGTGAAGAGGGAGCAGTCTTCCCCAATCTGGTACCCTACAGATGTTGCTGGAATACAACTCCCGTTATGCCTGGCTGGTTGGGCTACAAATCCCAATATGGAGGCTGATGGAAGTTGAGCCAACTTTTGCCCTTCTGCACCGCAGGGGGTTTCTGACCTCCCTCTGCTCAGGTGTGTTGCAGTTTGACACCAGCATCCGCCTCCTCATCAGCCGATGACCCTGGAGCGTGTTGTGCCCATGAGCAGTGGGTATTTGGAACAGAATTAAGAGCCCCTCAGAGGGCTCACCCACACTTAACTTTTTTGCCCCATGCTTTCTAGGCACAGGTCCACACTTTAAAGCTGGCCATTCGGGTTTTCCACAAACTGCAGTTTGCTCCAATTCAGCAGTAAAGTGGGGGTTTTTCAAGGGGAAAGAGCCGGGGAGGGTGAAAGCGCATTTTGACACAGAGCTTAAAGTGTGGATCTGTGCCTAGAGATGTGGTAGAAAAGGAAGCCTGGAGGAGCTCAGGGTTCTCCCCTCACTTCACCATGTAAGGGCTTGTCCACACTTCCACTTGTGCCACTGCTTTCCCCCAGGGAAAACCCACTCTTTACCGCTGAATCGGAGCAAACCTCAATGGGCTTTTCAGCGGATTGACGTTTGCTCTGATTGGGCAGCAAAGAGTGAGTTTTCCCTGGGAAAGAGATGGGGCAAACCACTTGGACCCATATTTTCTAGGCATGGGACAAGCAGAAGTGTGGACAAGCCCTATGTGAACAAAAAGTTAATACAGCGTGAGTCCTTTAAAAGAGGCCCCATGGATACAGAGTACACACGTTCCACTAGGCCTCTTTTAAAAGACTCACCCTGTATTATTACTAATACTTTTTTTATTAAAAAATGTTTAGGGGTACTCTCATTTTCCCACTCATATTGAAATACTGCCCCGCAATGAGGCCATTAAATTCACAAAATGTTTAGGGGTATGTGTACCGCTGCGTCCCCCCAGAAAAAAGGACTGATTATTACTATGTTTATGGTGGCACTCAGTATCCAAACTGGGGTGTTCTCTCTTCTCATAACACAAAAGGATAAAGCTATGCTGTGACAGGTAGAGAAAGTCAAGTATGTGCTCTAATGCTAAGGGGGAAATCTTTAAAAAGCTAGTTTTAAAAAGAAGGAGGAGGAGGAGGAGGTATACGAATAGTGGGGTGCTGTTTTTAAAGCAAATCATACGTAAATTTCAATAAAAGAACTGCACAACTAAATAGCAATTGCAGGCCACTTGAAATTACAAACAAGAAATAGAAGCAGAGAAAATAACTACCAGCACAATTAAAACAGAAAAAAAATTCACCCACCAGTGCCTAATGAAATAAAAATGTTTTAACTCATTTTCAGAAAGCAGAGAGAGAGCTGGTCTGGTGGAAAGCCGTTCCAAAGAGACGGTGGCACCGCTGCTGTGAAAACTCAGTTGCTAATATGCCCTCAAACAGATGGCATTTCCAGACTGTTGCTATTTTCAGGTCGGATTCAATCACACACAACAGACCTACTTTCCCCACAAAGTAGAACTTTTTGCAGTAAGGAGAGTGAGAGGGAAATGCAAACCTCCTCACAAATTGGTCTACAAGACCTCATCTGCGGAGCTCAGAAAATGTAGGGAGGTTGATATGAGTGACATTCCCACAGTTTATCTGCTGCTGTTAAGGCAGGGGCACAGGACTTGTACTACTCAATGTTAGTGATGGTTTCATAAGTACTATACAATAGGTACCTATAACTGCTAACAATGCCACTTCCTGGCAGTCAAAATGGCCTCATTGCCTGGGAAGGGGACTTCATTTCCCCACAACAAAATAATGAGGCTTGAGTGCTGAGTTAGTTAAAATTGTTTCAAATATAGTAGAGAGCAATAAAAGGTACAATATTATTCATTTAATACAACAACGTTGGTAATATCATTCCTAAGAAATGTCAAGAATCAATAGCTCTTTGTCGGAGAAAATAATATAATGTGTTCACTTGCAAAAAGCACAGTGCAAAGCACTTTCTGACGGCTCAAGGGTCACTTGAGTGCTGGGAAAAAATGTGATACCCTTGCAACACAGGCATTACCCTGAAGAAAGGCATCTAGGAAACCTCCCAGAACAAAAGAGTAACAAAACAACTTTGCATAATGCAAAAAGCAAACACGCCATTTCTGGAAAAGTCCTTTGTATATTAAGTCCTCTTTTCCAGCATAGCAAAAATATCAGGAAAGAAATGGCCAGGGAACAGGGAGGGCTTGTTCTGGTTGGGATCAGGCCCCCATTGATTTGCTGTTATTGAAGCTGTTGTCGGGAACTCAGAAGCCTGGCTTCCCTCAGTCGTTTCCTGGAACAGGCCTTGCACATATGGCCTTGGGTCTTAGAGGCGATATACAAACAGTTATGCCTTAGACCTGGACTAGCTCACTTTGCTTCCCACAACTGCACACATGCACGCACACACACACACACACACACACACACACACACACACACGGCCTTCAAGGAACTTTCATTTGGAAAGAGGAGCTCTCAGTTTCTACTTGTCACTCTCATGTTACTGTAGCCTTTGCAAATAAATAAATAAAAAAAAAAGGTGGCCTCCTTGTCTCAAAGTCCCATCTTCTTCTGGATCGCTGCGGCACAAAAAGCTGATTTCTCCACTTTGCGCTTGTATTCTGACTTCTCTAAAGACACACACCAGCTACCACACCTTATGTACCACATGCTAATATTTGCCCACCTAATATTAGAGCAGAATATTCACTTTCAGAAACGGTCCGTGTCACAAGATCAGGCAGCTTGCTGCTGTCACAGTATTTATTAGCTTTGCCCACATCCCTATCTGCAGTAGTTTGAATTTACCCCGGGGGCTTCATTCTTACAGGGGTCAAGATTATTTATCGTGCATGTAAAAGGTTTATCCTCTCTTTGGCTGCGTACACACCATGCGTTTAAGGCACATGGAAAGCATGTGGCTTCCTGCAAAGAATCCTGGGAACTGGTTTACCTTTCACAGAGCTACAATTTATGGCATCCTTAACAAACATATATATATATATATATATATACATATAGAATCAGTGGTTTTCCTTGTTAACCTGCTCCTTGGAGAACTGCTACCAAAAACTCGGCTACCCCCGCCGTTACCCTTTGGTCAACGTCGGATAGGCAGAATCCCACACATTCACCTTGCTGGGGTTCCAGACCACCCAAAAGAGGGGACAGCACGCGTTGACGTAGCGTACTGTACAATGGGCAATGAAAGAGAATATGCTCTACCGTGTCCGGGACATTCATAGAACATCTGCAGAATCTCTTGTTTCTAGGAATGTTTTGATATCTTCCCCTGACAAATGCTGAGGGGAAAACATTCAAACGGGCCAGCATAAAAGCCCTACGTTGGTAGCAGTTCTCCAAGGAGCAGGTTAACAAGGAAAACCACTGATTCTATATGTATATATATATATATGTATGTAGCCAACTGCTGCCTTCCTATATATATTTCAGGGCTTTTATATGTTATTTTCTCTTTCATCGTTTTATTTGTATAATGCCTAATAAAGGTTTGATAAGTAAGTAACAAACTGGTTCTTAGGATTCTTTGCGGGAAGCCATGTGCTTTCAACGTATGGAACGTACGCAGCCTTTGGCCCTGGCACAGGGATAAGGCTTGTAAGTGGCCCTCTTTATTAGTCAGAGTGAAACCAATCACCTCTCAGGATAATAGTCATTATATTTCAGCACTATGGGAGGTTGCCTTGTCACTGACTTGGGTGACTTGGTGCAGCAGCAAACCCGGTCTCTCCCCCAAACAGCTGCCTTTCTCTTCCTATCCCTATGCCCCCTTCAGAAAGCATGTGAAACTAGCTTTCTTTGTTAAAGCCAATGTGTCCAAGCAGACCCAGGCTCCTTGGGAGCACAGTGGTGTTTATAAGAAGAGGTCAAGTTCCCTTCTCCCTAGGGGTGAATTTTCTTCCAGCTCCAGGAACCACACCCCTGGCAGGGCTCCAAGATGTAGCCATTAGCTACCTTCTGCCATCTGGTTCCTGCATGCCTGAAAGGATAATGAATGGCCACAGCCCTATCCTCCCATCTTGTGCGCTTTTCCTGGAGGTGGTAAAGTCATCGCTTCCAGCTTCGGGTGAGGGCGTGTGTGAATCACTGCATTGCAGGAATCCTGCTCATGAGATTTTCTGTAAGAGAAGAGTTAAAAGAATTTCGAAACGGCTGGAATGTGATTGCCAACTCTTGGCATGGGGCAGGTCCAGGGTCCAAGGAGCCCACACTGTTCTTCTCTAATGCAATTAAACATGTCACTGGCCACTGAGCAAGACTGTTCGCACACAATAGCTAGCCACACCGCAGATCAACTTAACACAATCCAGATCAAATCACAAGCCCAAAGCAAGAACTAAAAGTGTGTGTAACTCAAGCAAGGAACGCCAGCTTTGGAGGGGCAGAGAACTTAAGGCACTTCAGAAATTGCTGGACTACCTCCCATCATCCTTGACGATTGGCCCTAGTGGCTATAATGTACACAGTGAACTTACATATACTGGCAACATAAAAAGGTAAAGGTACCCCTGCCAGTACGGGCCAGTCTTGACAGACTCTAGGGTTGTGCGCTCATCTCACTCAAGAGGCCGGGAGCCGGCGCCGTCCGCAGACACTTCCGGGTCACATGGCCAGTGTGACATCGCTGCTCTGGCGAGCCTGCACCAGTGCAGCACACGGAACGCCGTTTACCTTCCCGCTAGTAAGCGGTCCCTATTTATCTACTTGCACTTAGGAGTGCTTTCGAACTGCTAAGTGGGCAGGAGCTGGGACTGAAATACGGGAGCTCACCCCGCCACGGGGATTCGAACCACCGACCATACGATCGGCAAGTCCTAGGCACTGTGGTTTTACCCACAGCGCCACCCGCGCCCCTTTCTGGCAACATAGTATTATGGAATTAAGAATTTCTAAGGCATTATAGAAAACATTGGTTTACTTGTGGGGTGTTATTGCATTGTTCTTTTTATTTTTATTATGTACATTGTGGTTTTTATGTTGATCTTTTCTGTGAACTGCCCTAAGACCTCTGGGTATAGGGCAGTATATAAATTCAATAAATTAAAAAATAATAAAATGATCATTTTCATGCAGGGAGCACTGAAGTTGAGATTAAGTCTGTGTGTATACACCATACCTTTAAAGCACATTACAGTGGTACCTCGGGTTACATACGCTTCAGGTTACTTACGCTTCAGGTTACAGACTCCGCTAACCCAGAAATAGTGCTTCAGGTTAAGAACTTTGCTTCAGGTTGAGAACAGAAATCGTGTTCCGGCGGTGCGGCGGCAGCAGGAGGCCCCATTAGCTAAAGTGGTGCTTCAGGTTAAGAACAGTTTCAGGCCTCCGGAACGAATTAAGTACTTAACCCGAGGTACCATTGTATTCCCCTCAAAGAATTCTGGGCTCTGTAGTTTACCCTTCTCAGAGTTGTAGTTCCCAGCAGCCCTTAACAAACCACAGTGCCCAGAATTCTTTGAGGGAATTTTTACAGATGCATAATTCCCTGAAGATGAGGAATATCCTGCCCAAACAAGCCAGCAAGTGTGTGGCTTAATACACAAGTGCACTCAACCAAAAAACCAAAACAGATCACAAAGGCAGATCAGAAAGAAAAACAAAAAGCTCACTCACACTTCCTTCTGTGCCAAGATTTTTAGGCACCGGTCTGGGATTTCTAGGTCCGTGTCTGAGTGTTTCCCCCCCTCTTTTGTCCCACTACTTCCCCCAGGAAAACCCACTGAATCGGGTTTTCCGCAGGTTTTCCCAGAGGAAGCAATGGGACAATAAAACCCTGGGTTCGGACACAGAACTAGAAATCCCAGACCTGTGCCTATAAAGTGCTGCACAAAAGGAAGTATGGATGAGCCCAAAGAGAGTCGCAAGACACACATATCCCCCCGCCATTCTGAATTCTGCACAAACACATATAAAGTGTGGGGAAGTGACTTTAGGAACTCATTGCTGCTAGGCTGAAACTGCTTCCCTGGTTCCACTTGCGCCTGATGATTGTCGCAAGCCCACAATCCTGGGAAGAGTCGTGCAGGCTGCTGCTACCAGTGCTGTGCACTGCACTGCATTCCTACCATTGGGTAGACAGGGCTAGAAGCCTCAAACACAAGTGCCACTGCCTCAAGTGACCCTCTGATGGCTACCACCACCACCCTGGTTGCAAGCTGTGCAGTTAGCTTAAGACTGCTACCAAAGCAACTGCTTGGTGTAGGACTTAATTTATAAACACACTTCCAGGGACCTCTCCCTGCCCAATAGGCACACGTATAAATAAACATAATTTTAGGACTGATATGGGAAATACCTGTATTTCTGCCATCACAAACCCTCCTTCATGTGACACCTTTATCAAAAACTGGTTATCAGCATTTCTGAAGGGAGGGCATTACCAGACAATCACTACTTTCCCGTGGAATTGAATCACGTACCAGCAAATTCAGGTTGCACAATTGTAGCTGATGAGGGAGGTTTAGTGTGGCAAACCTGCTTCCCCAAAAGATCAGAGATTTTTCATAAGAAAAGTGAGGCGAAAATGCACCGGGGAGTGTGGTGTGACACTTGACTTGACACATCATTGAACTGCCCGGCAAACAGATCGGAATGCTTATAATCCAATCAGGACACATTTAAAGCACTCTTATTGCCGATCGCATGGTTGGCGGTTCGAATCCCCGCGGCGGGGTGAGCTCCCGTTGCTCAGTCCCAGCGCCTGCCAACCTAGCAGTTCGAAAGCACCGCCGGGTGCAAGTAGATAAATAGGGACCACTTACTAGCGGGAAGGTAAACGGCGTTTTCCGTGTGCGGCTCTGGCTCGCCAGAGCAGCTTCGTCACGCTGGCCACGTGACCCGGAAGTGTCTGCGGACAGTGCTGGCTCCCGGCCTATAGAGTGAGATGAGCGCACAACCCTAGAGTCTGTCAAGACTGGCCCGTACGGGCAGGGGTACCTTTACCTTTACCTATTCCACTTTAAAGGGATGCGGGTGGCACTGTGGGTTAAGCCACAGATCCTAAGACTTGCCAATCAGAAGGTCGGCAGTTCGAATCCCCGTGACGGGGTGAGCTCCCGTTGCTCGGTCCCTGCTCCTGCCAACCTAGCAGTTCAAAAGCACATCAAAGTGCAAGTAGATAAATAGGTACTGCTCCGGCGGGAAGGTAAACGGCGTTTCCGTGTGATGCTCTGGTTCGCCAGAAGTGGCTTAGTCATGCTGGCCACATGACCCGGAAGCTGTATGCTAGCTCCCTCGGCCAATAAAGCGAGATGAGCGCCGCAACCCCAGAGTCGGTCACGACTGGACCTAATGGTCATGGGTCCCTTTACCTTTTATTCCGCTTTATGGAGAATCCTTGGAAGTGTCGCTTGTTAAGGATGCTGACCTCACAGACCTACCGTCGTTCCCAGCACCCTTAACCAATGACACTTCCCAGGATCCTCTGTGATTGTTAAAGAGTGCTTTACATGTATGGCCTGGATGTGATCAGCAATGTCATCTGAGCTCCCCCCAAAACAAATCAGAACGAATATTCGTTAAAATAGCCAACTGCCACCTAAGTCTAAGAGCCCGGCAAACAAATAAGGATGAATGGTCAACAGACAGGTTGCGTGGAAGTGCTCGGTGCCTCTTATCCTCTCAGGGGAGTATGCCTGGGCACTGCAAAACAGGCAACCCAAAGTTTAACATCTGTCTTGGTAGGTGGTTGGCAAGGAAGATGTTTCACTGTGGCAAAGCAGGGAGTCCATCCCTTTCACCTATGTTTTTCTCCAGTATTCATTACGCCCAGGCTAAGTTAAATCCAGGAAGCTGTCATCGGTGATATAAAAACTGCCACTGACCACCCCCATGCAATTTTCTGCCACGTGTTAATGCTTTAACGTTGGAGGATAGGTCAAATGATATTACACTGACCGTGGCAAAGTTTCTTTCGGAGGTCGCAAGAAAAAAAGACCATCATGCTCTATCTAGATGTAACAAAATGACTACCTCGGTCTCTTTTGCCTATTGTTTGGTTGTCTTAACTGTATCTTGTTCTGAAACTGTTTTGTGGGTCTATGGACCGCAATATATATATATACACACACACACACACACACACACACACACAGTGGTACCTTGGGTTACATACGCTTCAGGTTACAGACTCTGCTAACCCAGAAATAGTACCTCGGGTTAAAACTTTGCTTCAGGATGAGAACAGAAATCGTGCTCCGGCGGCGCAGTGGCAGCAGGAGGCCCCATTAGCTAAAGTGGTGCTTCAGGTTAAGAACAGTTTCAGGTTAAGAACGGACCTCTGGAACGAATTAAATACTTAACCCGAGATACCACTGTGTGTGTGTGTGTGTGTGTGTGTGTGTATGTTTAAAGTTGGATAGACAGTGGAAGGAAGTGATTTAAAAACTCTAGTGTTTTGCATTTACACTAGAGAGAGATCTCATTGAAATGATTTAAGTCTTATCTTTACCTTTACTTTTATGAAAGAAGAGCTGAACGTGAGGAAACGTTCCAGTTACACAAACTTAGGGCAGATCCATACAAATGCACATCCAAGGCACGTTTAAAGCACATGGACTTCCCACAAAGAATCCTGGGAATAATAGCTTGTTAAGGGAATAGCGTAGAACTACAGTTCCCCAGAATTCTTTGTGGGAAGCCATGTGCTATAATGTGTGTTGGATATGCTGTAAATGTATGGTATGAATTTGCCCTCAGACCTCACTAGGTGGGGATAAGTAGGGTTGCCATAATTTGAAGAGCAAAAAAGAGGATGCTATAACAACTCTCATTTTAAATAGCCCTACTATATGTAGGCTATAGAAGCGGTGATATATTGCTGAGGGCTGCAGGAGAAGAAAAGAGGAAAGCAAGTCTTCAGCCACCAGTTATGTCTATGTCTCATCCAGAAAGACATTTTGGCAAATTTAAAAACAGAATTTTTACCCCTGAAAAAGAGGACATGTCCAGGAAAAAGAGGACACATGGCAACCCTAAAGAGGTTGATGACATTGACACAAACCTATCAGCACTTTGCCTTGGAACCTGTTTTTATTGTCAACTTCAGTGGGCATGATCCTTTAGCACCTTCGCTTACCCTGGATATGTTTGAACAGAGCTATAACAGAGCATGTGAGCACGTAAAACATTATTTTCCTCTCCGATGATCATTGTTGCCAACTGATCAAAAAAGAACCATTGGTCCTGCTCTTCCACTTATTGAAGCAGATGTAGCTTTTCACAGCATAGCTTTCCATTTATTATATTTGTGCTTTGCTTCCCCTTACAGAAGTCCTGATGTAATTTGCAAGCATTCAAAATAAAATGAAAAGAAATAAAAAAGTTCACCCACTAATATCGATATATCAGACCAGTGTTGAAAGTGCAACTACAAGAGCCACGTTTCTCACAAACTTCAGCTGCCAGCTAAAAACTGGTTTCTTTATAATAAGCTATTGTACTGTATATAAGCATAGGCCCTTTCCTGTTTAGTGGCCTGGATGGCAAATCCTGTTTGAGGAAAGAACCTGGTTGAGAGACTCTAGGGTTGCTCAGAAACAGCCCTTAGGGAAACTCTATGTTCTAATTGTGAGGCAAGGAGCATTAATTAAACCACTCACCAAAGACCTGACAGTAAAGTACAATGTGTCCCCATTTCTCTCTGCAACTGTACATATTTCCCACGCTGTTTACTTCTGCTACTTGCTACCTGCTGCAAAAAGCCTGTACCCTTATCTGTAACCCCTGCACCTATCCCAGGTGATCACCACCTTTTTCTTGATAGAAGCTCTGTGCTTAATAACTACCGTAGCTGGCAGGCAGAAGTTCCTTTCCATTCAGGCCAAAGCTGCGCCAGTTGAATTTGTGCATATCATACAGCTTTTCTGTCAGGAAAAAAGTCCCTCCCTTTCCCCTTCTTTCCTTGATAGGTTCTTTCACCCTGATTCAGGTCAAGATACAGTACTCTGCTCATCAACTCTTTCACTTTGCCATTTATGATGCCATGCTCTCACCATCATTTTATAGTTAATTGTTCAGCCTCTTCCCTCACTCATATATAATGAACATCTAGATTTCAAGCTGACACCCTTAGAAATCATTTATTTATTTAAGCTGCATGCACCGATGGGACCATGAATTTCATGGCAGTGGCATCCTTTTGCTCTGTGGGATGTCAGGAAAGTTACATAAATAAGGAGACTCATCTGCTTGCTTTGGCTGCCCTGACTCAGCCTCCTGGAACCATCACAGCAGGAATCGGAGTGCTGTTTCCAAAGGAAACTATGACTGGTTCACCAAACTCACAGTGGGACAATTCTGAAGGAGGGAAGCCCTTTGAAAAGCTGCATCAGTCCATGCCTAGATGGAAACCCTGGTGTGTGTGTGTGTGTGTGTGTGTGTGTGTGTGTGTGTCTTGTTTGTGACTACATTGATGCCACAGTGGTTGGGGAAAGTGAGTGGAGAACGATCTAGAGCACAGTAGGAAAAGCGCCAGAAGCAAAACACAGAGAAAATAACTGAAGACGGGAAGAAAAAAGAAGTCACCTACAGAATGTCAGGTTTTTTTCTTGTGGGACAGATACAAATGCATTCCAGAAATGTAGATTTGTGCAAATAAAGTGGATTAAATTGCTCTGTCGCAACAAATCCCCCCCCCCTTTTAAATGGACCTTTATTAACCACAAAAGTAATGAGGAATGCATTGAAATGTGTGGGAGGAACAAATGATTAATGGGAAGACAGATATAACCACTGTGCAATCAAATCAGAATACAGTGGTATTTCGGGTTACAAACACCTCGGGTTACAAACACTTTGGGTTACAGACTCCGCTAACCCAGAAGTAGTACCTCAGGTTAAGAACTTTACCTCAGGATGAGAACAGAAATCACACACTGGTGGCGCGGCAACAGCAGGAGGCCCCATTAGCTAAAGTGGTACCTCAGGTTAAGAACGGTTTCAGGTTCAGAACGGACCTCTGGAATGAATTAAGTTCCTAACCAGAGGTACCACTGTATATTTAGGATGAATGCTCATTTTCACATAACCTCCCTGCAAACAAATCCGAATGAATGCTCAATAAAGACCAGACATTGTCTAATTTCCACGTAAGCTTTCTATACACAAATCAGAATGAATGCTCAATAAACAGATCATTTGGAAGACAATTATGGGGCTAAACCAATAAAGAAAAGATGAGCAAGAAGAGGGAGTAAACCTTTTCCTGTGTCTGAAGATCAAATGTGAATGGCAAAGTAAGTGCATGCATGTATGTCTGAGAACTGAGGTGCAAGAATAGCAGGAGGGGCATCTTAACCTACATTGTTCTGAGACCACGAACTCCTAAACCCAGATGTCCTTTCTCGTGATATGCACACCTGTAAGGCTGCATCTATCAATACATTAAGTTTTGGTTGAGAAAAACCCATGGGTATCATTTTCAGTTCTTGTTTTGCAAACGCTTCCTCCTTTGTGATAAATTCCCCTGCTCTTATTCTCTGCTGAAGATGGAAACAAAGCCAAGCCCAAGTTCAGCGCATGGAGGTTTCTTCCAAACTATGACATCACAAGAATAATTTTGTCCAGCTTGATCAGGAATACCCACACTGAATATACTTTTCAAAACCTACTGTTCAAAAAGCAATTGCCTTACCGGTTGTTGTTTTTTAAACCAGTTTGATTAGTGTTTCTAGAACAGCCAACCCATAGTACAACCTTCTAGTTAGCTAATAGTAAAGGTACCCCTGACCGTTAGGTCCAGTCGCGGATGACTCTGGGGTTGCACGCTCATCTCGCTTTACTGGCCGAGGGAGCCGGTGTTTGTCCGCAGACAGCTTCCGTGTCATGTGGCCAGCATGACTAAGCTGCTTCTGGCGAACCACAGCAGCACACAGAAACACTGTATACCTTCCCGCCGGAGTGGTACCTATTTATCTACTTGCACTTGATGTGATTTCGAACTGCTAGGTGGGCAGGAGCTGGGACCGAACAACGGGCGTGAGGCGTTCACAAAGTAAAGGAAGGATTGAACTCTGATTAATAAGAATACACACAGAGGCTTGAAGATTCTGGGAAGGGTGCGTATAATCTCTCTCTGTCTCTCTCTACCACTCAGCCCAGGTCGTTTTATTCACAAAAGAACTTTTTACAGAGTGTTTGTAAGACCCAATCAGATTTCTTCTAAGCATTTCAACAAACCCCACGTGGGGAGAAAGTTAAAATACCAAAACTAATTAAGCATGGGGTAAACAAAGAACAGAACTACAGAGGAGTACATTTGGCAACCCTGGAGGTGATAAACAAGCAATATACATGATAAGAAGGATGGCCAGGAGGACAGCGATCATTATCACCTTCATGTGAGATCTGTTTCCTGGCCCTAAGATTAACATCCTAAAATTAACATATCAGAAAAGCTACATCAAAGAAGCTGCCCACTGTCTTTGATGACCCAAGAGCCTGCCTGGCGAGCAACTGGGCTGTGTACATGACTTGTGAAGCAAGAGAGATGGGCAGTAGAGAAAATGGCCAGAGATGCAGAGGGTTGTGGGATTTGATCAGAAACTATTGTCAATGTATCAAACCCAGTCAACACAATGCATTCATCGTGGACACAATGGCTTGATGCATAGTTTATAATTCCTCATAGTAATCCCACATGACCCCACACTCTGGATATTTGCACTCCTACACGGGCGCTCACCCCATCGTGGGGATTCAAACTACCATCCTTCTGATCGGCAAGCCCTAGGCTCTGTGGTTTAGACCATAGCACCACCCACTATAAGTTAGCTAATAGCGCCACAGCACCACCCACTATAAGTTAGCTAATAGGCAGATGCAATTGACTCTTTTCTATAAGAGATGCCAGCCTGAATCTATCCAATTATCATTTACCCTAGATGTTAACAGAGAGTTGGGGAGTTCAGGGTTAAATGGTAGAAAATGCCTAAAGTGGTCAAGTTTGACCTTTTGTTGCAGCCCAAGGCCCACCATGTGCCTTCCTGCCATCCTTCCTCTTCCTGAATGGGCAATCTATATTGTCCTTTGTTTCACCCCAGCCAACATCCTGATGCATTTTAGGCCAAGGGAAAATATTTACAAATGCCTAGCTATAGCCAACTCCTGTGCTCTGGGCCTTCCGCTGAAGTTAGCTGGTGGAGCCCTACAAGCTTCATGCTGTTCATCTTCCAAGAAGGTAGAAAGAGTGACTACTGGTTCAAGACCCAACTATTGCTGCAGCAATAGGGACGTGGGTGGTGCTGTGGTCTAAACCACTGAGCCTCTTGGGCTTGCCGATCAGAAGGTTGGCGGTTCAAATCCACTCAACTGGGTGAGCTCCTGTTGCTCTGTCCCAGCTCCTGCCTACCTAGCAGTTTGAAAGCACGCCAGTGCAAGTAGATTAATAGGTACTGCTGTGGCGGGAAGGTAAACGGTGTTTCCGTGCACTCTGGTTTCTGTCACGGTGTTCAGTTGTGCCAGAAGCAGTTTAGTCATGCTAGCCACATGACGTGGAAATGCTGTCTGTGGAAAAACACCAGCTCCCTCAGCCTGAAAGCTAGATGAGAGCTGCAACCCCTTTGACTGGACTTAACCGTCCAGGGATCCTTTATCTTTACCTTTTTTATTGCTGCAGCATGTAAGAGAAGCTACCTGCCCATTTAGTAGCTGGGCAAGTTCAGAAATTAGACCAGGCTTTCTTGATAATTTAAATTGGCTACAGTGTATATTATGTTATTAAATCAAATTGTTTGGTTAAGGCGAAGTTTGATCTAAGGGGATTCTGAATAAACTATGACATCTCATTCCACATTCTTGCCTTGAGCCTTCCAGCCAAAATACTGTAAGTCCTACTGCTCTGTATTCAAAAGTAGCTAACAAGTCACTTAGCTATTCTGCTGTGGGTTCAATAATCCCAGTAATAAAGGTGAGCTATTTAGATGCCCAGCTAAACTGGCATTCCTAAGGAGCCAAACCCCTTTATTTTGGCACAGTCCCTCCCTGTGTAGCATTTCTCAAAGCTTTCCATTGGGCAAGTACTGGTTCCAGAGTTGGCTTGGTATTCTTCAAAAGCAGAGCATCTATGGACCAATGGTTCTAAATGGTATGGGAAACAGCCTTACTAGAAAAATCAACCAATAAACTGAAACTGACACGGGGACAAATAGAAGAAGACACCTTCACCCCGGTATGGTTCCCCTTTATCACATACACAGCCCAACAAGACAATGACAAAAATCCACCAACAGCATACAAATCAATATGGCTAACCTGATCCAAAACACCCACCCACCCCACTCACACATGAAAACAAAGACCACCACAGCCAACCACAAATGAACAGCCACACCTTAGGCCAACCCCAACCTCTCTCACCACCAAAGAAACACAAGTGAACAGCAGAGAACCCGCACAAGCAATGCTGACACAAACCCCCACATATATTAAGTAAAATAGAAACATCACCACCCCACCCCCACTCATATCCCCCCCCTCCACCTCTTTTCCCCCTATTCTTCCTAATGTATCAACAAATGAAACCAATTTGTAAAAAAAAAAAAATTGTTACATGGGGGGGGGGAATACGAGTTAGAGACATTACACATACCTTTGTAAATCAAGAAAATCTTTAAGAAAAATACATTAAGAAAAAAGCAGAGCATTTTTTGCATCTACCAAATCTGTACTTTGCCGTTGTACTCTTAGTCTGATCCTCAAAGAGCTGTTTTGTTACAGCTAAGCAAGAATTTCTATAATTCTACGCTTCAGATTCCCTGATATGAGAAAGTGTATAAGAATCTGCTTGAATTGAACTGCACAGGCCGGCTGCGACATTACATTCATAGCATAGGGAGATGCTGAAGCTCAGGCTTGCCCCATGGTAAAGGATGGAGAACTGCAGTCCCACCCCCGGGCCAAATTTGATCTACCAGGGCTCCCTGCTGAGCTCATCAGGCTGTTTTCCAGAACCACACCCACCTACCCCATACCTGACATCACTTGTGACATCAGATGTAGAACAGGTAGGGGCATGGTTGGAATGGCTTGCTCATGTAAATAATCTGTGCAGAAAGAATGATTAACTTCCTACACATTGCTGCTTGGTTTGGGTATGTGTGATAATTACGTTGTGAACCACCCTGAAATCTACAGGCATAGGGCAGTATACAAATTTAAATGATGGTGATGATCTGGAAAACTTTTATGCTCTCGATTCAGGCTTTCCACGGATTGACATTTTAAGTTGAAAGTGCGGGTTTTCACAGGGAAAGCTTGGGGCAAAAAGGGTGTGTGTGCTTGGGCATGGAGCTTTAAAGCATGGGCCATGCCTGGAAAGAGCAGAAGTGTGGATAAGCCCTCAGGTAAGACCTAGAATTCTGCCTTCGTATCAGTTTGGGGCCATTTGCACATGTACGTCACTAGGCAATGTTTAGAAATCCGCAACTGATCCCCTTTGCCGGTAGGCCTTTGCCACTCAGCTTCCAAGAAGGTGATGGGCTTCCCCAGTAGAGAAACTGCAAAAGGAACATTTGACCAAGGTAGAAACTATCTTCTACCCATCATCTGACTGTGTCTTCCCTTCCAGGGATGAAAAGTATAGGGAGTGGCAGGGAGGCCTGTGAGAACCCATAGCAGAACAGGGTGGGCTAGTAGGTTCCATGCCTTTTAGATTCAACCAATGTGGCAAATATTTTTCTCCAATCTATTAAGGGGTGGAGGCCACAGCAAAGAGAAGGAAGGAACATACAGCTTTCTTTTGCTCCTTAGCAGAGAGTAGCGCTGAACCATGGGCTCAGCCACCTGGGAATTATATTGGTATTATATATGGAGATTCTGTGGGCGTTAAATACCGCCAACATTATTAGCTATAATTTATGTTGGAAGGGTCTATGCCACAACTTTGTTCTTTTGAACTCATTATTTGGAGTTCAACCCTGACCCAAGTGTTGGCTGTGTGCTGCCCTCGCATCTGTTATGGAAAGTCCACCACAGGCCTAGACTTGGAAAGCACTTTCAGAGAATCACTGGAAGCCAGGGTTTTCCCTAAAAGCCTTGTACATTCCCAGCATTTGTTTTACAAATCTGTTGGTCATGCTACGTCAGCCTTGTCTGCCTGGTGGGCATGTCGTGGAAGATCTCCTTGCAGAGCAAAGCCACAACATCCCCTTTTAGAGTCAGAAGAACGTCTTCAACTGTAGGAACAGCACCCACCCACACCCCTGAATAAGGGTATTTCATTTTCAACCCTGGCCTGACCTAATGGTGGAAGCTAAAAGGGTAGTGACTTTGGACATCAGGAGAAAAGTTAAAATCCAGACAACTGGGAGAGGACAGGACTTTCTGGGTTCAGTGGCTGGGAAAATAGGCACTGAATTAAGAAGGGGATATATATTTACCTTGCATGTTTTGCTCTATGGGGAAAAAGAACACCCGCAGGTTTTCCTCCCAGAGCAAATAGCCACCAGGATGGGGAAAGAAATTCAGATCATGAAATTGGCATGGTGGGGAGAGTTATTTTCCCCCTCCCCAATGCCACAACCCTGGTTCAGTTCAGCAGTGCCATTACCCTCAGCTGCCTTTGCAAACTGTGGGAGATTCAGCCACAAAATCCCAAATGATACATCTCATTTGGTCCTCAGAGCACCTGTGCCTTTGGGAGAAGAAGCTCGGGACGAATTATCAGATGGAGTCAAAGGAAAGCAAAGAGATAGTTTTAGATGAGAGGTTGGTATTTTATGCAGCAGGACCAGGGGAAATTCAGAAAGGATGCTCAAGAGTGGTGCGAGCCAAATGCACATCTACCAACCATTTGGGACAAGTACAGATAACTGACAGCATAAAAGTCATAAAAAAACTGAGGCAGACTATTGCCAAATGCTAACACGGTGTGACCACAGACTGGAAGTCAAAATTGGGAGGAACTAAGGTTTTACTAGTCCAAAACCAAAAAAGAGTGATCATGTGACATTTGCATAATGAAGACTGAGTGAAGCGTTCTGCTCCAGTGCCTCCACAATAGGGAAGTGTGAGGAAGGTGCTTTTTCACATGATCTAGGAGAATGCTCCATTTCCCACCAGAAAGTGACAAGGAGGGAAATATGCTTGACCCTGGAAGAGCATACAGTAAAGAGGAGATATATTTGGCATTGTATTGTGCAGCCAGTATGCCACAAACTAAGCAGCAAACACGGGACACAAAGGGATATGTGTATCTGGGCATTTCTGTGATGTGCAGAAACCCACAGCAGGGCTGGTGTCAGCACTCGGCATTCTTGCAGGGCCGCAGTGCCCTAGCCGAGCCCGCCACTGACACCTGGAGAGCCATATATGAAGCCCAGTCCAAGCCCAATACATTCTCTACCAGATCACACTGGCTCTCTAGACCACTGAATGAAAACCATTAGTTCCATCTTCTATGTTAAAAAAAACCTCCCCAACCAATCTTGTTTCATTTGGTTCCGTACAGTACCGGCAAGGACCTCAAAGTTTTTTCCACTTAACAGTAACTTAAACTCTCGTCTCCACCTAGTGGCCCGTTGATGCACATACCCTCAATCTTGGCCACAATGCCACCTTCCTGGCAAATAAAAGAAGACCGTGAGCCTTCTTGAATATTATTTTGAAAATGATCAATGGAAGTGCAGGTGGCAGTACTCCTTTTCCCACTGAGCCCAGGCACAACATAGTAAAAGGGAGGATGAGAGCCACGTGGAGGATCCTAGAGCCTTGCTTTTCAAACTGCCCTGCTCCTTCTTCCCTTCAAGCAGGAGCCTTGACATGTGGAAACCTGATCTCTGCAACTTTATTATAGAGTTTAAACATTCATGAGACAGCCAGTTTGCCTGGCAAAATACACGAACAGGCGCCTGTCTGCTCTTTGGATAACAGAGTTACAGAGATTAGACATCTCTGAATTACAATCCATGTAAACAACCACAAGGCATTGCACACGTGTGTGTGTGTGTGTGTGTGTGTGTGTGTGTGTGTGGAGTGATCAGCATTCACCTGAGCAGAGAAAAAAATGCAAGGACATTATTATGAACCTACAATTTGGAAAGTAGCCTGCAATCAGGTTATCCTGACACTGGAAAAATGCCCAACATTTGTCTGGGAGGGAAAGTTCCATTTGCCTTATGTTAAGTTAGAGAAGAGCTGATCAGAGCGGACAGGGAAGCAGGTTGTATAAGTCACATGGTGGTATTGATATGTCAGCATATCTGGCTCCCACACGATCTATTTCAGAGTTTCAAAACAGTACCAGCAAACGAAGCACATTGGAAGAACAGCACTGGGCTCATATTTGGGACAGACAAAACATGAAGCAACAAGCGTACATAGCGAGATGGAATTACTGAACTACTAAAATACAGTTGGCAGAGATGCAACAATATGCCAGCTGTTTTTCCTTATGTCAGAATTGATTAATGCGGCATGTGATTATTTCCAAATGATCAGGTCCCACCCACATATAGAGACTGTAAGTGCAGTTTAGAATATGCTACACCACCAGCTGCTTTCCCCCTCTGCTTGAGAAGTAGCTAACTTGTGGCCCTCTTTTGTTGTTGGACTCCAAATCCCATCAGCCCCAGCCAGCAGGGCCAGCAGTCAGGGATGATGGGAGTTATAGTCCAACAACATCTCCTGCTCTACAGGGTCTCTTGGCCATCCTTCACCCCTGCTGTTGTGAAATGAAGATGGAAGCCTGATGATCACAGCAGATGAGGGATGGCATAGGCAGCGAGAGATTTACAAGCCTGAATGGGAACAAGAGAGCCTGCCACCTTCCTCTCCTGGCTGCGTTGCTGAACTACCTGCTCCGTAGCTCCACTAGACCAGAAATGAAAATGTACCATATACAGGGGGAGAATGTAGGTAACATATTTGATTTAAGAGTGCCACCACCTTATACTCTGGACTTTATTTAGTGCACGCTGACTGGAAAGATTGGTCACTACTGATCTAGAGTTTCTACAGGCGCTGTAATGAAAGGATCACAGTTGCTGCATGAAACAGAAAGGAAGTGAATAGTAAGAACCGCTCTCTTCCTTCAAGGGCTGTCCCATCTTGGAAGTGCTGGCAGTGAGCTTGCACATAAATTGGAAGGAAAACGTAACCTCTCATAACTATACAATGTTTGCCTCTCTTCCAGAAGCCCTGGTGTGTCTCTGTGGTGTGGTGTAGTGGTTAAGAGCCAGTGTGGTGTAGTGGTTAAGAGCGGTAGTCACGTAATCTGGTAACCGGGTTCGCGTCTCTGCTCCTCCACATGCAGCTGCTGGGTGACCTTGGGCCAGTCACACTTCTTTGAAGTCTGTCAGCCCCTCACCTCACAGGGTGTTTGTTGTGGGGGAGGAAGGGAAAGGAGATTGTTAGCCGCTTTGAGACTCCTGAAGGGGAGTGAAAGGCGGGATATCAAATCCAAACTCTTCTTCTTCTTCTTCTTCTTCTTGTGTGTCTGCACCTCGTGCTGCTACTGCGGTAAGCCTGAGCCCACACCCTGAGGGTTTCCTCTGTGAGGTGTCAGTTCTGCTTCTGCAACAGAAGCAACTGCATCCTAAAGGTGTGAGACAAGAGACCTTTCACTTCTTGAATAACACCTGGTCACCATGCTGCAGCCAGGCAAGGGCATTTCTTAGCCGAGTGGAAAATGTCTGAAGGTGTTGTGAGTGTGCTTTGCACTTGGGTTATTCTTGTTTCTCTCACATATTTCTCAGCAGCCCCCACCCCCCAAGCCACCAACCACACAATCTGACAGTCTGCTGACAGTCATGAGTGGAGAAGACACCCAGTCCCAACCAAAACTGTTTTGCTTATGCCAGGAACCTGTGATTCTCAAGATGTTACTAGCCTGCAGCTGCCTGAATTCCTGACCATTCATCATGCTGACTGAGGCTGATGGGAGCTGGAAGCAAACAGCATCTGGAGGGCTACAGGCACTCCATTCCTGGCCTATATCAGTGGTGAGTCACCAGAGATACACTAGGTATTTAACGTGGAATAGCCATACTTTGTTCATTCTGATTTTATGGAGCATCTGCATGCTGTTGTTATCCAGTGCTTTCTCCAGGGTTCTTTTGTCTTTTCAGACTACAGAAAATCCAGCTTTTTTGAATGGTGGCACTAACTCTGCAGCTGTAGGTCCCCTTGGCATTTCCTAGAGGTGTGGTTGAGACCTGTGCAGTGACATATCCAGCGAGCAAGTCTATAGCCACATCGGGCACACCTTCCATATTAACTCTCTGGCAGCTACCGTTTTATCAACTGTTTAATATCAGTCTTTTAATGAGCACTAAAATGCTTTCTGTATTTAAGCAAAATAGTGCTTAAATGAAGAGATTTACAACATTAAAAACCGGCCTTAAAAAACAACTGTCTTCCTGTCACCATTATTTCAAGAAGAGATGGGGGAACAGCTGATCTGAAGATTTGCTGGTTTCAAAGATTTCTAAACAATTCCGGAGAAGTCCTGAGAATGACCTCACAATTGTAGTTAAATGAATATGTGCTTTAGTACAACCTAAAAGATCGACTGTTGCTGTAGATGAGCCATTGACAGGTACTTCTTCTGTTTTTTTAAAGGTTTGGGCTATATTCAACTAAATTCTTGCACTAGTGCAAGGATTAACATTAGTGTAACAGGATTTCCCCCTTCCTTATCTCTCACATACCTTGCATCACCCAGAACAGATTGTGGGCACAGTGGGAGGAGAGTGAGGAAATATTCCATTGAAGGAGAAATCAGTGTGCTGAAGATCTTAATTTTATGTTGAATCCAACTATGTTGTGTGCTGCCTCGTCTTGAGCTGGTAGCATGGAGTCCTCAGAAGACAAACCGGACATCACTGGTAGAGGAAGAACAACAATGCAGGAAGTGCCTTCTGCGCCAACTTTTAATCATCTACTAAACTATTCTGTTCCGCCAGACCTATGCAGTCAATTAAGACTGTCTATTCATGTTTGTTTTTAATTTCTTTTTGCTTTGAACTTGCTTTGAACTTTTTATTATTTCATTGTTTCATGTTTATAAGTTGTTGTAAACCTCTGTGGTATATTTTTTAATGATACAGAGGGATATAAATGTTTTAATAAACAAAATAAACAATCAGACAATGCCAGCAGCTCTCTGTAGGGAAGCATCTCCTGCTGTCAGAGGAATGGAGATGTCAGTTCCAAAAGGAGAGAGAGCTGAGCTAGGGCAAAGCTGTGGGGCAGCCAAGGTGGAAGGAAGAGGAATTGAAAAAACGGAGCTGTGGAACTGGGAATGCAGCCTTGAAATGGTGATCAGTACCATGGAAAAAATGACAGCAAAAGCCAGGAGGAGCCGGAAAGCTCATCCGAGGGAGCTGGGAATATACCAGGCAAGTGAACTGTGTCAGTCAACACAGCATGAAACTTTTAATATAAGGGTTGAGGGTTCAAGCCCCAAATTGGACAAAGATTCCTGCATTGCAGGGGGTCACTAGATAACCCTTGTGGTCCCCTCCAATTCTATGGTGCTAAGTAAATTCCTTGGGCAAGAAACGAAGCCTGGCCTGGAAATGTTTAAGCACAGTGCAGGGATAACCATGGGAGCTATCTGGATTGGAAAGAGGAGGCTCCATCCTAGGGCATCCAAGAGCAGCACTCTTTATTTTTCCCTAACTGCACAGTCTTGATTACCTCGCCATCATCATGGGACTAAATCCAGAGATTGCTGGTTTGAACTCCACAAGATCCCAACGCTGCCCATTGTTACCGACACTATCTCTTGACAAAAGGTCTCTCCATGGTTTTAACTTACTTTTAACTTGCTTTTTCCTGTAAGACCAATTGCAAGTTAAAAGTAAGTTAAAAAGTAAAAGTAAGACCAATTGCAAGTTAAAAGTACGTTAAAACCATGGAGAGACCTGCTCTGAATAGAGACATTGGATTCTTATCTCATTATACATGATAAAGCTATTTTTAGCCATCACACCCCTTGCTTTTTCCTGTAAGACCAATTTCTGTCCTTAACAGTCGTCAACGGGTTTACCACGCCTATCAGCCAATCACCCATTCCCACCACCCTTCTGAGTTATACCCCTCCCCACCCTCTCACTATATATAAGGGCCTGGTGACTTCTGTTTCAGTGTATCTGAAGAAGTGTGCATGCACACAAAAGCTCATACCAATAACAAACTTAGGTGATCTCTAAGGTGCTACTGGAAGGGGGGGGGAATTATTTTGTTTCGACTACGGCAGACCAACATGGCTGTAACTATCTCTTGACAGAGAGACTAGGCTAAAGAGTGGGGCAAAGTAAAGGATGGTGGAAGAGGAATGTGCTCAAAATGGGGCTGATGTGAACGTGTAACTGAGATGGATTTGAAGCATGTCGCCTTTCGGAAAGGAAAAAAAAGTCACTTCACTTATTTGCCCTTACTGGAATCTAGGAGGTTTGGCATGATCCCTGTAGACCCATTTCCAGGAAAAGACAGCTCCCCCTCCTCTTTACCAGATGCTGGCTCCGAGGATTGGCCTCGCGGGATCAACTCGTGGTGACTTGCCTTGGGGATGATGTGGATTTAATGTAGCCCTGGCTGCTGCCAGCTGCTCTCCCACAGCTTTTGTTTGGCTTTCGGAGCCTAAATGCTTGGCCTAGGCCAGTCTTACTGTAGGATTACAACTTCGCGTGTGAGGTGCGAGAGCGGATCTCTCGACTACCACATTCCAGAGAAATGCCCTCCCTTTTTTTTCAGCATCACTGCGCACCATGCGCCATGCTGGCACTCAATGAAAGCTAAAAAGCAGAAATGGCGCAAGGAGCTTTGTGGGGGTAAGAATCGCACTCGCTCCCTCACCCTTCTTTGTCTGTTGCCTCCACAGGACCCACACTCCCCCATAGCCAGGTGGCCCCCCATAGAACAGAAAACCCCTTTCCATAGGTGTTTTCTCTCGGGGGCTCAGCCTCCTGACTCAGCTGCGTCGTTTTCAAAGCAATTACCAGCAAGGGGCTTTGTAGGCTGTGCTCCCTACCCATTAACACCGGGCTGATTTATAGGAAACCGATGGCTGGGCCTGTCAGAGCTCATTAATGGCTGGCAAAAGAACAAGACAAACAGCCTGGCCAGCAAGAAAGGAAATCCTTGTCTGGGCTCGGTAGAGATGTGTGGCCGTTCCCCTCACATTCCAAGCCTGGGCCTCCGAACAGCACCGGGGAGAATGGGAGAAGCTTCTGAGGCCGGTGAGACGTTCAAGCGGGACGAGAAGATCAGGGGACAATCTGGGTTCCTTGCGTCTTTCCTACAGGGATGGCTGCTGCGTGGAAGCGGCAGGCCCATCTCAAGCCTGGAGCTTCCTAAGAAAACAGTTATCTGTGTAGTACACGGCAAACATAGAAAGCACAAGACTCCCCTCCCCACTCCTGCAGAGAACCTTGGGAACTGTAGTTTGCTAAGGCTTCCGGAAATTGTTGCTCCATGAGCTCTGGTTCCCAGGATTTCCTGAGGGAAGGAATGTGCTTTCAGTGAGCACACAGTCCCTGTCCTGACTAGATCAGAAGATGCAGAAGTTCAGTTCCTTTCATGACAACTCTGAGCGAAGTGAGAACTAAACGGACCATGGCATGCAAAGTGTCGATTTAAACGTTTCAAAACCGCTTTGATTTTTTAGTTTGTTGCTAAGGTGCTGAGAGTATATAGAGTGCTGAGAGTATATAGAGCAGTAGACAGTGGTACCTCAGTTTACATACGCTTCAGGTTTCAGACTCCGCTAAGCCAGAAATAGTATATCGGGTTCAGAACTTTGCTTCAGGATGAGAACAGAAATTGTGCTCCGGCGACACGGCAGCAGCGGGAAGCCCCATTAGCTAAAGTGGTGCTTCAGGTTAAGAACAGTTTCAGGTTAAGAACAGACCTCCGGAACGAATTAAGTACTTAACCCGAGGTACCACTGTATAGGTTTCTTCAGTGACATTATTTCCAATTAAACCAGTTGAAGACCTCTAGTATCACTGTGTAGCACAAAGCATTTAAAGGCATTTGTTATCTAGCAAAAGCCAAGAACAGGGGCGTAAGGAGTGAAGGGGAGGGGTGTGTGACCATGCTGTAATAATGCCCCTTGAGAAGCTCTCATGTTTGTTTCTCAGAAAAGCTGCTTTCATCGATCAAATGGAACAGTCAGACCACTGGCAAGAAGCACCAGGCCTCAGGCTCCGTAACAAGCGCTGTCTGTTGTACTCTACTGAGAAGCACAAGCCTTTCTTGGCAAACCTATGGAACAGGAGAAAAACCCCATTTTCTGCTGGTGTGTGGGAAAGAAATGAGCATAACAGTAGCTCAAGAACTGCCAGTGGGGGAGGGGGGAGCCCAGTATTAGACTTTACCTCAGAAAATAATTCCCATCAGCTTCTAAGACTAGCTACTTGGCTATTTGAGCTACCTGATATCGAGGACTTCCGCAATTAAAGTGCATAATACTTTTTAACGCACGTTTCCATACTGCCACACTGTTACCTGCTCAGTCTGCAGTCGCTGCCTTAGAATGTTTCACTGACCACACAAATTTCCAGTTCTCTTCCCTTTGAGAAAAATAATTCTGCCCCCTCTATACTCTGAATAGGATTGATTGTACCAATCTTACCTGATGTAGAGATGCAGCAGAATTTCCCGCATCAAGAAGAGATTGTCTGTTGTGCCTCTCTATGAGTTATACCTGTGGGCTTGCCTCCTGCCAGTCAGGAAGCATCTCCAGAACAGGGACTCACACAGAAACACATGTCTACTTTTAGAGAGTATATTAAGTGAAATGCTTGCCAATATCAGTTCCAAACCTCAAGTTCTTAGTGAGCTATCAAGAAACAGGGAGTTGACAGAGATGGTGCATTATACTCCAGAAGCTCCTGTTCTATAAGGAAGGGATCAGTTTGTAGTTTATTTATGCCAGGAGGTTTATAAATCATCATCAGCATGTCAGCTGGCCTACAACAATGCATAAAACTACAGAACTGGAAATGCTGTAAGCCAAAATGGCTTATCTCCTGAGTTTATGCCAATAAAACTCAGAAACGTGAGGAGTTAGGAGTCCAACGTTGTTTATTGCAAAGCAATAGGTTACAGTCGGATCGTTCCGCAAAACTGCAACCCTGACCGGTGGTCCAGGTAGTGGTATTTATAAAGTTTCAAAGAAAGCATTTCAATTTTCACCAATCATATACATCATTACCTCATTTCATGTTTAATACACATGCGCAATAAGCACTAGCAATTTCTGCTGATTAAGTTCTGATTCCCACCGTGTTCTGTTACATTGTGTTAGTGTGCATGTTGGGAACCTGTGTTACGTGTTGCCATTTGCACCATGTAGCAACTTATGTTCCAGCTTTGAGCTATATATTTGTGATTCACATATTAGCTGTACTTCTGCCCCAATGGGGGGGGGGGTGCGGCAACTTGCAAAAACATCAGTTTCATAAAGTAACAGGCTACCATAACTTCTATATTAAAAGCACACTCAAGGATTTACAAGGGGACACATTATCACATTTATTGCGGCCCTTTGGGCCACTACCACAGAAAGGCCTTGAAAATCGTGTAGACCAAATGCCTCAGACACCCGCAACAGATAATCCAGGCAGGGACTTAAAGAGAGCAATTCACATCATGCCCAAAGTGGCAAAATAGAAACACTGATAGACCAAAACATTAGTGAACCAAAGAGATGTTTTGCACCCAGTGAGATTGGCCATAGCGCACTGTGACTTACCGTGTTTTGCAGCACCTAGTTTCAGCGAAGAAATAAACACATTGCTTTCAAGGACATTGTCTCAATGTCCAAAGGTCTCTGGAGTGAATGGGACCCAAAAGCTGTGGGGTTCTTTTGTACTGCCCCATACCTTACATTTTCTGGCTAGTTTTGTGTTATGTACTGAGTTGAATAGGATCCAAAAGGCAGCAGTCTGATTGGTCCTAGAACAATAGGATTCAGACTGCAGAAGTCTGATTGGTCCTAGAACAATAGGATTCAGAATGCAGAAGTCTGATTGGTCCTAGAACAATAGGATTCAGAATGCAGCAGTCTGATTGGACCTAGAACAATAGGATCCAGAATGCAGCAGTCTGATTGGTCTACAGGAGCCACCCACTCCAGCTCCAGGTGGAAGGGAATCTGCAACCTGATTGGCCTGCAGGAGAATCACGGAATTAGCCAATCATGTGGGGCCCATTGTGTAAATAATGTATATAAGGCAAACATTCTGGGGGAACTTCCGTTCCTCCTCACCACTATGAGCTGAATAGAGCATGAAATCCACTCTCGACTCTGAGTATATTTCATTTTGCAACAACTGTTCCTAGCTGAATACTCAAGTGTCCCAAGTTCTCCCTGTTGTTCTCACTGTGAGGCATTTCTTTTGAATTCTGGGGTTGACCAGCACACAAGGAGCAGGAAGCAATTGTCCTTCCTTAAAGGCCCTGCGTGTGCTAGGCCATCCCACTCCCATTTCATGGGCCTGAGCAGCTTACATAATAGAGCTTCTCTCCCTCCCCCACAAGCTCGGTAATTTATTCCATCATCTTAGGAAAAGCCATTTACTGTCAATAACAGCTTTAATTAATTCTCCTCAAAGGCCTCTCAATTATTCATCCCAGGGCCGCAGAGAAAACAATTAAAGCACTTTACATCTCTGACCATCATTGGCTCTAGGTGGAAGAGGAAGGCAGGGAGGTTGCACTGTAGGGACATTGCACAAGAGAAGGTGGGAGTCCAGAGCATGGGGTGGGGGGTGGCCTGGGTTTTGGAAGACTGTGGCTCTTTTTTTGCTTGCTTTGGTAAGCGGTCTCTCTGGAGCAAATACACTGGAATAGCTCACTGTGACAGATCCCAGGGCAACCCTGCCTACCAAATCCTCCCCCTGTATGTTTCCCCTCTGTTTTCAAATCACAGAATCTTTCATACAGGTCAGTTTGAGACATTTTTGTTGTAGGCAATGTGGTGTTGCGGGGGAAAGAGAAGCAGGAAAAGAGAGGGGAAGAAAATAAAGAAAGGGTATGGAAAAAGGGGGGAAGGAGGCAGTAAACCATGGGTAGGCAAGCTTAGGCCTGGGGGCTGGATTTGGCCCAATCGCCTTCTAAATCCGGCCCATGGATGGTCCGGAAATCAGCATGTTTTTACATGAGTAGAATGTGTCCTTCTATTTACAGTGCATCTCTGGGTTATTTGTGGGGCATAGGAATTCATTCATATATTTTTTTCAAAATATAGTCCGGCCTCCCACAAGGTCTGAGGGACAGTGGACCGGCCCCATGCTGAAAAAGTTTGCTGACCCCTGCAGTAAACTATTGTTCTTTACAGAGTATATGAGTGGGGTTTTTTGTCAGTGTGGCTATGTGTGGAGTGAGAGATCAGAGGGCCCAGGACATGGTTGGCTGTGGTTGATTTGTTGCAGTGTGTTTTGATTGTGTGTGTGAAAGGTGTTGTTGTTGCTGGGTTAAGTTAGCCATATTGATTTATATGTTGGTGGAGGGCAGGGAGTGGTTATTGTCTTGTTGGCCTGCATATGTAATAAAGGGGATCCACCTGGGGTGAAAGCATCCTCCTTTGTTTGTCCCCATGATAGTTTTTCTACTAGGATGGTTTCCCATATAGTTTGGTACCAGTGGTCCATAGACACTCCCAATAGCTCCCTCCAGAAATCCTCCCCCTCTTTTTCTACCAACATACCACCCTTCTTTCTGAAAACAGAGCTGGGGACTGTCAACCCCTTCTCTTAATGCTGAACCAAGCTACCTGTCTAGATTTAGATCCTTGTCACATAACGTATAGGGATTTCCCTGACAGAGGACCAGCCTTTTGCTATCTGTACTGGGTAAATTCATACCAAACAAGAATATCAGTTTTTCAGAGGCTGGCAGGTTGCGTCAACTGCTGATGCCACATGGAAGTAAACACAGAAGCGTATGGGCATGATCCTACTTGGGGGCTTCAGCTCCTCCTCCTGCCTCTGACTGGTCCCTTGGACCAGACAAGACACAGCAAGAGGCAGGCTTTGGAAAAAGAACTTCAACAGCAGCTGGAGATGCTTCTGTCTTTTGGCACCATTCCTCCCACCACAACATCCCCATTCACTCGGTGTACTGGTTTCCTTCAAGGGAAATATTGCAGTGTATACAACTGGATCAAAAGCTTTCCCCTACCACAAGCAGCCTTATTTGTCACTTGCACGTCATTCCTCTTGCTAAACTTAGATATGGTTTGGCATATCTAAGACTACTAGCTACAATACAGAACTGGGCTGCTGAAGCAAAGACAGAAATCAGCTCATCCTCCTGACCCTGCAACTTTATAATGGCGGTGTGATTGGTGAAGCCCCATTGTCCACCAGGCCTTTGAACTGGAAAGAAAATTATTGAAGGAGGTTTTGTCTCCTGCAAACTTGCTATTCATTTCTTTTTATTGGGGAAATGTTCTCTGCAGAATGCAGTTTGTTTGTTCTGTTCCCGAGGAGTCAACAACCACACTGGTTGTTTACCAATTTACCTAAAGTTTTATATTTGCATTTACACTCATCTGCACCATTCTTAATTTTTGCAAACCAGAAAACTGCGGGTGGTGAGCCAGGAAAATGGAACTGATTAAAACAGGCCTGAGAGGCTTGAAGGCGGCTATCCCAGACCTGGAATCAAAGGCAGCTGAGGAGACTGTATTTCTCCCCTTAAGCAGATGAATGCTCAGTGCTGGTATTCCTGGATTATCATCTAAACACCCACAAGCTGATCAAACCACCTCATTTCTTTACCTCAGCCTGCAAAGGGTTAAGGCAGCAAACAACAAATCCTCTTCCTCTCCCCCATCACCACCATCCAGTATGCAGCCAGGGGGCGGGTCTGTCGGGAAGCCCAGATTTCTGCAGGGGTTTTACTGGAAAAGTTGTTGTGGCAGGTGGGAGGGGGTTGCCATGGCAACGGCAATGGCACATGAACAGGTTAGCCGGTGGCATACTATTGCGGATCAGATTCATCAAAAACATCAGGACGGAAAACTGCCCAGCCTTGGAAAAAGGCAATGCTCGATGTCTAAGCAGAGAGGCGGGTTGGGAAAGCCAAGACGGCTAGGATCTGGCTATGGTGATTAATCAGAGGGGAGAAAAGGGCACTCTTTGAGCATCACTTCACAGCTTCCAGAGACAAGCCCCTCCACCTAAAATATACTTGGAGGCAGATCACTCCTTCCCTGAAGCAACATTATGCAAGCACAGCAGGGATGGGCTTGGATGAAATGCAAAAGCATCACATTCCAGCTTTATCTCAGGAAGATTTCACCCACTTTCCCAATTTTCCCAGTCACATACCTAACATACAAATGCCTATCCTCAGTACTGGAAAATTGCGGGCAGATAAAATATCAAAGTTGGTATCAGAGAGCTGAGCCGATTGGCTGGGCAGCCTTTGGGGGGGCAGTTGTGGATGTGCAGACCCCAGCTTATTTTGCATTTCAATCATAGCTGCCAGAACCTCCTTTAGTCAGATTTAAAGTGCTCCTATCCCCTACCCCGAACCAGGCGTATGCTGCATCAGTGTGATTTCCAAGAGAGGGCAACTCTGGGAGGCAGGCAGTGGCTTCTGCTTGCTTGTGAGGTTACATGTATGTACCCCAGTCCACTGGAGCAGGAACTGGCAAGCCACACCAAGAAAACCCCATGGACAAAGACAACAGGCAGTGAAAGACAGAAGTGCCTGGCGTGCTCTGGTCCATGGGGTCGCGAAGAGTCGGACACGACTAAACGACTAAACAACAACAACAACCCCAATCCACACTGTGGACCTGGAATGGCTTCCATTCTAACAGGTTGTGTTATTAACCTGAAATTGCAGGACTAGGTTGTGCAACCTGCTATCTTATTAGCTCAATCTCTTAGGAGCAAAGGAGGAGGAGTGGGTAACAGGTGGTGTGCTGATTTTACCCCCTTTTGGGGTAAGATCCAGAATCTGGATAGAGCTCGAGCCGCCCATTCAAATGGGTGCAGTCAAACATCTTTGCAGGACAGGAAACCACAGAGGGTAAAAGAGATCATTTGCTACAGGAGGGAGGAATAACCAGTGTCTTGAGGTTATGCCCAAACTAGCACATCATTTCATTTCATGTTTGTTTTATTGCTTTCATGCATTCCTCCATATTTCCCCATAGACACAGGTTTCTTAATCCCATGATCGTAGGCTGGGTTTATATATATATATTTCTTAATCTATGCAAAATATGTCTCTCTGTGTGTATTCTGATAAATTAGATGGATTGTAGGGGGGGAAGGGGAAGATGGGAAGAACTCAGGTTGGGATAGAAGAGTAGTAGCATTTACTAGGCAGTAAATTCACTCATAAGGAAATAGCCTCAGCCTCCTAGAGCATGGGTAGGCAAACTAAGCCCCGGGGGCTGGATCCGGCCCAATCGCCTTCTCAATCCGGCCCGCAGACGGTCCAGGAATCAGTGTGTTTTTACATGGGTAGAATGTGTCCTTTTATTTAAAAGGCATCTCTGGGTTATTTGTGGGGCCTGCGTGGTGTTTTTACATGAGTAGAATGTGTGCTTTTATTTACAATGCATCTCTGGGTTATTTGTGGGGCACAGGAATTCGTTCTTTTTTTTTCTCTTCCCAAAATATAACCCGGCCCCCCACAAGGTCTGAGGGACAATGGACCGGCCCCCTGCTGAAAAAGTTTGCTGACCCCTCTCCTAGAGCATGGGTCCTGCTGCTCTGGTTCCTGTGCATTGACCTCCATCCCCTCACCACCCTCCATTGTCCCATGAATACTTCCTACACCAACCACTCCTTCTCTATCCCCAGCCTGCTCTCATGCCAGTTCGTGACAATATGGAGAGAAGCAAAGCTCCCAACAATGGCAAGGAAGGAGAAGGGCCAATGGCCAGGAAGATCCATTTCACAATGATTTGTACCTCTTTCATGAGTTATCTGCTGGCTTGCAAGAAAAAGGATTTTAGCCTATAATAAAACTGAATCATTGTGAGTCACAAAGAGAGTATAAGAAGCATCAAGATACATCAGTGCCAAATGTTCCAGGACTGGAGGACAAGGAGAAGTCCACCTTGCCCCCAATTTCTCGTGCAGAGTGCATCTGGTAAATCATTCAGTTCCTAATATACAACATTAAGAAAAAGCCAGGTCCGTTGCTATCCAGCAATGAGTCATGCATTCTCCTACAGCCAAATGTGAAAAGGGGGACTTAGAGTGAAACTACACTCCCCCCCCATACAAATATGAATTAAACACATTCGTATGAATGCAGGGTAAAAGTAAAGGGACCCCTGACCATTAGGTCCAGTCGTGACCAACTCCGGGGTTGCAGTGCTCATCTCGCTTTACTGGCCAAGGGAGGTCATGTGGCCAGCATGGCTAAGCCGCTTCTGGCGAACCAGAGCAGCACACAAAAACACCGTTTACCTTCCCACCGGAGCGGGACCTATTTATCTACTTGCACTTTGACATGCTTTCGAACTGCTAGGTTGGCAGAGGCAGGGACCGAGTGACGGGAGCTCACCCCGTCGCAGGGATTCGAACCGCCGATCTTCTGATCGGCAAGCCCTAGGCTCTGTGGTTTAACCCACAGCACCACCCGTGTCTAATAGGAAAGAAGTGATAGGTGGGAGGAGCGTGTAACCCCTTCCATGCACACCTACTACCCCATCTCTCAGCCGTTTTGCTCTGCAGTGGACTTCTCCCAGTCTTGGGACTTAAGAGGGGAGGGAGAGTGACAACAACCAAAAGAACCCGGTAAATTAAAAGGGAGATATAGAGGGAGAAATGACCCAGGAGATCTAGAGAGCCAGCGTGGTATAACAGTTACAGTAGAGAGGTGGACTGGAACCTGGGAGATCAGGGTTCAAATCCCTACTCAGTCATGAAGGTCAGTGGGTGACCTTGGGCCAGACAGTGTCTCTTGGCCAAACCTACCTCACAGGGTTGTTGTCAAGATAAAGTGGGGAGAGGAGGACCGTGTGCCCATTCTTGAGCTCCTTGGAGGAAAAGTGGTATATAAATATTTTTTAAAGAAAATAATAAATGGGAACAGGAAGAGTTATGTATTTCCTCCCACCAGCCAAATTTACATTTTTTTAAAGAAAAGCAGGGGGTGTTTGTTCTTAATTTCCTAAGACTGCTTTGTGAAGCCACCCTGAGAGGTGGCTATCCACCTCCCACAGGACCAGAAACTCAACATTCAAGTTGACTGTCTGAAGAGAGATTCTGAGGTCTCCAGAGTCCTCCTCCTCCTCAACACTCAGCACTTCACACCTTGCTAGAGGATAAGAGAAACAGGCCTAGTGCTGCTTGCCCTGCTGCAGGGAGAGAGAAAACAATATGCAAAATAGAGTGGGGTTTTTCGTTTGCCTTTCTAACCATTAGTTACTGCACAACTTGTAAGTGCATGGCAACTGCCTACTGCTGTGCTAGAGGCAATTTGGGAAAGACTTAGGTATTTTGTCAGAGGGATTCCAGGCACACACTGGAACTTTGGGTTTGTGCATTTAAATTGAATGAAAGGGCCGTGCTGTCCAAGCACAACAAACCCAACTTTTTGTGGTTGGGAAGAAAGGGAAATGAACTGAAAAGTGTGAGATGAACAAATTATTAGCAGGGAGATGTGTGAACGCTCTGCAGGAAAACCAGGATGAATGCTCATCGTCGTATGACAAACAAATCTGAACAAATACTTAAGAAAGGCTGGATAAATCTAACCTCTGGATAAGCATTGTGCAAGGCAATCAGGATGAATGCTCAATAAATAGGTTGTGGTGGGAGAGGGGGCAGAAGAATGTTTTCCCCTGCTCTGTAGGGTAGGGTTTGAACCAATGACTTCAAGTTACAAGAAAGGAGATTCTGATTAAACAGGAAGAACTTTCTGACAGTAAGAGCTGTTCGACTGTGGAACAGTCTCCCTCTGGAGGTTGTGGACTCTCCTCCCTTGGAGGTTTTTAAGCAGAGTTTGGATGGCCATCTGTCGCGGATGCTTTCGCTGAGATTCCTGCATTGCAGAGAGCTGGACTAGATTACCCTTGGGATCCCTTCCAACTCTATGATTCTACGACTGGTAGTAGTTCAAATGAGCCACTCATTTCAATACTAGTACAGTGCAAGTGTTTTGTTTGCAGCGCTCAGCCCACAAGAAAGGATGTAAACCTAGGTGGAGTCTGAGATTTATACATACCCTCACCGCAGTTTGTGATGAAGGAAGGAGCTGTGTCTTAAGCCAGTTAACTTGTGGTGGGATCTGTATATGTGTGACAATAAATAGAGGCTAAAAAAGATTGCAGAGAGAACATGAAGGCAGAATTTGCTGGGCTCTGAGGCTGGATTCCCCCCCCACATGCCAGTAAGTGAGGTAGGAGAGGGAGGAACCCCAAGGTGACAGAATGTGCTGGACTACTCCAAGCTGGTGTCCACTATTTGCAAGAAAAGCTCTCTCTCCCCCCCCCCCCCCATTAGTGGGAAAGCAAATTGCAAGGACGTTTTTCATTTGATTTTCTAGTTTTCTCCTGTCAGGAAATTCTAAACCGAGGGAAGAGTGGTGAATAATGGTGTCTCCAATCCACAGAATGATGTGATAGATAGTCCATTTTATTGCTTCAGTCCACTGCATGTGCTTATCCTATGTAAGCTGCGTCTGATAGTGGGTTTTAAGTCATAGACTGATTTGGTTGTGATAAAAAAAGAAAACTTTGTCCAAAATCAGAAGTGCATTAAAAGGGGAGAAGAATCATGAGAGAATCTTTCTCGTTTCAATTCCTGTGAATTATCAGCTTCAAACAAAGCTTGGTCATTATTTTTCTCATTTCATAACATAGCTGGTTTGCGAGAAAACACATCAAAACGGTGTGTTTCATGAGAAACAAGAAGATAAATACAGGCAAGATATGGATTGTGGCAAAGGTTGTGTGTACACCATTTCCCAAACCATCAGTGGGAGCGCAGTGGGAACAAATGGGAGTGTGTACAGAGGCTTTTCCTGCTTTGCGGTAGCTCATTCCAGTAACTTTGTGTGAGCTCATTCTGTCTTGCAACAGAATCGAGATACAGTCCCATAGATATTACAGTGGACTCTCGGGTTGCAAACGTGATCCGTGCGAGAGGCACGTTCGCAACCCACAGCCTTCGCAACCCGCAGCACCGCGTCTGCGCACACACGGGTTGCAATTCGGTATTTCTGCGCATGCGCAAAGCGCAATTTAGTGCTTTTGTGCATGTGCGAGCGCCGAAACCCAGAAGTAACCCATTCTGGTACTTCCAGGTTCGACGTGGTGCACAACCCGAAAACATGCAACCTGAAGCATCTGTAACCCGAGGTATGACTGTATTCTAGACTGGCCCAGTGACATTTCATTCACTTTCTCCCCTCTCCGATTTCTGGTAAAACTGACAAGGCTTTGTGTCCATGGTTTTCCTAGCTTGGGGGGTGGGGGGTGCACAGCAGGGTCTGACTCTGAAACCAGCAGGCCTGTTCTGTGTGCACGTTTGGAGCTTCAGGTCTGAGCCATGAATAATTTGAAGCTTCACCAAAGCTTCTTATGTATTCTGGACTGCATGAGCCTCCAAGATTAATTTCTATTGCCTCTTGCCTGCTCTGGGACCCTATGCTCTGTCCTGCTGCTTCAGAAGAGCTGAGAGGTGAGCGTGGGGTTACTCCTCAAGGGATTTCCCTGCTCCAGAATCCCAACACGCACAGAAGAGATTCAGCGTCCAGCAAGGCAGTGGAGCGCCTCCGCTGTTTTTCAAAGCTCTGCTTTATTGATTTAGCATTCCCTTCTGTGATAAATACATCCCGGAGAAGCTATGTGCCTGGCGTGCCCCCGCTGCGTGTTGGGGAGGGGGCAGGCCTTCCTCCTAATCAATAATTGAAGCTATATGTAAGCTTCACTTTGGTGTTGCCAAGCCTCAGTTCCAGGAACTGCCTCTGGTTCACAGGCAGAGGTGTGCGATGTTGTAACCGATTGCAGCCAAGCACAGCAGCGAAGTTTCCTGGCCATCATTGCTTCTGCAAGGCTTCTTCCACGAAGCATAGGTTACACATACATGCACACATTGATGATACACCCCATCTGCTAGTTGTAACTCTGGGGAGACACACCTCAGAGAACAAACCATTACATGCTCCGTGGATCAGGGACTACGGATGCTTTCAGACAGGTGGCACTGGTTGCAAGTCGGTCATTCGGATCCATTTTTCCCTGTAGGCACAATTGGGACACTATCCTCCATCCCATTATCTGGTCTTAGTCATTCCAGTGCTTCCTTACTTATTCAGGTGGGCAATCCTTGAGGAAATGTTTTCACACAATGCTTCCTAGGCCCTCTGCCACCCTCTGCTACCTTTTCCTGTTCAGGATGAGCCTGCAGGTAATTCTGTATCTGTGCAAACACAGATTAAAATGAAAATCCCCACAGGAAGTGCCACAGGAATAACAGCCCCTAGCTATTTAATTTCACTATGGACAAAATGGAAACTTTGAAGGAGGAGAGAACATTCATTTCCTTTTCATTTTTTTTTTTTAAGAGGTCTTCCTTAAGACTGATATATAGCTATACTATACAACTGTTCTAACAAAAGGGGTGTTGCACAGGTGTTGCAAAGAAAGAAAGAAAGAAAGAAAGAAAGAAAGAAAGAAAGAAAGAAAGAAAGAAAGTCCTGGCATATGTACTTTACTGCAATTACAGTTTCCAAGGCGTTGCAATCTTAAGAGAACAGCTCTTCAGAACTGGGCTGTGAAAATTCTGATATGCCTATAGATGGCTTAACGCTTTTCTGTGGTAAGGAGAAATCTGGATTACCGTAAATGTTGCTGTTTTTTAAGTATGTGCAGGCATTTGATGATGATACCATGTGAACAGTGCACAAAAAAGGGGGTGTGCATGAGCAGTACAGTTTTTGCAATAGTGGTTTTGTCTGGAAGTACCCTAATGCTACTGGCCAGAATGATGGGATGCAGAAGAGGACCTTTAAGGAGACTGATTGTTCCTCTGCTCCTCAGGTGTTTCCGCAGGTTCTTCAACACAAGACTCCTTTGACAAACTATGTGGTATTGCAAGCAACATCACCTCTACAAGTCAATAAGCAACACACACGTGTTTGGAACCTGTGGCCCTCCAGATGTTGCTGGGCTCCATCTCCCACCGGACCCAGCCAATATGGTCAGTTGTCAAGGATTATGGGAGTTGTAGTCCAGCAACAACTGGAGAACCACAGCTTCTACACCTTACTATCCAACAATGCCCTTCCCCACAGCCAAGATCCATGTTTCCCTCTGTGTACAGGGGTATTACCTAAAATATTGTGCTGGCTCCTGAAACCTTTGAGGCTGGCACCAAGGGATTTGAGAATACATTTCAACCTTGAGCATTTACGCGAGGAAATTTGTTTGAGGACCTCTCTGTACAATCACTGGACGTGTGTTTCAACTCCAGTTTAGCCATTCCGCAATACATGTCTATTCATTTTGTGAAGCACCTACGCACAACACTGCAATGTAAGCATAACACGAGCTTTTCCTTTGGGGGATATAACTCTGTAGGTGTTCACTGTTTAGATAGATAGATAGAGGGATGTACATTTGAATAAGGGTGTAAGATACCTGCATTGCAAGGAATAGGACTAGATGATCATTGTCCCTTCCAACACTACAAGTCTATGATTCTGTAATTCTAAGTGTGCACATAATGGCCTTATATAAAAAGCTCCCATAACGATGGCAACAAGGAAGTGCTTCTATGCCGCACTTCAGCACTGGAGCATTGGGACGTGAACCCACAGGAAGATAGAGCATGCCTTGCTAGCCCAGCATCCTGTTTCAGCCACATGTTTTTGGGAAGCCCACAAGCAAGGCATGAAGTCATCAGCTGTTGTTTGTCCCACCCCAGTAGCTGCTGCCCAGAGGTACACTGCCTCTGATCAAGGAGGTTCCATTTAGCTATCGTGGCTTACAGCCGTCACTAGATCTGTCCTCCATGAATTTAACACCAGATGGTCTAATGACTGAGAGTGCCTTAGGAGACCTAATTGAAAGAATGCTTCCTTCTCGCCTCCAAATGCCAAAATAAAATAAAATGATTCTTAACATGGTTTGGCTGAGCAACTAATTAAATGGAAAGGAGCAGAGGTGAGAAATTGTGTTGTCACCAGTTGCGCATAATAGGTGCAGTGTGTGTGATACCAGTGCAATCTCAATACACACCCTCCTATCTACAGAAGATAGGAGCCTTTGTACTGTGTGTTTCCCGGAAGAAAAATAATGTACTTTGCTCAGGAATTGCAACTTCCTTATCACAAAACATGGTTGAACAATCTACTACAATACAAGTGGGAAACACACACAAATGGCATTCACAAGCACACACCCAGACTGCACAACAAGTTGTTCTTTCCAGGAAGGTAACATCTTAAACACTGAGGGGAAGCCTCAGATAAAATCATTCATTATATTTAGCACAGCTTTATCCTACGCCTTAAAGGCAAAATTAGATTTTTCTTGCATGTTTTTAATCCTACATTAAGCTTGGGGCAGTGTACATGGTTCTCTAAATTACTCACCCTATATTTTATTCTTACAACAACCTTGTGAGGTAGGCGGTTCGAATCCCCGAGGCGGGGTGAGCTCCCGTCATTCGGTCCCAGCTCCTGCCCACCTAGCAGTTCGAAAGCACCCTTAAGTGCAAGTAGATAAATAGGTACCGCTTTATAGCGGGAAGGTAAACGGCGTTTCCATGCACTGCGCTGGTGCCGGCTCGCCAGCTGCAGCTTCGTCATGCTGGCCACGTGACCCGGAAGTGTCTTCGGACGGCGCCGGCTCACGGCCTCTAGAGCGACATGAGCACGCAACCCTAGAGTCGGACACGACTGGCCCGTACGGGCAGGGGTACCTTTACCTTTTTTCCTTAACCCTAATCTGACGCGCTAAACCTTACACTACATGTATTTGGGGTGTATTTGGAAAGGGCTGTAATCTACAAGAGTCCAAACACAAGACGAAAGACCTTGTTCTGCCAGTCACCTCACAATAACATCTGTCAAGAAAGCCAGACAAAGTGTGCAAAGTACTTCTTGTTCCTCTGGTCCTAGGTTTACTCCAGAGAAAGTGGAAAAGCCATCACCTACCCTATCCCACACTGGCAGATTCAGGTTGCCCACTTATAGCTGATAGAGAAATCATGCACAGAAACCCGCTTCCCCAAAAGATCAGACCTTTTGCGATAAGGAACAGGAAGACTAACACGTGCTTTGATGCAACATCATCTAACTTTCTCACAAACAAATCAGATTGAATGCTCGTTAACTAGCCTGCATAATCTAATTGGCCTGCAATCAAATCAGGACGAATGCTCAATAAATAGGTTGTTGCCCGGAAAGACTTGTAATGAATGTGTGGACAGGCCCTAGAAAGCCTCTGCACCTTCGCAAGGGTCTGTGTGGCTTTGGTCTTGTTCTGATTGGTTCAGGAGGAAGAGATGTGGGTTGAGTTCCTGATGGGCACCCTTCTCTCCTGTTGCAAAGTGGGAGCAGGACCTCAGGCACCCTTGCTTACTCCCAAAAGCTTTTAATGAGTGCATGGGAGACACTTAGGCTGTGTACACACCATACCTGTAAAGCACATGACTTTCCCCATAAGAATCCTGGGAAATGCAGCTTTACCCCTTGCAAAGCTACAATTTCCAGCACCCTTAACAAACTACAATTTCCAGAATTCTTCAGGGGAAGTCATGAAATGTATGGTGTGTACACAACCCTGGTGGTTTGGAACAGCTGGAAAGTGGTGAGACTGGACTGTGTGCTGCTGCCAGCATACCCTGTGCCCTGTCCTGCCTCCCATATCAGACCCTCCAAGTGTCCCTATTTTGCAGGGACAGTCCCGGATTTACAGAAGCTGTCCTGGTTTCCGATTTGATCCCAGAATGTCCTGCTTTCCCTTAGGACATCCCTATTTTCATTGGAGAAATGTTGGAGGGTATGGAGTTGTGCAACCCCCAAGCCAAGAAGATAAGTGCAACCTTTAGAAGACATCTGAAGGCAGCCCTGTATAGGGAAGTTTTTTAATGTTTAATGTTTTATTATGTTTTTATATATGTTAGAAGCCACCCAGAGTGGCTGGGGCAACCCAGTAAGAAGGGTGGGGTATAAATAATAATAAAAACAACAATATTGAACAGGTCATCCCTATTTTCACTGGAGAAATATTGGAGGGTATGCCATATCCCACCTTGTATTGGAGCCAGTAATCGTATGCAGCTTACCGCCTTACTGGTCACCCCCTGCCCTTTTAAGCCTCCCCTCCCTCTCCCTCCCCTTTCACTGCCACTCACCCAGGTGCTAGCACGCCTTTTCTCCCCAGGCCCTTGTCTTCGCCTTGCCCAGCCAACATTTACAGGCTGGTGAAGTTACCAGGAAAGAAGGTACAAGTAGGGCGGGATAGGTTTGTGGTTCAGCAATGCTGACTGTGTTCCCAGGCCTGGGCCCAGTAACGGGAAGTGGCTATTCTCAGTGACAGTAAATCAGATCGGCAAGATTAGAGGCCTCTTGCTGCCTAATCATGAGCCACTTGGGCAGGAGGACAACTTACTGGAACTGGGAGGAAATAAAAGCAATAAATAAAGCATGACTGTTAACATCTGGCCCTTGCCACGGGGTGAGATGTAGCTGTAGGATGGGTTGTTTATGGTTCATTCACTGACTTTATAGGGCTCCCATGGTACAAGGGGGGCAAAGGAGCAGGAGCAGCAAAGAGTGATTCTTTGTGCCAAAGTGTGTGCTTTTCAAGGGTGCAGGCAGACACAGAAAAGTACCCGATGTACACATATGTGGTTGTATGTTAATAACGTTGACCCGCCCCAGGGAGGTCTTACCGTACAGACAGGCAAGCCAAGGCACTGGGCAGAGCAGGTAAATAAGAGGAGCAGTCTGGATTCTGCGGGAAGAGCTGATCTACATCCATTTGCATTGTGTTGATCTTGTCCCGGTTCCAAACGGCCTATAGATCTCAAGAACAAGGCATCATGCGTCAACCACAAAGAGGAGGAGGTTTATGGAGCTCATAAAACACGTTTTATGCAGTTACGCTGGGAGTTGGGGTCAGCTCTGCCGTGAAGGCTTGTCACTACAAGCGAGATTGGACCAATCTTCCCAGCAACAGAGTTCATATCTCTGACTTCCTTCCTGGTAGCGGCTGGGGAAGCATTTTAAACATATACGTACACACACATTTTTTTTCGCAAAATGGGCCAAACTAGCCTCTCATCCAGCAATGAGGCAAGCCTGTGGATACTTTTCCAATAACCATTTGGCAGGCTACCCGCTGGCAGTGTCTCAGCCATGGCCAGGAGAAGGCCATAGCCAGGAATATGAGGACTGACTTGAAGGAGGAGACTGGAATAATACCCCAGTATCACAGAAAGCAGAGTAATTAAACTTCAGTGACATGCATAGCCTCACCTCATCTCCAGTTGAAACAAAGCCCATGCAATTGTTCAGCCATTTACTCTGTGGAGTTGCAGGCAGCCCATTCTCTCTCTGTCTTATCCAGCCATGGCCACATACCCCATCGACAGTGCAACTTTACATCAGCTTTAGCCCTGGTACAAGAAATTTCCCTCCTACTGACTTCAATGGGTTTAAAAGTAATTATTGAAACTTGCGCAAGATTTTATCACAGGTTTGAAGTCCTGCTGCGCATAATGCGAATGTGTGATGGGGCCGGTGAACAATATTATGATTCTGTCTCTGGCTACAAAGATACAGATTCTATCTCTGCCCAACAATGAGGCACCGGGGCAGAAATGAAAAGAAAGAACAATGCAAGGAGACTGCGATTCTTGTTCGTTTTAAAATGCGGGGCACGGGTCCCCTCAAGTCTGGGGTCATTGATGCAATAAGGGTTTTATGGTCGTTTGGGCAGGCTGTTTAAAAATTATGAACACTCACCATAATCCGTGCCTCAGATGAATGCTTTCTCCCATTGGTGGCATGATTTCTGACTTGATGGGATTTGGGGAAGTTAGGGGTGGAGTGGGGAGATGCCTCTGCAAAAACAATGCGAATTCAAAAAAGTCCATTATTGATTTTCAGTGCCACCCTACGCATGCCTAGCTGGAAGTAAACGCTATTGGGTTCAATTAGATTATTAGACATACTCCCAGCCAGGTTGACTGCAGCCTGTCGGGAGTCTAAACAGGAGCGCAACTGCTGGCGGAGCGGTGCCTGCGTGCCTTTTTGGTAACATTTCTTCTTTTAAATCCCCAGACTTGCCACTGGGGGCGGGGGGGGGGCGACAAAGTTCCATTGCCTCGGCTGAACCAGACGCCCAAAGGCAGGTGGTGGAGGAAGGAAACATGCGTACGCTGTTACTATAGAGATAAGGGGCATGGACGGACTACAACATCCAGCGTGCCTGAGGAGGGAGATACTTCCGGAAAGCCTGCCATTGGCTCCAATCTGAAGACGTCACCAGTGTGCGGTTGACGCTACTCAGCCTGGCCAGAACCGCCAATGAGCGCTCAGGGAAGAGGGAGGGGGTATGTCGCTCCTCCTGTGCGAGGGAAAATTGAATGACCGGTGCCTTAAATGTAGTGGCCCTGCGATAGCTCATTTGGGAGAGTATAAGACTCTTAATCTCAGGGTCATGGGTTCGAGCAAAAGATTCCTGCATTGCACGGGGTTGGACCAGAAGATCCTTGTGGTCGCTTCCAACTCTACAAATCTATGATTTTAGACACAACCAGACTTTCGTATTGGAGCCCTGCTTGTATAAATAATCAATCATTTAAACATTTCCATTGTTTCTGAATTGAAATACTAGACTAACCTTGTGAAGAATACAGAGAACATAAAGATTTGATTGATTATGAAAGAATCTAAGGAAGGGAAATGATTGAAGAACAGATGTAAATGCGAGTAAGACAACTAAGAGACGTGTGGTGAATGGGGTGGAAGTCTTTTATAATATTTTAACTAAGACTTATATATTGCAGTATTTGAAGCAAGAATTTGGTAATATTCCAGGTTATGAAAAGTATTTTTTCTCTTTTTGGGGTGTTTTTTCTACATATTTTTTATTTTTCCTTTTCTTTCTTTTTATTTTTATTAGTTTTCTTTTTGGAAAACATGTATATAAGTGTGTTTACAGTGTTAAGTGTTGGTCTTTGATGTTCTTTGTTTAATTTCTATTTTGGGGGAAATAATAAAAATTAATTAAAATTATGATTCTATGTGGGGGAGAGGGAGAGAACGGGGTTCGCCCGCTGATGGCGTCGTCGAGGGGAGGAAAGGGTTGGGTTGGCTGGTGGGCGGGAGAGGAGGAGCAGGACCACTCTTTCCCCCCACCTCAACTGGAACTGTCCGTCCTATGGCTTCTCACAAATGCAGCTTCTCTCCTCCCCCATCCCGCACACGCTACCATGCCATTTCTAAACCGGACTATAACTCCCACCGGGACTATAACTCCCCAAACGCCACGCGAACGGGGCAGAGAAAGAACCCGGCGCACTTGCTGTATTCCGCACAGGGACTACAACTCCCAAAACTCTGTGGGAACAGGGCAGAGCGAAATCCCGGCGCCCGAAGCATCCTGGGAGTTGTAGTCTGGCTCCTTAGGGGAAGAGCGTGAAGCTTTGGACTCTGCCCAGTTTGTGCTGGGCGGAAGAAGCGGCGATGTCGCTGGTGCCGGCGCTGCAGACCGGGGGAGAAATGGCCAGGCGCGGAGGTCGTGCCCTCCTCGGCAAGGAGCTCCATGCCCGCATCTGCTCCTGCTGGGCTTCCGCTACTCCGCCTGCCACCAGCCACGGCGGGGAAGCCTATGCACCGAGCAGCTGCAAGGCTGGTTGCCCTAGGTTCAGCAGCGACTCCTGCCAGCCCGTTGGCTGGTGCAGGCAGCCAGGGGCTATTCTGTCTCGGTTTTCTCGCAGGCGGTGGGGCGTGGGCACCACCCTGGCGCCCTCTGGGCACGGTTACCGCTGCCGGATATCTAAAGCCTGCATGCATCAACTCAGACCGTGCCAGGGACTTGGTGCTTGCCTGGCCCTCCCACGCTGTTGGTACCAGGGTGTTGACACCTTTCTGAGCCAAAAGGGCCCGTGTCAGACCTTTTGCAGCAGCTTAGCCCACCCAAGCTCTACTCGCCAGTCGCTTAGTGCCAGCCTCAGGTCACCTTGGCTTATGAAGATCCTGTTAAGGACATACAGCCAGTCAGTCACTGTGCAACATTGTGCCAGTCTACCTTGGTGGCACACCAAGCAGCCGTCTTCTTCCCTTGTCCCTGCTCCAAGAGTGGGCAAGCATAGTTACCATGCCAGTTGCCCAGCAGGGACTGAGTGCCATGTGGTGGATCTGCGCAGTGACACTGTGACTCAGCCGAGCCCCAAGATGAGGCAAGCCATGGCCCAAGCAGAGGTGGGGGATGATGACTACGGGGAGGACCCCACGGTCAATGGTGAGTCTGGGTGAAAAGGGGCATCCCTGGGGTGGTAAGGCTCTGCAAAGGGCTCCATGCTGCCACAGGCTAGGGTGCAACTGTGCCTAATGCTTTGGAGCAAGGCTGCTCCTTTTCAAGACCCAGCTGTGAAAGCAGTGGCACTGTGAACGTCAGATATTTATTTTTGTGATTTGTTCTTTTTATTAAATTGGCATACTGCCCTTCATGGGACGCGGGTGGCGCTGTGGCTTAAACCACAGAGCCTAGGATTTGCCGATCAGAAGGTCGGCGGTTCGAATCCCCGCAACGGGGTGAGCTCCTGTTGCTCAGTCCCTTCTCCTGCCAACCTAGCAGTTTGAAAGCATATCAACGTGCAAGTAGATAAATAGGTACCGCTCCGGCGGGAAGGTAAACGGTGTTTCCGTGCGCTGCTCTGGTTCGCCAGAAGCGGCTTAGTCATGCTGACCACATGACCCGGAAGCTGTACACCAGCTCCCTCGGCCAATAAAGTGAGATGAGCGCCACAACACCAGAGTCGGTCACGACTGGACCTAATGGTCAGGAGTCCCTCCAGTGGCGTAGCGTGGGTTGTCAGCACCCGGGGCAAGGCAAGTAATTTGCGCCCCCTAACCCGTGGATTTGCGCCCCCTAACCTGTGAATTTGCCCTAACCCCAGATGTTGCGCCCGGTGGGGCCGGCCCCCCCTGCACCCCCCACGCTACGCCACTGGGTCCCTCTACCTTTACCTTTATACTGTCCTTCATCCAAAGATCACAAGGTGATTCACAACATAAAAATACAATACCTTCCAGGAAAAACGTTGCATTTGGAGGGGAGCAGATGGAAAGAGCCGCCCTGAATATTTTATGGAAAGACAGGCTCTACACCTGGATTTTGTTTATTGTCATATAATATATAGTTTCCTGTGGCTTTAAGGGCCCGTGTTGGCTGCTGGGTGTCTGTCTCCATGAAGAATTAATCTGAGCTGCATGGGTGATTTTAACGTGCCTAGTCTGCAAATGCTTGTGCCATAATAAAATTGTTAGCCTTTGAAGTGTCACAAGTCATTTTGCTGTTGTTTTTAAGAGACTACCCCTCTGGAAATTGCCCCAAACTTGTCTGAAAGGAGCTTGTTCATGGGAATAATATTCAGTCCACTTACGTTTTGCTTATGTTACTGGCTGAAATATTTGGGGGATGTATGTAAAATAATGGAACGCGGGTGGCGCTGTGGGTAAAACCTCAGCACCTAGGACTTGCTGATCGTCAGGTCGGCGGTTCGAATCCCCGCGGCGGGGTGCGCTCCCGTTGCTCGCGCCTGCCAACCTAGCAGTTCGAAAGCACCCCCAAGTGCAAGTAGATAAATAGGGACCGCTTACTAGCGGGAAGGTAAACGGTGTTTCCGTGTGCGGTTCTGGCTCGCCAGAGCAGCTTCGTCACGCTGGCCACGTGACCCAGAAGTGTCTGCAGACAGCGCTGGCTCCTGGCCTATAGAGTGAGATGAGCGCACAACCCTAGAGTCTGTCAAGACTGGTCCGTACGGGCAGGGGTACCTTTACCTTTATGTAAAATAAACCCATTGCCAAAACGTGATGATGATCATTATATATATTTTTTTTTTAAAAGTCAAGAGAGGCTTCAGCAACCTGGAGTAGGAGGTGTTAAAATTCAAATATCCTGATTCTGTGAACAGGCTCACAGTTGTGAACTTCTGACATCACACCCACACAGCCTATGCACTATCTGAAACTTGAGGGTGGCTTCTTCTTGTCCTTGTGTTCTTATTTCCCTCTTCAGAACTGCAGAGAGTAGTGGCTGATCTCCTTGGAATGGAAGGGGCTCTGTTTGTTCCCACAGCCACCATGGCGAACCTCATTGCTGGTAAGTCTTATAAGAAGCAATCGGAGCTGATTTCCCTTGCAGCCCCTCGTACCACCTTCCATCCTGTTCTGGGAGGTCCCCCAACTCTTTGGAGTTGATTGGGTGGGAGCGGTGCCATGGTGATCCCCTCTTCTCCCATTGGCAGATGCCTCCACTGGATCAGAGCCCTTATTTACACCAGGCATATAAATACATATGTGCTCTGCCTATAACTTTAATGCCCTCTGTTTTATTATTATGTAATTAAACCACAGAGCCTAGGACTTGCCGATCAGAAGGTCGGCGGTTCGAATCCCTGCGACGGGGTGAGCTCCCGTTGCTCGGTCCAGCTCCTGCCCACCTAGCAGTTCAAAAGCACGAAGTGCAAGTAGATAAATAGGTACCGCTCTGGCAGGAAGGTAAACAGCGTTTCCATGCGCTGCTCTGGTTCGCCAGAAGCGGCTTAGTCATGCTTGCCACATGACCTGGAAGCTGTACGCCGGCTCCCTCGGCCAATAAAGCGAGATGAGCGGCGCAACTGGACATGACTGGACCTAATGGTCAGGGGTCCTTTTACCTTTACCTAAGTCTCCTTGTAAGGGCTATGCCCTAAGACTCAGTCATAAAAAAACCCCACAAATAGCCCCACCTACCCCTGAATGAAGCAATCAGGAGAGAGAGTTTCATTTTGGGAATTATTCGAGTTCTGTTTTTATTATTTCAGTTATTATTTATAAAATCAATGGCAGGGACTTTGTGGCCCTCTAAATGTTGCAAGACTCCCAGTGTGGCATAACAGAATATTGGACTATGACCTGGGAGACCAGGGTTCAAATCCTCAGTCATGAATCTCACTGGGTGGCCTTGGGCCAGTCACCTTCTCTTAGCCTAACCTACCTCGCATGGTTGTTGTTAGGATGAAATAGGGAGGAGAACCACGTACACCACCTTGAGCCCGTGGGTCAGGGATGATGGGAGTTGTAGTTCAACACCTTCTGGAGGGCCACAGGGTTACCAGCATTGATAGCAGTACGGCGCCATCAGTGTCCAAGAAAAATATACACCCTCAACCGTCTGCCTAAGAGGCTTTCTCTAGCCTTAGAATTACTAGGCAAAACATTTTTGACTGTGAGATGAGAGCTCCTAACGGCTGCACTCTTAAAAGGTGCTGGAGAGATTGGAATAAGCGTTACTGACTGCTTCAGCTCAGGGATCTCCTAGCAGTGATGAAAACAGGCAGCCTGGTTAGCTCAGTTGGTTAGAGCATGGTGCTGATAGTTGCTAAGGTTGCAGGTTCGAGCCCCGTATGGGACAGCTGCATATTCCTGAATTGCAGTGGGTTGGACCTGAGGGTCCCTTCCAACTCTTTTGGTTGTTAGTCGTGTCCGACTCTTCGTGATCCCATGGACCAGAGCACGCCAGGCACTCCTGTCTTCCACTGCCTCCCGCAGTTTGGTCAAACTCATGCTGGTAGCCTCGAGAACACTGTCCAACCATCTCATCCTCCGTCGTCCCCTTCTCCTTGTGCCCTCCATCTTTCCCAGCATCAGGGTCTTTTCCAGGGAGTCTTCTCTTCTCATGAGGTGGCCAAAGTACTGGAGCCTCAGCTTCACGATCTGTCCTTCCAGTGAGCACTCAGGGCTGATTTCCTTCAGAATGGATCGGTTTGATCTTCTTGCAGCCCATGGGACTCTCAAGAGTCTCCTCCAGCACCATAATTCAAAAGCATCAATTCCTCAGTGATCAGCCTTCTTTATGGTCCAGCTCTCACTTCCATACATCACTACTGGGAAAACCATAGCTTTTACTATACGGACCTTTGTTGGCAAGGTGATGTCTCTGCTTTTTAAGATGCTGTCTAGGTTTGTCATTGCTTTTCTCCCAAGCAGGCATCTTTTAATTTCGTGACTGCTGTCACCATCTGCAGTGATCATGGAGCCCAAGAAAGTAAAACTCTACATAATATATTTGTGGAGAGGATAACTATGACAGATCATAGAATCATAGAGTTGGAATAGACCACAAGGGCCATCGAGTCCAACCCCCGGCCAAGCAGGAAACACCATCAGAGCACTCCTGACGTATGGTTGTCAAGCCTCTGCTTAAAGACCTCCAAAGAAGGAGACTCCACCACACTCCTTGGCAGCAAATTCCACTGTCGAACAGCTCTTACTGTCAGGAAGTTCTTCCTAATGTTTAGGTGTAATCTTCTTTCTTGTAGTTTGGATCCATTGCTCCGTGTCCGCTTCTCTGGAGCAGCAGAAAACAACCTTTCTCCCTCCTCTATATGACATCCTTTTATATATTTGAACATGGCTATCATATCACCCCTTAACCTCCTCTTCTCCAGGCTAAACATGCCCAGCTCCCTTAGCCGTTCCTCATAAGGCATTGTTTCCAGGCCTTTGACCATTTTGGTTGCCCTCCTCTGGACACGTTCCAGTTTGTCAGTGTCCTTCTTGAACTGTGGTTCATCCTCATTTTCTCTTGCCATCTGACTCTTAGTTCTGTGTTTCCCCTGTCCCCACTATAGACCCCCCAGTTCTCACCCTTGTCCTCTCTTACCATAGTCATGTGCCACTGTCGCCAGCGAGGGGCGCAGCTCATGCTTGGGAGGGAATCCCACATCCATGTGTTTGAGCACGGAGGGATTGCACAGGTAAGTGACGCTGGGAGGGGACCCTGAAGCACCTAACCCTAAACCCACTGTGCCTCTTTTTACCCATATTCAATCTCAAAAACGAGGAACCAGAGAAATGGCAAAGGTCATGTACTTACAGCTGCCAAGGCAAATGTGGTCACAGTCTCGCAAAGGGGCCAAGTAAAGCTGTCTAGGGCTTTGCTCAAACCTTGGCCAGAGGAGTGAGAAGCCTGGTGATGTGCTTCCCTCTAGTGGCCATTAGCACAAGCTGCATCCTTCTCTCCTTGGATAGTAACAGTTCCCGACTTCATGCACAAGTGTCTCTGTGCTCAGGTCAAAATAACATTGTGTGAAGATTGTTCCATTACTAAAGGACCAAATAGGAAACTGTCTTCCCCTTTCGTTCTAATGATTTGCCTTGTTACCTCCTATGATGTTTTGTCTTTTTTAGCTTGCATGTTATGCCTGCAAATACCTTCTCAGAACAGTCTTTTCCACTAAGCTTTTGAAACAAACTCACTGATCCACTGTTGAGAATTGGAGATTATAAGCACCTGGTGTCTTATTCTTAGAGCCCTGGATTTTCTCTGCTGGTAATTTAGAAGGAGCTGGAACCCTGGGCACAGGAGATTAAGCTAGGTGATGTTGATTCCTTCTAGGTATGGGATATTTATTGACTCCTCATGCCCCGCAACCCACCGACAGATGCTTTAGTGATTTGTCCCTTTGTTATATTTTGCAACGCTTCCATTGCTGCAATGCCAGTGCATGGGTTTTGAATTCAATTGATCCAACCAAGGGATTTCCCCCTTGTGAGTAGAAAGCTATTTGCGGTCCTTGCATGAATCAGTATTTACAGGAAGCTGCCTTGTGGATTCTAACACTTTCTGCATTATCAGCAGGTTGCCCCGTTTTCTGTTCTTCCATATGCTTAGCACGGATTGCTGTGTGTCTCTGGCACTCAGACCCTGAATCAGTGGTCCCAATGATCGCAGCAGGACTAAAATATATTTTAGAACCTAGACACAAGACTAACATACTATGACTTCTGCCTTTAGATATGAGCACAACACAACAACTGCAACACAACATTTTGGGTTGAGGTTGCTTGCACCTCCAAAACTACTACTTCTGTGTATTAATAAATTTATATAATCCCAAGCTCCAGTCTTCCTAATTTTCCAAAAGACTTATTGGCAGCACTTACCTCTGCCTCCTATCAGCTCCCCCCATAAGTCTCCTGCCCACCTAGGCAGCCCAAACACTCTGCCTTATAGTGCAAAGCCAGGCTTGTTTGCTCTGAATTAAGCCCCGCCTTGTTCAATGGCGATATAATTGCAGCTTTCGTTTTGCTTGATTAGGAAGCATCAGGATTTTTCTTGACCAATCAGTTCACCTTCTCAAAGGTTCTGAAGTGTCTGTTCCCTACTGTGATAAGAATTTTAAGGTCTTAGATATATAATAAATGTTTATAAATGTACCAGCCAAGCATGTACATAGATCAGCGCAGGAAGACCGATCTGAAACCATTTTTGATTCCCAAACTGACCAAATGTTTTGTCTGCAAGGTCAAAGGAAAATGGAAAAGCCTCCCCATTGACTTTTCCTTCACAAATCCTGTCTTAAGGGTATATCTGTGTCTGAAGAGGGTGAGCCTGTGACCTGGCTCAGGAACTAAGTATTTATCATTACAAAAGACCTGCCAGGCTCCCCAGGGTATCCAATCAAGTGAGCATTAATAGGTAACCTGTCAGATGAGATAAACAACACACTCAGATTTCTGCTGTAGACTGCTTTTTCTGTGATGTATGTATGATGTATGGAGGGGTGGTCTTGAGCTCCAGGGAGGGAATTTAAAATGTCTATATAAGGGCAGGCACACTTTTGTTCTGGGTTCCTCCTCCTTTCCTGCATGTGAGGGGAGCACCCTGTTGCAACAGATCAATAAAGATCAAGCTTACTAGCTGCTTTGCATCTCAATATTCTCTGGTTGGCCTCTGTTATTTTCTCCTATTTACATAGGGAACCTATGTAAGGACTCTATATGGGCTCTTGGATAAGGGAAAAGGGCAGATTTTTGTTTACAACACTACAAGACCAGATAGCTTCACTATCACAAACAACCAGGGGCCGTGGCTCATTCGGAGAGGTTGCATATGTGCTTGTGCCTTTCCATAAAGAACTTGGTTTTCAACAAAACTGGATACCGCATATTTACATTCGCCATAAACAGCATCGGAGTTAATGTAAAATCTTTTATCGGCATGAGGCATTTACCATGTACAGGCTTCGCCTGAGGCCACCCACCCACCCACTTTGTTCTCACCCAGGTGGCGGGAGTCCATTCAGAGGCACTACAGGACCTGCCCAACGGGACCATCAATCTGGATGAACTGGAGCAGAAGATCCAGCGGGCACACCAGAGCCAGTACCACCCCCGCCCTGAGCTCATTTGCCTCGAGAACACGCACAGCTCGGCCGGGGGAAGGGTGCTGCCCCTTAAGTACCTGCAAGAGGTGAGTACCATGAGTCATTCATCCAGACTCAACCCAACGGACTGGGAGAGCCTGGACAGCTCAGCAGGTTAGAGTGTGGTGCTGGTGATGCCAAGGTTGGAGGTTCAGTCCCCGTATAGGACAGCTGCGTATTCCTGCATTGCAGGGGGCTGAAGACGAGACGATCCTCAGTGTCACTTTCAACCCTACGATTCTCTGACTCTTTCAGAAAATTCAATAGTCTTTTCGTTGTGGTGGGTATTGTGAGCAATAGCTGTTGTGGTAGCAGTAATAACATTTTATTCATTCAAGTACTTTCAGCATTTGTATTTATTTATCAATATTTTTAATAGCTTTGTTTATTTATACAATAATTAAACGTTTTTTTTAAAAAAAATGTTGCAGTGTATCTCGACTCCACCCAAAATGCACGCATGTGTAATGGAGGGTGGAGGGTTTTCCCCCCACCCCCACTTTTCACCTTAATCCACACTTCCAGGATGCTTACAGTTGGCTTCCCCACCCTTATCTCGTTTCCTTCTCCCACTCCTACTGTCACCCTTAAGTTGGCACATCTACATTTGGTAAAGCCTTGGAAATTCATAGGTCCTTGTCAGGCCATTTTGGGAGGTTTTGGTCATACCTCTATACTTAGGGAGGGTATCTCTAGATATGTATCGACCCTATTTTAGCGGGTGGGGGGGGGCTCCTTGCTTTAAAAAAACTCTTTGCAACTGCACCAGGCACTGTACCACCCGTTTGTTATTCGGGGAAGTGATGATGATAAAGGAAGACCCCCAACTTAGCACCCCTTGGCTGGGCTCAAGGACACTGAGCAATCTCCTCTGATCATAGGAGCCTGCCCACCAGCAGTAACCCCAGATTGTCTTTTAGTTTTCTCGCAGAGCGGGGGCCCTGATCTCATGAGGCCCCTAGAGTACCACATAAAGTGGAACCTGCAATGCCCCTAAGAAAGGCCACCAGCTCTGGGACGTCTTCCCCTCTGCCTGTCGCAAGCCAGGCTTCCTCAACCTCGGCCCTCCAGATGCTTTGAGACTTCAATTCCCATCATCCCTGACCACTGCTCCTGCTAGCTAGGGATGATGGGAGTTGTAGGCCAAAAACACCTGGAGGACCGAGGTTGAGGAAGCCCGCTTTAAGTTGTTGGCTGAGCTCCATTCTCTACACAGGTGCACCAGGTAGCCCAGCGATACGGGCTGCGGATTCACATGGATGGCGCCAGGGTGCTTAACGCTGCCATGGCCTTGGGAGTGCCGCCGGCTCATATCTCGCAGCACTGCAACTCCATCTCCCTGTGCCTCTCGAAGGTAGGTGGTTTCTGCTGTGGCTCTGAACAGGGTGGATTTCGGGGAAGAGTGCAAGCACGGTACCTGCGAGGCTCACCTAACCGTGGGGACTTAGGAAGCTGAGCCAGACCGCTGCTCCATCCAGCTTAGTATTGCCTCCACGGACTGGCAGCGGCTCCCCAGGATTCCAAAAAGGGGTCCCTCCCAGCCTTACCTGGGGACTGAGCCTGAGACCATCCACCTGCAAAGCAGAACTGCAATCCTTCCCTGGCAACGTGTTTGAAACCTCTGCGATCCGTCCTTGGATTTGCAGCAGAAATCAGCAGGATTCAAACAAAGCTAGATAGAGGCTAGTGGAAGGGGCTGTGCAAGAGCTTCTCCACGCAGAGTCCCCAGATGGGGGGCCGAGAGGTTTGGGATTCTCCATAGCCTCCACACCGGCTAACCCCATCTTTTCTCTTTTCGATGACACAGGGTGTGGGAGCACCAGCCGGGGCACTTCTGGCTGGAAGCGGCGAGCTGATCGCCGAAGCCTGGCGCGTGCGGAAGCTCCTTGGGGGTGGGATGCGCCAGGCAGGGGTCCTGGCAGCCGCTGGCCTGGTTGGATTGAGCCGTGTGGAGGAGACGATGAAGAGGGATCATCACAATGCCAGACACTTCGCCCAAGGTGCCTGTTCTGTGAGGCTGAAGGAGGGATTGATAATGCCTAACCTCTGCTGGGGGGACGCGGGTGGCGCTGTGGATTAAACCGCAGAGCCTAGGACTTGCCGATCAGAAGGTCGGTGGTTCGAATCCCCACAACGGGGTGAGCTCCCGTTGCTCGGTCCCTGTTCCTGCCAACCTAGCAATTCGAAAGCACGTCAAGGTGCAAGTAGATAAATAGGTACTGCTCTGGCGGGAAGGTAAACGGCGTTTCCGTGTGCTGCTCTGGTTCGCCAGAAGCGGCTTAGTCATGCTGGCCACATGTCTGCGGACAAACGCCGGCTCCCTCGGCCTATAGAGCGAGATGAGCGCTGTAACCCCAGAGTCGTCCGCCACCAGGCCTAATGGTCAGGAGTACCTTTACCTTTACCCTCTGCTGGGCGATCGAGGCTCACCACCCCTTCGCTGACACAGGGTGCCCCCTTGAGCCAAGGCTCGGAGGGTAGATTTCTCCAGCTCCTCCTATGCTGGGGTCAGCTTTCAGTTCAGATTTCAGCAGGCCAGCCCTCCCTGTTAGTGGGTGAGGATCTCTCCCTATTCCCTATCCACCCACCCATTTATCCTGTGGTTCGATAACTTATCCCCGCTCGCCATTTTAAACCTCAAAGTGTTTTCCCTTTACAGGTGCCTTTGCCCTGGGCTCGCCTCTCTGCTCCGTAAACCCCGCCACCGTGGAGACCAACATCGTCATGGCAACCGTCTCGGCTCCCGGGCTGACCCCAGCCAAGCTGTGTGAGCTGATGGAGGCCATGAGTGAGGAGGAGGTGGCCGCCACAGGCCAAGCCGTCAGCGTGAGGCTTTTCCCGTGGGGCGAGCGTCGCCTGCGCGCCGTCTGGCACTGCGACGTCTCCCTCCGAGACACGCAGCTGGCTGAGGGCAAGTGGCGCTTTGTCCTGGACAAGTGGGAACAGCAAAGCGCCGGCGTACCCTGAAGCCAGTCTGGCGGGCTGGAAGCCAAGTTGGCGCGCAGGACGTCAGTCTGAAACAAGCCAGGGCGTGCCGAGAAGGCAAGCCTGTGATTGGTCAGCCCTGGCCTAGCTAAAGACGTGGTCCACATGGCTCCAGCCCTATATGGCTCTACAGAGGAGAGAAGCAAGCTTCAGCTTCCCAAGCCAGCTGCTATGGGGAAACAGCAGTGGGAGAGCCTGCCCGTTTCCAGGAGCGGCTCTGGCAGCCAACAGATTCTGTTGCCAGACCAAAGGAGCTGCGTCACTTCATGGCCTTGCAGGAAACGGTCCCAACATGGCTTCCACACACCCACCCCACAGCCTTCCTGCATCCTGAGGGAATGGGGAGGGAGCTTTGTTTCCCAGGGATGCTCTGCTCTTGTTCTGTTCAGGCTAAGGGATACCTGCCAGCTACGACCTGTAGCTTTTAAGAAAAGAGCTTGCTTTTTTATTTTTCTTCCTCCCTCCCATTCCCTTTTTCCTTGTGTGCCACGTCTTTTCGATTATAACCCTGCCTTATGACTGATTTCTGTAAGCTGCTCTGGGAGCATTTTTCCAGCTGTAGGAGAAGGGTAGAAATCCTTTGACTAAATAAATGGCACCTCTTCCTACCGGAGCCCTTTTTCATTCGAGAGGCCCCAGATGCATTGAGGAGGACCAGCAGAACGGTATGCTTGGAAGGGAAGGAGCATCAGCTATGCATACCAAGAAGGGAGAAGGAGCCATGGATCCTTCAGGTGTTGAGTTAGGACAGGGATGGGGAGCTAGTCCAGATGTTGCTGGACTACAGCTCCCATCACCCCAGGCCCATTGGCCATGCTGGCTGGGGCTGATGGAAACTGGAGTCCAGAAACATCTGGGTGGGTCACACAGGCCTCCTACCCTTGGCTGAGGAACAAGGCCCTAGCTGTTTCTCTTCCTCGGCTCTGCTTGCACACCAAGAGTTGAGTAATGAACCCAGCATGTAAGGATGGCAAGCGCTGCGCCTTATCGATGGGGGTCCCTCGCCCCTTCCACATGCATCCCTCAGCCTGGCACACCCACAAGCAGATCTTCGTAACACCTTGCGGTCCATGCAGGTTACGTCTTGTGGCTGCACGACAAGAGGGGGATCAGCAGCAGTGGAATTTTCACCCCAAGAAGGCCGATTGAGCAGAGTAGGGTTACGTCACAGCCCTGACCATGCATCAGATGAACACCGCACAGGCATCCGGCTTCAGGCGGAGCCCCCGAGCGGCCAGGAGAAGCAGGATGCCGGCCAACCCCTCGGTGCTGAAAGAGAGCCAGGCAAGGGCCAGGGACCAGCCAAAGGCGATGCGGACGTGCTCAAAGCGCTGCTGGTCAAACATGCGCACTGTCTCGGCGAAGGCTGCGCTGGAGTAGCAGATGTAGGTGCTGGTTCCCGACAGGGTCAGCAGTGCTGGGGGGAAGGGGAAAGGGGACGGGTCAGTGCCAGTCCTGTAGCAGACACTGCCCCCGACCAGGGCTCATGACATGCTGCTCCTAACCGTGATAACTCAAAGGAGCATCCCAGTAAGTTTCTGAGCACAATTCAAAGTGTTGGTGCTGACTTTTAAAGCCCTAAACAACCTCGGTCCAGTATACCTGAAGGAGCGTCTCCACCTCCATCGCTCGGCCCGAACACTGAGGTCCAGCACTGAGGGCCTTCTGGCGGTTCCCTCGCTGCGAGAAGCCAAGTTACAGGGAACCAGGCAGAGGGCCTTCTCGGTAGTGGCACCCGCCCTGTGGAACGCCCTCCCACCAGATGTCAAAGAGAAAAATAACTACCAAACTTTTAGAAGACATCTGAAGGCAGCCCTGTTTAGGGAAGCTTTTAATGTTTAATAGGTTATTGTATTTTAGTGTTTTGTTGGAAGCGCCCAGAGTGGCTGGGGAAACCCAGCCAGATGGGCGGGGTATAAATAATAAATTATTATTATTATTATTAGTCAGAGGCAGTAGGGTAAATATTATTGTTGCGAATCATCATCACAATTAAAATAGCTGGATTTATTCACATGATGGATGCTCCGAATAATATTGAATGATACAGTATTCTCATGTTTTTTTTAGTGGGGTGCGATTGAATCTATATGCAGATTTGGCTCATTAACCTGGGAAGGTAGCCCTAATAATTATAATGTTTATTATTTACACACCATCCACCTGGCTGGGCTTCCCCAGCCACTCTGGGCGGCTCCCAACAGAATATTAAAAACACAATAAAACATCAAACATTAAAAACTTCCCCAAACAGGGTTGCCTTCAGATGTCTTCTAAAAATCAGATAGTTGTTTATTTCCTTGACATCTGGTGGGAGGGTGTTCCACAGGGCGGGCCCCACTACAGAGAAGGCCCCTCTAGGAAAAGGATAACTCTTGATGCTAAGCCTCTGCTGCTTTCACATCACCTGACCCTTTTAATGGGAGAGGCCAGTGGCTGCATCTGGGACACCCTCATTTGTCCTACCACTGAGCTAGGGTTCCCCAACCTCCACATGTCTTGTAAGACAGAGCTGTGTTAACAATAAAACATCATCAGGAATCCAGTCTGCAGTCAGTTCTCGAACAAGTGGCATGAAGGATAGCAAGTAGAGATTAGCTTTTGTATCTACTTGACCACCCATGCCCACATGGGGCCTGCAAGGAGAGCAGTTCCACCAGCCAAAGAACTTTCCTTGTCCCAGTGTAAGTCAGCTTGGATCAAGTGTTAATCCCCGGCGCTTGCAAAGCAGAGATGAAGGACCTGTGGCCCTCCAGGTGTGCTTGGACTTCAGTTCCCATCTTAGTGGCTGGGGGCTGGCAAGAGTTGGAAACCAACAGGTGTTAGAATTCCTGCTCCGTGATTGCAGTCATGGGATTGTTGTCCATCACATGACAGTATATGTTTTGACTCCACAGAGTAGGAAGTGACGGAGATGGGATGTTTGTATTACTGTGTTCCGTTAAGTGGGACTGTTGTCCTTTGTTCTTTTTCTCTTTGCTGTCTGATGCTAGAGAGAGAGGGAGCCATGTTGCAGTGCTCCGTGTGTGTTTATATGTAAATAAAGTAGATTAGCCAAAATGCTGAGTTGCTGAGGTCTGTTACTCAAGCTGCGAAGACTGCGGATCCCTAAGTGTGCCGATGTCTGTTGGCATCGGTTGCTGTGATGTTCGGGCTGAAGAAAGCTTTTGAAGCTCCCGAACGATCGACTAGGAGGGAGAGAACATGCCAGTTGGGCATGTGTCTCTACCAGGGTCCCACTCGAGTGTAGGATGAGCTCCTAACATCAGGTCCCCCCATCCCTTCTGCAAAGGATTCTGGGTAGGCTCCTCTGCTGTTGTGAGCAGTCAAGAGTCCTGCTTTTTCTGCCTTCAAGGAAGGGGAAAGGCGGTGAGGACAGGTCAGGAGTCAATGATGAGACAATATGTGGTTCCCGTGGCACCAAGACCACAGCACACTCGTTTGCACCTTGGTCTCCCCTAGGGGCAGCTGTGACCTGATGGCACTAAGACAGAATCTGCTAAGTATTCCCTGAGAGCAAGTGTTTAATGACATTTTGCCATGTTGCGGGGGGGGGGGGGGGGGAGAGAGACTGATAAAGAAAGAAAACCTGGTTTCCCCCGCTCCAAAGACATAGCTTCACTCACCACCCAGCAGAAAATAGCAGCCTGTGAAGAGCAAAAGGCGGGAGCTCTGGACCAAGGAACCGATGACCCCACAGATCCAGCCAAAGACGATCAAGACGAGGCTGAGGGGCAGCAGGACCACAAAGGCTCGATGCATGGCTGGCAGAGAGACAGAAGAGGGGGACATCCAATGGAGGGGGAAAGCAGGATGGTGTATTAGAGAATAGGTGAGTGCAGCTTTACAGATGACCCTAGAGGTCACTGGGTCCAACCGCTGGGCAATCCAGGGACCCTATTGCTACAGCATCCCCGACAGGTGGCCATCCAGCTTCTGCTTTTTAAAAGCCTCTGATGGAGAGCCTCCCACCTTTTTGTTTCCTCCCCATGACATTTTATTTCAAGAAACGAATCGCCCCGCTCGCACCTCCAAAACAGTGCTCGTCTTCAACCATAATCTGATTTACAGAAGGGCCTCCAGCGATAAAGGCTGGGCTCACACTCCCGCTTACTGTGCACCTACTGCTTTTCCAGTGCTGGGTATTTAATCCATATTCACACATTATCTAAAACAGGCATTAATCCTGTTATAAAAGACCACTGTCGGATGCAGCTGTTTCTCAAACCAGCTTCACACAGATTAAAGTCCTTAAACTCTGCCTGATTGGTCTATGGCCAAGGTGTGGACACTTTTGCCTAAAGACGAAGGGGAGGGGGGACCAGCTTCACTGACCACTAAGGTGGCACAGTGAACACACTCTGAGACTCAACACCAGTGGTGCAACTCGAGGTGCCCCCAAATGACCACTCTTAAGTGTGGCAGATGATGGCAGCAAACAGGCCCAGCACCAGCACATGGGGCTCATCCTGGCCACCACACCATCCTTTATTGTTGTTGCTGCTGCTTTTATCATCATTAAAAACATTTTATAGCCAGGGGTGAGCTGAGAAGGCATGTACAGGGTTACAGATACTAATTTTATTATTTTTTTCTTTAAAAAAACTCGCGATCCATTTCTACCACAAAATGGGATTTATTCCCACTTAAATGTGTTCAGCAAATGCAAGCTCTGTATCATCCCTGTAGTCAAGGCGGTCCTATGACCCAAGTGAGTTTAAAATGTGAAGCTGTATATGCTCAGAGTGTATTTTCTTAAATTGGAGTTGGAGAATGTTTGCATTCCTTTTTAATTTGTTTGCTTTGCTCTAACATGGAGCAGTTGTAGAGCATGGAATAGTGATGGGAACAGAGAATATAAAGGTTGATTTTGTGCTTCATGACCGAACCCTGTTGGATGGGGCAAAAAGGCCTTCTAGTCCTAGTATCCTATTCTCACTGGATAAGCAGATGCTTATGAGAAGGCCACAAGTGCAGCAGGGCACTTACCACTTGTGATTCCCAGCAGCTGGGTTTTCAGAGGCATATGGCCTTCAACAGAGTGGACAGAACATTGCCATCATAGCTAGTGACCATTAGCAGCCTTTGTCTAATCCTCTTTAAAGCTGTCCGATTTGGTGGCCATCTCTACATCAGTCAATGTAATAATGCACACACAGCCATCTAAAAGGGTCCCCCCTATAGCCACGAAGCCCAGGGTCCAAAATTACCCAACTTCATCACGCCACCCCCACCCCAAGAACACACTTCCAAACTCCATCTTGCTATACAGAAATTCTCACCACCATCCAAAAGGCTGAGCCCACATTAGGCTGCCTACTCACATATAAGATGCTGGAGCGATGCGGGAACTTGCCAACTCTCTGTGCCGAATGGGTCTATCAGAGGCGTGCAGGCGTTCTGCCCTGGGGGGAAGTGACAAGGAGAGGAACAGCATCAAAGGATGATCAGAGATCCAGCCACAGTTTGCCATTCCAGAGTTTGCCATTCCAAAATGCTGCCTCCCACCTTCAGCAGTGCTAACCTAGACAGGACTCTTTACATCTCCAACACATAATATATCTGGGACCTTGAACAGACAAGAGAGGTGGAGCTAACTGGGTTGAGGTTGATTACCATGGGACTCCTCTTATTAAGCCCAGAGCCTTTCTTGTCAATAAGATGGGGTGGTGGGAGAGCACAGTGGTGGCTGGTGCCCATTGACACGGGTGGGGTGGTAGGCAGCGAGATCCACAGTAGATGGAGCCTGAGCCAATGACAAAATCAACTACCGTATTTTTCGCTCCATAAGACGCACCTGACCATAAGACGCACCTAGTTTTTAGAGGGGGAAAGCAAGAAAAAAAATATTCTGCACAGAGCATGTAAGCGGCTCTTGCTTTTCTTGCTTTAAACCCTTCCGTCCCTCCTCCCGCTTCGCTGAGAAGCCAGCAGAGCAAGCTGTGCAGCTCTCGCTGAAGCCAGCAGAGCAAGAGCGATAGCTGCGCAGCACCTCTTGTTCTGCTGGCTTCCCAGCAAAGCAGGATGAGGGATGAAAGGGAGCCCTTACAAGGGAGCGTTGAGCAGAGCCTGGCAGCAGCTCTTGCTGACTTTTCCAGGTGTGGGAAGGGACAGAGGGCAGCCCGTCAGTCCCTTCTCCCTTCTCGGGGAAAAGCCCCCAAAAGCTGCACACACGCTCCGTGCGGCTCTTTAAAGGGAGTGCTGAGCAGAGCCTCCTGCCTGCATTCGCTCCATAAGACACACACACATTTCCCCTTACTTTTTAGGAGGGAAAAGGTGCGTCTTATGGAGCAAAAAATACGGTAATTCTAGTTTTTGCCCCATCCTCTTACCTGCTGAGTTCTCCAAAGACAATGTAGACAGAGGAGGAGGAAGAAGCTAAAAGCCAGTACCATCCCCTGGACTGCCTGTAAGGAAAAAAGCCAAGGCAGGTGTGGCGCTGTCTGGGGGAAGTTGGTGGGGCAGGGCCCCCATTTGCCGTAAAGGACCAGTCTCCACTGGGTGAGCAAATCAAAGCAGCTGGCGGACCTGCCTCACACTCATTTCTCCCTATGACATTGCTGCCGCAGCAGCTCCTTCATTCCCCTCTCTGTTTTGTATCCATCCAAGGTACCTGAATTATCACTTTTTGGCAATGGAGGGGTAAGGCCTTGGGCTAGGAAGTGCACTCTTCAGGTGTGGGGTGGAAGTAGCAACTTGGAAAAATTCTGACGGTCTTCGCACAGCACATAATTATTTTTCTGCCTGTTTAAGTAATTGCAATGTGTTGTGCTGTGTGGTTTTTAATTTTAATTGTTTTTTTTAAAAAAACATTGCTTCTTCTATGTCTACAAGTTCAGGCTGCAATACAATAAAATGCCTACAGTATAAGAAAAAGAGGCAATAAAGATGCAGTCAAAGACCAGTATGAATGGGCCACCTGAATGAATCTCACGGACCACTGTTTGGGAGCCCTCGCTCTAAAGGCCTGGAGGACTTTGAACCTTCCCTTTCCTCCCAATAGGGCAAACTGGTGTTCATGTACAGCAGAGGATTCCACTGACCCAAAAGGTTCCAAAATCCCAGAACCAAACAGCTTGAGAATGACAGAAATTGAACTTGACAGAGAGGAAAATTCCAACCTCAGCTGTATGGTTGTAAATGTACTTCTGGACTGTTGCTATTTGTGGGTTGGATTCAAATCACATGCCAACCCATTCAGCCTGTGCAATTTAAGGGCAAATCAACACCATACATTTAAAGCACATGGCACACACACACACACACACACACACACACCTTCGCAAGAATCCCAGAAACTTTACTTTCCCCCTACGAAGCTACAATTCCCAACCCCATTAACGAACTATAGTTCCCGCAAAACTGACCTTTTGCGGCAAGGAAAGTGTGGGGTGGGGGAGTAGGACACACTGGAACATGGGAGTAGCCAGAATTTATTGGGGGGACGGGCTTTATGCGGGGGGCAATAACCGAGTTATCAGCGATGCAGTTGGTCAGTTAGTTAAGTATTTTTATTTATTTACTTGATTTGGGGGAGAGCAGCTGCCCCGCGCCCCCCGGCTACGTCCATGCACTGGAAAATGTGGAAAAACAACGGCTTGATTCAAGGACTCCCGCAAAAAAAATCAGGATGGCTGCTCGATAAACAGGTGGCTGGGAGCGACCTCCGAGAGAGCACAGCTCAGATGACAGCAGCTGGCTCTACTCCGCCCGCCCCCGGCTGTGATTTATTTAGCAGGGGGCACATCCACATGAGCCCAGAGGTGCATCAACACCCAGGGGTGTCAGAACTCCTGATGGGCGCCAGAGCGTGAAAGCGAACATTCGATGCGTCCCTCTGACATTTCATATCTTTGATGGAAGTTCAATCGGGTCTCTCTTTTGAACAGAGAGCTGAAGAAAGCGCTGCCTCTGCTTCCCCCTCCCCTTTCCTCCTCTCTGACACCCCAGCCCTCCTTTCTCTCCAGGAGGGCGGATTCTTGGCTGCAATCCAGTTCTTTCCTTCTTTAATCTCTTCCCCCCACCCTCACCCCTCGGCCCCAGCACAGAAAGTTATAAATGCGTGAAAATCCGTGAACGTTAAAGCACCACCGGGATGGCTGAAATTCTTCGATTGCCAGCAAAAAGGGATGGAACAATTCCAGCTCGCCTTCACCCTATACCAGGATACTGCGATTATAAGGCACCGGGATCCCTTCTCCCCACCCCCAAATGTATACACAAACCAGGGAGTACAGCTAGTTGCAGGTGAGCGTCGGGATAGCCTAGGTGGGGAGGAGAGCAGGGGCTTGGGGAAAGGGCAGCCAGAGCACCTGCTTTGCATGCAGATGGTCCCAGGATCAATGCACGGCATCTCCAGGGACGACGGTGAGAGAACTCCGTGAGAAAACCTCGAGAGCTGCTGCCAGCCAGTGTTGGCAATACTGACCTAGGCGGACTAGAAATGCAGCGTCCTATCTTCCTAAACAAACGGGTGAAGCAGAATCAAGACGTCTCCAGGACGCAGAGACTTGAGTAGGGCAGAGGAATGCCGGCTGCCTCAACTACTCACCACCAAGCGATCCATTTTGTGACCCGACGGCGATTCCTCCGTTAGCAGAAAGTTTTTTCACGACTACTGAAACCGGCAGATCCAAGCCTAAGCTCGTGTATAGGTTTTTATTTTTGTGGGGTGGGGGGCGCTCGACCCCCGACGCGATCCACTTTGGATCCCAGAAAAAGCACCCTCCCCTCCGGATCCCAGTGGCAAGGGAAGCGCGGGCTGCTCCCGTCGCGAACCCGAGGAAAGAAGGCGCGCGCGGCGCAGCCCTACCTTCGCAGAGGCGCCAGAGTCCGGAGTGGGAACTCAGCTGCTCGGCGTCCCCAGCGCTGCTGTTGGCCGAGTCCACGCTCACCAGGTACCAGTAATCGGTGCCCAGGGCCGCGGCCAAGAAGCCGAAGCTGAAGAGCCCGCTGAGCGCCGCGCCCAGGCAGAGCGCGCCGGGAGGCACCACCGCCAGGGCCCGGCGGCAGCCGCAGCACCTCGCCACCATCCCGCCGCCGCCCGCCGCCGCCGCTGCTGCCTCTGGCGGCGGACACGTGGAGAGAAACAGCGGCAGCCGAGCGGGAGACTCTCCCTTTCTCACTGCAACGCTCCGGGGAGGGGGCGAGGGAGAGAGTCAGGTGGAAACGCGCGCGCGCCCCCCAAGCCGCGTCTTCGCGGGGGTTGGGGGCGAAGCCAGCGGGTACTTGCGCCCCAAATTGGAGCGACCGCAAAAAGCCACCCTGCCAGCAGCAAGCTTCAAAGGCTCCCTTCGAGGAAGCTGCGATCCTCTTTCCAATTAAGTCGTGCCTCTTGTCCCTTAGAGGGCGCCTCTCATCATCCCGCCATTCTGAGAGCAGGGAGGGCGACTTTCCCCCGTGTTTGCTTTCCCGCTCAGGAAAGCGCGCGCGCGGCCCCGGCTGGACTTGCAGCTCCTCTGGTGAGCGAGGTTTAAACCAGAAGCAGGCGCTCCTTCTTGGACGGATGCCTGGAAGACCCCGAGGTCTCATCCTTTCCTTCCCCTGCAGAGACCAGCCACGTCCCTCAGCCTTGCTTCTCAAAAGAGCCGGTCTACTACATCTCCTAGCTGCATGGGAGAGCGCTGCTTTCCTTGCAAAAGGCCCCCAGGTTGAGGCTATGAGAGGATGGGAGAGCAGCTGCTAGTCGGTGCAGGCAATACTGGTCTAGGTGGGCTAATGGCCCTACTCCTATGGTTCCCTCGGCCCCCCGCCCCCGCCTCAGGAGCCCCCAACTGGAGTGGATTTCAGAATGAAAGAGGCAAGCCACCGTGCTTAAAGAGGTGCTGCTTGTTACTCCTTTGGTTTTTTGCCTGCCCTTCTGCCAAGGCACCAGAGAAGGCCTTCCCCCTCCATTCCTAGGCACTCACAACAAGACTGTGAGGCAGGCTGAGAGTGACTGGCGAGCTTCATGGCTAACATAAATGAGAACCTGCAACCAACACAGACTCTCATTTAAGAGCTAAGCTGGGCGTTGAAAACAAACAACGCCTAGACAGAGCTCTGATAGTAAGTCAAAATAATAAGAGACAGCTGGGGAAAGAGCTTTTGATGAGTATAAGGGTTTTTTTGTACAGCGGGTGGGGTCAGTGGCGTAGCGTGGGGGGTGCAGGGGGGGCCGGCCGCACCAGGCGCAACATCTGGGGTTAGGGCAAATCCACAGGTTAGGGGGCGCAAATCCATGGGTTAGGGGGCGCAAATCCATGGGTTAGGGGGCGCAAATCCATGGGTTAGGGGGCGCAAATTACTTGCCTTGCCCCGGGTGCTGACAACCCACGCTACGCCACTGGGTGGGGTTAGTAAGCGACAATACCATCAGCTTTGGAGTTAACACAGAATGTGAAGACGTTGGATATCGTTAAGTGACCTAGTGGTAAGCTTTATGTTCGCCAACATTTTTTTATTTTAAATTGTTAATTGTAGAGCTGTCAGTTAAAGTGTTGTTGGCACCTGTCTCTCTCTAGAGACAATCGCAAGCCTGGGCAGTGCGTATGGAGGTCCTGGGCTGTCCAGACAAGACCTCCCCCCCCTCAGCGTCTCTGATGTAGTCCAAAGGAAAACAGAGCAATACATTTGGCACCAGCTTGGCTGCCGGTGTTGCTGGAAGGAGACATGCAAGGCACCATACAACCGTCCTAGGGAATACACTCCGGATTTGTGTAGGGTTTCCTCCTTAGCCCACAGGTTTTCAACCTTTTTGGGTCCACAGCTCCCTTGACCAACTGCATTCTTTCTGCAGCACCCCTATGGGGCTCAGAAGCCCAGTTATGTCACCCTTGCCTGCAGAGCCAGCAGCCTCTCACCCCTTTTTGAACACCCTCCTTGTGGTGTTCCCTCAGCCTTCTCTCTTTTCCTTGGGAGTCTTCTGGGCAGTCGCTGCCTCTGGTCTCTGAGCTGCACCCCCTGTCCCAAAGAGAGGTGCCCCCTCACGCTGCCCCACAGGGGCCTGGGAAGCATCCCATGGCCAGCTCCCAAGGAACCATTCACTTGAGGAGCTTGTAGCCAGGGCTGCTGCAACAAACAGCTGTGCGAGCCTTTGGGAGGCAGAGATGTGAGGGCATCAGAGGAAGGAGGTAAGGTAAGGTAAGATGCGAACCAAAACACCTCAAAACTATTTACTTTTTTAAAAAATATATATATTTTCGATTTCAGGAGACTTTTGAAGGACTATAGTGACTGCTGGACAAATTCATATGTATGCAATACTTGTAATATGCAATGATAGCACTGTAAGTTTTTTAAAAATGAAGAAAAAAGAAAATCATTAGTCCTGGTGGCCCCAATGAAAACATCTGCAAATGTATTGGATCCATTAGTGTGAAGATTCCAATTTAAGTGCAAATCATTCTCTTTTCAGTTGTGTTTGTGCATAAAAATCATGTTACAAGTAAAAACAGAACAAGGTGTGCATGGCAAAGGAGAAGTGCACATCACACTTCATTTCTTGAAAACACAGACTTTATTTTTCTGTATTAAAATTGTTATGGATTTTGTAATTTTATATATATAACATAAGATTATAATCACAGCATTTTTTGTGTAATTCATTCTTGTGCCTATGGGGGAATAAGTGCAAATGAATAAAAAAAACCACCAGTAGGACTGTACTGCACATCCTTTTTAGGCACCTTCTCTGTCATGACCATTTTGAGTTAAAACTACCAGATTTGCATACCATATATTTGGTACTCCCTGCCCCCGCCTCATCCTAATAATTCACAGTAATGATGTTTTCACTGAGCTTTTTAATATGACATTAACATTACTATGACATTCCAGTTAAATTAGACTACCTTAGTGAATCTATATATTTGGCATTATTGTCCTAATGTGCAGGATAACCCACAGAAATCAGTGGAGAGCTGCAGATATCTTCATTCAGCCCTTAAGTGCAACTTGACCAGAGCCACAGGTGTGAATGTAGGAACGCAGTCGAGAGGTCTTTGGGTCTTGTCCAAGTTCCAAACAGCCCTGCCTCAGGAGCTACCACAGCATAGTACTGTGATCCTAACCATATTAGGGAAGACACACTTGGGACTTGCTTATGAGTAAACAGACAGAGGTTGATGGGCTTTTTCTCGTTGTAATGCACCCTCCCCCCATAAAAAAACACCCCAGAAATTTTGTTCAGTGGCTGTTGGAACAGAACAAGGGTGGGTGTTTGAAGAGAAAAAGATAGTTTGGCTGCTGCTGCTGGGTGTAAGAAGTCTGCTGAGGAGCTGAAATTGAGCATTTAGGGTCAGTTTGTTTTGTTCATATACAGCAGTTGCAAAGAGAAGGTATTTTGTAAACATAGGAGAATGCTTCCCCTCCCCTCCACCGGCAGACTGCAAACCAACGTTTCACTTTCTATTCATATTACATGTTTTGCTAGAGGAAGGGAGGCGAATGTTTACTTCGCCAGAAAATTAAAGGGACTGATTGGCATGTTTAAGCCTCATTGTATTCAATGGAGATAGTACACTGGGAACATTACATACGCAACAATTCAATTGCATTACGCGTCTTCTCAGCACGTTTTTCCAAGTCGTTAATTTTCTGGTTAATTTCCTTTCTCTAGGAGAAAAACAGAAAGGAAGTCCTGTTAGTAACTAATGAAAAGGAAAGTGTTTGAGCTGTAAAGTGGAATACAAGAGGAGGGCTTTGCTGCAGGTAGGGGGTGGGCAGTGGCTATTCACTTTGAGAAGCAAGCAGGAAAACCATACAACAGCAGGGAAAGCCAAACTGATCTCACAGTTGCAGCCAAACCAGTGAAGAACACTATCTTCAAATCAAGGCGGTTCTATGGGCAAGAGACTGTGTATGATCTGGTGTGGAGGAGGGTGGGGTTCTAAATGACCATTTTGAAACTGTAGGGCAAGGTTTCCCAAACTTGAGTCCCCAGCTGTTTTTGAACTACAGTCCCCATATTCCCTGACCCCTGGTCCTGATAGCTAGGGATGATGGAAGTTGTAGTCCAAAAACTGCTAGAGACACAATTTTGGCAAGCACTGTTGTAGGGAGAACAGGAGAGCAGGAAAAGCTTGAGTACATTCACAGCTCCCTGCAAACCATACTTACGACCAAGGCCTTCATTCTCTCCTTGCAAAGTCTCATAAACTCTTGCAGTGTCAAGTCCTTAATATCTTTCTGGAGAGCCAGAAATGCACAGTTGGGAGAGTGTTTCCGGTGCTCTTCCCTAGAAAGAAGGACAAACTATATTAGCACAATGGTTCATAAAGGATAAGGCAGACCTCTCTAGGGTTCAGAGTGAAGAGCTACTAAGAGATTTAAAACTTTTTACAAATCTTGCAGGGATAAAGGTAGCATATGTGAGGCCAACATTTACACGGATTTAGAGGCTTTAACTCATGGGTAGGCAAACTAAGGCCTGGGGGCTGGATCCAGCCCAATCACCTTCTAAATCTGGTCCGCGGACGGTCCGGGAATCAGCATGTTTTGACATGAGTGGAATGTGTGCTTTTATTTAAAATGCATCTCTGGGTTATTTGTGGGGCATAGGAATTCGTTCATTTTTTCCCTCCAAAATATAGTCCGGCCCCCCACAAGATCTGAGGGACAGTGGACAAGCCCCCTGCTGAAAAAGTTTGCTCACCCCTAAATTCAGCTACTGAAACTGCCTTTCTCTTGAAGACGTTAAATGTTTACGCTGCTCAGTTTACAACCACTTGATGTCATGTGCCAGCTTTACATTCAGCAGTGGATTGCACAGCACCAGCTGGTCTTGTAATAACTTCTGAAATAACATATCTGATCTCCTGAATTAAAGTAGAATAGATGACATCCCTCCTCACTCCCTAGGCTTTCCACCAAATTTTTGAATTGTTCAATTTTTCTGTGAAAATTAGGGCAATTTGTGTAGGAAAATTTTCTCGTGCCATAGAGAGTAATCTAATCTAGCATGCTTCTTTTACTTGTAAACAAAGGCAGAAACATTGAAAGTGTCAAGCTTCCCTAATATTTAGTTGCTACTGGCATCCATTCATTGATACTAATGAAACAGAACCTTTTCCAAGGGTGGGCGGGCGGCAAATCAGTAGAAAATTTACTACCCCACCACTGGTCCAGTATAGGATGCTTGTTCTAAGTCTCTAGGTTAGGCCTGCTTCAAAGCAAATCACTTGCTGCCAATATGGACACAGAACTTTCTCACTGTTTTAACCTGTCCCTGTCCCTTTACCTAAGGGCAAGGTGTTATGCTGCTGTTTGTTTTTTGTATGCGCAGGGCAGACATTTTATATTTGGAAGTAGATAATCTAAATTTGGGGGGAGGTTGGGAAAGTGATCAAGCAAATTCATTTGCAGATGAAGCTCAGATAGCTATTTTTAGTGCCTTGATATGCACTTCAGAGGAAGGAGCTGGGTTTTAATAGTGGCATCTAAGTGAGAAACGACTTACATGGCCAGGAAGGTGGGGCTGCACTGGAGAGAACTGCTATATGAGCCAGCAAAAGAACTGGGAGACGCTGCAAAGCCGATGAGAGACACATTTAGCTGTGTGCTGTACTGGAAGTTGGGGGTTTCCTAGTAACAGAATGGGGAAGCAAGATCTTTTGGGGTATTAATGCTTTGAGACCCTCCACCCTATGCTTAGGTTTTTAAATAAATGTGTAAATAAAACCATGACTCCACTGATCTCATTCCAAGGAAACCTGGGTAAGCACTGGAACCCTTGGGAGTGTCTCACTGCTCAAAGATTGGAGTGGCGTGCATCACCAGACACAGCTATGCAGGCAGTTTTCAGACACACCTGCCTTTGAGGCTAGTCAATAGAGAGCCCTTATTAGCATTACTGGCTTGCAGAGCAGCCAGGGGAATTTGGCCTGATTAGTGTTGTGCAGTGTGGCATCAGGAACATGGAACAGAATTAATATTCACTCTTTGCAAATGCAGTCCACACCATACTGCATAATCTAACCACCTGCTTAAATGTAGCCAGATGTTCAAAGATCAAATAAACTAGATAAATGTAACCTGCCTATGATAAGTGGTCTCACTGGGTCTTAAGTAGCCATATTGGGCTTTTGGCAAAGGGAAAGATGGAAGATGTGGACAAACCATCTAAATTACTTGTACCCTATTTTAAGCTTGCAGATTTGCTTCCTTCATCCCTGTAGTATCTGTGAAACATCATGTTCTGTCTTAATAAAAAGGCAGATATGTCTATGCCGAGCACTTATTTGGAGGCACTGCAAGTCAGCAGATCCAACAACAAAATACTTACATAGGGTCATCATCCGGCTCCCATCCCTCCAGCTCCTTAAAACATATGAAGCACTGGGCCACGTCGGGTGCATTGTCACTAGGACAGTGAACAAATCCAGCTTCTGCCATCTGGGAAGAGAGAGGGGAGGAAAGTTGTTCAACAACTGTACATTCAACAATCACACATCCAAAGAGTTAGGGTGAGCAGTGAGGTAGGCAAGTTTGCTGCTGATACTAAATTGCTCAGGGTAGTTAAAACTAAAAGGGATTGTGAAGTCCAGTGGTACCTCTGGTTACATACTTAAATTCGTTCTGGAGGTCCGTTCTTAACCTAAAACCGTTTTTAATCCGAGGTACCACTTTAGCTAATGGGCCTTCCTGCTGCCGCTGTGCGATTTCTGTTCTCACCCTGAGGTAGAGTTCTTAACCCGAGGTACTACTTACGGGTTAGCGGAGTCTGTAACCCAAAGTGCTTATAACCCGAGGTGTTTGAAACCCGAGGTACCACTGTACTCCAAAAGGGTCTCCCCAAACTGAGTGAATAAGCAGCAAAGTGGGAAACGCAAATTCAGTTTAAGCAAGTGTAAAGAGCTGCACATTAGGGGCAAAAATTATATGTATTTCACGGGGTCCAGAGTGGTAGTGACTGACCAGGAACAAGACCTTGGGCTATAGAGGATAATCTGATGAAGGTGTTGACCCAGTGTGTGATAGCTGTGGAAAGACAAATGCCAAGCTAGGGATCATTAGGAAAATAAATCAAATTGAATTAAAAATAAAGCTGTCAATATCAAAATACTGTTTTCCAAATTGAAGGTGCAACCACACTTGGAATACTGTTTACAGTTCTGATGGTCTTGCCTCAAAAAGGATATTGAACAGCTGGAAACGGTCCAGAAAAGGGAAACCAAAATGATCAAGAGGGTGGAGCAACCTCCCTGATAGGGAAGGTCACTTTGGGGGATTTTTAGTTTAGTAGAGAAAAGGCAACCAAAAGGAGACATGATAAAAGTGTGTAAAATTATGGATGGAGTGCAGGAAGTAGATGAGGAGGCAAAGTACTTAGGAGGCAAGCTGGCTGGGAGAAATGGGTTCCCTCACCCGGTCTGGAGTGCATGAGCAGTCGGAGGCAAAGGGCCACTGGTCGAAAGTGGCGACTCGGTGCTCCTTCAGAAACTCCTCGAATCCCGGCCGAACTTGCGGACCCGCAGAAGCAGCTTCCGCCTCCATTCCTGCCACGTTCAAAACACCGCGGTCAGAGCAACGGCCGAGCAAAGGATGACGGGAAATCGGCTGCTATTCGCTGAGCATGCCGGGAGTTGTAGTCCTCCCTCTTTATAAAATGCAGTTAGAGGAGAAGATAAGAGGCAAAACTGCGCACGTTTTAAAGACCAGAAACACAAGACAGGACGAACTCTTTAAAATGCCTCTATGAGGTCTCCGTTGTTCTTGCTGGAACAGGCAAATAAGGCTGTATTTCCGAAAGTTAGAGGCAGAAGAAACAAAACAAAATAATAATAATATGGATTTAGAAACCTCGCTTCCCACGTGATGGAGAAAGAAGCTAAAGACACGTGTAAAATCGTTTCACTAAAATAGGCCGCGATCCCAACTTCCTATTAAGGAGGACGCACTTGGGACTTGCTCCTGAGTAAACAGACAGAGGTTGGTGGGCTTTTTCTCGTCGTAATGCACCCCCCCCAAAAAAAATCCCCAAATTTTTTTTCAGTGGCTGTTGGAACAGAACGAGGCTGGGTGTTTGAAAGAGAAAAAGATAGTTGGGCTGCTGCTGCTGGGTGTAAGAAGTCCGCCGAGGAGCAGGAGCTGAAATCGAGCATTTAGGGTCAGTTTGTTTTTTTGATATACAGCAGTTGCAAAGAGAAGGTATTTTGTTAACATCAGGGAATGCCCCACCACCACTAGAATGCAAACCAACGTTTCACTTTCTATTCATATTACATGTTTTGCTAGAGGAAGAGAGGCGAACTTCGCCAGAAAATTAAAGGGACTGATCTGCATGTTTAAGCCCCACTATATTCCACGAAGATTGATCTCTGGTGAGCATGTAGTTTATGGCTGCAGTGCTTTTTTTATTACAGGCACTTGGCTTAGTTGCTCTCTTTCTTGGTTTTATTATCTCTTGGCTTGCTGCTCCACTTGGATCACAGTAGCTTTTGATAGTATACTGTAGTTTGTTATGAACCACCTTCCACTGCTATAAGGAAAAGCAAGATATAAATATATTAAACAAACACATGCTTAATCATGTGTTTCAATGTCTCAGAATAAAGGTCAGCCATTTAAAAGAAATGACCAAAAGAAGGTGATGTGCAGCACAAGCCTGATTTCAACAGAGCTCTTCCTCAGATATGTATAGAACGGTGTGCAGTTTAACAGTGTACTTGTATGCCACATTAAATTAAATGGGGTTTATTCCTAGGTAAGTGTATATAGGACTGGAACTTCAGATTCTCCCCGTACCCTGCTCCGGCTATCGGAATTGTGAAAATCAGCTTTAACTTGCATCTACCCTCCCACGCAGAACTTCCGGTTTTCAGATGTGCTTTGAAGTGAGGCGTACTGACATATGCAAACCAGAGTTTAATTCTGCCAAATTAAACATTATGTTCTGCTACTCTGTATTGCTAAATGGGGCCGATCTGGGGGAGATTTTTTTGCAGAGTATAAGAACACTCTGTAAAAATAAAAAGCTAAGTGTTGTATCCAATGGTGGCTTTGCACCAGCTGGTAGCAACTAGTGGAAGTGCTTTCACAAGCAGGGTAGCATCTGATCCTCCTTGCACCCAGTACCTATACTGCTGGTGGACCCTCTGGAACAATACAGCATATATGGCACAGAGGGGTGCAGTTGATGGGGGGGGGAATTGATGAAAATGCCTTGCAGAAGTGCTTCTGTTAGCATAAAGCCATTATAAGAAGCTGGGCTAAATACTTCATTAGGTCAGACTTGGTTCAGTGCCTGGAATCCAGAAGTCTTGGAGCGTGCCCAGGCTGAAAGGAAAGCATTTTGAACTGCAAGGAGGAAGAGTGCTCATGTTTGGGTCTCACTTGTGGGTTTCCTACAGGCACCTGGCTAGTGAGTGTGTGAACCAGGATGCTGGGCTAGACTGGCCCTTGGCCTCTTCTTAGGATTTAGTTATCATAACTCTGTGCAGCACTCAACACCTGAATGCAAAAGGGGCAGAGAAAGTAATTAAACACTCATCTGATCTCCGACTGTTGACATCCCCCAATTCGTGGCACAATAATCATTACAACTGACGTTACTTGTGCAATACTTGAGATGTATTTCTTAACTTTGGCCCATTCCAAGGCAAAAGCATAACTAACCGGCTGTCGCAGCACAGTTGTTATAGCCGTTGTTGCCATGATTCCCATGATTTTCTTTTAGAACTGTTCCAGGCTGGCTATGCTCTAAATCTGCAGCTTCTTGCTTGCAGGGTCCCTGATTCAAAGCCCGTGGGAGTAGAGACATGGGCCTCCATAGCACAAGCACAGAGTGCCACTGCTCTGACTGTATAAGGCAGTTTCGTATGGACTTAGAAGGTTGAATAAAAGTTTAGTTACTGCTGTTAGTGAAAGATGCCCATCTTCAGCTCAGGCCCTTTGTGGAATAAAGAGACGTGGTGATTTATGCAGCAATTATGCCTTGCCTGTGCTCACTGATTCAGACTATCTCCTAGGGGAAGGTGATAAACTGCCACAATGTAGATGTAATTTATGTGTTGGTGTTACTTTAATGTTCTCAGCACGCTGGGAGGAACAGATATTATCGCAGGAGTGGACAGGAACTGTCTCTGTGTCAGGCAGTCCATGCGAAAGGAACTGTGTGCTCTCTTGAAGAGTCAATTGCCTCCAAAGCAACAAGGAATAATATGTTTCAAAGTTCCGTTTCAATAGATTTGTGTCTTCTGAAGTTCTTTCTTAACTGGATAAAATTGCAGTTGGCAGGAAGTCCATTCCCAGGGTGAAATAAAACAGCACAGCAGAGAGAGTGGAGGATTGGGGTGGGTGGGTTTGCAAGGTCAGCGATGGCCACTCATGGCTGTAGATGGGGACTCCAGGCTGAGAGTTCCATCTTGTGTCAACCTATCAGCCTCTTGAAATCATTTTCAAAATCACCTGGAACATCAAGAAAGAATATGTTTCCCTTGCATAACAAATTGGTTCAACACTGAAGCTTCTCACTCATCATCGGGAGTGTGTTGTGATTATAAAGTTGGCCTGAGCAGGAACTACCTCCCACACACTTCCCAAATTCCATAGTATTTACATAGCTCCTTTGTGTTTCAGAGACACATGTATATTCCACATTGCTGGGGTAAGTGTGTGAATATTCCAGACACATGGGTGTGTCTAAATTCAGGGATTTCCCCCACCTGATCAGCGCCACAACTAATGTTGAAGACCCATGTGATCAGCCTCAGCCACATTGTTGGAATATTTTCACACTAAGCTCCATAGTAATGTGAGATCACACTACAAGTGGCTCCCATGCTGTTGGATATTTGCATGACGGAGGCTTTATCGCCCATTCCATTTTTGACTTCACACTAGATTTGGACATTACATGACAATGGCAAAGCTTATACATTCAGTTATAAGGATATATGCAGAAGTCCTGTTTGTTTCAGCTACAATTAGCAGTCCTCCTTGATGCAGCATTCTGGAGATGCAGCGCATGTCATGCTCTCCCTGAAGCATTACTCCTAACACATGGCAAGTGACAAATATACTGACAGCCACCATCATTTTATTGCAGCTCATTTGCCAGCGCCTGTTTTTCGGTCCCTGCTCCTGCCAACCTAGCAGTTCAAAAGCACGTCAAAATGCAAGTAGATAAATAGATACCACTCAGGCAGGAAGGTAAACAGCGTTTCCGTGCGCTGCTCTGGTTCGCCAGAAGCGGCTTAGTCATGCTGGCCACATGACACGAAAGCTATACGCCAGCTCCCTCGGCCAGTAAAGTGAGATGAGCGCCGCAACCCCAGAGTCGGCCACGACTGGACCTAATGGTCAGGGATCCCTTTCCTTTACCTGGGTGAGAAAATAGTCTTCCTGGGAGAGCTTCTCAATGACATCAAAATGATCTGTGTCTCCAATGTCCAGCAAAGAGGCACTCCAGCCAGCTGCACGCAAAGCCTATGGGCAAGCAATAGGGATTTTAACAAAACTGTCCTCACCACAGTACTTGCAAGTGCCTTTACCCTAAGAGATGCATTACTCTGAAAGATGGCAGAGACTTGGGAGGAATGGGGTTGGTGGTCTCATTGATTCATAATGAAGAGCAATGGGAGATGGGAGACCAGAAGTATGAAGCAAATATTAAGTAAATGTTTTAGGCCAGGTATTGGGAACCCCTGGCCTTCCAGATGTTGCTGAACTACAGCTTCCATCAGCCATGATGAAAGGCCAGGGATGATGGGAGGATGATTCCCCTCACCTGTCTTAGGTAGTGTTCACCTTTCACACATGCATATGTGGCTCTTTAAATACACGGGTAGGAGTGTGGATGCACATCATTTGATTCCATGGATGCATCTCTATTGTTTATTTTAAAAAACCACTTATATTCCACCAAATATTAAAGAGAGACTCAACATGGCGAACATCAGCCAACGCACCTCAAAGTACTCCTGGGACTGTCTGTGGAACTCGGGAGAATCATGTTGTGCCACAGTGATGAGTACCTGGCAATTTCTCCTGCCCTCCAACTTAGGCACACACCTCAAAGGGCTATTCTGTAAGGCCACCTCCCTGAGGAAAGAGACACAGACCATACAGAGATGAAAGAGGGGCAGAGTGGGCTGGCTTGCTGATAAGCCAAGAAGGTAGCCATTTCTAGGCAGAGCACAATTTTGAAAGCACGTGGGTGGCACTGTGGGTTAAACCACTGACCTGACCCTAGGGCTTGCTGATCAGAAGGTTGTTGGTTCGAATCCCCGCGACGGGGTGAGCTCCCATTGCTCGGTCCCTGCTCCTGCCAACCTAGCATTTTGAAAGCACATCAAAGTGCAAGTAGATAAATAGGTACCACTCTGGCAGGAAGTTAAACGGCATTTCCATGCACTGCTCTGGTTTGCCAGAAGCGGCTTAGTCATGCTGGCCACATGACCCGGAAGCTGTACGCTGGCTCCCTTGGCCAGTAAAGTGAGATAAGCGCCGCAACTCCAGAGTCGTCTGCGACTGGACCTAATGGTCAGGGGTCCCTTTACCTTTACCTTTACCTTTACCCCTCAAATACATGGGGAAGCAAGTAGTGTCGATTTGGAAAGGCCTGGTGTGCATGCATATGAATGGTGCTTGGGGGACAGTATTTGTGTACACAAATTGAAAAGCCCTGTGATCTTTGGATGAAGGGCGTTATACAAATTTAATAAATAATGATCATAATAATTAGCCATGCCATCTATTTGATACACAGTGCAGAGGAGGCAATGCATGTGTGTGTGCATGAGGGGAATATTTAGCCCTCCAAATATTGTTGGACTCTTAATTCCAGCATCCCAGCCAGCATGACCATGGCTCCCTATCGTGGGGGGGGGGGGGGGGCAAACAAACATACACGCGATCATATGGTATGGTGGAGTTAAGCAGTGTGGGGTTGTATGAATAATGATAAAGAGTCCGATATTTAGGAAGCCGCAATGTATAACAAACAATAAATAACTCTGCTTTTATGCATTTATACCAGGATGCGGGTGGTGCTGTGGTTTAAACCACCAAGCCGCCTGGGCTTGCAGATCGGAAGGTTGGCAGATTGAATCCCTGCGAGGGGCTGAGCTCCCGTTGTTCTGTCCTAGCTCCTGCCAATCTAGAAGTTCGAAAGCATGCCAGTGCAAGTAGATAAATAGGAACCCCTGTGGCGGGAAGGCATTTCCATGCGCTCTGGTTTCTGTCATGGTGTTCCGTTGCACCAGAAGCGGTTTAGTCATGCTGGCTACATGACCCAGAAAGCTGTCTGTGGACAAAGGCCGGCTCCCTCATCATGAAAGCAAGATGACCGCTGCACCCCATAGTCACCTTTGACTGGACTTAACTGTCTGGGGGGGGTCCTTTACTTTTTACTTTTTTTAAAGTCAGACTACAGTAGGAAGGGTGATCTACAAGTGTGACTGTGTGTCTCAAAGAAATTACCATATCCCTATGCTTGCTCAACCAGCATGCTGTCAAGTTCTAAGTCAAAGATATTCAACTTAATAGGTGACTGCTAAACTGTTTCACATGATCATGAACTGCATTGTGCTGGAAGCTGAGGGACTGCTGTGCTGGGCAACACAGGTGGCGCTGTGGTCTAAACCACAGAGCCTAGGGCTTGCCAACCAGAAGGTTGGCAGTTCAAATCCCCACGACGGGGTGCGCTACCATTGTTCGGTCCCTGTTCCTGCCCACCTAGCTGTTCGAAAGCACGTCAAAGTGCAAGTAGATAAATAGGTACTGCTCCTGCGGGAAGGTAAACAGCATTTCTGTGCGCTGCTCTGGTTTGCCAGAAGCGGCTTAGTCATGCTGGCCACATGACCCGGAAAAACTGTCTGCGGACAAACACTGGCTCCCTCGGCCTATAGAGCGAGATGAGCGCGCAACCCCAGAGTCGTCCACGACCGGACCTAACTGTCAGGGGTACCTTTACCTTTACCTTAAACTGTTTCACATGATCCTTCATGAACTGCATTGTGCTGGAAGCTGAGGGGCTGCTGTGCTGGGCGACACAGATCCTGCTAACCTGCCGTGGGCTGTTAACAATATTAGGCCACATGTTGGTGGGTAGGGGGCTCCCAAGGGATTCACTGCAGTTTTTCTGCCCTACATGGGTTGAGAATTCCTTTTCAAAGATGCGTCTCTCACCGGCTCATGTGCAAAACATCATTGACATAGGTGTGCGTGATGGGTTCCAAGTCATAGAGGCCACTCACCAAAAAGGCTCCTGGGAAGGAAAAAGAGTCCATGTCTTACTGAGGCTCCAGCTTGGTGCAAGTTGGGTTGTGAAGTTTGGGCAAGGGAAAGAGGGGATGCTAGGATGTAACAAGAGCTAGGGGAGAGAATGGGATCAGTGTGTCCCAGACCGTACCTTTGATGTTTGGCACAACACCAAATTCTGCCCAATCTGTAGAGAGCACCATGGCTGCCAGGTGGGCCCCTGCTGAGTGTCCAAGCAGATAAACACCACTAAAGGCAAATGAGATGCGGTTGAAATGAGCAGGTGAGAAGTTTTGAGGGTGTCGGACGGAGTAGAATTGCCAGAGGAAAGCTATCCAGGGCCTCCATAAACCCTGTAGGGCTTCGGCAGGGTATGACAGGCCCCATGGTCTCTTTTCCCCAAGGTGCTCTGTGTTTTCACCCTGTCTGCACCTCCTACCTGATCCCTGTGTACTGCTGAACTGCGAAGGCCACGCTGCGTCGGACTTGCTTCACCATCACCTCCAGCTGGCCTGAGCACAAACCACAATATCCAGGTTAGACATGAGATGCCAAGGAGAGCAGAACAGGAAAACGGTTTGCCCCATAGTTGCATACCTTTGGGAGCCACATCGTAGCCAACTGCAGCCAAGGCAACGCCGTGGGTCGCTAGGGGCCCCGCAGCAAAGCCTGAAGCATCTTTGCTAGAGGAGGAGAAAGAGAACAGCAGTCCCAAATGGTTCTGCTAGGTGGGACATCATCCCACTGGGGTCCTGCAGTCAAAGGACCAGGGCCTAGGCAACCTCCAGCACAACTCACCTCAGGAATTGCCAGTAGCCGCCATGGATATAGAGGACCAGGGGGAAGGCTGAAAAGGCAACCGGGAGAAAGAACCAGGCAGCAAAGACCATCACTTAGCACAAACTCCCACTAATGTACCACCCCTCGCTTTCTGACGTTGGCTCTTCGCCACAACCAGCACTTCACCAACATCCCAGTTTCCCGATCATTCCCATGCTGCTCCTGTACTCTTACTTTCAGTGTGTTCCTTAGGAAGATACACATCAAGCTTCTCTCCCTCGCCCAACCCGTAGGGCACATTCAGCAGAGTTTGGGTGCCAATCTGGGCACGGCGGGTACCTGCAGAGCAGAGGAAGGCACAGAGAGATGGAAGTCCACAGCTTGCCTGGCCACATCTGGGCTGCCCTACCACACTCCAGAGGAGTTTTCAGATTGTCGGTGCCTGTCCTCGTTCAAAACTTCGGAAAACTGGGGTAGGCTTTGCCACCTCTATACAGGCCCATTCTTAAGGAAATTATCCCTGAGTGTTCACTGGAAGGACAGATCCTGAAGCTGAGACTCCAATACTTTGGCCACCTCATGAGAAGAGAAGACTCCCTGGAAAAGACCCTGATGTTGGGAAAGATGGAGGGCACAAGGAGAAGGGGACGACAGAGGACAAGATGGTTGGACAGTGTTCTCGAAGCTATCAGCATGAGTTTGACCAAACTGTGGGAGGCAGTGGAAGACAGGAGTGCCTGGTGTGCTCTGGTCCATGGGGTCACGAAGAGTCGGACACAACTAAATGACTAAACAACAACAACAAAGCAGACATTCTGGGGGAATTTTCATTGCTCCTCACCACTATGAGATGAACACGACGAAACGACTAAACAACAATACAGTCCCAAGGGGAAGAAACCTTCCTCGCAAGTTCCAAAGGAGTGCCTTCTTTCCAATCCCTCTTCAGAACCTCCTGTGAGATTTTGCCCTCTCTTGCACTGGAGGTGAGCTGGCCCACTAGAACTTCTGTGGCCAGAGTGCATCCTCAGGGTTGCTTAACTGCTAAAGCATAACTGATTCATGTTCAGTGACCCTGGGTATGCAGTCTTGCTTAAGGATAAACATGCCCTTCTTGCTGGATCAGTACCAGGTCCACCAACTCTAGGGCTCTTTGCAAGAATGCCAACAACCAGCTGGCCCTGGGAGATCTGTTGGAAGTTAGTGGCCCCTTGGTGATCTGCCCGCTCCCATCCCACTTATTGCCAGGTAGTGGACTGCCCAGGGACCCTTTACCTTCGCTCATTGCCTGTACGTGAGCCTCAATCACAGCATCTGCATCCAGCCGGGGAGACCACCTGCTAGGGGAGTACTGCTTCTCCAGCTCCTGCAGAGAGAGGAAGCAAGGCACCTTGCACAGCCACAGTGGCGGCCCTCTTTTCACTCAGAGTAAGGTGACTAGGGCGCTGAGTAGAAACACAGGCAGACTGGGTGCCAAACGAAGCATTGCTAAGTAAGTAGCATGCAGCTATGCATTTCTTACTTAATAACAGGCACGCCATGGAAGAAGAAGAAGGTTTCTCAAACGAACCTTCATTATTAGAAAAAGTGTTATTACAAAACAAAACTAAGGTAATATCAAAAATGTATGATACATTATTGGAGTGGGAGGTCAAAGACGAACAGGTCAAGGAGGTAATGATATTGGGAAAACCATTAACTTAACAGCATGGGAAGAATTATGGAGAAAGAACAGGAAATTTACAGCCTGTGAAGTAATGGGGGGAAATCTAATCAAGATGTTTTATAGATGGTACTTAACACCTACCAAAATAGCTAAAATGTATAAGACAAAAACAAATCTGTGTTGGAGGTGTGGTAAAACAGAGGGGACACTTATACATGTTTGATGGACCTGTGAAAAAAATCAAAAGCTTCTGGAACATAGTATATGACAATCTTAAAAAAATGTTTAAGTATAACTTTATAAAAAATACAGAAGCTTCTCTACTAGGGATAACGGACGCAGGTATAGCAAGAGAAGATCAGAAAATATTCCTCTGTGCTACAGGAGCGGCAAGGATCCTAATTGCTAAAAACTGGAAAAAAGAAATTGTGCTAACAAAAATGGAATGGCAAGACAAACTGTTAGAGTATATTGAACTGGCTAGATTAACAGAGGCAATTAGAGATCAAACTAGACAAGAATTTCAAAAAGCATGGGGAAAATGCAGAGAATACTTTACAAAACAGTGCCCTAAAATTCATACCTGGACTTGTTTTCATCAATGTCTGCAGGAGACTTTGTGGATATTTAAGTTATAATTAGGAAAATCTTAATGATTATTCATAAAGGAAACCGCTTATAAGAAGTAAATAAGGATGCCAGAAACAGGATAAAGGAAGTCTTTTATTTGGTTGTTTGTATTGTTGTAAATTATGCTTGTTGTTTGTTATGTTTGTGTCTGAAGGGGGTGGATTTCTGTGTTGGGGGGGTTGTGTTATGTTGTAAATAAAATTTCCAATAAAAAAATATATTTTTTTAAAAAAGGAAGAAGAGTTTGGATTTGATATCCCGCTTTATCACTACCCAAAGGAGTCTCAAAGCAGCTAACCATCTCCTTTCCCTTCCTCCCTCACAACAAACAGTCTGTGAGGTGAGTGGGGCTGAGAGACTTCAGAGAAGTGTGACTGGCCCAAGGTCACCCAGCAGCTGCATGTGGAGGAGCGGAGAACCGAACCCAGTTCACCAGATTACGAGACTACCGCTCTTAACCACTACACCACACTGGCTTTCATGGAGCAGGGATCCCTGTCAGGAAGGCAGTGCATGGGGACAGGGGAGAACTTACCAAATGAACCAACCCCACCCTGCACAGCTAAGAAGAAACCTTAGGGGTAAAAGTTCCCATTGATGTTGTGCATATTGAACACAACCCTGCAAAGATTTGGGTATTGCTGAGACCACCCTGAAAAATGCAGCTGCTCGATTTAGACATATCTCTGCTTTCAGGATAATGTATGTTTATCTTTCGAACGTTGCCCAACAGTTCTTCCTCCCACATTTCCCCTTGTGTATATCATTTCCATTTCCACATATCTGATGTACAAAAGCAATATATCTGCTAGTCCTCTATGCAAGGGTGACTAATGATTAGTATTCTGGGTGTTGTTTGACTCTCATCAGCTCCGGCCAGCATAGCCAACAGTCAGAGATGATGAGTATCCATCCACATCTTGAGGGGCCAGGGGTTTGCCATCTTCATCTTAAAGGAGACTTTGTCAGCATCAGTGTAACACAGTTTCTAGAACAGGCATAGGCAAACTCGGCCCTCCAGATGTTTTGGGACTACAACTCCCATCATCCCTAGCTAATAGGACCAGTGGTCAAGGATGATGGGAGTTGTAGTCCCAAAACATCTGGAGGGCCGAGTTTGCCTATGCCTGTTCTAGAAGTTCTTTTTCTCGAGGACGTCTCAAATCTTTTCCTGGCTGTAACCACCAAACTCACACAAAACAAGATCTTTCAAAATCTCTCACACACAGAGGTAATACCATTCCTTCCACCCCCTCCTTTACCTCCTTGGTCATTTCCTGCCACTTTCCCATGTCACCGGCTCAGATGTGGCCTATGCTGTATCTTCTTACATCCAAGTTTTCTGTGCTGCAGAGCAACTAGTTAGAAGAGCCAGCCATGTGACCCAATTCAGCCTCTGGGTACAAAGTGTAGAACAGATCAGGTGTTCCTCCTTGGCCACTGGTTGCTCCATGAGCTGGGGCAGGGTGGGGGGAGAGAAAACCCTGACATAGGGAACTATGCTCTCTGCAAATAAACAAATCCGTGCTAGGATTTAGGTGGAGGTCAGTCGTATTCGCTCTCAGCACTGACTCCAGAACAGCTATCCCGAGGCAACTGATATCGTCCAGTTACAAGACACAAGCTCAAATCCGTGCACAAAATCAGGGGAAGCTATTTTTGTAGCCAGGTAATTCCCCCCCATCCCAGCCAAAAACAAAAACAAACAAACAAACTCTTTTTGAGAAGTGATCTTTAAAACTTGCTCACACTGGGGAAACCCAGCCAGATAGGTGGGATATAATAATTTATTATTATTATTATACTCAGAAAAAGATTTACCCAATGTAGCAATTCTTGTACTTTCCAATGCACTTAACAAACAACAACCATTGATGCAGACTCTCAGCTCAGTTCGAGGAATACTATTTTTGGATCTGTGTCCTGGCTGCCAAAGTATGTAAGATCAAAGCGACCTCAGAAATGCTTTAAGCAGCATAACCCACTTAGAAAGGAACAGAACTCCTGAATAGCTCCGGTTTCCATAGTTTCTCATTGCCTCTTTTTTAGTTATGACGGCGGTGTGCTGCGAAACAACTCTGCAATCCCTCCCTTCTCCTCGGATTCAAATGCACTTTTCTCCCGCTGTTGTAAAAATGCAGAGTGAGTCTGAGAAAGTACCTCCTCACACATATTTGCATAATGCGGCTCCTTTGAAAATGGAGTGAATTTTGCTCCTGCAAATGGGGGTGGTGGTGGTGAGGTCAGGTTGTGCAGACATACCAGCGGAAGTGTCTGAATGGGTCTTCTGGTGGGTCCTGGCAGCCCCAACTTCACTGCCACCCTACCCGGCCTATGTCAAGAGGGCTGATCTACAGTGCTGCTGCATCATGCTGGCCACTCCTAGGCATTAAGTATGCAACAAAATGTTGCTGCATGAAAAATACTCTGAGTCGAGTGGATTTCATGCTCTTTATTCAGCTCATAGTGGTGAGGAGCAATGAAAATTCCCCCAGAATGTCTGCTTTGTTGTTGTTGTTTAGTCATTTAGTCGTGTCCGACTCTTCGTGACCCCATGGACCAGAGCACGCCAGGCACTCCTGTCTTCCACTGCCTCCTGCAGTTTAGTCAAACTCATGCTGATAGCTTCGAGAACACTATCCAACCATCTTGTCCTCTGTCGTCCCCTTCTCCTTGTGCCCTCCATCTTTCCCAACATCAGGGTCTTTTCCAGGGAGTCTTCTCTTCTCATGAGGTGGCCAAAGTATTGGAGTCTCAGCTTCAGGATCTGTCCTTCCAGTGAGCACTCAGGGCTGATTTCCTTCAGAATGGATAGGTTTGATCTTCTTGCAGTCCATGGGACTCTCAAGAGTCTCCTCCAGCACCATAATTCAAAAGCATCCATTCTTCGTCAATCAGCCTTCTTTATGGTCCAGCTCTCACTTCCATACATCACTACTGGGAAAACCATAGCTTTAACTATACAGACCTTTATCTGCTTTATATACATTATTTACACAATGGGCCCCATGTGATTGGCTAATTCTGGGATTCACCTGTAGGCCAATCTGGTTGCGGATTCACTTCCACCTGGAGCTGGATTGGGTGGCTCCTGTGGACCAATCAGACTGCTGCATTCTGAATCCTATTGTTCTAGGACCAATCAGACTGCTGCCTTTTGGATCCTATTCAACTCAGTACATAACACTGCATGGTGTTCCACTCAGCCACCCCTTCTCCCAGGATACTCCATTCCATCCCCGCAAGCTTTCCTACATTTCTCCTCCCATCAGTTAGCATTCCATACCCACCAAGCATTTTCAATCCTCACTGGGTTGGTTTTGGTGTCCATCCACCCTTTTCGGGACTTCTGCAAACCTTGTGTCTTCCTCCAAGCCTGCCGATACCTTCCTCATGTTGTGGATGGTGCAGTTTTGGCTGCATCAAGACAAACAGTCAGGAATGAATGAACTATTAGTATTGGATGTCTACCTGCCTGCTACAGGGATGAGAAATCTGCCCCCCTTCCAATGTTGCTGGTCTGCAACTTCTTTCAGCCCCAGCTACCATGGCACTGATGAGGGTGATGTGATTGTCGTCTGGTTACATCCAGAGGGCCACAGATTCCCTGTCCCTAACCTGCTAAATCCAGGTATTTAAAAGAACAAAGTGTCTGGTTTAATTTCTCCACAAATAGCTAAGGCAGTTTGATGGGGCTTTGGTTCTGTGAAACTATGGCATAAAACCTCTCCTATCCTGGGTCCCCCAATTCTCGGCTGTTTTGCTGCCACTATTCATCGCTCTGTTCTTATTCCTTCCTTCTTCAGATCTTAGCTAAAATCCCTCATCTGACCCTTCCCACCTTTGCTGATGTGTTCCAGTCACAATATAATCAACTCATTATAACATTTTTCACTCGGCAAAGCTTTCAAGATTGTTATGCTGTGAAATGAGCTAGTTCACTGTGAGCGGGGGTGTGGGGAATCTCATCTGAGAAGAAATTTAAGAAGGAGACAGGCAGGACACCCCTTAAATAAACCTTATGAGAGAAGCAATTATCCTTGCTAACAAGAAGATTCCCAAAAGGCCAGAAGGTTATATTTGATAACATTAACAACAATGTTGTGCTAGTGAGCTTATTATGCAAATATACCAAGAAATATGCCAAACCTCACTGTGAAACACTCCAATTTTTTTCCTTATAAACGAACACATCAGTAATTATAATAGCTTTCACATTGCAAATCCCTGTTAGGTGCTGTTTTCCCATTTTATGATTCAAATGGGACAGCTGTTTAATCACATCTGGGGAAAAATGTGAAAAAGAAAATTAGTTAGCATGCAGTACTATCGTACTATGGCAGCTGCTGGATAATCAGCAACCGGTAGATAGTGTGTGGGTTGAATTTTTTTTGGGGGGGGGGGATCTAGTCTTAACACGTTTAACACTCTACTGCAGCCTATACAAGAAATAATAAAGAACTAGAACATGGTGATCAATTTTGCTACTTTCCTGCAGTATTCAGTGTCAGTTGTAAATTGATAGATTATTTTTAAAAAAGAAACACATTCCCCAGTATCTAAAAAAATATATTGGAAGTCAATTTTCTATTTTTATAAGGGAGGCTGTGTGAAGGAAATTTTAGAGAAAGACCAAAGAAAAGTAGATATATCATACATGTATGATGTGGCTAAAAGAGATGTCCTGGAGTGAAATTATCAATGAAGATCAAGTATGTACAGTGTACCTCGGGTTACAGACGCTTCATGTTACAGACTCCGCTAACCCAGAAATAGTACCTCGGTTTAAGAACTTTGCTTCGGGACGAAAACAGAAATCGCGCAGCAGTGGCGCGGCGGCAGCAGGAGGCCCATTAGCTAAAGCGGTGCTTCAGGTTAAAAACAGTTTCAGGTTAAGAACGGACCTCCGGAACGAATTAAGTTCTTAACCCGAGGTACCACTGTATGTCCCTGACAAGTAGAAAGAAATTGAGTTATTGAGGAAGAATGTCTCTCTAGACCAGGGTGGTCCAACTTTTCATACCAGAACCCACAGGCTGCACACTGCCTTGTTGCACGGGGCGGAGGTGGGGTGGGGAGCGAGGCCAAAATGTAATGCCCCTGCCCAGTCCTCGCACTGCCTTCCCAAAACTGGTTAAGAGAGGCACCAAGCTTTGGGAAGGAGGCATGAGGCTCTGGCAGGGTCCCCACCTCCCCAAAGCTGGGAAAGCACTTATTGGCTTTGGGAAGAAGTAGGGAGGACTCTGGGACCCTGTCAGAGCCATCAAGCCTCATCGGCTTTGGGAAGGCAGCAAGAGAGGGGTGGGTGTGTGTATGTGTCAAATGTTACCAAGGGCTACCAAAAAAGGCATTAAGGGCCACATGTGGCCCTCAGGCCAGATGCTGGGCTTACCCTGCTCTAGACTAAGACACACTTTTATTTTAACAGGAAAGGAATGTGCTGATTCAGATATTTCACATTCAGCAGTTTGCATCACCTGGAATATTTGCCTACAGGACACACCTGTATATTACTTTCTGAGCACCTGAACACAAATAAATGTCGTATGAGGAAAGGTTGAAGGGACTGGACATGTTGCTGTACTGTAATATCTGCATCTAGACTCCATCTCAAGATGGAGATGGCAGACTGAACAGCGCTAAACAAAAGAAAAGAGCCTTGCCGCATGTTAAAGCTCAATAGCAATAGCACAATAAATGGTGCCAATCTTCGTTTTTGCTTGCAACCCAGACTATTGCAACTCTGGCAATGGACTGCATGAGTCTCTGCTCGGTGCTGCTGCAGGCCACAAGTTCTGGGACAGAGAAGCTGTGGCTGAAACCCACTCACACCCATTTTTAAACACAATTACACAACCTTGAGCGAATACGCGCGGGTTCCTCGGTTAATGAGAAATGATGCAAGGAATACATGGCAACCTTTGCACAAGCAAAGCTGGAGAACTGATTTTAGGCGCTGCTCTCCGACTGCCAAACAGGGGGGGAAACGTCAGGAAAGAGGAACTATGACAGGAGACCGGACACAAGTGCCTCCCCTGCCCCTTAAAAAAATTAAAATCCTCACTTTCGCAGAGCATGCCGGGAGATAGCTTAAGCGCCTACTCCGCCCTTGCCAAACACTTTCAAGAAAGTTTTTTCCCGCCTTGACTCTGATTGGCCAAGGGACGGAGGGGGTTTCCTTTTGCTGGTCTGTGGAACGGCGCGATCTGTTCTGATTGGACAGTGCTTGCCCCGGGTATAAAAACTGCCGGAGCCGGGCGCGCGAAGGGAAAGAAAGGCCGGCGTTAGGTGGATCTGCCCGGGCAAGGACTTGGAATCGGAGCCATGAACTGCCTGATGATGCCGGGAGTGCAGCCGGGGTCGCCCCTCAAGGCCCGCGGCCAGATCCAGGCACGTAGAAGTTGGTGCCATTGTATGTGACAGGGCTTTGAGCTGGAGGGGTTTATTAAGGGGAGCGGCTGATAGTTCTGAGGCTGGAGGTTCGCCTTTATAAGTGATGTTTTCGGGGCCCTTGGCTTTGCGGGGTACTGGAGAGGAGAGCGAGGGAGAGGTTTGGGGTAGCAACCTCGATTGCGGAACTGGGGGTGCGAAAGCGATATTCGCCTCTCCGGCTCCGAACGGGAGTAAAGGCTGCGTGAGGGCGCTGGAAGGGCACAGCTGGATCTGACCAAAGGCCCCCTCTAGCCCACCATCCTTTTCTCACGATGCAGATGGGAAGGGCATGGGCACAACCGCCATCACCCCTCTTGGGGTTCCTAGGATGTGGCATTTAGAGAACTGCTGCCTCTGATAACGGACGGGCTCTTGTAGGGATTGCTGGCTTAAAAGGAGCTCAATCTAGTTCAACAACGTGTTTCTGACTGCAGCCATTTATCTTGCAACCTGTATAGTTGGTACTTAGCTTTAAGAAGAAAACATTCCTAAATCCATTTTCCCTTCCAACCTCTATAGGTCATCTTTGGACCCATGTTCTCCGGGAAAAGGTATGTACACTGCAGATTTGAAATAAGTGCTGCTATTATATGTACTGGTAATCTAGATGTTGGGCCTAGCACACCAGTTTTGTTAACTGGCGTGGCTGATCGGTATGTGACATGGATACTACAAGAGGCACAAATTGCTGGAGTTCTACCTGCTTGATCACCACTACGCTACTGCTTCCTCCCTCAGTCAGTAAACTAGAGGTGAAAATATATCAAGCAGCTAATGGGCTGCAGATCCTTCAATGAGTGCAAAAGTGGCACTTTCTCCTATGCTGGATTTGCACCTTGCTTGCCCAAAAATGTTTGCTTTCTATAAAATAGGCTCTGGCCATCATTTGCTCTTACCAGAGCAAATAATGGGTCGTGCCATTTGGCAGACAAATCGAATGAAACCTTGCCATGCCCTAGCCAATCAAGACTGTAGGGCAAGGAGTAGATCCCGTGGACTGAATAGAGGCAATTGCCATTTCTTTACTCTTCACCTCTAAACTTATAGTGCTGCCTTCTCTAGAACAAAAACCAATTTCTTAAAATGCATTGTCTCCGCCAGAGCTGGGAGGGAAATGTGTTTTGCACGATTGTAGGTGTTATCTTTAGTAATGAAGTGACTAAAGCAGTTAGTCTTGTGCTTTTGTAATTTCCCTCATGTAGCAGCTGCAGCTTTTTTGACTCACAATAGAGCCACATGTGCCCTTCTAGTAAAAGAGCTTGTTTCTCTCTGACCAGAAACACTTCAGGCTTTCCTGGGTTATGCTTGCCACTGGACATCTCCATTCTTGTTTTGCAGCACTGAACTCATGCGCCGGGTCCGTCGGTTCCAAATTGCACAGTACAAATGTCTGCTGATCAAGTATTCCAAGGACACACGCTACTGCGTCAATGGCGTCTCCACACATGACAGGTAAATTGCTAAAATGTCAGGGCCAATCTATACAGTGTATATGCTTGGGAAATTTCAAGCAGGCACACCATTTTTCACAAACTGTTATCTTAAACTGTTGGCACTGTAATGCTTTTATAATATATGACCTCAGGGGATTCAGTCTGGGGATTCAAGCATCTTCCCTGTCTAAGTCTTCTCTCACGTAGCTGCTATTTAGATTCGAGAGCATTCTGCAAGTGCCACTGGAAAATGAACTCTTTGCCATGGAGTAGGCTTATAACCAAAGCAATCCAATTATCACAAATATTTCTGTTCCTATGTAGGAATACCATGGAAGCCTATTCAGCTTGTTGTCTCAAAGATGTGCATCAAGAGGCCCTTAACGCTGCTGTGATTGGCATTGATGAAGGCCAGTTTGTAAGTTCTTTTATCTTCTCTGAATAATGAAACATATGTTGTAGATATTTTTTCCACATTATGCTATTTTTGTGATACATGACATGAGAAATCTTGGCATACTTGTTTATAAAATAAACAATATATAAATAAAATAAATCTGGCTTGGGTCAACAGTCAAGCACTACCGCATAAGTCTGTTTCACAGCTCTATGGGGACTTGGGCTGCCATTTTATTCTCCTAGAATAAACCCCATTGAGCTCCTTGGGACTTCTGAGTAGATGTAGGATTGCAGTCCTCTTTTACACAGAACAGTACAGTGGTACCTCAGGTTACATACGCTTCAGGTTACAGACTCCGCTAACCCAGAAATAGTACCTCGGGTTAAGAACTTTGCTTCAGGGTGAGAACAGAAATCGTGCTCCGGCGGCGCGGCGGCAGCAGGAGGCCCCATTAGGTAAAGTGGTGCTTCAGGTTAAGAACAGTTTCAAGTTAAGAACGGACCTCCGGAACGAATTAAGTACTTAACCTGAGGTACCACTGTATAAAGGAACATGGAAGGGGTTGCTATGAATACCAAATACTGGGAATTGCAGGTGTCTAGAGTGCTGTTGTGCTGATGTCCTCTTTGTGGGTTTCCAGCAAGCATCTGGTTGGCCGCTGTGAAAATAGGATGTTGGACTAGGTCCAGCAGGCTCTTATGTATCATTGCTAAATAGAATGTAGTTCAATTCTAACAACATTCCTACAGTAATTGGAGTACATCTTTATCTAGAACACACACAGGTTGCTGCTAGTGGGTTCTCTGGAAGTTATTTTCTTGACCGTGTTGGCAGTGTTAGCTGAACTTGGAAATTGCTGAAAGGTTAGGAGAGACATTAATTTAAAGGGGTGTAGAGCAGGGGTGAAAACGTAAATGAACAATCCACTGGTCAGTTCTTGGTGTGGACTGCACTGTGGCTGCTGGTATTCTTGTCAAGAATGCAGGAGTAGGTGGAGATTGATCTGATATAGTGTTACTTGTCTCCCTAAGAACAAGTACGTGTTTCAGATTGTTACACAAATCAGCTGTCTAATAGCTGTTAAGAGACCCTGAAGATATACTCTTGCTTTGTACATGTAAAATGCATTAGTAGACCTTGGGAGTTTTAACGAAAACAAAGAAACTCATATATACAAGACTGATCTCGGCTCACCCATGTTGAGTATGTGGAGATGGATGAGCAAGGAACAATTTTCAATTAAAAGCTTATTGGGCGATAATTGCCTGTCTTGGACCATGAGAAGCCCACACTACAGCTGGCCCACCCCTTTAAAGACTTTGGAAATTCAGGTGATGTGATGGTGGTAGCAGCAGGCTTGCCAGGTATAGTGGTACCTCGGGTTACATACGCTTCAGGTTACAGACTCCGCTAACCTAGAAATATTACCTTCGGTTAAGAACTTTGCTTCAGGATAAGAACAGAAATCGTGCTCCAGCGGTGCGGCAGCAGCAGGAGGCCCCATTAGCTAAAGTGGTGTTTCAGGTTAAGAACAGTTTCAGATTAAGTACGGACCTCCGGAACGAATTAAGTACTTAACCCAAGGTTGGTATCTTGGGGCCTTCTGCAAAAAAGAGAGAGAGAGAACATGTGATCTTATCACCAAGCCATCATCCTTTCCTCCCATAATTGAGACCTTTCTAGCAGTAGCAGATAGGGTTCCCATCAGGGAATACCTTAAAGTATTCAGTTAGAGAACGTGAGACCTGTTGGCTCCCTTAACTTCGCTTTAAACATAGGTGGGTTAAGGTACAGTCCTATACCTGTACTATTAACTTGGGAGCAAGTCCTAATGAATGCTTATTTCTGAATGGGTATGTGTGGGCCGTAGTTAGCCAATGAGGGTGGGCTACAGCTTCTGTCACCCTGACCATTGGCTATGTTGGCTGAAGCTGATGGCAACTGTAGTTCAGCAACCGCAAGAGACCACACCACATTGGCTATTCTCCCCACCCCATAGGCTTTCACTGTAAGAGTACCATGCAAATACTCTTAAGAATGCCGCCACCATCTCACAACCAAAGAACTGGTTGTGTCACATGTAGTCCTATGAATTTCTAAGAGATACGACTTGTCCACTGTGGAGAAACATAGCTTTTCCCCTCTGTTCCCGTCTAGTTTCCAGACATTGTAGAGTTCTGTGAGGCAATGGCCAATGCGGGGAAGACTGTCATTGTGGCCGCCCTTGATGCAACCTTCCAGAGAAAGGTAAACCTCTCTAAATTCTTAATTTTCTCTTCCGGCTGGTCTGTGTCCCAACCCAACGTTGCATCTGGTTGTTTCACTGCAGGCCTTTGGCAACATCTTGCAGCTGGTCCCTTTAGCAGAGAGTGTGGTGAAACTAAACGCCGTCTGCATGGAGTGTTACCGTGAAGCCTCCTACACAAAGAGGCTGGGAACAGAGAAGGAGGTAAGAGTCCACTGCGCTTCCCTTCTCAGAAAGGTTCCTTTCCATCTGTGAGGCAGAGATGTGCCTGCTATCAGCCTGACAGCAGAAAAGTGCTTTTTACCTGTTGAGTAATTAACACTTCTCTCCTTCTTTAGGTGGAAGTGATAGGAGGAGCAGACAAGTACCATTCAGTCTGCCGTGTCTGCTACTTCAAGAAGCGGCCGCAGCAGCAGGCAACCGACGACAAAGAGAATCTGCCAGGAGGAAATAAGCAGCTAGATATCGCTGGTTCCCGAAAGGCTTTGGCTACTCGTCAAATCATGCAGTGGAGCCCATCACACTGAACTAGGAAAATGACAGCCCTTTTCTTCTGTGGGGTTAATTGATGTGCTGTTCTTCATTCCAACCCTATACCGTTAAAAAGGTGTGCGGATCAAAGGACGATACTAGTGAAAGCACTAGAAAGAGTGAACTGCTTTTAAAGGAGGAAACGAGGCTGGGGCGTGTTGCAAAAGGCTAATAATTTAGGTGTGCTAAAAACCTCAAGCTCGCCTCTTAGTGGCTTCACATTTATGGGGAAAGACTTCCTACTGTCTCATAGAACTGGGAGTTTCCTCTATGTTCACTAGCAGAACCTGTTTCCTAGTCAAACTAGAATATTATTTATACCTTAAAGCCATTGTCTCTTATTTCAGCAAACACCAGTGTCCTTGTTAAACAGTTTACCTTGGAAGGGCTAGTCTCTTTCCCAGTCTTTAACCCTTCTTGAACATGGAATATGGAACATAATGTTCAACTCTAGACTAACTGCCTGAGCAAAACATAATTTCCTCAATTCTATGTGTATCTCTCTGATCTGACATCTAGCTACGTGTTGGGTATATAGCATAGTTCTGTGAGGCTTCCAAACTAACAAAATTATTACTAATCCTGCATAAGTTATGAGGCCTCTGCTTTTCTGTAGAAGGGTTTGATAGATATAATGTGTCTCCAGAAGTGGGCAATAAGCAATTCTTATGTTCTTTGTAGTCTTGGCCTTAAGATTTTGTGTCCTGTGTCAGGCCTTTACTTTCCTAATTTATTCAGGATGGCCGAGAGCATCAATCATGTTCATTATATATGAAACTTGGGGCATGTACCTGTCGTATAACTTCTGGCAGTTCGATCTTACTGTCTTCTGCATGATGAATGGTAGTAGCTATTTCTGCATTTGATTCAGCAAACCATCAGTTTTGCACTTAAAACATGCCCTAAGACTGCTCTGCTGCCACTTCTGTTCCCCATGAATATTTGCCGTCTTCTCCCATAGTGATCAATTAAGAGAAAAATGTTTTATTCATCTGGCTATTTTAATAAATAACTTAGTGCTGAATGTCTTCTTTGACCTTTTTTATTGATTTCCGCCATTTCACCAGGCTTCAGAGCAAGGTGTCTATTTTGTTTTTAAAGGCTACCCACTTAGATTGTAGGAGACATCCAGCTCTCAGTCCCCTCCCCATCAGAAGTGTTGAAGATGACCTGCTTCTTGCTTGGAAACTTTTGTTGTAGGACCACCACTGAAATTGCCCATACTCCTTCTCCCGATAGTACAGACACCCTTTCATGTTAAGAGCTGCACTGGGAGAAACAGCATCAGCTGTTTAGAGTGCTTGGTTGGCCAAAACCCAGAACAGCAGGAGGTGAAAAGTGCGGCCTAAAAAAAGGAGCTGAGATAAGGCTTATGGTACTTGTTTCTGTAGGTGCCAAGACCTTACACCACTGCTTTGCTACAGCCAGCATAATTATTTTCCCACAGCTAGCCCTCAGTCACATAGCTGGGTTCACACATAAACATCTCCCCTGAAGCCATGGGGAGGATGTATAATAAAATCTCGCATTCCAAGTGATGGGAGTGACGAGGTTTATTTCTGCCATGATACAGATTTAGAACACTTCCCAAATCCTCAGGTAGCTTCCCATGTAGGTGAGTTGTCTCCTGTTACGCCCCACACAACAGGTACAGTTGGGAAACCAACCTAAGGAGGTAGAGCTTTCCCAGAAAGGCTTGTTGGGTACCCAGGAAAGTGTGGCAGTTTATAAGTTTTGTGCAAGTGGGCTTCCTACCCCAAGAAGCAAACAGTAGTACCTTCACCCCACCCCAGCTATGTTTCTTCACTATTAGTATATCTGTGCAGAAAGGGAGCTGGTCCCCTCCCATCTTGAACTAGGACTGAATTGAGGGAGGGAAACAAGACAAGGCACACAGGAAAAATTCAACATTGCTCAGTCCAGCACTTTATATACAAATTGTTATTTTTTAAAAAAAGAAATGAGGGGGCCTTTAGGCCTAAGCTTTGGCATCATGTCCATCCAGCAGCAAGTGAAAAGCTGTAAGGAAAGCACTGCATCCGCACTATCCTATCTAGAAAGGCAGCACCATAGGAGCCATGGGAACTGACCCCCCCCCACCCCACTCAGTGGCTGGTATGAGTCAAGGATGTAACAGCATCTGCACAAAAGGCACAAAGTACTTTGGCCAGCAGCAAGGGTCCCACTACAATAACTGCAGTAGGAAGCAACGTAACAGGACGCTTGCCTTAACTGCTGGATGAAATCTAGCTCCTGTTATAGAGTTAGCTGAATATCCTCTGCGTATTTATTTTTTTTGCAACTATTATGCCTTGCACGTCACACACAGGCCAGAAAGAAAGCCTCTCACACCCCTGAGGGGGGAGCGAAGTATTTTCTGCAAGGGTAGAAAACAGCAAGGATACCCCAGAACCCAATGCACACGCACACACAAAAGTTAAGCTGTGGCATTCTTACTCTTCACAGTAGATGCCTTTCCCCAACCCAAGCAAGTGAATCAATTGCACTTAGGTGGCTATTCCCCATGAGCTGCTTTAAACAGTGCTAGTAGCAATCAGTACACAGGGGGAGGCTGGTAGCCTTCAGAGTCCTCTCCGGTGCGAGGAGTGAAGGGTGGCTGCTGGTAGCTCTCATGACCAACATTGGGGTAGCTTGAGTAGGGGGGCACAGGACCTGGAGCTGGGTCAACGTAGCTGTGGTCAAAATCTTGCACCCCCATGCGGTAGCGCTGAAGTGCAAAGGTGATCAGGAGCCCCTGTGGACAGAAACAAGCTATTAGCTCTGGCCGGCAAGGACGAGGATAGGTCTGTGAAGAGTTGGTCACATGCAACAGCCATTTATGCAGCCATTCCTCTAAGGTATTTTTCGCTCTATAAGACGCACCTAGTTTTTAGAGGAGGGAAACAAGAAAGCAACGCAAAACCTCTTGAGCGAAGAGGCAGGAGCGCTCCCGCTGCGCTCAAGAGGCTTTGCGTGGCTATTTCTGAAACCAGGAGAGCAAGAGGGATCGGTGCTCTTCTGGCTTCAGGGATAGCTGTGCAGCCTGCATTTGCTCTATAAGATGCACACACATTTCCCCTTACTTTTTAGGAGGCAAAAAGTGCGTCTTATAGCATTGCTTTGTTTTGGATGGGAAGGCCAGGGAAATTCTAAGGCCACCTTGTGAGGCAATGCCAGAGAGATCTGAGCTGGTTACTTGTTTTGAGCTCAGTTTAACAGGCTTTGGCAAACTACTTATCAGTTTCATAGCCAATCCCCAGTTCAGGGCTGGCAGCCTGCCTGACTTCAGCCTTGGACTTCCTTGGGCCAGAGAGAAACCCTCACTCACCCATGAGAAGATGGAGAAAAAGCTGAAGGCAATTGAAGCACGGGCAGAGTCGGCGCCAATCACTACATCTTTGGGTGGTGTTGATGCCCACTGGTTTGTCAGCACACAGAACCCAATAAACCACAGAAAGGCCCAGAGAGCTGCACAAAGAGAAGAAAATATATTTAGAAAGAGTGGAAGGGACTGGGTGACTTATTAACAGAATATGAAGGCCTACGATAAGCCCTGTTCTAAGGGTTGTATCTGATGCCGCAGCTTCAGTGCTAAAACAGACTTCTAGGCAGGCGATACTCCCAGCTCCTGAGGCTTGGGGACCCCCGGGCTGATTTTGGGGCATGCTGCAGAAGGAGGGGAATGTCCCATTCTGTTTGCACAGCATTGGATACAACTGTCTCTATTTCTTCTTGCTTACCTGCTGGTTATTCTGCCAGTCTTCAAATTTAACAGAAGCACAGGAAAACAACTTTGTCAGTGGCTAAATTCCTTTTCCTGGCACTCAAGTGTCGGAAACGTATAACTGAATGCTTTGATGTGGGTTATCTGTGAGAGGTCTAGTACTGTGGCCCTACCTTATTTATGTACCCCTATGATGTTATAGTTTATAATTATTGTGTAATGTTTTATTTCTGACTATCGGTTGAATAAAGGAAATTGATTGATAACAGAAGCACAGGCACCCTTCAGCTGATGTTACAGGAGAACAACTTACCCCGGCCTGGTGTCCTCCAGGTGTGCTGGGACACCTCCCACTAACCGCAGCCAGAATGGCCCATGGTCGGAGATAGTTGGCAATATCTGGAGGGCACCAGTCTTGGGAAGCCTGCAGTACAGAGCACTATCGTTCTGCTCCTGCTATCAACGGGCTACAACTATATGATAAAATACCTGCCACTTGTGCTCTGGTTATCAGGAAATCCTACGGCTCCTCCAGACAACTTGTTTAATGAGCATTCTTTCCAGCTTGCTTGCACAAAAGCTTCCCGGCTTTTTGTCTGATCGTTACTGAGCATTCATTTATAATTTTGGGGGGCAGTTATGTAACTATGAGCATTCATCCTGATTTGCCTGTGGGAAACGTCTTCCTGTTAGTCATTTGTTTATCTCACCCTTTTCAGTGCATCACACTTTTCCCCCATCGCTTTCCAAACTACATAATTTGTTTAATGGATTTATTGTTTTAGGGCAGCGAAGCACTTTAGATTTGCAGATTTAAAGTGCTTTGAATTTCTGGTATGCACTTGAATCCCTCCCACAAAGTATTGACAGTCTGGAGGAGACCTTACACTGAACAAAATGGGCATATTCTGCAACCGTCTCAGAAGGATGTGTGGGCCAAGTTTTGATTACAGTATTAGTTAATCTAGGCAGAGGCTTGGAATGGGAGTCCAGAATCTCCTGTTTCTCAAAGTAGAACAAACGCTATCTAGAAGCCCCCTTAAAGAAACGTGTGACATTTTTTTCAAGGTCTTAAGGCATGTGGCGTTTACGTCAGGGAACAAAGGGGCACCCATTCAATGGTGTCTCCTCCTTGCCCAGCACTAATCTTTACCAATAATATAGCATCCCAGTGTTTTTAGGAACACAGGCAGTCTCTCCTGGAAGACACTTTCATTCAGACAAAACAAGCCCTCGCAGGCAGCAGGCCAGGGGAGCTGAGCTGTTCCAGACTCACATCATACTGAGAGCAAAACAAGGGAAGGCATTGTCCAGCTCTGCAAAGGGGGTGGGGAAAAGAGAGGAGGAAGAGAACATGTACAGAGCCTTGCCCTCCCTCCCCACAAGGACTTGTTTCATGTCACACCTCCCAATAAGAAATACCTGAGAAGCCCAGGTCAGCCATAACGAGGTACTTGCGATCAGTGGCATTGCTAATCTGTGGGAAGTAGATATCCACCATCAAGAAGAATACACAAGCCAGGAAGGCAATCACTCCGATGCCAATGCCGTAACGGCAAGCATCCTCACTGTGGTTGAAGACGCAGTACAGCTTGTCGGATGAAGAATGGTTGGTGTAGCCTTCACCAATGATGCAGGAGAAAACAATGAGTGCAAAAATCTGCAACAACAAAGGTGAGGTGCTTCCGTTAAGGCACAAATCAACCATGATTTCATTTATATCCCATCTCTCTGCCATCATGGAACCCAGCAGTGTACATGTTCTGAGGTGGTCACCCATCCAGTTACTGACCAGACCTGCTTAGCTTCAGCAAGTTGGTGGCCTCATGTGCTTTTAACATCATAACTCGGGACCACTAAATACCGAAATCCCACCTCTATACAAAACATTACCCTTGCAAGGTCCCAACCTGCATCTTTGTGCACAGCTGAGAAATGCGTTGCATTCATTCTGAACAAAGTACGGAGCAGCAGAGGCCTCAATAGTTCAAGCCTCACCCTAAGGAAAAGAGGAGCAATAATTATAGCTGGGTGCTAGACATCATGCCAGCTGAGATAAGGAGTTTTGTTTGAGACCCCCTGGCACTGGAGATCAGTGAATCCCAGAAAGAGAACCATACAAATGGCTAAGGAGCCTTCCCTCTTGACGTGTCAGACAAAGCCGCTTCAGGGTTCAGACAGATCTTTCCACCTCCCCAACTAATTTTAAAGCTGTCATTTTCTCCTCACCAGTAACAAGCTGCTCTCAGCCACAGGTCAAAAATCAAGCACACCTGAAGTGCACTTGCTCACCTCTCAAGAAAATGTCTTTCAAATGAGGAAGGCAGGACTCAGGCATGTTAACCTCTGCTAACATGACATGATTTCCTACATAACTCCAACCCTCCGTGTCTGCCCCCTCCCATTATAAGTACCTGATAATACTTTTAGATTGTCCTTAAGGAGTGCCATTATTGACAGAATTTCACATCACCTCTGGAAGATGCTGCTTAGAACCCTCACTGAAAACCAGAAGACTAGAAGCATAACCCTCCCTCAGAATGTTTGGAGCAGAGCTTCCCAAACTTGGGTCTCCAGCTGGTTTTGGACTACAACTCCCATCACCTGTTATCAGGACTAGTGGTCAGGAATGATGGGAGCTGTAGTCCAAAACAGCTGAAGACCCAAGCTTCTTGGGCTCTTTTGGAGGAACCAGCCATGAAAGGATCTGTCTTACTGGGTCTAGCAAAACTCGGGAGCCAGCTGCTTCCTAAGCAGTTTCGCTCTTCCTTACTGCCAAGCAAATACGTACTCCATATATCTGAAGAGTTTCTCTCAATCTGCAAACGCTGCCCATAGGGAAGGGCGTTCCTCTTTGTGTTACAGACCCAGAAGCCTTGAGCACCCAGCTCATCAAAAGGCAAGGAAGGCAGCAGCCTAGCTCGGCTCAAGGCCTATCAGCTGACAGCCATATGACCAGGCTGCTTTCTCCTCAAACAACCCGCAATACAAAGCGGTGGACTTTATTCGGCAGAGTTGCCCAATCCTAAGCAAGTGAATGGGAGCGAGGCAGCGGCCGGAGGCGAGCCAACAACCAGAAGCGGCCCCTGCCCTGTTCGCACGCGCGGGGCTCCCCACCGGTCGAGAGAGACGGGGCGCAGCGCGGGAGACGCGCCGCCAGGGCGCACCTGCCGTCTGTATGCGGCCTCGGGGGCCGAGAGCTGAGGGACCCGCCACTGGCCCGAAGTGGATGATTTCCAGAGGACTTGGCCACGCATCTTCTTCAGAAGCGGAACAACAAGGAGAGACTCCTCCTAGCCGACGCCCGGGGCCTCCAGCAGGTGTCTCCATTCCCGACGGCGCTGCATGACACTGCATTGCTCCGCCTCAACTACTTCCCCTCCTAGGGCGCTGCTGTCGGTGGCAGGAGACACGGCCCAGGTGCCTAACGGCCCCGCCTCAGCCACGCCAGCCTCACCTGGGCCACTAGCTCGCCCTCCTTCGCGGCCAAGCGCAGCGTGGGGGCGCGCGCGCGCTGACTTGCCCGGGGTCAGGAAGGAGCCGGGCGGCCTCTGCAAAAGTTCAGAGCCCAACTTCCGCGCTGCGTTCCGGGAGCCCCGGCCCGACGCCACTCACCGCACTCAGAATGCGCGCGATGACCTGCGGCTGCTGCAAGAAGCGCCACGGGTCGAAGGTGCCGCCCGCCTTGGCAGCTCCGTAGGCACCGCCGTCGCCGCTCTCCATGACTCAGGCGCCGCGCTCTGCTGCCCCGCTCCCGGCCCGGAACTCGCGGTGCCCGCCTCGCCCCGACTTGTGTTTGCGCGTCCGCAAGCCCCGCCTTCCCACTCCGCCCCCAGGGGAGGAGAGCCGACCCGGGACCAGGGAAGCCACGAGGGTCGCGCCCGCCGGGTTTCCTGCCTGGAGAGCGGCGCCGGCTTCTCGTGCTTCAGCGCACTTCGCAAGCTGGGTTTCAGATTTATGGCCGCTTGGAACTAAGGTGCAAGCCGTACTTCAGGGATAGAGGGTCTCAGGCGGGCCCGGAGCTTTCCCCAACCTACAACCCAGCCCAGGGTACACCCCTCCTCACCAGCGCCGTTTCATATCCTCTTAGATATTTGTTTTTTGCTCGCTCTTTCAACTTTGACAATGCCTCTTTGCTTCTCTGGATGGAGGACAGAGACCCCATCAGCGCTATGCGTTTAAAGCTGTATGCCACTAAAGAACCCCCTCCCCCCAAAAAAAATCCTGGGAATTGTATATTAAGAGTGATGGTGGAGGTTAGGAGACCCCCTTTCCCCACCACTAATTCCTAGCATCCCCTAGAATAGAGTTTGAATGGGGATTGTAACTTTGTGATAGGAAGAGGAGGTCTCCTAACAATGCTCAGCATCTTTAACGGACTACAGTTCCCAGGATTCTTTGGGTGAAAGCCACGACAGCTTAAAGTGCTATGGCGCTACTTTACACGGATAACGCAGATGGGGTCAGAGTGTCGTGTGCGCAAGTAGAAACTAGTCTACCGTACAAAGGAAAAATAGAAAACCGTATTTCAGCTTGTCTCTGCCTTAGATCTTATTTTGGTGTACAAATGCATGAAAACGTCAGTTCCTCATTTATACTGTTCCATGCAAAATAAAAGACTGAGAACTAGAAATAAGGATCTGGACAGCAGCTTAAATCTCGTACTGCATGCAGTGAGTCTTGTTGCAGGCACATTCATTTAAGAAACGAGGCAGACTTTACCCCTCTCCCCTCCCCGTCTTGTACCCTCCCCAAATCTTCTCTGGAAGGTTGGGGAAACACCTACGACAGATTTAGAAAGTGCTCAGGGGAGGGGAGGGAGTGAAGTCCCTTTGCACTGGCAGTAATCCTTGTGCTAACAGAATGCAACCCCATACATTTTAAGCATATGGCTTCTCCTAGAGAATTATGTAGGGCTGCCATACGTCCAGATTTTCCCTGACATAATGGGATTTCAAAGGCAGAAGTGACATGGGGGGATTTCTGCAGTAGTACAACAGCATCTGGAGACCCAAGGTTGAGAAAGGCTGGAAGAGATCATAGACGTGGGAAGAGAAACCAGACCCAGACAGTGGGATTCCCCCCAAAAAACCATGTCAGTGGAAGTGTTGCACAAAGGTGCTTTTCCTAATCTCTTCCCATTCATAGGCCCTTTCAAATGGGTGGGGGGAGAATTCTTAAAACGGTGCACAGGATGAATTGTTTCTGGGAAGCTGAAATGCTTTCTCAGACAGAATGTTTGTAATAGTGCAGTGTTGAATTCCACCCCGAGTGGAATTCTTGAGGCAATCAGACATCACCCATGCTTGCAAGCTAAGAGACCATTTCACATAAAAACAAGTAGCTTTGTAAGTGTTGCATTTCTTTTCTTTGTCTGTGTTTGTAGATTAATACCATTTCAAAATCGTTTTGAACTTGTCTGATTTATGGCTATTTAGTTCACCTGATGGGGAGCCCCCAGTGGACTTCAGGCTTGCACTTTTACGGAGGGCAGTAGGATCCCTGTTAGAGAGTGTTGGGGTTATACTATAAAAAACAACCCCTCCCCAAACAAAATCCGAGTAGACCACAGGAAGACTTTATTATGATTATGCTGCACCTTTTTTTTGCACCACAGAGGTAGCTGAAAGTAGCATAGATTCATTGTAAAAACCAAGCTGTTGAGAGGTTTGCTCTGTGAAGGATGAAACGGATCTAATTTTTATTTTATCTTTAAATTAAAAATTGAAACTTAGAATCTCCTAATGAGCTACAGTCCCCTGAACTAGAGTGACAAAAGGAGGGAGTATTCCATATGAATTCCTTGGCAGAGAAAAAGAAGATGGGGGGGTGATAATTGGGTGGGATTAGTACAATGGATGGAAAACACCTAGGAAATCCAATTTCTTGCCACAGCTTTGTCCAAAAACAACAACGGAGACAACAATCATCACTGTCCTAAATCCGTCCTAAATCAGAGAAAAAGAGCTGAATGTGCTATTCAGCTCTCAGAACTGAGGTTTTATCTGCACAGTCCTGACCCATTTGTTTGTTGAAATATTTATGTCCCACCTAAAATTCCGGAGGCAGATGAAATATGGTCTTAGCTGCCCTAGGAAACAGAATCAATGTAAGTAATGTCTGAACGATGCATATAAAACAGCAGTGAGGAACCTGTTGTTGGACTCTGACTCCCATCACTCCATCCAGGTTTAGTGTCACAACAGGGATGATGGGAATTGTAGTTCCCCCACCTTTGACAGAAGGCCAGAGATCTCATTTGGTGAGGAGGAACAAGAAGCTTTATCCAGCACTGGCCCAGTACAGGGAACAAAGAATAACCATTCAGTATAGAGTAGCCCAGCCTGGTCTCTCAGTAGAAACATGGCTAGTGCCAGAGGTTGCCATAACCCAGACTCCCTAAGCCCATTCACCTCAGAGCCATTGCTGCCTTCTTGACCTTCGTGAGAGCCAGCATGGTGTAGTGGTTAAGAGTGGTAGATTCGTAATCTGGTGAACCGGGTTCACATCTCCGCTCCTCCACATGCAGCTGCTGGGTGATCTTGGGCTAGTCACACTTCTTTGAAGTCTCTCAGCCCCACTCACCTCACAGAGTGTTTGTTGTGGGGGAGGAAGGGAAAGGAGATTGTTAGCCACTTTGAGACTCCTTTGGGTAGTGATAAAGCGGGGTATCAAATCCAAACTCTTCTTCTTCTTCTCTTGGCATGGAGACCAGCCAGATCAGAGGTAACGGGGCACTATATTGGTAGAACATTGCACCAAGTGAGGCTGTCCCCCATATAATTTCCTGTGGTGGAAAAGAGGATTATGGGTTGTTCTCTTAGTTTATACACCCAATTCTCCTTCACACCTCTTGACAGTTGGAAGACACCCATAAGGATATGGTCAGCTGTCGGGTGAAAAAACTTTAGCCCACATCCTCTGCAGCTGTTTCCTGAAAGGCAGATTTAATTTTCTTTGTAATATGTAACTTAGTGCCTCTAAGTCGTTTTTGCTAGTACAATCCCCTAGTACATATCTGGGTTCATTGGACTGTCTTCTCTGGAGGCAAAACCATTTAAAGCCCTGGCTCTTGAAATGGTCTGAGAGCACATGAGGTTACCACCTAGTAGTTTGTTGCAGGGCGAACTATAAGCACTGCAAATGTGAATTTAAAAAGCAGAGGGAAAGACATTGAATAAGAGTTCTTAAGAGAGAGGTGCAACAAATGGTTTAGCTGTATAGAACACCCAATCCCTCTGACTGCTGGAATCTGTGCCTAACTAAGCCCTCTCCAGACATTACCCATACTGTTCTGTTTCTTTGTAAAGAACATGTCAGATATCCATTCAGAGAGTCTGAGAGTGCCACATTATAAACAATGCATTACATTCTGTAGTTACTGAACGAACTTGCAGGAACCCCCCGTTGCACACAACATGCAGCAAGAAGAGAACACGAGGCTTGAATCATAGACAACAGCATGAATTCACATCTAGCCAGAGGCAAGACTGTGCGTACACTTTGTATGAAGATATCTGCCGCTTACAGTCTTAAGTGGGGAGTGTTGCTAATAGATACAGAACACAGGGCAAGGTATGAAAGGTTTGGACCGCAGTTTCCAAGTTTGCCTCTGACAGAGAGGTACAACGTGGTGGGAGTGTATGTTTTAACACAGAGGTTTTCAACCTTTTTGGGTCCACGGCTCCCTTGACCAACTACATTCTTTCTGCGGCACCCCTGTGGGGCTCAGGAGCCCAGTTATGTCATCCCTTGCCTGCAGAGCTGGCAGCCCCTCACTCCTTTTCAAACACCATCCCTTCTGGAGTGTTTCCTCAGCCTCCTCTCTTCTCCCCTCTCCTTGGGAGTCCTCTTGGAAGCCGCAGCTGCCGCCCCGGTCTATGAGCTGCCTCCCCTGTCCTAAAGAGAGATGTCTCCTCACACTGCCCTGCAGGAGCCTGGCCAGCCCCAGAGGCACCAATCCCCTGGGGAGCTTGTAGCCAGGGCTACTGCAACCAACAGCCGCAACATGAGAGGGCATCAGAGGAGGAAGTGAAGGAAAGAGGGGCAGTGTTGCCTGTGGGACCCCTGACCATCATTCAAGGCACCCCAGGGCACACTGGTTGAAAACCACTGTTTTCGCAGATTGACATATGTTGGTTTAGGACTATGCAAGCTTCCAAGTTATGCAGAACTCTTCATGTGATTGTCAATCTGATCCACATTGTGTACAACACACGACTCATATACCAATGCCCTCTTGACATTTATTAGACAAAGGATTTGTTTTGTTTTGCAATACCAAAAGATCATGATCCAGTTAGTAAGCAATCCACCTCAGTGAGGACTGGTGACATACTCAGTTTCAAATTTTTGTTGAATTAGAATTACTTTGGCATGATAAGGCTGTATATATTCTTGCCATACACCTTGCTCTTTCCCCAAAACATCATTTTCAGGCCTGCAGGAAATGTACATCCCAGGGACCTGTATTCACAGTGAAAAAGTATGTATTGTACCTATCTAAAAGATAAAGGGTATGATAGGGTAGTTCTATGAGCCAACTTGTGTTCACAGGAAAATGAGGTCTTCCAGCATATAATGTTCAAATCACTCTCGGGGGCTTCTTTTGCTTCTTTAATCCAGGTATGCTTTGACCATTCTATGGTCTTTGCTTTCCTCAGGAGCAAGACCATCTTTTTCCTGCCTGTTGCCCTGCCACCAGAAGTTTTCGTCCTTTGGGAGGCCTTTCCCCCCTGCAACCCAACTCACAGTTGTTTCACCAGCCGCTGAGCCAGCTTCCTCACCAAACACCATTTCTCCTTGACACACTAGACAGAAGAGCAAAAGGAGAAACAGGTTACATAACCTAACATTACATGGGCCAGAGAACAAATCATCACACAGTCACAGGTTACCAGAGGTGCATGATTATTGCACGCCATCTGGCATCCTTCTGTAACATTGCAGGACCACTTTACCTGCACACGTTGCCTCTTGAGCCTTTCAATGATGTGTCTGTTTGCTTGCACCTGAGAAACGTACACTGTAAGGATGAGGCTATGGAAGAAAAAGAGAGGCCATCACACCAATAGTTTGTGGAATATTGGTTCCCACTTACACACCAGGCTAGACAGGGAAATGGGATGCTCCCTGCAAAAGGCTGGGTGAGTTCAAAACCATCTGCTAGGTTAAATTTAATCAAGGTTAAACTGAGAAATAACAATCTGTTTTAGAGCATTTGTAGTTGGGTCACTCACCAGGAGCCTCTTTTTCCTGCTAGTAACATCAAGGCATCAAAGTGATGATCAGGTGTGCTAGCAAATGTCTGATGCTGATGCTATTAAAAAATTCCATCCTTGACTCTTATACTGGTCTCCCATACAAGGGATTGACCAGCTCCACACCTGCTTAGTTCAGCTGCAGCATCTGCTTCTGGACCACTCAATGGATACACAGCTACACTATCATGTATAGTTACACAGAGGCCTGCCAGGACTCTGACATTTCCTAAAATATTGGTAGAGTAATTTTTTCAAATGTGACTCTTCATTTGCCAGAACTATGGGACTTTCATTAGCTAAAAAAGGGGAGGGGAGCTACACTCCTTTTTCATTAGTGGCAAAGTTTCCATTGAAATTACACACTGTGATCACAATCCAACACTGGGGTGTGCTTGAGCCACCTTCCTTTTGGGGTGAAGCAGTAGAATTAAGAAGTAGTGTTTACAGAGGACAGGTCTCTAGCTCAAGTGGCCCTGAGTGGTCAGGCAGATGGTCAGATTTAGCTTGAAAGGAGCCATGGAGGCTGTTCTGTGTCTGGAAAGGCCAGTGACGGTAACACACCACTTTTGCAACAGGGTCCAGGCCAAGAAACAAGGAGGTTGCTTGCCTTGAAAATAATTCAACAACATATGGCCAGCCCTCCCTCCTTTGGTATTCTTCCATCCATGTCCCTCCCAAAGTACCCACCTGAGTACCATCAGAAGTAAGAAACAAAAGACATTGGATGTCACATAGCTCAAGGTACGTTGTGTTGACATGGGTAAATGGGACAAAGCCTTAGGTACTGCCTCCCATGGAGTTGAATAATTAGTAAAAAGCCCACAAGCTTGGGATGGAGAGACCCTGGGAGGAAAAAAGAATGACTGTCAGAATATAGGCTTCATCAACCCCGTACTCTTAAGATGCTCAACCACCTCTCAGCTCACCTACTGATGACATAGCCCAGAGGGACGTAGGCCTGGAAAAGGCCTAAGAGTAGCATGATCTGGAAGAGGAATTTAGAACGGGATGCTCGAAACAGCTGAGTTGAAGGCTGGCAGTTCTGGAACAAGGTGTACTGTGGGTGAGAAAAAGAGACAGAGTGAGCATGCCTCCGGAACCCTCACACATTCCCAGAGATATAAAACCCATGAGACTTTGCAGAAGGATGACTGCCTTGGGGTGGGATGGGGTGGGGTGGGGAGAGAGAGAGTGAAGGGCCTTCATTAGGAAGCAGTTGCTTTTATACCATACTTCCTGGGATTCAGCCAGCAACTTCAGTCCCCCCCCCCTTGACCCCAAAGGTGAACAGCTCAATACCGCTTTCAAATATATTGCTAAAGCCTTCACATCAGAGCTGCAAACATATATTGAAACGCCCCCTGAAGAATCATGGGAACTGCAGTTTACCCCTCACACAACTACAATTCCCAGCACACTTAAGAAACGACAGTGCCCATGATTACTTTTTTTGTGGGGGTGCTTTAAATTATGATTTATATGCAGCCCAGGTGTTCACAGTACCTAGGGCCAGGTTGCATCCAACCTGCTACAGCCAGGTTCAATGGCTTCAAATGCATACATGCTAGCAACAGCTGTGGGCAGGATGAGGTCAGTAACCATCAAAGTGAAGGTCTGAGTCTGGGTGGGACTGCCTCCAAGAGAGGTGAGTTCAGAGAAGCAAGTTCCTTACCCTCGCCTCTGGTCTTCCTGTGTGGGTTGCTTGCTGCTACCAGCAATTTCTCTGGTTTGAGAGTTTGTAACTCCCGGAATCCTCTACAGTCTCTTAGCCAGGATCAGGGCCAGATCCACAACCCACGTCATGATGGGCATGATAGGTACTCTTTGTGTGTACTCTCAAACACATACACATGTACGGTATATACAACCTTTACCTTTTTCAATTGTGTGCAGTGAATTTTTTCATAGGGGAACAGTTAGGGCGAGAGACACCAGCTTGCAAGGGCGATTGGGGGCGGGTCTGATGTCACACCCATGAATATCATGCCTCCTTCCCTAAGCTGGGCAGAAGCTTCCCAGGCTTTGGGAATGAGGCGCCAGGGGAACATTAAGGGGACTAGCCTAGTCCCCTTAGTCCAATGACCGCATGCCACTGACCTTTTTTATATAGAATGTGAAGAAGACGAAGACACAGGCAAGCAAAGGCAGAAGTGGGCAGAAGAAAATCCCGATCCATATGACTGTTTGAGCTGCTACAATATCCAGTACATTGTGAGGCACCAGGAACTCTTCTTTGCCAAGCCACTGAGCCAGACCACAGGAGGAATGCTTAGCAATCAGTCTGAGAGAGAGAGAGAATATTAATTCAGAGGCCACAGGCATAACCTCTTCCAATAACTGCAGCTGGGTACCATGCCACTGAATTCTGCCTCTTTTGCATAGGGAGCACATATGCTTATTCTCCCTTACTAAAAACACCCTGCAGTCAACAACGATACAATGGGCAGATCTGCACATTTAAAGCATATGACTTCGCCCAAAGAAGTCAAGCTTCCCCCTCACAGAGCTACCATTTCCAGCATCCTTAACAAAGCACAGTTCCCAGAAATTCTTTGAGGGAGGTCATGAGTGTTGAATATGCTTTGAATGCAGAGCATGCATCTGCCCAATGACAGCTACCCTGCAACTGGACCACCTGGCATCCCTACTGGGAGGCAGGAAGATGAGATAAAAATACCTGTAGATCAGGGGTAGTTAATGTGGTGCCTTTTGGGTATGTGTGTTTTTTGGCTCCAGTTCCTATCACCTCCAGCCAGTGGTCAGCGACAATGAGAGTTATAGTCTAACAATTATGGCGTGCATCATGTTGGCTATCCCTGCCATACATAATACTTTCCCAAGAAAGGAATGGTCTGCCCATTTGTGGAAAGAAAAGGCTGAATGAGGGCTTAACCACACTTAAATTCCCTCCATGCTTTCCAGGGAATGTCCGCACTTTAAAGCTCTGCATCCAAGCACCCTTTTTTTTGTGTTCAAGCTTTCCCAGCAAAACCCACTCTTTAAAGCTCAATTGGAGCACACGACAATCCATGGAAAACCCGAATAGCCATTTGCTCTGATACAGCTTTAAAGATTTCACAGGGAAAGCTCTGGTACAAAAAAGGTGTGCTCAGACACAGAGCTTTAGAGTGCAGACCTGTGCCTGGAAAGAGTGGGCAAAAGGTAAGTATGGAAAAGCCCTGGGTTAGGCCAGGAATCAAGGAAATCAGAAGAGTAGGGTAGACTAGTATTAGATATGATCTCTTGCCTCACCTCCGGGGCAGGCTGATAAGGAAAGCAGATCCCAAGGTGGTCAAGAAACTGAAGAGGGTCATCTTGTACATCTCTTGTCCAATGTGGGTTTCCCAGCACTGCATGCACAATCAGGAGAGAGATAATGTCTTATGGTGAGTATATGGAAGGAAAAAAGAAAGAGAAGGGGAAAAAGGAATCCTAGACATGTCAGGCACATTATTATAAGCATAGTATATTGTAAGTATATGGTGTTAAATGCAAAAAAGAAAAAGAAAAAGCTAAGTTCACATTAAGCATGCACAATACAACATTATATAGGTAATAGAATGTATGGAGAATTGTTGTATAAGTTGCAAATTAACCCCAAATCTGGGGGACTTTAATTGCTCGGGGGCTTTAATTGCTAATGATCAACCAGGCTTTCCTCATTGCTGGAATTGGGATCAAACAAGGTGTGTGTTGACGGGGGTGGGGTGGGGGGTGGGGAGTGGGCATCTACAAAATAAGGGGGAAATGATACATTGACACGCAGACAAAAGAAGTACCAGGAAAAGGAATACTCAAAGATGTCTAGACAGCCGAAGAGCCATTATAGAAATTGAAAACCAAGTTACGCAGCTGGGTGCTTAAAGGTGAAATATACTTTTGTCACTGCACCAAGTCAAGGCTAACTAGCTCTTTGCCTTGGCAGCTAATCATACCTTGCTTTAGAAAACTTCGTACCCGAACACATTATGTCTGGGCCACATTTGCTCTAAACAGGAAAAGTTCAGCTGAAATATCCCATCCATGTCACCTGATAGAGTTTGTTGTAACCGCATTGGTGGCACTGAGGAGCACCGCCGCTCCCTATGCATAGCACTCTGCGTCCCAAGAAGAACATGAACATTCCCAGGCTGGACAGTTTCAGGATTACACACCTGCGAGAGACCACAAGAGAGATTGGGCCTGCACCTTACACTTGGTTTCCACCCCACTAATCCTACCATATAAGCCAGTGCTTGAGATTACCAACTGACCATGAATGGATCCAACTATCCATCTTACCACACATTCCCCCACACATCTGTCCCTAAAGTGGGGTGTTGCTTGGGCCTGATGCACTTTGCACTTCAAAACTTCTGAAAGATCTGGATCTTTTTAACATTCCACAATATATTTTTATAACAGCTACTGCATTGCATATCTTAAATCTGTATATATTTGGTTGTTCTTTGGGTTATGGCATTATAATTGTAATTATTACGGGTGGCATTCAACTAAGTTTTACTCAGAGTATATCTATTTAAATAAATGAGCCATTTATTTCGAAGGGTTTACTGTGAGCACAATTTAGTCGACCGCTATCCTATTAGTTTAGGAAGACAAAGGAATGGGGAATTTTGACAGTAAAAGAACTAAGGTATATTAGAAATGCATTGATGATGTTCATAAACACATACATTACATGACTGCATTCCCCCTGAAAATATAATAATCTTTTTTGAATTGCACTCCTCAAGTTTTCTTTGTGTTTACTATTTGTCAACGGGAATCGATAAAATACACATTTTAAAAGTATATATTGTTGCTGTCAGCATCTGCCTGTCTCAGGAAGTATTGATTTTACTGCATTCCCGTTTGCCCGCTTGAATCACTGTGCCATTGTAAGGGGTATTAATCCCTTCTTGATTGTTCTGCTTCTTCCCTCATACTTTCACTGCCATATTTACAATAAAGGATATTGGGCTTGATGACCGACTGGAGCAACTAGTGCTTCCCAACTTAGAAAGAGAGAATAGCGAAACTAAAACAAAGCATAAAAAACTCTGCTTGCAGCTCAAAGTAATTTAAGGCCTGCAAACTCCTTATACCACGAGAAATATATCTGCCCCAGGTTCCCCACCAAGATGAAAACAGCTACCTGACTAGGGTGAGGTTGACTTCAGTATTAGGAGAGTAGCCTTCCAATTGGGTCAAGACATGAAAAAGTAAAGGCAGGATGACATTCACAATGGAGATGACCACTGGTGGCAGGTACTGGCTCAGTACATCAAGGCTGGCAGCATTTTTCTGGAAGTACAGAGATGGATTTGTTATGGGGAGGCACATTTGTGCCTAGAATCAAAACACAGAGGAATATTTCCTGACCACTCAGTACCAAAACACGGTGCAAAAAGTCAGGACCACCAAACTTACTGACTTTCCAGAGCAGTACCTTCTGCTTACTGCGTGTCAGGCTTAATCCCTCACCCTAGCCCAGATTCCTGGTCCAGCTGCAGTAGCTGTTCTCCAAGAGCACACAGCTGAGTTCTGGATTGAGGTACAGCCCCCCACAGCCCCACTCTGACCCTGGCAAGGGATGAAGGGTTGTCCTACTTGACTGTGCCCCTGGGAAAACTCAGTGGCTGCGTAGATACAGTAGAAAGCAGCCCCTGTCAGCAGCAAGATGACACCATTGATCAGCAGGCGTAGCAGGTAGAGCTTAGCAAGCTGCTTCCGTGTGCGCTGTTGGTTCTGCAGATGCCGGATCTGCTCCGCTAGGTCTATCTGTGAAGAGAAACCAAGTTGGTCACTTGCTATTTGTGCAGTTGAGCATGCAGAGGAGAGGTTTGCTTCCAGGCTTCAGCATGCAAAGGAGAGGGAAGACCCAGCCAATCTAGTAGGCATGCACGGCCCAGGAGAGCCATAACACCTTGAGCACAGAAGGGACATAATAATCTGAGGCTAGAAAGAATGACTGAAACGAAGCAAAGCAATCCCTTGTTGCCTTGGGAAATGTCCTTTGAGGTGGGAACAGGAATTAAAGGGTATGATTCCTGTTTCCCTTTGCTTGTTGCCCCTACAATGCTTGTTCTCTTTGCTTTCACCCAAGACAGGTATTGTTAATTGTTGCTGCCTGACTTGCAAGTGAAATAAGCAAGGAAGTAACACAGGGCCTGAAGAAAAGAAAATAATGGCACCTGTATCAAATTCTGCAGCTCCACTTGTGCAATAGACTTCTATGCATGCAACAGAACTTCCTCTTCCTCTCCACTCAAAATCAGCTCCAGAGGGTTGGGAGACCTCCCAGAGCAGACTGAGGTGGGGTGGTACACAGTGGGAGGACAAGAAAAGGAAGCCTCATTATGCAAGCAGAACACCGCTTGTGCAACATTGAATTCAACCCTGGTTTGTTTGCTTTTTCAGTTCAGCCAAATTTAGGCAATGGCTGAGGTTTCGCACAAAAATATTTCTTAAATGAATGGATGTGCATACATACTTGAAAGGATGACGCAGTGAAAGAGGTGGGACTTTTGAGGACATGAGCAAATTATCATGAAACCTGATAGGCAATTTCCATGTACCTTTAGGTGATTGTAAATATTCCTCTGTTTGAGGGTGGCTGCCTCTGGGCTTTGGATGCAGAAATCCCACTCTGTGAAGATCCTGGCACTGACACATGGTTTGAATTCCCACCGCAGCATCTGCCACCGGGCCACGCTGGCTACAATCCTGAATATTGGGACAGGAGTGAAGATTGTCACAGGCAAGCAAGACTTTTCTCCTAGCAAATTAATTCCTTTGCTCCGAGCAGTATATAGAACTCAGTGCGTTGCATAAGAAGTTCCACTGTGTCACTGCAGCGGGTCCAGCCCAAGATATGTGAATCAACATGGGAGTAACACCCAGTTTCCAGAAAGAAGGAGATTGCAAGTCTGCACAGGGATATATGCTATGATGTGAAAGTGTGCAAATCAGTTGCAGGGAGTTATGAAGGCAGAAAAGATGCAACAGTTTAGGAATATTAGCTTGGTCCACTGGAGGAGGATTACCTAGTGATGCTTCAGAGTAGGAATGTTTTCTGGGAATAGTAGTAAAATTTGATGGGAATGAGTTAGGGATGCAGAGTCTCAAGAAGACTGAGCTGATCTACTATGGCAGGATCTCAACACATAGAATGTTGTTGTAACATGAATAAATGCTAGACTTATTGGAGAAAAGGTAGGGAGTGAAGAAGGAAGAAGAACAGATTTTTGCCCATCAATGTCTGATTAGATCAAACACTCTGTGAGAATGATTGGGCACTGGAATATGCTCCCAACAGAAAGTGTATAATTTCCATTCCCAGGGAATTTGAACATGCCAGGAATAGGTTAGAGCAGAAGTTGGGGAACTTGCAACCTTCCAGATGTTGCTGAATTACAGCTTCCAATGGGGGCCAATGGGAACTGAAGTTCAGTAACACCTGGAGGACCTCAGGCTCCCCATCCTTGGGTTAGAGAAATGTTATTCTGACTGTATGTAAGATATGGGAGTATATAACCTACTGAATTACTACAAGGAAAGAGTCAGCATTTTAAGTGGGTCATCATAAGCCATTGTGTATGTAAATCCCTATTCATGAATCCACTCCCTTGCCCTGCAACTCCTTGCTTCTCTCCTGCTCCCTGTTCCAAACCCCTGCTGTCAAGCCTAGAAAGGCCTGGGTCTCAGCCATCATCACCTTACCGCCGGAGGATCCAAATGAGGCAGGCAAAGAAGTATCCCAGGATGCTAAGCAGGTATGCTAAGTGTACATTGTAGTGGTTCTTGCTATCCTGTGTTACATGGTAAGCACCATAAAACAGGTACGAATTCTCCAGAGAGCCCTAAGGATGGAACATAAGAGGAAATTACAAGCCAGCCTTATGCTTGCAGATTAACCCAACTCATAACGGAGGAGTATGGAATCTGTGGGTCCTCCAGATGTTTGCAGGACTCCAACTCCTCTCACCTCTAACCACTGATTGACCATTCTGGCTGGGCCTCTTGGAGTCGCTGCCCAACAACACTTGGAGAGCCACTGCTTCCTGTCCACTGCCATAATACTTCTCTAAGGACTTTCTAAGTCTGAATCATAGAATGCAGTGAGTACAAAGTTTGGATAAGAACCATCACCCATTAATCCAACATTGTCCTTCCTGCTCAACTCCAAGCTATATTTGTCTTCCCAATTGCTCCATTTTTGTCCATTCTTTTTCAACCCCCCCCCCCATCTATAACCACTTGCTTAGGCAGCATTGCACCTTCATCGGACTCCCCTCTCCAGCACAGTAAACTCCAGTCTCTATTTCCAGCAGACTCACCTCCCCGGTGAAGATATCTTGAAATCGTTGCCAGGCAGATCGATAACTGACGTTACTGCTGTACTTCATGCATTCAGGATCTGGGGGGAAAGACTGGGTAGCGTTATAGCACTAGACACTCTGACACTTAGATGTCAGCATAGGATCTAATCCAGATGGGATGTTGGGGAAAGCACAAATGCTCTTGGAAGTACCAGCAGAGACTCACCTGCACTCAGACCTGTAGGAAATATCGTCGTATTTTGAGAAATGATAACAGGCAACAGTATGAAGCCTGTGGCCAGCAGCACAGCCAGGAAGTTGATGAAGAGCAGGAACCTCAGGAAGGTAAAGTAGGACTGGATGCCAGGACCAAAGTTCCCTGTACAGTATGTTGAAGAGGATAGCAAAAGTGGGAAACACAGGAAGGCAAGCAGACAGGTATCAGAGGGGATGGGGAGGATGAAAGTGACACACAGGATAAATTCTGTCCCAGATCCACAGCCCTTTCTTCATTCACATGTAGTATTGCTAACTGTGGCTGGTTCCTATCTGGTCTGACAGGGGATTCCGCCTGCTGTGTCTACTTCAGTGCCAGTCAAGCAGAGGTTATCTTGCATTTTGAAACTGTTCACACATATCAGTGAGCATAATAACCAAAGTGGGTAGTTTCTTTAGGAGAAAGAACTGCAAACTGCCTCCCCTTCCTAATGTACACAACAAATCCACAACTCCTTGGTTACCCTCTGCTAGAGGAAAGCAAGATTTATTTATTTGTCTTCTTCACAAACCATGTGGTCAACCAGCCTGCAGAGGTCTCCCTTGCCTCACACCAGTTAGAGATAGGTTATCTGTAGTCCAGTTGTTGTATTTTGTATATATAACCAGCAGCCCCTGCCATTTATAATACCAAGTCCCTTCTCAACACAGAGAGAACTTTATATTTTCTTCAAGTGCAGCTGTTGATCTGACGTCCTGCAAGGGGTGGACCCTGGGTTTCAAATACCAGGGGTGCCCTGTGCAATGCCAAAATTTGGCACCCCCAGCCTCTTGCACTCCATTCTAAAGCATAATTGCAGTGTCCCCTGCGTTGCCCCCGAGGTTCTGCACCCAGTGTGACTGAACCAGTTGTGCTCGCCTAAATCTGCCTCTGATCTCACCCATTTTCCCTTTAGAAGTAGCCCCACCTTGTTTGCTGCCACTGGACCAAACTGGTACCCCAATGACATTCCTTGGGTAGATGAACTTTGAAAGGTGAAAAACCATTTCCCACTGTTACCTCCAATCTCATCCAGGGGAGGCTTCCAGAGCTGGAAAATCCTGACAAGGTTCCAGATTCCTTCCTGAAACTGCTTCTGGGCCCTGGATTGTCTCTGTCTCCAGACCACCCAGCAGGACACATCTCTCCCTGCAGATGCTCTCAGCTGCCTGTGAAAGGGAGAGTGGGTTGAGTTTAGAATGGGCCTTCTGAATCAGTGAAGCTTTGGGAGATGAGGTTAGGAGAGGACCACACGTCCCACCCCATCTTCCGGTTGAATATCTGCACTTACCTGCCTCACGCTAGGACAAAGCCTCCCTTTTGATACTCTTCTATTTTTAGTCAGCAGGTTCCTCTGCCCTGCCAAGCCCCACTAATCCTTTATTTTATTATCTGTATTTCTTTGATGCTTCTGTGTCATATCAGAACCTGCTACAGTGGAATGGGGGAGCTTTTTCAGTTCAGGGGAGCTACATTCCTGCATGCGCAATCTTCTGGTAGGCTGGTAGGCGGGGCCAAGGGCAACTGTGAGTGGAACAATGACTATGACTCTTCCCTTTGTACAGTTGGCCACCAAAAATCCACAGGTTTTTACACCACTTGGCTGGGTTAAAGCAATATATCTAAAGTAGAAACAAACCAGCTCTGTTGTGGGAAGGAAGGGAAGGGGGAACAAAAATTGTGTGCCTTTTATTGCCAAGTACTGCGTGGTTTTAGCAACCAGCCTGCACAATTACAATCAATTACAGTGGTAACTCGGGTTAAGTACTTAATGCATTCCGGAGGTCCGTTCTTAACCTGAGACTGTTCTTAACCTGAAGCACCACTTCAGCTAATGGGGCCTCCTGCTGCTGCTGCGCCGCCGGAGCACGATTTCTGTTCTCATCCTGAAGCAAAGTTCTTAACCCGAGGTACTATTTCTGGGTTAGCGGAGTCTGTAAGCTGAAGCGTATGTAACCTGAAGCGTATGTAACCTGAGGTACCACTGTACATACTAAAGATGTTTTCCCATGTGAGCTTGCTCCAGACCTGAGGAGGCGCTTCTCCTTCATGCAGCAGGGCAAGTCCCTGAGCAGCAACTCCTGGTTACCCAGCTCCTCCAAGGAGTCTTCTGTGCTGGAATCAGAGAGAGCATCGTGCTGGGCAAGTCTGTGCCTCAGGACCGGGGTGCCATCCATCGCTTGAGATCCCTGAAACAACAAGCATGCACATGTTAAGGTGCGGGGACCTCGGCACAGAATAAACCAGATGTGGAAAACCTTTTTCAGCCTGAGGTCAGAACCCTCTGGAGGACGGAAGGTGAGCAGGGCCAGAGGCAAAAGTAGATGTGACTCTTGGGCTATGTCCAAATCAGTGGCTTATAAAGCAGTGAGGTTGTTTCCCCCTTGCTGCATTTTAAGTCACATTTGCACACCAGAGAGGGAGTGGGGATGTCTTCACCCACAGAACATTACTTTATTTGTTTCAATCGTGACCGCAGCTACAACCACCCCAAGCTCCTATTCATGAAGCTGTCATCTGTGCATGCACAGTGGATGCTCAAATGCTTAACTGTGAAGTGAATGTGGCTTACGTTTTCTCTCTCTCTTTTTGCCAAATTATTTTATTGATTTTCCATAATTTTTAAACGAATTATAACCAAATGAATACAAATTTTTGAGAATGTGGCTTACGTTTTCAAATCAGATAGAAGCTGGTTTGAGGGGAAATGCATCAAACAGCAATATTTCTCAAGAAACTACAGTAGGCACAGGCAAACTCAGCCCTCCAGATGTTTTGGGACTACAACTCCCATCATCCCTAGCTAACAGGACCAGTGGTCAGGGATTATGGGAATTGTAGTCTCGAAACATCTGGAGGGCTGAGTTTGCCTATGCCTGTACTACAGGATAGATGTCGATTATGGCCAACACCTGTACATGGACGGCTTCAAACACCAGCGGTGGAAGCGCACCGGTGCCAGAGTAAATGGTAATGTGTACACAGCTTTGCCTTTATGTAGTAGGCTGTATTCCAGCCACACAAAACTCAAAGGCTTCTACATACAGATGCACACCTCTCTATCCAGGCAAACAAACAATATTTTCTCTATTCAAGGACACTTTCTGAGCCACGCAAAAACACTAGGGGGGGTGCAGAGCAGGGTTTGTGAAGAATATGGCCTAGGAAGAATATCAGGGGCCATAAAGAGAGGCCTGGAAGGCTGAATTTAGCCCCCAGGTCTGAAGTAAAAAATTATCCCTCAACCTGAATACCTGATACCTCCATTATAATTTGAATGTATCTGCTAGCTGCAGACCACAAAAAAATACCACACAACACTCCTAATGTACCATGACTGCCTTTTAGGCCGCAACTACAGCCCAAATTCTAATTTGTTCCGCTTCATGTTTGACTAGAAATTGGGAAGATAGCTAAAGTAAATTAGGATTTCAACATCTGCCAGTAAAATGACAAAATGACTGTTTCACGTTTAAAGGTGCATATTGTGGTGAAGCGTTTAAATAAACAACAACAACCACAGAATCTTGAACAGCCTCCTAAAAACATATTACAGCCCATTTTTTTAAAAAAAGATGGGGCAAATTTTAGTATGGGGGGGGGTACACCATGCTAAGATAATACTGTATTTAAGAGATATTGATGACTGTTTCCTAGAGTGCAACTCTAGAAAGGAAGCATCAATAGGCCTTAAGTTTACTGTTATCCTAATCCTGTGTTGTGATAAACAATGCACACCAGTTAGAGCCAATTTGAAGCTATTGGGTGCAGTTCTGTTCACATTCCAGTTTACACAGCCGTAGTCCTCTGGTCAGCTGTCTGCTGAGTCACCACCACTGAGAGGAAATGGAAGAGAGAGAAAACAGTATCACTGGCACTTAATTTTACTTTCTGTTTTTCCCCTAGGTGGCTGTTCCCTCTCACAGGATTTTCACACATCTATGTGGGTCCGTTGGGCACAGAAGAACTGTTCACCCCGTCTGTGCTATTCCTGATAAAATAAAGGCTACATGTTCACTTTGTACTCTTCCATGTATACACACCATACACAAGCACAAGACTCCCCCCCCCCCCAAATCCTGGGAACTATAGGTCACCCTTCATAGAGCTGCAATTCTCAACAACCCTTGACAAGCTACAGTTTCCACCATACCATTCCCAGGATGCTTTGGGGCAAGTCATGTGCTTTAAATGTCCTTTAAATGTATGGTGTTGCATGCGGCCTCTGAAAAAGGAAGCAACTCACCCCTTGTCCTTTTAGCTTCTTATTACGTATCACCACATCCAATCCAGTCAACCTGAAGTACAGTTCTGGCGAAGTACTGAAGTACAGTACAGCTCTCCTGTGGATTAGAGAACCAAACGGAAGTACAGCGTCTTCATCCTAGCTGTGGGTTTTTGCTTGCTTATCTGTGGAGATGCTAGTAGCAAGCCCATGTGACAGGAAGATGCAATTTCCTGTATCGCACCAAGTCATCGTGTTGCGTTCATACGTTGCACTTGGTAGATTACACTTGTTGGAGATGGTAGATATTAATACATTTTTGCGTTTCTTTTTTCTAGTTCTTTTGAACTGCCAGGCCAATACTATGTTAAAGGTAAAGGTAAAGGGACCCCTGACCATTAGGTCTAGTCGTGACCGACTCTGGGGTTGCGCGCTCATCTCGCTTTATTGGCCGAGAGAGCCAGCGTACAGCTTCCGGGTCATGTGGCCAGCATGACTAAGCCGCTTCTGGCGAACCAGAGCAGCGCACGGAAACACCGTTTACCTTCCAGCCGGAGCGGTACCTATTTATCTACTTGCACTTTGACGTGCTTTCGAACTGCTAGGTTGGCAGGAGCAGGGACTGGGCAACGGGAGCTCACCCCGTCACGGGGATTCGAACCGCCGACCTTCTGATCGGCAAGTCCTAGGCTCTGTGGTTTAACCCACAGCGCCACCCCCATCCCAATGCTATGTTAGAACTGCTTAATTTTCCATTACAGTATTTAAAAAGCTTATTTGAAGTATAATTCCACTTTCTTCCCCCTTTCTACCATTCCCCATCCCCTCAAGGTTTCCCTAGGAATCAGCATTTTGTTTACATCAGGGATAGGGTACCTGGGGCCCTTCAGACGTTATTGGACTACTACTCCCATCGCTCCTGACCATTGGTCATGCTGGCTGGGGCTGATGGGAGTTGGAGTCCAGCAACACACTGCAGAGCCACAGGTTGAGAGGGCTGATGCAGCAGTTCTAAGCTCGCAGATGCACAACACAGTCATAAATATGTTTACTTGGAAGGAGATCCCTCTGAATTCAATGGGGTTTACTCCTAGGTTAGCAAATGTAAGGTTTCAGCTTTAAAATGGTTCAACAGACATTTCCTCTTCCCAGGGAATCCTGGGAATAGTCCTGAGGGAGAATAGGTTATTTGACAGATTTGTTAGTGCTGTCTCACCAAACTACAGTTCCCAAGATTCTTTGGGGAAATAGAAGCTTGTTACTTTAGTATAAATCTGATATAGGTTGCAGTGTAGTATATCCTGTTAGTGAGGCAAGCATATGTAGAGCGAAGTTTCCTGTAAAGTGTAGCTATGCAGAAACCTTCCTTTTAGGCAACTCAGACGCCATTTTGAACTTTACATCTAAAGCAGTATCACAGACCTTCCAAGTGTCCCTATTTTCCAGGGACGACCCTGTTTTAGAGAAGCCATCCCGGTTACTGATTTGATCCTGGAATGTCTTTTTCCTTAGGATGTCCCTATTTTCAATGGAGAAATGTTGGAGGGTATGGAGTTATCCAACCCCTGAGCCATCTAAAGGCAATCCCGTATAGGGAAGTATTTTTTTAAAAAAAGTTTAATGTTTTATTATGTTTTCTTATATGTTGGAAGCTACCCAGAGTGGCTGGGGCAACCTAGTAAGATGTGTGGGGTATAAATAGTAAAATTACCACTGTGGAATGGGACGTCCCTATTTTCATTGGAGAAATGTTGGAGAGTATGGTATCATGCTGCTTTAAGCAGTCATGGCTTCTCCCAAGGCATCCTGGGAAGTTAAGGATGCTAAGTTGATAGGATAACCCTATTTCCCTCACAAAGCTACAATTCCTAGAGGGGTTTAACAATCACTCCCTTTACCCAGTGAATTCTGGAAATTGTAGCTCTTTGAGGGGAATAGGGGTTTCCTAACAACTCTCAACACCATTAAGAAGCCACAGTTCCCAGAATGCTTTGGGGGAAGAAATGACTGTTTAAACTGGTATCACAGTGCTTTCAATGTATAGAGCAAATGTGGCCTTAGAAAGGATTATGATGATGGCGAAAAGAGTGATCGGTACATCTTTTCCCATTGTACAAGGCTCTCCTTCCTGAGAGCGGACATCTAACAGTACAAGTGGAAATATGCACACATAGTAAGCCATACCATAATACAGTAGTCCTCTCTGATAACTCAGGAGACTTGTGCTTATTTGGTAGGAACGTGGCCCCTTTGAATAAATGAAGTTGTTGACTTCTTTGCAAGCTGCCGTTCAATACAAACCTAACCTAGGAGTTTGCTCCAGGTAGATGCTGGAGTGGGGGAGGACTACATCTCCCAGCGTCCTTTGTATAACAGGTGAGGCGCAGGGTGTGGTCTGAGACTGCCGAGACGGGACAAAGGAGACCTTGGAGGGGGAAAAAAGTTTTCTGAATCTTGTGGCTAGGATTCTACTGATCAAAACCACAGGATCCCACCAGGTTAGTGAGTAAGATGCCGCAGAAAGGCTGCTTGTGACTTGCTGGACTGAGAAATAACTCAGTTCCCCTTGTTTTGTAAGTACTGAAACATTTTCTTACATTGCCTCTGTTGATCTGCCGCTGTGTTCTGAGCGGGGATGGGCTACAAACTGAGGACTTTTCTTGTGTCCCCGATGCGTAATCGTTCTGATTCTCAATAGTCTCAGCGTGGGAAGGTAACAAAACTGCTCTGGAAGACCCGTGACCGTCCCTTCTTCTCACACCCACTCGGTTGTACATGTAGTAGAAGTACGGCCTCTTAGATACTCTATCGTGTTTGGCCAAAACGCTTTCTGGCCCATCCTTTATGGTTCAAGGGAGAAAGGGAATAAGATGCCCACGGCGTGCATGTACACAGAAGCAGCTGCCTTTGCTCCCTTCCTCATTCTCTCCCTCCAGGCAGCAAGGGGAAATAAAGAGAGAAAGGCAATAGGAGCAGCTTAGTTTGCTGCAGGGTCCTAAAACTAGTGCCTCGCCAGGAGTCGTGGGCTGGAATCAGGTATGTTTTGATTTGATTTTTTTAGTAAAAATAAATAAATCTGCCTTTCTCTCTATTGAAAGCCTTCAAAAAGGGGATGGGGTAAAAGCAGAAATGGGGTACTCTTGGCATGATGGGCAAAAGGTTATCCAGTGGGACAAGGTGGTGTGAAGTTATTAGATGTGCAGCTATTTCTTTTAGAAGTTCTAAGTCACTGCTGCACACAGCCAAGCTTCCCTTGCCTCAACCGAAGTATTGTTTTATTTACTTGTAGCAAAATGCCCAAGACATTGCTAAATATAGTTCATGATGAGAAATATAACATAGCTGCAGTAATTATACGGAAATTTTGGATGCAAGATAGCTCTGAAACCTTTTATTTTCACTATAACATGATTTTAAAGTCAGCCCCTGTGACTTGGTGTGTGTGGAATTTTTCTAGTTACAGTAGTAGGGTTAGCTGGGCCCCACCTTTCATATTCCACGTACCCTACTGGAGCACTTTCAAACAATGAAAAGTAATGCTAGGGTCACAGGCAAGTTTACTTGCAAGAAAATGCCAATGACCTTGGTTGACTTGCTTCCGAGTAGCCCAAGATTTTAAGCGCCAATGTAAGAAAGGGGAATTGGGTTGTGGTGCCTGGACTTTTTTTTCAAAGGTAGTGTTTTCTGCCAGAATGCCAGTGTGATTGACAGTCTCCTTGTTCTGGCAAGTAAATGAGGTGATAATGTTTGTGACAGATTAGCATAGAGGAAGTTTGGGGTTGAGGAAAATGAGCAAATGCTGGGTACTGCTTTCCTTTTCTTTGATGTGGTCCTTGTTTCACAGTGGCAGTTTAAATGGAAACTTTTCATTAAAAGTTAAAGGTTGTTTTTCAGCTGACTAGAGATATTTTGTTAAATGCCAGTGTGCTTTACAAATTAAACCTATACTCCTAGGTAATTATATACTGTACTGTATATGATTTTAGTTGGGATGATCCTAATAAATTGGATATTCTGCTAAGTGGTCTGCTTGCTAGGTGTGGGTGTGTTGTACTCTCCTTCGAGTGAGGCTGTGAAGGCTGTTTTGATTAACTCCTGCATTTCAGAATTTACCGCTGTGCTTCTCTGACTCCTCCTGGGCTGTCCTGCTGTAGACCAGATACTATGAAAGAGCTGTTTGCAGAAAAGGAATAGGGGGAGGGTGGAGGATGAGGCTGCAGCCTGTGCTTCTTGGCACAGCAGAAGCAGAGATCTTTGGAACACTTTCTTGGCCCTGCAGGCAAGCCTTGGGCATGCAGCAGTTCTATTGTTTCCATTATTTCAGAAGCTGCTGTGGAGAGAAAGTAAGAATGCAAAGGTATGTCAGGATGGAAGCATGCCTTTGCCTTCTGCCAGGGAAGTAGGATGCGCTGGGCTAGGCTCTCTCTAGCCCTGGAAGTGTGAGAAATTTCATGGAGTTCAGAGGTCTTCTGGGTGTCCTTACACTGGTAAGTAAACTATCTGGTTTGGGGATGAGAATTACCAATTGCACTAAGGGCACATCCTGCCAGCTTTCTTTCTGCATTCCTATTTGGGTGCTGAACTGGCAGTGCAAAAAGTGTTTTTGAAAGAGGCACTGTTTCTCTGGAGGCACCACCCTAACTGCAGGAAGCCAGATGTGAGCCCTGCCCTTGTTAACTGGCAGGTGATCAGTTCATTCCAAAACCCCCACTACATCTGGAATGCAGCAGCACAAAGGCACTAGAGCAGTGCTTCTAATTGCTTAGCCAATCCTGGCTCTCATGGGTGACCATCCTGAGACTGCTTTGATTTTTCATTTAGGACAGGAGGTGGTGAACCTATTTCCCTCCAGATGTTGGGCTCCCAACTCCTAGCATGACTAATGGTCAGGGATGATGAGAGTTGTAGTCTAGCAACATCTGGAGGGCCACATGTACCCCCTCCAATGTTCTAGGGTTCCCACATGATGGTCCTGACCTGCCCATCCTCCCCTGCATGTGACCTAGTGTAGGAGGTTTCACTCTAACTGAGCAACAGTGGCTTTAGCAGTTCTGGTGTTGAATATGGGCTTCTTGGTTCTTAAGAATTCTTACAGGAAAGCATACTTCCATATGGAAGAAAGCGCAGAAGCATCATGTGACAACTTTACACGTCTCTGTTTCATCCTAATATATACCCAGTGAAACAGATGCATGCAGACATCACGTGTAACAATCTGCACATGAGTTTCATCCTTTTCCCTACATAGAACTGTTCCTGTTCCGGTGAATGTATAGGAATGGGTGTGCAGCCCAACCCGTTATCTGTCCAAACATGCCCACAGGCTGGGTGAGCAAAACACTCTGAAATTCCTGCTGCTGGGGCTGGGAGGAGAGGCCTGAATGTACTGTGATTAACTCTTCTATGTCCAGTGGTGGCCGTGCCTGTTGTAATTGTTCTTCTCCTGTATGGCTGCCAAGAAGCGATAATTAAGCCGCCACTGAGATTTGTGTTGAGTTAGAAGTGGATGCAGCTGCTCCCCAACATAACCCTGTGCATGGTGTAGTAATGAGAGTCTGTGTGTGCCCCCATACCGTGCAAAATCATTGCTTCTCTGTGATTTGGCATTTATTCCAAGAAGGGGGAAAGAATACTGCCTCCGGCCATTTGCATAGCTAAGAGTTCATTTACACATGCATAAATTTGACCGGTGCCTGCTGCCTAATTTTGCAGATGTTAAATGAAAACTGGCCAGGGTGCAAGTCTACTTCAGCCCAAAGAGAATAGTCCCATTAAAAATGGGGGAATGCATAAAGTATGGCTGGGGAGGTGCGTGAATGTTTGGGATATATAGATGCTCTCAAAACCAAACTGCAGGAGACGGATGTGACTCTTTGCTTGGACAAAGGCTGTAGCAAAGGCCTGGCATTCTGGCATTCTATTAGGCTGATGTTAAAGCATGCTAGGAGAAAGCATGCTAATTTATATGGGGGCAGGAAAAGGGTTGGCAGCCACGACTGGGCAAACAAATGCCTTTTGTTGCATCGTTGCTGTACCAGCTGCCTGTGCCCCTGCATTCTGGTGAGAAGCGAGAGAGTATAAAGCTTGGGGTTTACATACAGGCAGCTTACACGCCACACATTTAAAGTTCCCAATGAATCCCTGGAACTAAGTTTGTTAAGGGGCCTGGGAATTGTAGTTCTGTGAGGGATGAACTACAGTTCCCAGAATTCTTGGCAGGGGTGGGATGTACTTTAAATAAATACAGTGGTACCTCTAGATACGAATGGGATCCGTTCCGGAGCCCTGTTCGCATCTGGAAGCAAACATAACTAGCAACAGCACATCTGTGCGCATGCACGTCGCTTTTCGCCGCTTCTGTGCATGCGCGCGACGTCATTTTAAGTGTCTGCGCATGCGCAAGTGGCGAAATCCGGAAGTAACGCGCTCCGTTACTTCCGGGTTGCCGTGGAGCGCAACTCGAACACGCTCAACTCGAAGCGTATTCAACCCGAGGTATAACTGTAGTGTGTACAGAGGCAGAGTTCTAAGTGTTCCAACAATACCAGTCTGCATCAGACACCATTGCTGAGCTACTATCCAGGGCTAAACCTTTCTGCTTGCTCTGATAAGGAATTCAGAAGATCAGTGGTTGTTCCTAGCAAGCATGAATCTGGGGCCAAGGTTTCCTCAGGCTTGTTCTTGGAGGTAGCCAGGGCAGTAGTATGGGACGTTGTTAAGTTTCACGTTATCTTCGCAATAGGTTTCAGGTCAGCCAGTCAACTTCCTTTCTGCAGGCTTAATAATTAAAACACAGCTCCTGGACATTTTCGCTGAAATCTCTTTCAGGGCTACTTGAAGGAGAGGAGCATAGCGTTTTGCTGTAAGACCTGCCTCCATCAGTACTCCTAATACAATTCCCACTTTAGCCAAAAGAGAGAAGTTGATGAATAATGTTAAGCAAGGTCAAAAGAAAGGCCCAAGGGTGGTTCAGGGAGCTGTAAATGTGAGGGAAGCTTGGAAGCTCTGGGTGGAGGCATGGTAAGATGGTTCTGGCCTATGGAAGGCCAAAATGAAAAGAAGACAGAACAACTTTTGCCACATAGAAAAAGCCTAAAAGAGCCCAAAATGTCAACAGAGTGAGGAGAAATAAGTGGGGTCAGCATATAATTAGGAATGCTCTAGAATAAATTCAGTTTTTAAGGAAGGCTTCCTGACTGTGAGATGAGTCACTAACAAACGTTCCCATGGGAGTGTTGCATTCCCATAATAAATATATCTCACAGATGGTCTGAGGAGGGGCCATAGCCCAGTGGTAGAACGTCTGCCTTGCATGCAGAAAGTCCCAGGTTCAGTCCCCAGCATCTCCAAACGAGGTTGGGCAACCTGTAGCTGGCACCTACCATCATGGTCTCTGATTGGGGATCATAGTAGTTGTGGTCTAGCTCTGAGGGCACCTCTGGTCTGAACTCCAGCTCCCATCATCCCTGCCCATATTTCATGCTGGCTGAGGCTGATGAAAGATAAAAGTTCAACAACGTCTGGAGGGCCACAAGTTCCCTTGCCCTTACTTAGAACAACGGGGTTACGGTTTCAAGAAGTAAGGGCACTACACTGTTGTTGTTTTTCTTCTGCAGTATTGATGTAGCCTTGTGAAATAACGGGTGTCCCTTGCACCAGGCTCTAAAATTTGAGACCTCCTTCAAAGCAAAAAATATGTTGCAACTCCTCCTGAACCAAGCGACACAGGATGAACCAAGTGATTTCCTGGCTATGGACGTCAGAACTATGGGCAACCATGCTCAGCTTTTATCTTGTGTGTAAAACACACTTCAGGCATCCAGTCATTTATTTTCTTCATTCTCCCATGTGCCCTAAAAGCTTCAGACTTTTCCTGGAACCTGAAGCAGGAGTTCCTGGTGTTTCCTGTCAGGCAGGAAGCACCAGCTGCTTTGTTTGCTGTAGTTCTCAGTTCACTGAAGCAAGTGAGGCGTTTTGTGAGGGAACTATTTAATCCATGGGTAGTTTAATCCAAACTAAGGCCCAGGGGCTGGATCTGGCCCAGTCGCCTTCTAAATCCGGCCCACGGACAGTCCAGGAATCACCGTGTTTTTACATAAGTAGAATGTGTCCTTTTATTTAAAACGCATCTCTGGGTTATTTGTGGGGCCTGCCTGGTGTTTTTAAATGAGTAGAATCTGTGCTTTTATTTAAAATGCATCTCTGGGTTATTTGTGGGGCATAGGAATTTGTTCATATTTTTTTTCAAAATATAGCCCAGCCTCCCACAAGCTCTGAGGGACAGTGGACCGGCCCCCTGCTGAAAAAGTTTGCTGACCCCTAAATTCCGAGTGATGATGAGGGACTTCTATTCCTCTCCACCCTTAAGAATGTCAGGGTCAGGCTCTCCTTATCCCTTGGAAGCCAAGCAGCCCTTGTGCACTGAACTGCAAAGAAAAACCCTTATCTCCCTGGCAACATGTGGCGACAGCTGGTGTAGTCTGATGAAGGCCGAGGCAGTCAAAATAAACTTGAGTGAGTTTGTCTGCTCCCAGAGCAGCGCGGGCGGATCTATGAGAAGCACCTGCATGTGGGTGGGTTCATGAGAAGCGCTGCCCTGCCCTTTCAGTCAAGAGAATGGAGAAAGCCACTCTTTTTCGCCCCTGAGCGGGTGGAGTTCTGACTGTCCTGGAATCTGCTGCTCTCTGTGTGTGTTATCTCAGTGGTGAAATGCAGAGCAAGGTCACTGCACCAGAATTGCAGCCTTTGTCTCGACCTCCGTTTCCTTCCTCTTCGCAGTGTTTTGCTCCTAGCTGACTGGGCTGCTGTGGCGGTAGACATTTGCCTTCTGTTTCAAAGAGTCTTGCAGCGGGAGTTGAAGGTAGCTTTGCGTTCCTGGTCTTGTGGTCCTCCTTGTAGCACAGAGGCAGCTCATAACTCCAGACCTAGCTTTGCTGTCTGTGGGAGTCAACAGGATTAAGCCAGATCAGTCGTACTAACCTCAAAAGTCTTGTGATCTCATGTGTAGCAGCGCTGAGCCCCAAAGTGGGGCCACCTCAGCAGAAGCAACTCATCGGTGACAGGATCCTTCTCTAACTTGCATTTAGAAATGCCCTTGGACCGAGCCATGAAGAGGCAAGCAAACCAGTAGGCAAGCGATTGGTGCTGTTGAGGGAGGACAAGATGTCTCACACGGTGGCCTTCACCTTTCCTGCCACCGAGAATAGGGAGGCTGCCAGGTGAGTGACAGTATTTTAAATGATATAAATTAATGTAAATACACTTGGGCCTCATGGTGTTGGGGGTATTGAAATTGCCAATATGGGGTTTTGCTTTGTTTTGTTGCCCTAAATTGTCTTCATCCTGAAATTTGGTATCTGTGTAATGCTTTAGAGAAGGGATTACATAACTCAATAGGTAGAGGACCTGCTTTGCATGCAGAAGGTCCCATGTTCAATCCCCAGCATCTTCAGGTAGGGCTGGGAGGGTCCCAGACAAAACAGATCTAGATGGACAGGTGGTTTGGTGACTTTAGTCAGTATAAGGCAACTTCCTGTGTTCCTGTTCCAAGGCATCCTAGTCACTCATGCCTTATTTCCCTTCAAATGGAAGACTCAAAAGATATTTCCAGAAATCTAGAAGCACTAACCTGGCAACGGGGAAAGTCTGAAAGAGGACATGATTGTTCTCTCTTGTGCGCAAAACAGAACCCAGCTGGTTACACCACTTCCTTGGTAACTAGGAAGTTGAAATGTGGTACCCTGATAACCACAGAAGTCCGGAGGGGGGGCTTCCAAGGTTCTCCCTAGAAGCAGGGGCCAAATAAATGTACCACGAGGATACTTCCAGGCCCCCCAGAAAGCTGAACTTTGGCATGCACAAAGTCCTGGACATCCCAACTATTAGAAATACCTGGAAATTGGACATTTTTGTTTAAAAGATGGGGCCTGAGGGATTTACTTCATTGTAGAGGATAGAGTCCAGCGCACAGTGAAGCAGACCACACGTGATGGAATATTGAGAAGTTATTCAGATTCATCTCTCTCTCTGTGTGTGTGTATATATATGGGGAAGCACCTCCAGCAGCATCTATGTTTGCAGAATGCAAGCTTTCTTTAATGGCATTAGAAAATATTTACTGGGACAGGCAGGTGGTCTATTTTAGTCCTTGGCTCCAAAATTTATGCAGCTGTGCACAAGTTGGGAGAAGCCTGCAGCCAACTGCACAGAGCAATAATAGATTATTCCACCACATATGTAATTGCATTCATCCCCAGCATGTTTCAAAACAACAGGAGGATGCTGATCACCCTACCTAAACTTTTAAAATGTTGCTTTCCTTTCATAAAAATTGTCTGAAAGATATTCTACTTCCCATGGCTGAACCATGTGGCAATGAGTTCCACAGTTCCTTGCAGTACAAACGGCAAAGCTTTGAACTGGGAAACTAGAGGTACAGGATTTATGCACCTATGGGTTCTGCAAGAAGAGGGAAATGGTGCACATAGGTTTCATTAATCTTGCCTCTGAACTAAGGCACTTCTCAAAATCCTTTTCATTAGGTAGAGTGAGGCAGCCTCCTCGGGTGACAGGTGCTGGGGGCAGCAGCAGCCCCCTGCTCCTCTTGAGCTTCCCCTCCCCTAGCCATTCCTCACTGTTATCATAGGCCCTCTCTTAGGTCTGTTGTCTTAGGTGTGGTGAAGGACATGCGTGCTGCATTCGAAAACTGGTTAAGAACAGTTTCAGGTTAAGAACAGACCTCCAGAACGAATTAAGTTCTTAACCTGCGGTACCACTGTTTATATGAATGAATGAATTTATTAATACGGTCACAGACCAGCTTCAACACACACAATATCACAGATAATAAAAAATATCAGAAATACAAGGGACAATATGACAATAACAAGGATTTAAATATAAAAATTAAAATTAATTGTTAGTGTGCCCCCTGTAATTAACATTTAGGGGATTGGACATTATGGGATACCACTTGCTCGCCACCACTGCTTATACATCTGACTCCTAGCATTATCCTACACATGGATCCAGTTGGGAGTTAGGATGCTGTCTTCTTAGGCAATGCACCAGCTTAATGCTTTAGTTGAAATTCCTGCATTGCAAGGGGGTGGACTAGATGGCCCTCGGGATCCCTTCCAACTCTACCATTCGATGATTCTATGAATAATTCTGGATCCTGGTTCTCTGTTCCCCCACAGCCAGGACATAAGTCCTTACGATGAAGGTGCTGTGCACGATTCCTTCCACCAGCTCATTGAGGAGCAGAGCTGGCTGGCTGAACAGGAGGAGGTGGAGATGCAGAATCTGGCTCCCAGGGGCAGAGGTGAGACAATGTGACTCAGTGTTGAGAACTGCTGGGTGGATATCATCCCTCTGATTGCTGCAGGGAAATAGCTGTGATGGAGTGTGATTTGTGTGGTGAAAGTAATTTTTCTTGATTCTGCTTTTCCTCAGAGGCCAATGTGGTTGTAGAGCAGGAGAAAAACCTGGGGAAGTTTTTTGTTGTAGCTTCCAAGTTCTCACTCAGAAAGTCAGGGTTGACAGATGTTGCTAAATGCACAGCGTCCTAATTTCAGAACATTTTAGCCTCCACTAAAATGCAGGTGTGCTAAAGCTAATCAGAATTGTTTTATTTGTGAGAAGCTGATTTTGCAATCCATATGTAGTGAAAGTAGAATGAGAACAAACTGTTATATTTTCACGTCTTTTTTTTAATTCCATTTTCAGCCAGTTCTTTCTTCTACAACAACCCTGCAAAGTAGGTTAGGCTAAGACATGGTGACAGTGACCTTAATGACTGAGTGGGTATTTGAACCTTGGTGTCCCTAGCCCTAGCCTGGGCCTCTTAACAACTGCACCACACTGGCTTGCAGAAGCCGGTGAATTTTACCCAAAGCAAAATTCAGTTACTTTGGCAAATACAGTAGAAACAGCTCTGTCTGTTCTTTGGATAATACTGTATAATATTCTTTCCAAGGGAGACTATACAGCTAACATTGCTACAGCACTCAAAGACAAGAGCATTGCTACCATGACAAAGACCTTCAAATGGTCTGAGGTGTACCGTAGATTGCGGCATATTAGGCAACTGGGAGTATTAGACAACCCAAAAAAATGGCAGCTGCAATTTGGGGGTTCGTCTTCTAAGCCCAGTCGCCTAATACGCTGGGCAGCTCCACGCTGGGAGAAAGCCGCGCAGAGTGGAGCACGCCACCCCTGCTGCAGCAGCCGGGGGGGGGGGCGGGCTCCGCTCTGCACCGCTCCGCCAATACCCGGCACATAAGACAACCCCCGACTTTTTAACCTCTTTTCCGGGGTTAAAAAGTCGTCTTATACGCCGGAATCTACGGTATATCGAAAGTGCCCCTATGTAAGTTATATACTATTGGTTTTGTTCTGTTTACTCAGAAACTTTAGATGTCTCCAAGACATAGTGATAAGAGAATTTTGGAATTGTGTGCTTTAAGAACTTCCACATATTTCAGCTGTTTTGTTTTCTTGTTTATTTGCAAAATGATTTATATAAAACACCAGTTGTAATTGTGACAGTAATTATTGTATTTTAAGTAACTTGATGTGCTAGATGAGTGAACCAAATTACTGGATACTGAAGAATGAAATACAAATAGCAAATGAACTTGCAGATTAAGAGACAGATTTGGCAGTGAACTTGTGAGATTCTCAGATGTGATTAAAGTTGAGATGTTTTTGGGTTGTTGTTGTTTTGCTTTTTTGTTGTGCTGAATATTAATTTCACTCTTCATGTGTTTTCGGAAGCCTCTGGCAAGAAACACTGGGGGAGATTTCCCAGGGGTATAGACGACTCAGCCTAGATGACAAAATGTGCCATTTAATTTAATTTAGTTTATAATAATCTCCCAAGGGCTCCTTGAAGCTTCCTTTGTTAACAGCATTGAAGCTGTGGAGAACTCAAAAGGTGTAGAAACCAAAGAACCTAGACACACACACACACACACACACACACACACACATATATCAATGCAAGGATGGGTTTCCACAACAATGCAATGTCTCAGACCATCAGGAAGGCAGCATAATTGCTGTACCATGCATACAAGTTTCACCTATCTGTGAATAAGTACATTCTATTAGCGCACCTAATTTTTGCCATCTCTGGCAAGTGGTTGGGGCCTTCAGGGGAGAGAAGAAGGAAGTTCCATTGTGCAAATGGAAGTCTGTTGCATTAGCAGAACTGGAGTGTTGCAATACTCACAGAAAATGCTATTGTTCATTAAAGATTTTCATATTTAATGCTGGACCAGATGGGTCGTATGCCTGATTCAACGTTTTTTCTTAAGTTTGCTGTGGAACGAAAGGTTGGTCCTGAGTTGAGGTTGGGGAGAGAAGGCACAATAAGTTCAAAAGTGGTAGCAAAGTATTTAAAAGTTCGAGAAGCACTGCTTTTATTTAAAACGAGGGAGCATGCACGGAACTGGAAATGAAAAGTAGGTAAGGAGGATCCCTGCTCCAATGGGGCAACACCCCTTCCACCTCCTTACCCAAGACTATGCAGTAAAAATCATTTTGTTCCTCCCTTCCCTCCAGAGAATCTGGCTTACACGGTTTCTCCTCCCCGCCGGACTGAGGCTTGGGAGGCACCAGGACAGATGGCAGAACATCTGGACTTCTCCTCAGCCACTCTGCGCATCCTGGCCAGCATGCCCAGCCGAACTATTGGTGAGTTGGAGCAAGCCTGCAAGGAAGTGCCTTTGCAAGAGGCAGGGTCTCTGAGTTAAGAGTTTTCAGCATGGGGCACAAACAATAGGGACTGAAAGTTCTCCATGGTATCAGACCAGGAGCCTTCCTCTCATCTTCTTTCCCATCCTCTTGCAGGCCGCAGCAGAGGAGCTGTCATCTCCCAGTATTGTAACCGCACTGCCCGGCTGCGCCGGAAGAGCACCCGCGCCCCTCTTCAAGAAGTGTCCCGCTCCGCGCGGCCCAGCATCCGGCAGCTTGATCTAGACCTGGATTCCGGCCACGAGGAAGAGGATAGTAAGTCCTCTATGGAAAGATGCACACTCTGGCAAGAAATTGGAAGGGGCCGTGTACTCATTGTGCAGCTGTCTGAGTGATGAGCATTTTAGGGAAATAATAATAATAATATTTTATTTATTTATTTATACATACATACATACCCCACCCATCTGGCTGGGCTTCCCCAGCCACTCTGGGTGGCTTCCAACAAAATATTAAAGTATAGTAATCCATTAAACATTAAAAGCTTCCAATAATAATAATTTATGGTCGCTGTTCTGTGCATATGGTTCATCCTTCCAAATATTTGCATCATTAGAACAATTGGACTTTTTCACCAGAGCAGGTGGGGCAGAATACCTTTCCAGGCCAATGACTGCTCAGAAGACCAACTACCGTAGCCCTTCAAGGTGGCATTATCATTTATGGCCCTGTCTCAAGAAAAGGCACAGGGTCAGCCTTGCCAGGAAGGGCCATGCAACAAATACTTTTCCAGAGCTGCAGAATCCAGTGTGTGGTTTATTTCTTGTTTTCTGTATGACTTGTTTTTTTTTAATACCCAGTTCAAAATGTGTAAGGAAGGGGAGCCAAGGAGGTCCTTTTTTTCTTTTTGACATTTTCTCTCTTTTGCCAAAATGCCTGCCATTGGAAATGCAGCTGGGTTTACCTCCTCCAGCAGTGGCCTTTAAACACCCTGTATACTTCCCTCCCTAGACAAACGCAGCCTGCTGGTGAAAGAACTCCGGAGCCTGCCAGCCAGCCAGCGCATCAGCATGCTGAGAACAATGCCTTTAAGCCTGGGCGAGAAGTGCAAGCTGAGGTCAGTGCCTTTAAGCCATTTCAGCACTACTAAAATGGGCAGGAATGAGATTCAGTGGCGCCTGCCCTGTAGAATGCCCCCCCCCACCAGATGTCAAGGAAATAAACAACTACCTGACTTTTAGAAGACATCTGAACACAGCTCTCTTTAGGGAAGTTTTTAATGTTTGATCTTTTATTGTGTTTTTAATATTCTGTTGGAAGCTACCCAGAGTGGCTGGGGAGGCCCAGCCAGATGGGCAGAGTATAAGTAATAAATTATTATTATTATTTATTATTAATGCAATCAAGGGAGCAGTTGGTGAGTGTGCTGAACGACATGAGGAGCTCGTACTTCACATCTAAAAAGCAGCTTTTTGCAATGATTCTATAAAAATCCTTCTGTCTGTTCCTTTGTAGGCAGGAATCAAGTGGGTACTCTGGCACCTTGATGAAACCCAAGACAAGAGCTCCTTTGTCACATTGCAGCCGGCTTAAATACCACATCATCATAGTAAGTCATGAACTTCACCTGCCCTGCATAGTCCTGGGCCACATCTGTGCCATACCTTTAAAACACTTTAATACATTATTATTATTATTATTATTATTATTATTAACAATAAAACAGCATAGCACCAGCCCTTTCCTTGAACACAGTTCCCCAAAGCTTGTTGCAATAAGAAAGACTTCACCTTCAGGCAGAAGGACAACAAGGAGGGAGCAGGTCTAGCTTCTCTAGGGAGAGAGTGCCAAAGTCTGGGAGAAGGCTTTCTCCTGCGTCCCTTCCAAGTGTGCCTGTGAGGATGGCGGGACTGAGAGAAAGGCCTCCCCTGAATATCTCAGAACCCAAGCAGCGGTTCATGGCTTCCTGCAAAGAATCCTGGGAACTGTAGTTTGTTAAGGGTGCTGACTGGTATTAGGACACCTCAGTTCCCCTCACAGAGCCACAGTAGTGGTTTAACAATCAATCCCTCTTCTTGGTGAACCCTGGGAATTGCATCTCTATGAAGCATATAGGGGTCTCCTAGCAACCTGCAGCACCCTTAACAAACTACAGTTCCCAGGATTTGTTTGGAGGAAGCTGTGACTATTAAAGTGGTATACTACTGATTTAAATGTATGCTTTAGAAGTAGGCCTGGAAAGGTCAGCCTGCTTTGGCACCACCAGCTGCCCCCAGAAAGAGAGAAGAATCTCTGCTTCTACCCATTGAAGGTGCTGCTAAATGAGGGCATAACTTTACCAAACCCTTTCTAGATACAAGGTTGCCTAATTGAGACAAATTCTTTTCATACAACTAATGAAATCCCTCATTTGTCCATACAACAGCTTCCCAAGCACTTCATTAGTACAGTGGTACCTCGGGTTAAGTGAGATGGGCGCACAACCCCAGAGTCTGGCAAGACTGGCCCGTACGGGCAGGGGTACCTTTACCTTTTACCTTACCTCGGGTTACATATGCTTCAGGTTACATACGCTTCAGGTTACAGACTCTGCTAACCCAGAAATATTACCTCGGGTTAAAAACTTTGCTTCAGGATGAGAACAGGTACCACTGTATATCTATATTGTGAGGAGAAAAACAGACTCAGAGGCCTCTCTGAGAAGAAGTGTGGCTTCCAGAATCTTCCTTGCATAGCTGTGGAAATATCCATCAGAATCCTTCTAAGAAATCCACAGGGTATTTAAGGATTTGAGTCGGCCCAACATTTGCCAGTTACGGAGTTTATGTTAATGCCATCAAGGCATTAAAATGTTTTAGGAGCCTCTTTCTAAGTTTCTTCTAGTGCCGTTAGAATGTTGTACTCAAGGCCTGGCTTCAAATTCCCACTCAGACATGAAGCTCTCTTGGTGACTTTGGGCCAGTAGCTTGACCTACCTCACAGGATTGTTGCGGGAATTATATTTTTTTTTTCGGGGGGGGGGGGGGGAGAATCATGTACATTATCTTGACCTCCTTCAAGGAAAGGTGGGATAGAAATGAAGTAAATAGATAATGGAAGACTTATGTCAGCTTTCTCTTCAACACAAGTTCATTTTTGGCTCTGCTCGCATTTTGAGAAGGCACCATGTTAGGTTCCAAGCTGGGCTGGGAGAGGAGGCACTTAATATTCTTATGACATTCTTACTGTGCCACATGCAAAGCAAATATTTGCTCATTTTGTGCCGCACCCCAGTGAGCTAGAACATTGTAATTCACACTTCAGAGATTGTGGCCCAGTGGTTTGCTCAAAACAGGCGGTGACTGCATGTTTCACATAATGTAGTGGCTCCCAAACTTCTCCCCCCCGACAGACCACTTGAAAATGGCTGAGGGTCTTGGTGGGACCACTTAATGGATTTTCTGCCTGTTGTGGCAGCTGCAGTTCCATAGAATTCAAAGGGTGATACGATAAAACACAATATAAGAAATAAGCGATGGAAATACAGTTAAAAATTAATACGGATATCCAATGTGATTGATGTGGCGCATCTCCCATCTTCAACTACAAATTCACAGGTGCTCAGCAGACCCCCTGAATGAAAGTAGCAGACCACAGTTTGGGAACACAATGACACAATGGATTGCAGTGGTTTTACTTATCCTGCCAAGGCCAACGAGAAGGAGTCCAGCAGGGTTGGTTGGATGCTTAGTCCAATGGAGCTCAGGTGCTTGGGGCTCAACTAAATAGTTGCACTAATGCAAGGGGATTTCCTCCCTCTCCTTGTCCTTTTGCACATGACCTGGACCCTCACCAGTACATGGAACGATCTGCTTAACTCTGTGTTGGTGAAACACACCTGTAGGACCCCAACCAATGGCTTGCTGAAAGCTACCATCTCTTCAGCTGAAGGGCTTCTCTGATCAAAGGCTGCTTTCTCTGCAGGGGTTCCGGAATCTCTGGTACAGCCTTCTGTCCCTCCGTCACACCCTCCAGCCCTGGCATTATTCCCTCAAGCAGATCAGCGGTCGCTTTGGGTCCAGCATCCTCTCCTACTTCCTGTTCCTCAAGACTTTGCTCATGTTCAATCTCTTCTTGTTCCTGCTCCTGCTGGTCTTTGTGGTTGCCGTGCAGGCTGCTTACCCTCCTACCACACCCAATAGCAAAGCCTTCACGGGGCTTGAGCCCCTCACTGGAGCGGTAAGTATTTGTCGAATACATCTTGGGCAAAGGTAAAGCGCTTGAAGGACTGGAAACCATTTCTCTCTTCTCCTTGCAGGGCTACTTCAATCACACATTGATGTATTATGGCTACTACAGTAACTTCACACTGAATGACCCCTGCGCATTCAGCCCTAACAGCAGCACAACTTGCAGGCAGGGCAGGCCTGTCCATCTGCCATACAATATGCCACTGGCTTATGTGTTAGCCACTGGCGTCTCCTTCTTTGTGACCTGCCTTCTGCTGGTGTACAGGTGAGATGATACGGGTTTCAGGAATTTTCTTTGCTTTTTCTCTCACACAGGACCTGTCCTCAACATTTTCATTTTGTTTTTCCTTCTTGGTTGCATTTAGAAAATGTCTAGGTATCTTCCATATTCTGCATCGTTTCTGATTTTTTACAGTTCCCTGAAAATAATAATAATTTTATTATTTATACGTCACCCGTCTGGCTGGGTTTCCCCAGCCACTCTGGGGAAGACAGAGGTGTTGGGCTCCAAATAACATTTCCTCATTCCCATCAGTATTTATTACTGCTTTTTTTGCTGCAGTCTGGTACAGCCAACCTTCTCCAACCTGGCATCCTCCCATATAATTATAAATTCAGCTCCCCATCATTCCCAGAAGGCAGAGCTGATGGTCAGGGATTGTGGAAATTGCAATCCAGCAGCATTTTGATGGGGAAGGATTGCAGCAGCAGCAACAAAGCAATCAAGAAGGGTTCATAATTGCCATTCAAATGTGATAGCATATATTGCAAGTCTAAATAGTAACATATTTTGTCATTCAAATGTGATAGCATATATTGAAAGTCTAAATAGTAACATATTTTGTTAAATCTGCAGTTTTGTAAGCAGTTTACAAGAAATTATCAATAGAACAGATAAAACATATCTTTAAAGATTTTTTTTAAAAAAACAGTTAAAAAGATTAAAACACGTCACCATTTTACAAAAATGATTTAAGCAAGCACCAAAAAGAGCACAGCAAAGGTGCCAGTCTGGTATCAATAGGCAGGGAGTTTCAAAGCGTTGTTGCTACCGTGTTATAAGATGGATTTCTCAGAACTGTAGAAAGAGTATTATGTGGCAGCTACAACAGTGTCAGAGTAGTTGAGTGGGCATATAAAGTAAGACAACCCTGCACGTAAACTGGTCCCAAGCCCTTATGGTTTATTATGACATGTGAACACTAATAATATCTGTTTTAAGGTCTGCAATCTAATGCGTATTTATCTGGGAGTAAGCGCCATGGAACATGATGAGACTTACTTAACTCAGGCAGTGTCAGAATCTCTCTCTCTCTCTCTCTCTCTCTTTTTGCCAGATGGTCAACAATCTGGTATCAGAAAGAGTTCAAATAACTTTAAGTAATGGGGGAAAAAATCATGAAGGGTCTTGCTTGGAGGACTTGATTTAAAGAAAGTATTTCTAACACAAGCAATCTTGATTGACGGTATCTTCTCCCTTCTTCGCAGCATGTCACATTCCTTTGGGGAGAGCTACCGTGTGGACAGTGCATCAGGGGACCTGGCAATCAAAGTCTTCTGTGCCTGGGACTACAAGGTGATCCAGAAACGCTCCGTCCGACTTCAGAGTGAAAACATCTGCACTCACCTGAAGGCAAGTACTGAATGTGCCAATTCAGGCTGTGAAAATGCAACAATCTTGGTGGGTAAACCGGTGTCCCTGGGAAGGCTGAGTGATGGGACACTTGAGATTCCATGCAGCAGGATATTATTATTATTATTATTATTATTATTATTATTATTATTATTATTATTATTATTTGTACTCCACTCATCTGACTGGGTTGCCGCAGCCACTCTGCGTAGCTAGAAATGAGAAGGTAACAAGGCATTTTGTACGACACTGAATATAAATAGTGCAGCGATATCTATGCCATGATTTTCATACCTCTCCAAACTGTATAAACTTTTCCTGAGAGATGATGCCACATGGAAGATGGGGTTTGCTTGCTTTCTGCTGCTCAGAGGGTAGGACCCAAACCAATGGCTTCAAGTTACAAGAAAGGAGATTCCAATCAAACGTTAGGAAGAACTTTCTGACAGTAAGAGCTGTTCAGCAGTGGAATTGACTCCCATTGGAGGTTTTTCAGCAGAGTTAGGATGGCCATTTGCCAGGGATCATTTAGCTGTGATTCCTGCATTGCCGGGCGGTGGACTAGATCAGTGTTTCCCAAACTTTTTTGGGCAACGGCACACCTGTTTACTGAAAAAAAATCTCACGGCACACCACCATTAAAGCCCCGCCCCGTGACGTCAGCGCGCAGCGTCACGCCGGGAGGGACGCACGAAAGTGAAAGTTTTTTCCCTCCCCCTTGCCGGGGAACCTCCAAGCTTTGGGGGTGGGAGGAGGCAGCAGAGCGAGGGACTGAGGGACGGCGGCAACTGAGGCGGCGGCGGCTGTTGTGGTGGTGGCGGCGATAGCGGGCGGAGGAGGGGGCGGCGGCGGGGCTTGAGGAGCCGTCGCCGGGAGTTGCTGCTGCTGTTGTTGCTGCTGCTGCCCGGACATGCCGGCCTCCTCCTCCTCCGCTGTCTCGCGCTCCTCCCTTTTGCACGCGCTGCCCCGCCGCTCGGCACCACCACCGCGGAGCCGCCCCCGGCTCGACGCGGATCCTCGCCGCCGCCGCCTCTCACCGCCCGACTCGCCCGCCTCCCTCCCACGGCACACCAGCCAATGTCTGACGGCACAGTAGTGTGCCGCGGAACACCGGTTGGGAAACACTGGACTAGATTACCCTTGGGGGTCCCTTCCAACTCTACAATCCTATGATGACAACAAGTCTGATCTGCTCTTTTGTACAGATAACCTCCCCATATTACAGAGCAGATTACAGTCACACTCTTTGATTCCTTTGAACTCCCAGGTGCCTCTCCCACAGATTTAGTGCTGGCTCCTTTTGCATTGGGTATATTGCCTACCCCTAAGAAATGCAGATTGGCCACGCAACTAGGAAGTCATGTTGCAGCCCCTGTCCTCATGTATCACTCAGGTGGTTGTTTTTCTTCTTTTCCTTTATCAGGAGTGTCTGGCTGAGCGGCGATCCAGGTCTCGCTCATTAAACCTGTGCAAGAGACTGCAGCGGCTGGCAATCCTACTGATAGCCTGGACTCTGTCTCTGGGCATTGTTCTGGGGTGTGTCCTAGGAGTTCACTACTTCTCTATATACATTTACCAGGTGAGATGGCTGCTCCATTGCCATCCAAGGGCCTGCTGTGTTCTTGGCAGCAAGCATTATCTCTGATTTTCTGGGTCTGTGGCAGGGACTCCTTAGTCTCTTTGGGGAAAGAGGCCATCACTGGGCTCACATGAGGCCTGCCTTCCCCAGCTTTGGGTCCCCAGATGTTCTTGGACTACAATCCCCATCATCCCCTGCTGGCCTGGGGTGATGGGAGTTGTAGTACAACAATGCCAGCTTTCTACTTGTTTCTTCCATGAAAGGTGGCCACTTTTCACTGTAATAAACAGGCAGATGTAGATTATTATCTCCTGCAATTTCCCAGCCTGAAAGTTGCGATTTCAGTGATAGTCATAAAGGAGGCGCTGCGATGCTTATATCCCATTCCTAGAATCTAGAGCTCTGTTTGCATTAAATGTGGGGAGTTAATAAGAATTGAACAGGTAACCCACGGTGCACCACTTCCGCAGGTTCATCATGAGAAGCTCTTGACAAGCAACTACATGCGCAAAGAAGCCCTGCTCCTGGCCCTGCCTCTGTTGGTGTCTCTGATTAACTTGCTCATCCCCTACATATACAACCTCCTGGCTGCCTGGGAGAAACAGGAATCTCCCGTCCTAGAGGTGTATGTCGCCATCTGCAGGTAACACAGAGCCTAGCAGCTGAAACAGAGGAGCATGTTGCTTCCTCTGCATTTTGTGTCCAGGTATTGGCATTGGTCCTCCATGCCTGAATGTGCTGGTGATAGCTTTTCCCCTCCTTCTTTACTCCTGCCAGCAGAAGGACTAAGTGGATCACACTTAAAGCACATGGGTTCCGCCAAAGAATCCTGGGAACCCTAGTGTACCCCTTACAGAGCTACAATTCCCAGCACCCATTTAAACAAATTCATCTCCCAGGAATCTTGGGGGGGAGGGGGAGCCACGTGCTGGATGTGACCAGATTCTCCAGGTAACATTCTGGCAAGTGGAGGTGGAGTGGCTGGGTTTAGTCGATCTAACTTGGAAACAATTTTCTTCCTCAGAATATTGTTTCTTAGGAAATTCCTTTCCTCTTTTTCTTTCTTTTTGTTTTTGTCTTCAGGAACTTAATTCTGAAGATGGTCATCTTAGGGTTGCTGTGTTATCACTGGCTGAGCAGGAAAGAGACGACTTCGGAAATGGAGGTCAGTGTGAATTTGTGGCAAGTGAAGCTGCTGCTGGGACGTTTCCAGCAACTGCTGGTCTTCTGTGGTTTTCATAGAATCGTAGAGTTGGAATAGACCACAAGGGCCATCGAGTCCAACCCCCTGCCAAGCAGGAAACACCATCAGAGCACTCCTGACATATGGTTGTCAAGCCTCTGCTTAAAGACCTCCAAAGAAGGAGACTCCACCACACTCCTTGGCAGCAAATTCCACTGTCGAACAGCTCTTACTGTCAGGAAGTTCTTCCTAATGTTTAGGTGGAATCTTCTTTCTTGTAGTTTGGATCCATTGCTCCGTGTCCGCTTCTCTGGAGCAGCAGAAAACAACCTTTCTCCCTCCTCTATATGACATCCTTTTATATATTTGAACATGGCTATCATATCACCCCTTAACCTCCTCTTCTCCAGGCTAAACATGCCTGTTTTATCATACTGAACCAAGCCAGGCACAAAAAAGTGGCTTGGTGTACTTGGAACAAAGAGACATCCCCCCTGCCCCCTGCTCCGATGGTCCATAATTTCCAGCAAATAGCTCATGGGGAAAGGTCTTTGCAGCCAGAAACCTTTTCCGGTGCTTTGAATAACCTTTTAAACCTTATTTATGCCGAACATTAGTTTCTTAAATCCGTTCATTGGACATGCTAAAACTGGAACAATGCAAAGGATCTTGCGGAACAGGAGGAGAGTTGACCGGCTGCAGCAAAGGCAGGCTGGCATTGCTGTCCCTTGTTTTAACCTGCAGCAAATAGAGCCCTGCCCCTTCAAAAGCAAGAGGCAAAATGTCATCTTTTTGCTGGCACGTTGCACATAGCAGGGATGGACTCAACTTCTGTTGCTAGGGATGTCTGAAGCAACAGCAGACAGAAGAACCTGACTGGCCAAGAGCTCCAGAAAGATAAACACCTCTCCATTTTGCCCATTTTTCCACAGTGCTGGGAGAACTTTGTGGGGCAAGAGCTCTACCGCTTGGTGGTGATGGATTTCATTTTCTGTCTCTTGGACACCTTCTTCGCAGAGCTGATGTGGAGGTAATTATCAGGCCAATCCCTTTTCCAAATGCCAAAACTTACTCTGGCAAAGCTCTGCTTTGCAGTTCGGACTGACTGGGGTAGAATCTAGACACATAAAAAAATGCTTTTTAAAAAAGCGTTTTGAAAAATATATTGAATTCGCCATAAGCTCACCAGCACCACCTAGTGTCACATTTGTATAATGCACTTATAACATTGTATCTGCAGCTGTATAGCTGTGTCCTGGGTTGAATCCAGTGAAGTCATTGCATAAATAGAACTACTTCAATGGGCACAATGGAACATCTCCTTCCCCTACACCCCACAGAATCTGCTCCAGAGGGTTGGGGAATCGTCAGAGTAGATATGAGCAGAAGTTGTCCCTCTTGTGCAATGACTTCATGGGATACAACCCAATCTCTCTCTCTCTCTCTCTCTCTCTCTCTCTGACTACTACTCAGGGTTATTTTGGAGAAGAAGCTACAGAGTAAGCGGAGGCCTGAGTTTGACATTGCTCGAAATGTTCTGGAGCTCATTTATGGACAAACCTTGACCTGGTGAGAGATGCCCGCTTCCATTTTTTTGCTGGGTCACTCCTTTTCCATTTCCATATTCATGTTATAGTCTTACGTTCTGCTCATCCTGCAGATAAAAGCACCAAACTGTTTTTGAAGGCGGCAGAGGATCTTTAGATCACATGCATTTTATTTAAATCATCTACACCCTGTGTCATGTGAGGTGCTCAGGGTGGCTTTTAGTGCAATGACATATGTTAACAGAGGAAGCTGCCTTGTACTGAATTAGGCCACTGAACCACCTACTTGATATTGTCTACACTGACTGGCAGGGGCTCTCTAAGGTTTTCACAGCCTTACCTGAAAAAGGCTGGGACTTATGCATGCAAAGCATCTTGTTCTACCTTCGAGCTGCAGGTTCTGCAAATAGCAATCCTATTAAAACAAATATCAAGACCAGCAGTAAATTAAACAATCCTAATTAACCACTTTGAAGCAGGAAAGCTTTAAATTTCCTTTAAATCTCCGCTGCCACAGTCTTTCAGGTACTGCTGCACATCTGCACCTTGTTGTTGGTTGTTTATTTGCAGTATTTTTGCCCTATTTTATATCATTCAAACTTTTAAAATAGGATTGCCACACCACAAAAACATGCAATGGGGTGGAGCCTCTAGGTCAAGCACAGCTCCTTATCATGGACCCCTTTGCAGCCCATCCATCTCCACCTTCAATCTTTCTGTGCATTCATTTCTTTCAGACTCTGCTAAAGAATTCCACCTCCTTTAAAAGCCTGAAACTAGATTGAATAATGTAAAATACTTCACAGGATTCTGGTTGCATAATTTGAGATTCTGGTGCAAAAATGTGCAGGGGTTTACAAGCTCAGCTTAAGTAAACTACTGATCTCTCCTTTTTGTCCCCCCGCCCAGGCTGGGAGTCTTCTTTGCCCCACTCCTCCCTGTTGTCCAAATCTTCAAGTTGCTGCTCCTGTTCTATATTAAGAAGGTAATTTATCTGCCCATCTCCAATGGGCACTAATGCACTTTCCACTGCACTGAGGCGACATGCATTAGCAGAGGGTTGGCTTATGGAAGTTTTGTGGACAGAGAAATTGGGGTGGAGTCAAGCTAGCAAATCACACTGAGTGGACTTGCCTCCCAGACTGCCTTCGCTCCGTCCCGAAGACAATTAAAGGAAATGGAAACCTAAGAGAGGTCCTTGACCAGCGGGAAGTAACCTAGATTGTACTTTTATCAGTCATGAGAAGCTGAGAGTCAAATGCATGTGTATATAAGTGTATTATATTATAATCCCCACCCCCACCCCCATTTTTAAATGAAAAATATCCTTAGGAGGTGCAATAGCCTTGCAATTCTGAGCAGAAAAGCAGTGGGAGAGAAGGGGTGCTTATTGCTTTTCCCATTGGCCATTTCCCCGCTGGGTTGCTTTTCTTTCTGCAAGATTCTAGACTCACGTTGCCCTTTAAAGTGCTTGCTGTGGTCAGTCTTCTTCAGTATACAGTGGTACCTTGGGTTACAGACACTTCAGGTTACAGACGCTTCAGGTTACAGACTCCGCTAACCCAGAAATAGTACCTCGGGTTAAGAACTTTGCTTCAGGATGAGAACAGAAATCGCGCAGCAGCAGTGCGGCAGCAGCGGGAGGCCCCATTAGCTAAAGTGGTGCTTCAGGTTAAGAACAGTTTCAGGTTAAGAACTGACCTCCAGAATGGATTAAGTTCTTAACCTGAGGTACCACTGTATGGCTGAGTCCCACTCAGAAGTTGCTGTTGTTAGGAGAGTGAATAAGCTAGTTTAAACTGTGTCTTTTTTCCACCCTCATAGACCAGCTTGATGAGAAATTGCCAGTCTCCCAGTAAACCCTGGCGTGCATCTCACATGAGCACCATTTTCATCACCTTGCTGTGCTTCCCTTCTTTCCTGGGTGCCTCCATATTCCTCTCCTACACCATCTGGGCGTGAGTAGATTTTCTGTTCAGTTGTAACTGACTGCAGTCACATTCCTCGTGTTAGAGGAATGCTATGACTGCTGGATCTTTTGCCACTCTTCTGTTAATTCCAGTTCTCTCAGCCATGATATCTGATATCAAAACATCCTGCCCGTTTGGGCTTCTTGGTCCCATTCTACTGCAAAGCTGTCCCCATGCCTACCTGAAAGGCACCTTGTTACTAGTCTACACTGCTCCCTCGCTCATAAAAGCTCATCTTCCACCTAGTGCTAGTGCAGCCACACTAGCCTACCTTCAAGGCATTAAAGTCTGAAAGACTTCTCTGATGCTGGTGAGCATGCTGTCATCGTGGCCTCTGATGTGCTGCTTTTTTTAAACATAAAATTTATTGCTATTCCTTTGAAGAATGTGTCAGAAGTCTTGCATTTGGCATCCTGCTCACAGGACATACTATAAACCACTCTTTCCATATGGGGTCGGGGGTCAAACATAATTAAGGATTTTTGCTTTCATTTTGGCAGACATGCGCACCTGTTTTGATACTGCTAATTATGGTATGGTACATAATAGATAACATATTAAAAACTTGTCTTTGTGCAAATTGGCATATAAGAGAAATGCAGGCAGCTCCCCATTTATGTGGGGGTTACGTTCTGAGGCGCTGCACGCTTAAGTGAAATCGTGAATTTTGGGAACACTATTGAAAAGTCTGCAAAGACCCTCCAAACCTCCATGCTCAAACTCTCCATAGGCCGCAGAGGTCAGTTCAAGTGTTTCTGGGATCGCAATTGCCAAGGCTCGTGCTAGATTCTGTTCTTGCGCCATGTTTGCTGTTTTTGCCCCTTTTCAGGCCACTTCTGGGTTTGCTGTAATGCGTGCATGTGCGGTGGTGGGTGCCTTGAATGTGCATAAATGGGGAGTTGCTTGTAGTTGAAAAGGGGCCTCTAGCTACTGCAGGCAGCTGAATATTCAGACATTTACACAATCAGTTATTAGTTAAACCCATGTGGGGCCTGCAGTAAAAGGTTGCAGAGTGGAGTACTCCTGTTCAGTCAGCCATGGTCTTCTGCATGATATTCCGTTCCATTCCATTCCCCTCCCACCCATTTTTCTCTTGTTTTCTTTAACTCAGACAGTCAGTCAGCATTCCATGGCTGCTGAGCACACTCGGTTCTTATTTGGCTATCTTTTGTTTTGGTTTCTAAAGGTTGTTTTGTTTTTGCATTTCTGCAAACCTTTAGGTTTTCTCAAGCCTGCTGGTATCTCCCTCTTGTGGTGTCATTTTGGCCAAATAATCAGTGACACTCACCTTTGAACTTACATTTTTACAATGGCTTTGTAAATTATTGAAAAATGCTGTATAAATGTTGTAAAAACAAAATGATTAGGTGTGTAGCTTTTGTATGCCAAGTAGAGCAACAGTCTTTTGAATAGCTCTTTGTCCATCCAGAGTTAAACCATCTAAGATATGTGGACCCTTCCGAGACCACGAGACCATCTATGAGTCTGGGAAGACCTGGGTTCTGAAGCTGGAGAAATCCAACCCAAACCTCACCTGGTTTACCTGGATCCACCAGCACCTGATCCAAAATAGCTTCTTCCTTTTTTTGATTGCTGGAATTTTGCTGTAAGTTGGAAAGACTCTATTATTTATCTAAGCTTAGAAATCCATAGATGGTTTCTCCCTTCCCAACCCAAAAAAATCAAAGTGGTTTGGTGAATACCGTACAGGGTTTACTGGGAATGGCATATACCTCAACCTGTGATATAATTGGAAGGAAGGCTGATTGTGTGCCCTGTACTCAGCATAGTTCAGCTTCAGTAGCATCAGCCAGTGCTCAGAGCTGTTCTCTTCTATAAAAGGTTGATGGCTTCCACTGTGGGACACCTCCCCTTATCAAGCTGGGGTACCTCATAAGCTAGCACTAATGCAACTTACTAAATCTGTAAATATAACCTGCATATTTCAAGCTCTTCTTTAGCACTTGATGCCATATGCTGTTCCAACGCCACCACAATTTCCTATTTGGTGGCTTTCATTTGTTGCTGGATTCCCATTTCCAACATCTGTGGCAACTTGCCCCCTGGCTGGGGCTGATGGAAGTTGCACAACATTTGAAGGGGCACCACATTAGTTACCCCTGTGTTACGTAATCCTATTAAGATGCAATCTAGAGAAGGAAATTTGGGGTGTTTCTGTGTCCAGCTAACCATACCTATGTACATCTCAAAGCTGTCAAACATACTCATGGGAAGGAGTGTCTTAGATGCGCCAACACCCAGGATTTCTGACTGCCCAATGGATCACGAGGGTTGAGTGCCCTCCCTCTTCTCTGTATGAGGGCAGACCATGATGGATCAGTTCTGTCACCAATCTGTTCCACATCCCTGGTGTGCATATTACTCTTCTGTGCATTTCTCGCTTAACATCTCTGTGTGCTCATTCTGTCCTGCGCCTTTGTGATTTTGCAGAGCTGTGATCTACCTCAACTTCCAAGTGGTGAAAGGTCAGCGGAAAATCATTACCCTGCTGAAGGAGCAGATTGCCAATGTGAGTGGAGTCTGCTTTATCCTGTGCAGTTCCAAGACCTGAAAGTGCTGCTAATTCCTGCTTTATCAGAGAATACGAGCACCATGCTGAGTGGGGCCTTAAGAACTGGGCCCTTAGTTCTTGGAATTTATTGGAACCAAAGCAAATGGGCTGCAGTCTGTTTCTTTCCCTGAATGAATGAATGGAGAATTATTTCCCCTGTGGTGAAAAGCAGTGCAATAGAAGCATACTTGGTTTCTCAGCTTCCATTGAAAGATATTTCTGAAGACGGCTGTGTATATGTGTGTGCTCACGCAAAGTGCTTGTATACAAAATTCTACAGATGCATCTTCCACATTAGGTTCCTGCTGTGAACAGTCCCTTTGTCTGCATGAATCATGCTAGTCATAATGGCAGGACACTTCACTAATAATAAATAGATTAAACTTGCAGTAGACCCCTACAGCAGTTAGGAAAACGCAATGGGCATTACAAACTTTTATTATCTGCCTGAAATGCTTCTTGGGAGATGGCAGAATAGATTTTAAGCCCTCCAGGAATGGCAAACAGGCCCATGCTGCTGAAAATGTCAGTCTCCTGTTGCCCCCCTTCAAGCTTCTTCCTGTTCAGGAAATTTCACAGTAATCTCATCCACCTTCAGTCCCAGAACGTCCATTCTTACTAATTGCAAGCAATCCCAGCTGCCATGGAAAGGCAAATGGAAACGTTTCTTTAGCTGGATGAAATGAGCACAGATCGCATTTGTTTCAACCTTTTATATAGATTCCTAACATCACTAGCATTTGTTCAAGAAAGCCACTTTCCTGCAACTCACCTTAATGTCTCTAACGTTCCAGGAAGGGGAAGACAAGATGTTTCTCATTCAGAAGCTTCATACTATATATGGGAAATGAGAATGCAGCAACTGAAGATGAGGTAAGGCTTTGGGGCAGTTGAAGGTGAGGTAAGACTATTGAGGAGCTCCATGGAACTGACAAGATGCTGCTGCCAAGCTGCTTGGCTGGGTAGCACATACATAATGGACTAGTGCCTTAGCCAAAGCTAGTGTACACCTTACACTGAGCCCATGCAGGTGCAGCAGAGGCTAATGGGGCAGGGCAGAGGAAGCAAAAAGGTAGGAAAATAAGGTACTGTAAAAGGAAAGTGGAGACAGTATAACAGAAGGTTGTAACTTCCTGATGAAGGACCCGAGAGGTCCAAAACATGCTGGATATTAGGAAACTTTTTCTCCTTTCCCTCTGCTTCCTGCTTACCTGATGACCCCTAAGCCCACATAGTCTGTGGCTTCTTGCCTGTGCAGTTTGTGCCTGGCAGGCAGGGTGCTTTTGAATGATGCATCAAAGCACCTTGAATCTTCCCTTGTCCTGAATTGTGCAGGGAGCCTCCATGAATACAGGAGACTGGCCCTGCAGTTTCTGGGAGGTGATGAGGATGGCAAGAGCTGCATACTCCCCACCCCCCACTCACCCTGCTTATATGTGGATTTTATATAAGCAAAAAATCTGCAGAGACTGGTAATGAGACAAGCTTGGCTGTGTTGCAGCGCTCTCTCCTGTTACTGCTTAATGTATGCATATGTACACACAGAGAGAAAGGAAATGCAGTCCATTTTTGAAAATGTATTTCACTAGGAAATCAAAATGATGGAAGTAAATTGCAGGACCTTGGGGGCAAGCAAGATATGATGGTAGCAGATTGGAGAGAATCGGATTGCTATCAATTTCCTATGAAACAGGGCAGGGGAGCAATTTAAAGTGCAGCACAGGAAAGTGGGAGGGTGCTGAACTCTTGCTCTGCCTGTACTTTTCTCCAAGTTGTTTTTCTCTTCCATCAGAAACAGTTCCTGCCAAAAATAAATTGGGGGGAAGAGCAGGTGGGAGAAGGGCTTGGCACTGCTGTCTCGCCTAGGTTTCATTTTATATTACCACCACTCTGCTTAATAGGAATTTGGCATGATCCACTAACACAGGGTTGCGCCACTGTTGCATCTTGTTTGTCCTTGGATGCTGGCAATCTCTTAGCTCTTCTGTTCACTTCCCAGCACACTCCCAAGGCAATAATTTACAAGCAAGATTAGAGGTGGAGGGTGTGTTACTAACAGCCATTCTGGTAAGTGAGGAACGTAAAAGAGCACTAAAAGGAAGAACTGAAAAATATAGGTGTTGTTGCTGAGTGGTGCATATTTGGGACCATTATTCTGATTGTAAAAATAAAACCAGTTCTCTAATAACAATGGCAGCTGAAATTTCCCTTTCAATCCAGCAGTATATCAGTGGATGGGCAAGATGAACTTTTGCCTGAAATGCTCCTTGTGAGACGGAGGATGATGTCGGCTGCTCTAGGAATTCTCTGAGGAATAGCCCGTGCCGCTGGAAATGTCGGTCTCCTCTTGTCTGCCTTCAAGCTTCTCTGTGTTCAGAAGATCATGAGAATCTCATCCATCTTCAGCCCAATAACATCAATTCTTAATATTTGCTGGCAGTTCCAGCTTCCATGAACAGGCAAATTGAAATGTTCCTTGAGCTGGACCCAAGTACTTGAATCATACAGAAACTAATGATATTTAAAAGAGAAGAACCAAACACTGAATTTTTAAGAATTGTAATGGCCCTTCCTTTTGGGCTTTGCACAGTGGATTTATAGGGCCATAGAAGCACAATAAGAAGATTGTAAGACATTTGTTGGCAGGATGCCATTTTTACCAGGACATCTTGATTTGATGTTATTAAAAACATTCTCTTTTGAAAAACTACCCAATTACAGCTGTTCATGAAGCCTGGATAGCTCAGTTGGTTAGAGTTTGGTGCTGATAATGCCAAGGTGGCAGGTTCGATCCCTGTATGGGACAGCAGCATATTCCTGCATTGCATATTCCTGCATTGCAGGGGTTGGACTAAAAGAACCTCGGGGTCCCTCCCAACACTACAATTCTGTGATTCTACTTGTGAAGATTTTGTTTCCCTCCTTCACCTCCCCTGCCCCATCCTTTCCTCTTTTGCTATTCCCCTGGTTTGTGAGCCTGCTGGCAGTACATCTTTTTATTATTATTGATCTGAGTAGCTTTGAGAGACAATAATTGTCGGAAAAACAGCATAGATTATGGCTGATGATAATATAACAGATCACCATCATCTTTTTCAAAATTCCTTAGTTTAAATGTACTTTTATGCTTAAATGTATCTTAGTTTGATCCCCCCCCAATTGCTTCTGGACCATTTCCTGGACATTTAAAGCTCTTTTCTCGGCAGTGTTACACTGCTTAGCTCAAAATACCTTCCCAAGGAAACTCCCCAGATTGGTTCTGTCCTAACCATCTAAAAATTAGTCACCCCGTTTTTATTCCATCAGGTATTTAAAGGATGAGAGGGGTGGCTATTTTTAAACTTTCAAAGTGTCACCTCCTTCACATGGCCCAAAGTCTGTGATTGATTCTGGGCAAAAGGAGGCAGGGCTCGGCACAGAAAATTAGTCCAAGCAAGTCGCTTCTTCACTGGTGTACAGGATGGATGGACAAATGGATCCTTTGCCTTTTCACCATTCTGTTAATCAAAGATCTTGCCATTGTAGCAGATGAAGCAAGGGACATGGGGTTTGGTGTAAACGACAATGGTTAGTGAGAATGATATGCAGCTGCTTATGTCACAAAAGGATATGGCAGAAGGTAAGTTTCATGCCACATATAATCAAATGGGTGCCTTCGACACACAACCACATTCCACAGGCCAGTTGCAACTGCTGTTGTGTGAATACCTGAAGGGAGAAATTTATTCTATATTATATTGGGTAAAAGTTACATTATCCCTGAAACCAAGAGGTACCTTTAGGATCCTTTGTTAACAACTCTACATTCATTGCATGAACAAAGAATCCTGCAAAGAGGCTCTAAGCCACAGAAGGAATTTGAGAACTGGCACAGACGCCATGGGAACTTGGACTGTGAGAAATTAAGACCTTAATTAAAATAAATGGATGAGACAGACATGTAGTTTGTCCTCCCCTTCCATAGAAGCATTCTCTTCCAGCAGCCTAGTAGCACATGCAAAACAGAAGAGGCAATATACTGAATGATTTAAATAGGAAAATATTTACTTTTGGGTTCAAACTACATCCAAAGTCCATAGCAGCAATGTTGTTTCCACTGCCTGCAGGGATCTATTACGTTTTGCTGGCTATAAATTTTGCTAGCTGCCGCTTCCTGAGTGATAAGACTAGGACTGTTGCCTAGCTCTCTTTCTGTTGTTCCATGTCCAACCAAGGTACCTGAGGTGAGAGCAATCTCCAGCTTCAATCACATTGGGTTGTAGAATGAAACCACTGCATCACATTGGATAAGCCATTGCCATCACGCGCACTGGTCTCTACAACAGTGATGGGCTGCTTGGCACAGGCAATGATATCCTGGATTCGGAACAATGACTTCATCTCCACAAGGGACATATAGCAGGGTAGGTCACTAAAGTCCAAGTAGAGAGAGAAAACAGTAGTAACACACTTTTTACTGCCTGAACTTTCCAATAAAAAGCCCTGCAGTGGAACATTGTGAGCAGGTTGCAAATCAACTGAAAATTAAAATATCCCCATTCTGATAACTGTCATCATCCCACTGCCTTGTCATTGGCTACTAATAGTCACTGAAGCCCATCAAATTCTGCTCCCCCTCTTCCAGAGTCCCCTGCACAGAGATTAAAGTTAAATATCGCTTACATCTTGTTGAAAATGATGAGTACAGGAACCGATGCTAGCTGCTCAGCAGAAAGAAGTGACAGAAGCTGAATGCAGGATGAGGAGATTTGCGTAGGCTTAGCAGCATCAATCATGTACTGCAGAAGAGACAGAAAGAAAAAGAGAATGATTCAAAGGGAGCTCCAAAGTGAAAAACTAAAGTTCCAGAGTTTTCCAATACAGCATAGCCAGAAGAATTTGGAAATATGCATGAACTACTGAGGTGCTGCAGCATACAAACTGCCTAGTTATTCTCTGGTCAGAGCAAGATTTTCTAGAAATTTGAGTTATTTTTTCTAAGTGGAAGTATTGTACATAGGGCTGCCAAGGAGCAGGTGTAGGACGTGCTGATGTTCCAGGCCCTTCAGATCCTATGCTTTCATTTTTAATGAAAGTAAGTAATTAAGAGCAGCAAACAGCCACAGGAGTGGACAGATTTCCCTTACCAGGACGCAGCAACAGTCACTGTAATAACTAGACCAGATTGGGCCCATGCATCCTCCCAGTTCACGAATTGTTATTTTCTTTCGGATTTGAAGGTCAGTAAGGTTTGTGCCAACCTGCAAAGGGACAACCACCAATTAGACTTGTACGCTGGTGGGTAACTGAGCTGTTATTCACAACACAGGCAAAGGGATTGGTCCAGGTACTTCTGTCAAGTATGACTCAACTCTTGGCACTGGAAGAATCTGATTGGAGCTCTTCCATGCACTCAAAAAGTCCGATAAGCTGGAGATACAGTTACAATTCTCAAAACGAACTACTGCTGCCTTATAATGACAGTGCAATCCTGTGCATACTTAGTTGGAAGTTAAAGAACTCAATGTGTCTTACTCCCAAATATGTGCATAGGTTTGAAGTCTTCTACTGGCAGCAAGTCCCACTGAATTCAGTGGGATTTGCTTCTCAGTAGACATTTATGGGATCACACTGTACATATCTCATGGATCAAGCAGCCTGTTGTGGACTGATGCAGACTGTAAAAGTGCCATTTTGTGTAGTTAACCTAAGAGCTGTGGGGTGTGAAATAACAGTGTTCCAGAGTACTGGTATAGAGAATGGTGAAGCTACCCTTTAGCTACATCACAGAGAGTTGGTCAAAGTGTTGTTTTAAAACAAAACTAATTTGGTTTGAGGTTTAGTTTACAGTGGTACCTCAGGTTAAGTACTTAATTCGTTCCGGAGGTCCGTACTTAACCTGAAACTGTTCTTAACCTGAAGCACCAGTTTAGCTAAGGGGGCCTCCTGCTGCCGACACGCCACCAGAGCACGATTTCTGTTCTTATGCTGAAGCAAAGTTCTTAACCTGAAGCATTATTTCTGGGTTAGCGGAGTCTGTAACCTGAAGCATATGTAACCTGAAGCATATGTAACCTGAGGTACCACTGTATTTACATGACTCATCTGGGCAGAGGGCTCTAGGAATGTCTGTGTGATCAAAACCACTGTGCTTAATAGTTTCAATAGTTTTAACCAGTGTCTTAAGAGCACTAAGTTTCTTGGTTGTTTTTATTGATGGTGTGTTGCCCAGAAACCCCAAAATGCTGAATGTGGTCTTGCCTTATACATACCACTGAACTATGTCCTCTCCTTGTGTACAATTGCTTCTTTTCCCAAAGTTGCTGAGCTTCTCCAAGCTTATTTTGAAAATATTTGGAGCAATATTAATACTTGCAGGAGGCTGGGGACAGGGTAACGTGATAATAGTTATGTAGTGTGCAACGAACTGTAAGCCGACTACAACACACAGCCATGTGTAAGCTATACAAGCTATATAAGAAGTGTATCCTTTGTACCAAGAAGAGTGCCAAAATGCAACAAAGGTAATCACAGCAGAAACTAAAGGAAGAGGTTGGGGTCTGCCTTAGAACAACCACTCCCTGAGAGCCACCTACCAGCCGTTATCACACAAGCAAAAACCACTCTGAAATAAACCAATCTGTATATACAGTGTTCAATTTCACTGATGAAATTTGCTCAATGAAGTTTGATTTCATTGACGACAGAAGTGTAAAACATTAGCTAGTGTGACCACAGCAATGCCCTTATCTTTACCACAGTTTGCTTCTGTCAAAGATTTTGCCATGTCTTCCTGTCAGGAGCAGTAAATCATCTCTAATCTGGGTACCACAAGATCCTGTACCAATTGGAACATGAGAAGCTGCTTTATGCCAAGTCATACTCTTGGTGGGCTAGCTGGGCAATATTTACTCTGGCTGACAGTGGTTCTTTCCTACTGATGCTACTCAAGATCCTGTGAACAAGATGTTCAGGAGCAAACCTGCTGGCACCTTCTGCTTGCAGAGCCCATGCTATACAGCTGAGCCCCATCTGCTGAGCCACAAGAACCAAACCAAAGACAAGAAAGGCCATACCGTAGGCAGAGTAGCTGGCGGCTCCCCAAGGTCTTTGGCGCCATCTTTGGAGCTCAGCTGTGCAGAGACTGTTAAGGAAAGTGGTGGGATTGGAATGGAATAAGGTTCGGTACAACACAGCACAGAGCCCAAACAGGTGCAAGGGTTTCCCTCAACCCCCAGGAGAGAGGATTGGAGTGGGGTTGCCATATGTCCTCTTTTCCCAGGGCATGTCCTCCTTTTTTCATTGGTAGAGTTGTAGTGATCCATAGTTAAAAGTGGAAGTCACAAAAGTTTTGCTTTTCAAAATATGGCAGCCCTCACGGGAAGGGCCTGTTGTCATGAAGCCATCCTCCCATCACACTTAACTTTGTGTCACCAGGAACTATCTCCTCCCCCTCTCCCTACCTCCACGGCTTTTACCCAAACTCGTGCCTACTCGCACTGCCAGGCAGGCATGGATGACCAGCAAGAGGGGCACAAGAAGAAGAAGTGAAGAGGAGTTTGGATTTGATATCCCGCTTTATCACTACCTGAAGGAGTCTCAAAGCGGCTAACATTCTCCTTTCCCTTCCTCCCCCACAACAAACACTCTGTGAGGTGAGTGGGGCTGAGAGACTTCAGAGAAGTGTGACTGGCCCAAGGTCACCCAGCAGCTGCATGTGGAGGAGCGGAGACGCGAACCCGGTTCCCCAGATTACGAGACTACCGCTCTTAACCACTACACCACACAGGCCAAAGAGATGCAGCTCACCCACCACCCCTTTCCACCTCCCCGCTTCCTCCTCTGCCTTCTCTGCCCGGCCCCCGCAGCCCCAGCCCTGGCCCTCCTCCCAGCCACGAGGGGATATTCTGCAGCCGCTTCACCAGCAGGGTCTTGCCCGCGCCCGAACCGCCCAGAAGCAAGTAAGTGGAGCCGCTGCCGCCGCCGCCGCTGGCCATCACCATAGCAACCAGAGGCGGCCGCTTCCTCCCCGCCACGAACCCATCCGCTCCTGGACCGACAAGCCGCTCCGGTCGCCACGTCCGCCAATCGCCAAATGGCTGCCGCCGGAAGTCCCGCCTCGGCGTTCCGCGGAAGCCGGAAGCGGGGCCTAGGCTGCGGAAGCGGGTTTCCGAGGCGAACCAGATCCAGCGGTCGGTGCTACCTGCTCTTGGACGGGGATCGCCATGGGGCGAGGCGGCGGCACCTTCGAGCGGCTTCTAGGTACTGGGCGCGGGAGGGAGTCCCGGCAGCGACCTGCCCCCTTGACCTGTGACCCCCAATACCTGGGTGGGGTGTTATGTTCTGACCCTTCCCCTTCCTCTCCCCACCTTCGCTCCCCTCGCACCTTCGCCCGATGCTGCGCTTCTTCGGGCTGAGCTCCTGCGGGGAACGTCGAAGCCCGGAGCTCCTCCGCGGAGGAACTCCCTTTTTCATCAGCTCCCATTACACTGGGAGCCAAATAGGGTTTCCCCCCTGAAAGCTGCTTCTCTGTTCGCTGCCCATCCCCCTCCTCCCGCCCCTATTAATTTCCCTATGGGTATTCACTATGGTCGCCCCAAATACGCCCAGATTGAAGTTCCCCACGTAAAAACAAAACCGTGTTTGGGCCTAGCAGCTGTAACCGACTTCCTCTGCCAGACACAGACAGGGTGACAACATTCCTTCTGCTGCCCTTTGATCTCGAAAATGGGCGTTTGGGGTTTGAACCGGTGTTCGCCCTACTCAGTGTGGGTGCATTGGATCTAAGCCACGTTCAGAAAGATCAGTGGATATACTCTGAACACAAATAGCATTGGATACAAGCCTTAGATAAATAAACAAGACACACACATGCACAAAAACACATACTCAGTGACGAATGAAGGGGTTATCACTGGATCAGAGCTGTGGTGTTTGTTTAAACTGACTAATCTGGCCCTTTTTGAATTCTGGGGAAAAGTTAACAGTCTTTTGGGAAATGAAAAGCTTTATGTTTTTACAGTACAACACTTCTGATCTCACCACTATTACTAAAATCAGGCTCTGCAAGGTGACTAACAATCCAGGAAGTGACAGGGCAAGAACAGAACTCTCAGCTGACTGAGTCAAGAGAGCACACAGTGGTGCATTTAGGGCAGATGTCACATGGGGAAGGAGTTTGAAATGTGTCAGCTGCTGTGGGGGTGGCAATAACATTGCTTACCAGAAAACAAGAAAAGGGGGATGGGGGATGGGCACACAATTGTCATTAGATTATGAGCTCCAGTGCCAATTTTTATATAGTGCTGTCCATGAACATTGAACTTTAGAGTAACATAAGCAAAAGAAAGAGAAAAAGGTCAAAGAAGCTTACAGTAAAATTTTTGACAATTAAGTGAGAGGATGAAAATGCACAGAAGCAGTTGCAAATAATTAGGCTTTGTGGATGGCAGCGTTGGACATGGGCAGGGTCACTAGACAGCAAGTGTGCTCTGCAATTAATATTGACTGTGCTATTGGGGGTTAGAAATGCTCTTCGTAAGGGGCCACCATTTAGCAGCAACAGTTGTTTCCATTTACAGATTGCAAACTATATGAAAATCTCAACAGTTTACAATAGATAAAAATAAATTTAGAAACACAATAATTAAAATAAACAAAATGATTTATATATAAACAAAACAAATTCATAAACAATATCCATTTCTATATACCATACATCATAAACATAATATCAATTATAAAGTCAGAGAATGTTACAAGACAATACAGTACAACATAAAATTTCAACCAAAATAATGCACATCATTCATACACCCACTCACCCAATCCCACTCACCATCCATTCCATGCAACAGAAATTACTCAATAAAATTATAATCCACATACAAAGGGCTGATGCCAAGTATAGACATGTAAGATATTTTGCAAGATACTGTTAGGTGAACAGTAGGTCACAAAACAAAATGCTCTAGGTTCTCAAATTTCTGGTGTGCTCTACCAACAAATACCAAGTATGGCTTATTTGTCCAACAGACTCCCAAAGCAAATAACTATATTAGCATTTGACCTGAATGGTTAATGGTTATTTCAATGTATTTCAGATAAAGCTACCAGTCAGCTGCTGCTGGAGACAGACTGGGAGTCCATCCTCCAGATTTGTGATATGATTCGTCAGGGTGACACCCAGTAAGTGCTGATGCCTGCATCAATCTTTCTTCACTCCATAAGCATCAAGGTTTATTGATAGGTTTAGGACACTGAGCTGTCCCACATTTTAACCTCGCAACTGCCCTTTGCGGTAGAGTAAGTTGAGTATTTGTGGTTGCCCAGGTTCATCCTTTGAGCCTCAAGGGTGAGCAAAAATTTGAACCTGGGGGTTTCCACATCCAAAGCCACCATTGTTGCTACTATGGCATGCTCTGTCTCTATGAAACTAATGCAGAGGTAAATAATATGTGGGCCATGTGTGGACCCCCCCCCACCAGGTGATTTCTGGTGGCCCCCAACAATTTGGCTGCTGTCATTGTTTACTGAGAAGGACTTGGTGTTGCTGAGCACTGTCGTGTTGTACTGGTGTGAGCATTGGTTCAGCTTAGTGTCTGGAAGGTATATCTTCTGAGTAGCTGTAAATTTTCTTCAGAAAAATGGATTTTCAGGATAGTCAATTAAGTCATCTATTAATGTCAGTCTTTTTGGATATTAAAATTCCATCTCATCCCAGTGTATTTATTAGTGTATTTATTAACAGAACAACTGTTAAAACTCCATATGAGATCTGCTCTTCTAGATATATGTCCTCTGCTGAAGGAGATGAGGAAATTGTTTTGTGGGTTTCTTGTCCTGTGAAACTAGAGACATGCTGTCAACAAAGAAGTTCCAGCTCTTGTGCAAAAGGAAAATAATAATAATTATGTGACAATTATGTTTGCTTATATTGGCTTGGTTCTGTGTGTTCTGTTTTAATAACGAAATTGTCTGAAAATATTTGACAAGGAAGGTATCTGTAGAAAAGAATAGGTAGAGAAGGCACTGCATGTATTTCCAAGTGTTTTCTACAACTACTGATACTTAAGAAAATGAAGCATATTCTTTCATCACACAGCAGTTTCTGCATTACGTAGTAAACTCAGACGTGCAAGATATTCACCACCTCACACGTAAATGATTTTGATTGGTAAATGGAACAGTTATCGTAGATTAGTCAAATAATTTAGCTTCGAATCTTGACACATATTGACACCTTTTCCTCTTCCATTATAAGTGCTGCTATTATATTTCATGAGAGCAGGGATTTTGGGGTGGCTTCAGAATGACAACTAGTCCTTGTATGCTGCCATTAGACTGAGTTGTTCTTCGCATTTTGTTGTCCAGGGCTAAATACGCTGTTGGTGCAATAAAGAAGAAAGTCAACGACAAGAATCCACATGTGGCTCTCTACGCACTAGAGGTAAGCTAAAGTGAACACAACTTCCTCAGGGTGTATTCACTCTCCCAGGTCAATGAGAGAAGCTTTCTTTCCCTAACCTTGCGAGAGAGATGTGCAGCCAGCCCACTTTTTGTTCAAAGGAGGACCAGAACTTCTGCTGCTAATTACTTTTAACTAGGGCAACATTAAAAGGGGATTAGACCGATTCCTGGAGGATAAAGCTATCAGTGCCTCCAATACCAGAGGTGGTATGCCTTTCAATATCAGTCCTCTGGGGGGAAACAGGGGGAAAGGGCTGTTGCATTTGTACTGGTTGCTGGTGGTATTTCCATGGACATCTGGTTGGCTACTGGGGAAAACAGGATACTTGACTAGACAGGCCTTTGGCCTGATCCAGCAGGGTACCTCTTTGGATATTTGGTCAGGGACAGTGCATGCTCATGAATATATTTTCCTTGTAGGTCTTGGAATCTGTGGTAAAGAACTGTGGTCAAACAGTTCACGATGAAGTGGCTAACAAACAGACCATGGAGGAGTTGAAGGAGTTGCTGAAGGTAGGAGCTTTTTGGCTGTTTCTCCTCTCCGTAAACAGCTGTTTAAAGAAAAAGAAATCCAAATTTATAAACAGTGAAGCACCCTCATAGGCCAAACATGGAGTTCCTTTCCAGCAGGAGGAAATTTACAAGGAAAACCACTCTTTCTCTGTCCTTCCCACCCCTAGTAGAAGATGAATATACAGGTAGTGAGCAAAGAGAATAACTGAGGTTGGGTTTCTGATACTAGATGGCAAGGGGCATTGCTCCAAGTGTCATTTCCCAGTTAAATTGCGCTTACGCTGTCCCCTTGGAAGATTGTGGGTTCGTTTCCATTGGGCATATTGCCTGATCCTGGCTCTGCACATTTCTACAGAGACAAGTTGAAGCCAATGTTCGCAACAAGATCCTGTACTTGATCCAGGCATGGGCTCATGCCTTCCGCAATGAACCCAAGTACAAGGTGGTGCAGGACACTTACCAGATCATGAAGGTTGAAGGTAAGGATGAGTGACCTGTGCTGTGAAGAAGGGGGGGGGGGGAGACGGAGTATGTTCAGTTGAGGATCTGGAGAAAGCACACTGGTGCATTTGTTTTAAGAAACAGCAATGACCAGCTTCCATGTAGTGTGTCAGTGTCTTAGGTATAAGCCCTAACGGAACACAGTAGCTTCCAGAGCCAAGAAGAATTTCTGTGATCTTTGTCACTTGTGATATTATGATATGTTGCACTATGGATCAGACGGTTTGTTGGACTTAATTCTGGAAGGCCAATCTATGCAGATTGCTCTAGCCTCATCCCCTCAGTACTTTTGTGGGGATGTCATGTTTTCTTTGGTTGGAAAAGGGAACGTGGTGAGGAGGTAAATGGCTTGTGTGCACAGCTTCTCAGGTCTGTCACTTGGTGCCCCCATCCCAAGTACCAGCTAGTGCCAGTGGTTGAAGATCCCAACAGAGTGACATTGTTGATCTTTCCTGCAGGTCATGTTTTCCCAGAATTCAAGGAGAGTGATGCCATGTTTGCAGCGGAAAGGGTGAGTGTCCCAATTGGGAAAGGGGCACACCTCACATATGGAAATGATTTGGACTTTTTTGTGGTAATTATAATCTGTCTTGATACTTCTGTTGCTGAGTTTGGGCTGAATCAGTCTCCAGTGAAAATTCAGCTGCCTGGGGGTGGGTGACAGCAAAAATAGAACATATCCCACTCGATTTGTACATTGTGGGCTGTGGGAAGTAAGAGAAGCTAATTGTGTTACTTACTCGCTTATCTCGTTTTTATAATGTTCTTCACAACAGCATCCCAGGGTGGTTCACAAAAGGTAAAAAAATGTGCAGAACTAAAGCCAACATTAAAAGCAACAGCAGAAAGTAAATACTTCTAATAGATTGTTACGGAATCAGATTGCTCATACCCCAGGGGTGCCCAAACTTATTTTTCAAAGAGGGCCAGTTTTGATGAAGTGAACATGCACGAGGGCCGACCAGAATTGTTGAGCTTTTTTTTAGAATTTTGCCCCGGCACATATACTGCCATGGTGCATTTTGAGCAACCTATGTAACTGAAGTAGGAAGGACACCTGGTAGATCTCCAGAGGCAGCGGAATTCCACATGGAGGGTGCCACAACTGAGAAGGCCCTCACACGGGTCTCTCACACAACCACACCCTACATACCAAGCACTACTCAGGGGTGGAACCACGAGAAGGGCCCCTTCCACAGATATTAGCTTGCAAGTGGCACACAACAAGGGAAGAACTCAAACATATACTTGGATCCCAAGTCATTTAGTGTAATATAAGCCAATATTAACACCTTGAAGTAGACTTGGAATCAAATAGCTAGCTGGTGCAGATAACAGAAAATTGATGTAATGTAACTCTGTCTTTGCATCTCATTCAGTAAACAAGCAGCGGCATTCTACACTATCTGCAGCCTCCTAACCATCTTCTAGGGCAGCTCCACGTAGAATGCATTGCAGTAGTCTAACTGCGAGGCTGTCAGAGCATGGATCACTGGCAAGAGTATCCCAAGAATGGCCAGCATTCCAGTTCGGGAAGAGAACCATCTATTTAGTTTTTACTGCCTCCTTATGTTACACATGCATTTTCTCTATCTGGGATCCCTCCTCAAATACTGCTGCTCTTGGGGGTGCTTTTTTCGGGTTCTTAGGATCACTTCAAGGCTTTGTGACGGCCTTTTTGTTACCCAATACTTGCTTTGTTTCTGTGCGGCAGGCCCCAGACTGGGTGGACGCAGAGGAGTGTCACCGGTGCAGAGTCCAGTTTGGGGTGGTGACTCGTAAGGTGAGTGGTGCAGCTCCCTGTCCCGACCTGGAGCTCCTTTCCTGTGGCAGCTGACATGACACAGAGCCATGTTATAATGGCAGCAAGAGGAGGTGGTGGCCGGGAGATTTAAATTCTAGTGGGCTTCTATTCTTGACCTCTCCCTGTGTTTGCAGCACCACTGCCGGGCATGTGGGCAGATTTTCTGCGGGAAGTGCTCCTCCAAGTATTCCACCATTCCCAAGTTCGGCATAGAGAAGGAGGTGCGAGTGTGTGAGCCCTGCTACGAGCATCTCAACAAGTAAGTATTGGAGCTCAGCTAATGAAGAGGGTCGTTGGCACAGAAAGGTTGGGGAAGAATGAGGGTTTTTTTTGGCAGCCTTTCTTTCTACATGTGCATACTCTGGAGGGAGAGAGTTCTTATTCCTCTAACAGTAAACTGAATACAGTTGTACCTTGGTTCTTGAATGCCTTGATACTCGTATGTTTTGGCTCCCGAACGCCGAAAACTCGGAAGTAAGTGTTCCGGTTTTCAAACGTTTTTCAGAAGCCGAACGTCCAACCCGGCTTCCGCTTGAGTGCAGGAAGCTCCTGCAGCCAGTAGGAAGCTGCACCTTGGTTTTCGAGCTGTTTCGGGAGTCAAACGGATTAAGTTCGAGAACCAAGGTTCCACTGTAGTCTGGCAAGTTGCAACTTAAAGAGAAAGAGCTAATTGGCTTATTGCAGATTAATAGATGCTACAATATAGCAGGTGTTGAGTGGTCCTCTCTTCCCCCCAAACCCCTGGCCGACCACCAGATTGCAGTTCAGCTGTGGTCATGATCCTGGCTTCTCTGTATACACAGGAAAGCAGAAGGGAAAGGAACTGCAACCACGGAGCTTCCTCCTGAGTACCTGACCAGCCCTCTTTCCCAGCAGTCCCAGGTGAGCACTTGGCTGTGATGGCAAGGGATGGGGCTACAGCTTCACCCGTCACCTCTTCACCCGGGTTACAGTGACTGCTGTTTCTTCTGCCCTCAGCTGCCTCCCAAGCGTGATGAAACTGCCCTGCAGGAGGAGGAGGAGCTGCAGCTGGCCATTGCACTCTCCCAGTCAGAGGCAGAGGAGAAGGAAAGGATGGTTTGTGTCTTGAGAATTATGGGGGGATTCCTGTGACATTAATACTCGGAGGTACCCTGCAGGGTTGACTGCCTTGTAGCGCCCAAAGAGTTTAGGTAGCTCAGTGTTCTGCATAAACTCCCTCTTTCCCTGTAACAGCCTAGCCCTCAAATATGGGAAACTTGTCCTGATGTCGTCTCCCCCCTGCCAAAATGAGGCATTTTAATTGTTGGGTACTTTGCCAATCGGGTGTTTGTAACTACCAGAAGCGATTCCGGAAAACATACACGTTATGTCGTGTTCAGTTAATTAAAATGCTGCACTAACTTTCCCATTTTGTTGTCTAATTAAGAGCAGATAAAGACCATGCTGATTCTGGGTGAATCTTAATTTCATCACTAACTGCACACTTATTTGTGCCATTCTGAGATGCCCAGGCGTGGCTGGTAACTGTCAGGAGGCATGCTTCATTCCCGATCAGCTTCTGGCTTGCTGGCTGACTGCAAAAGTGGTTCCTGGCTTGCTGTGCAAGTTCAGGAATCGATGAAGCATTCCTATATCGTTCTCCCTCTTGCTTTTCCTCTGCAGAGACAGAAAAGCACGTATTCCACATACCCCAAGGCTGAGCCGACACCAGTCACCTCATCGGCTCCACCAGTCAACACCCTCTATTCCTCACCTGTGGTAAGTGCCCACCCGCCTGGAGAGATTTCCCCTATTGCTATTTAGACACTTCTCCCGTGTCGTGAACATTCTGTGGTTCTTTGGTAAGTCCAGCCAAGTCCATGGGAGAGGAAGAGAATGGGTGCTGGCTTTTCCTGTCACCTTGCTTCAGCAGCTCCTTCTGCTGACAAGTCCCCTCATGCCTTGAAGCCTGAAACAGGCAGCGTTTCAAGCTTGATCTCCTAAGGAAAGGGGAGGCAGTGGGGGTACCCATCTTTGCATGGGTGGTTAATCCTGTCATATGTGTCTTATTTCAGAACTCCTCTGCACCTCTGGCCGAGGACATTGACCCTGAGGTAAGACCCCCCAGTCCCCATAAGCCATTTTGTAGTTTGCTGGTATCAGCGACACCCTGGCTAGTGACAACCAGCTTGCTTCCTGTTTCCCAACATCTCCTTGCAGCTGGCTCGGTACCTGAACCGCAACTACTGGGAGAAGAAGCAGGAGGAGGTGCGCAAGAGCCCCACCCCTTCAGCCCCGCTATCCATGGGGGAGCCAGCAACCCAGAACACCGAGGTCCAGCCTGCCCCGCTCAGTGTGGTGGAGGTAAGAGCAGCCTTCCTTTCCTGTGTGCTCTTAGGATGCTCCACAGTAAGGCAGAATTAGGCTCAGCTGCTGGGTTTGTTTGGTTTTTTCCTGAAATGGTTGCCAGCTGGTGAGCAACTGCTGTTTCTTTCTCCAATGTGAGCAGCGGGATTAAAGGAGGCCAGGCACGGAGTGCGGCAAGCTTTCTGTGCTGCATTTGAACAGTCTGGAGGTTTAAGGTTTTTACAGGAGATGCATAGCCTTGCAGGGAAACAGGACAGGGGTAACCCAAAGGCCGCTGAAGCCACATTGAAAAATGAACTCCGTTGAGCTTTAACTTAGTTGGAATTGCGGCTTCCAGTTAATGGTCTCCCCATCTCTCTCTGATGGTCTCCCCAGCAGCAATACCAAAACGGCGAGACAGACGAGAGCCACGACCAGTTCCTGAAGGCTCTGCAGAACGCCGTCACCACCTTCGTCAACCGCATGAAGAGCAACCACCTGCGGGGCCGGAGCATCACCAATGACTCTGCCGTGCTCTCGCTCTTCCAGTCCATCAACAGCATGCACCCTCAGCTCCTGGAGCTGCTGAACCAGTTGGATGAGCGCCGCAGTAAGTTCCCAGGGCCCCGGCCCTTAATGGGGGCAGAGACCTGCGGGAGGAGCTTGTAGCACGGTTGGGATCGCCTCTCTCCCCGTTAAATCATAGGCGGTTAATTGACTTCCTTGCGTTGAACCAAAATGGGCATTGGTGCTTCCTTTCCACTTTTTAGCATTGGGGTGGGAAGGAAGGGAAGATGGCGTGATGCCTTTGGCCCACGCTGAGGAGTCTGCCCTGCTTTCCTCAAGGTGGGAGCTATACCTCCTGTGAATCTCACGGGGGTGGGGCTTCTGACAGTGCCTTTTTTCGCCCCTTCCCCTCGCCCAGTGTACTATGAGGGACTTCAAGATAAACTTGCCCAGATCCGGGATGCGCGGGGAGCCCTGAATGCTCTGCGGGAGGAACACCGGGAAAAGCTGCGCCGCGCTGCCGAGGAGGCCGAGCGCCAGCGCCAGATCCAGCTAGCCCAGAAGCTTGAGATTATGCGGCAGAAGAAACAGGTGAGGTGGCCGCTGCCAAGTGTGTCCGGTACAAAAGGTACACCTGCCCTCTGCAAAATGGTTTGCAAGTGGTGCAGCCTAGTAAAGCATGAAGTCCCATGGCTCCCGTGTTGTAACGCATCCTATGTGCTTCTCCAACTTGTAGGAATACCTGGAGATGCAACGGCAGTTGGCGATCCAGCGGCTTCAGGAGCAAGAGAAGGAGCGCCAGCTGCGACTGGAGCAGCAGAAGCAAACGATCCAAATGCGGGCCCAGATGCCTGCTTTCTCCTTGCCGTATGCTCAGGTATGACGGGTGGAGAGGCCGAGAATCCCTCCTCCTCTTCCCTTCCGTGGCTGTTCTCTTTGCAAATGCATCAGCCAAGTCACCATCCCTCTCTTAACCTGCTTCCTGTCTCTGCAGCTGCAGGCCATGCCTCCTGCTGGCGGGGTGATCTACCAGCCATCAGGCCCCACAAGCTTCCCAGGCACCTTCAGCCCAGCAGGCTCTGTGGAGGGCTCACCTATGCACACAGTGTACATGAGCCAGCCTGCCCAGGGCAGCACCGGACCGTACACTGCAATGCCTGTGGCAGGAACAGGTAAGAGCAATAGGATGGAGGGGGAATGTGTTAGCTGAAAGCACCTGAAATGGGATACTGGGCTAGCTGGCCTGGTCTCGGAAGGCTGTCCTTTTCTCATATTTCATCTGTATTTCAGATCCCAACATGGTGAACACCTACATGTACTCAGCAAGCACTAATAATGCCCAGGCAGCTCCGCAAGGGCAGGCTGTGCCCACCACGAATCCTGCCTATTCTTCCTACCAACCTACACCTACCCAAGGCTACCAGGCAAGTTTGACCCACAGCCCAAATTTCCTCTGTCCCAAATCGGGGGATTAAATCCCAGCAGGTTATATGTGCTGTTGTGAAAGTGGAGGGAGAGTTCTAGCCAGTGTGGTGATGTCATTAGTGTTTGACTAGGACGGAGAAGATCCAAGTTCGAATCATTCTAGCGGCGATGCTTCTGTTATTATGAAGATGAAGCACCTATTTTAAACCATTTCCGGAAAGGTAGCCAAGTTAAGTCTGTTGCAGCAAAAATAACGGAGCCTTGGGGCAACATAAGAGACAAAAAAATAATCATCATTGCATCAGCTTCAATGGACTACGGTCCAGTTCATCACATTGTGTGTGTTGTGGTTCAAGCATCTGGATTTGGACCTGGGAAATCCAGGTTCAGGTCTTCCCATAGCCATCAAGCACAGTGCAGGTAGTAAGCTCTCCATCTTACCTATAGCACCTACATCCCAGGTTGGTTGTGCGAATAAAGTGGAGAGGAGTGCAATGCTGCCTTGACCTCCTTGGAGGAAGAGTGGAATATAGTCTTTGCCAGCTTGCAAGTAGCAAAAGTTTCTCCCTGTGTGTTCTTGCCTGTGTGTTGAAGTTTGTCTAGACTTCTTACCCATTCCTGCCTCCTTTACCTTTCAGAACGCAGCTGCCCCCTCCCAGACCCAGGCGATCCCAGCCATGACACAAGCGCCGCAGGGTTACATGGGCAATCAGTCGGTCTCCATGGGCTACCAGCCCTACAATATGCAGGTGAGAGACTCCTTGAAACTGTTGCGCTGTGCGCCTTCTCCAGTGTCCGGTGTGAGGGCAGCCGGCGGACAGGACTGAAGGGGAATTCTTGTATGTGCATAGAGGCAGCAAAGCCACCCCTAAGCTCCAGGCTGACTCCTGTTATGAATGGAGCCATGTGGATTGGCGGAAAGTCTTATGCCCTCTTCTTTTCCTGCCAGAACCTCATGTCAACCCTCCCTGGCCAGGAACAGGGTTTGAGTAACATGCCACCCCAGCAGCCTTACCTGTCAGGACAGCAGCCTATGTATCAGCAGGTGAGTCTTTGACCAGCCACTTTGGGGGCAACTGTTTTGGCAACTTCTTCATGTTATGTTAGGCTGATGCCCTGAATTCCTTCAGCTCAACATTGTTTGGCTTTTTAGCCTCTGTGCCGATCCATGGGTTGGAGGACCGTTATCTACAGTAGCTTTAAATGGGGGTGCCTTTTTAAACAAGTCCTCCTTACTCGCTTCCCTGTTTGCCTCCTTACAGATGGCACCTCCTGGAGGACCTCAGCAGCAGCAGCAGCAGCCTCAGCAGGCTCCAGTCCAGGTGCAACAGGCACAAGGCGGCAGCGGAGAGGCTCAGCTGATCTCCTTTGACTAATCTCTTGGCTTATGAGGAAAGGGAGGGGTGGGTTTCTAAGACATTGTAACACTACCATCTGTTGGTCACTGCTGTACTCGCTACACCATTGCTATTACCTTGCGCCATCCCCACCCTGGGGAACGGAGAGCTGAGCCCCCGCTGTCCTAGGTAGTTTCCCGTTGGCTACCTGTACCTCCCCCCCTCCATCCCTCACTAAGTGAGCCTTCTGGGAGGAGCGAGAGACACCTGTGCTCAAATAACCTTATACACTGTTCCTTGGCTGTGGAGAGAGAGTAGCCCACTGCCTGATCCTCCTAGCTTTGTGTTGGCTGGGTAGCAGAGCAGACTTCTCAAGGAGTGCCTCCTATGTGCGCCGTTACAGGTTGGAGAGCTGCTCTTCTCATTGGAAACTGCATTTAAGCATGCTCCAAAGCCAGAGTAAATGGGCCCAGCCCACAGCATGATCTGGGCCTACATCCTTCTCGCCACCTCCCCTTTAGTACATTCTATGGTTGCATCTTGCCAATCAAGTGGCCTTCACCTCCAACACCACTGCCCCCCCTCCATGATCTCACAGCCCTCCGTGTCTCTTCTCAATCCCTTTGGAGAATCCACGACATTGAACACAGCCTGCTCCAGGCCTGCGTTTCTTCTCCCCTCCCTCTGCCCTACTTATGCTCGCTGCTTTTGAAGACTCATCTCTTGTGTTTAGTGCTGGTGTAGACAGAATGGAACCAGTGACAATAAAGTATTTAAAACTTTTTTCAGTCTGTGCTTCCTCATAGGCCTTGGGTTAAAAGTTTCTGTCTCTGCAGAACTAGTTGGTGGGTTGTGACCACCGGTGTATGCAAGGTCTTAGAAGGGGGTACAGGAGGCATTCGTCATCCTGGGGCAGCACAGAGAATAGAATTTCCTAAAGCCATTCTGAAAACGTTATTCCCCCCCTCCCCCAAAGAAGCTGCAGAAGCATCCATTTCTTTTTCTTAATTTAATTTCCACACCCATCCATATAAATAGGGCAGTCCTCCTTTAGCTTTTCCGTAGCCAGAGATCATAACTCCCTCCGCCGAAAGATCAAACATTTGGTGTATTCAGGCATCTCTAGCTGAGGAAGAAAAATAGGCACTGAGTATTGCATCAGGGAGGATGAGCAAAATGGAAGCCTATGGGAGAAACTGCAGAGCTGGTGGGATCCCCATTCCCAGGAAACAAAGAGCAAGAGTGGGAAGTGGTGGTTGTGGTTTCTGCAGTTCTATTTCATTGCCCCCTACAATGTTGTAGGCTGACCTCAGCCTCTTACCATGCGCTCGAGCCGGAGTGCATTAGTGTTTGCCAGTTGACGAAGCTCCTCCACGTCTCTCAGTCCCCACTCAGGATTTCTGCCATTTTAAAAGCATAATGTGTTAAAAGTAGAACATGGCCTCGTCACAACGAAATCCTTAGAGCCTTTCCCAAGGAAGGAGAAACAGTAGGCTAAAGGCTAAACGGTCTCTGCCTGTAGCTCGTCTTCATCACGTAACACAAAATCTTGCCCTGTTGTCCATCTTCCATGCTACTACACAACATGTAAATAGTGAGGAAATAAATCAAGGGGAAATTTCCAAGTAGCCTTTCCCCATCCTACCTTGACCTCACTAGGCCTTTGGTGGTCACCACAAGGGAGATGAGATGGAATCCTGTCCTTCAGCTCTAACATACCTGGCCTGGAGCATGTTATCCAGTTGCACATTGCACTCTGGGAGGATGATCCCATTAACGGCGAAGGGCTGTGGAGTGGAAGCAGAGGGAATTAACATCGGGCCAGCATTCTATGGGGCTCTTAGGGCAAAGGTCTAGAACGAAGGCAACAAACCTAACATCAGTGACCCTTGAGCAAGCCCCATTGAATTCAGTAGGATTTGCTTCTGAGGAGGCATTGTGCTGTAAGACTCATGACTCAGTCTTGTGGCAGAACTGGATGAAAATATGAGCTGCTTTCCAACCTTGAGGTTCCCCTTTTCCATCAAGTTGATGCAGGGGCAGTGGGGGATACTGCTTAGCGCTGGGCTTGGGTGCACAAAACTCTTACGCATCCGAGCAGAGCAATAAGCAGAAGCACTCGGCCTTCCTATTGGCTGATGTGGAGGGAGAGTGATCCTTGGGGCTCCTGTTTTGCACATCAATTCAAAGGCTCCCAACAACAAGCTGGTGGTCAGGCACTTTGAGAGCTGCACAAATCAAGACTTCTAGCAAGCCCCACCCATATCTAGATGTAATGAAATGGGGAGTCCTGGCAAGCCTGTGACTTTGCCTGTGATTGCCTTCCCACTGAGCTTAAGCTGTAATGGATGGTTTTCCTATACTCACCCCGTAGGCCAAGCAAATGCCTCCAGGTTTCAGCAGTTGTCCTATGCCTTTAAACATTCCCTACAACACAAAAGGTTATCTGTTGAATAAGATCCTTTGCAGAGGTCAGTTTCCATAATATTGACCTAAGTGCTTTGTCATACCTCCAGGCCTTGATCAGTCATGTGCAGCAGGTTAATAATAATGATGAAGTCACAACAGCCTTGACTCAAGCCAGCCCACTGGTCCCATGGCTGTGTTACATCTATGGCAAGGGGTTCTCGGACATTGGTCACCTTGGTGGCTTGGATGTAAGCAGAGATGCTGTGGGAAAAGATGGAAGATTCTTATTTTTGTGCGTAAAGCCATAATAAAAAAAAAATGGAATTACTTTCTCCAGTTTCCTTCATCCTGGCCCCACAAAAAAGCAGCACTGGGTTTGAAATACAGTCAGGCAATATAGTGGGAGGCTAGTGGGAAATGTATGTAACTTCTTTCTCTGAACCAGAGAAAGGCTAGACAAGGGTATGATATATGCATCCAACACTGATTCTCCAAGTTAAAGGGGTGGACACATTTTTATGATTTTTCCAAGTGACAGTGCTAAGATTTCAGATGTGACTGCTCTGTGAATTATGGTCAGTGTAAATGACACAGGCACTCAATTACATGTGTATGTGACGCTAGCGACAAGCAATACAGCACACTGGCACAATCTCCCATGCCATTTTATGCCCTTCAGTTTCTGTCCTCATCCCTCCCAACACCTCTTGGTGAGCAATGACTATTAGAAATGTTATTGCTATTTGAAAAGGAATACCCCACACAACACCCTCTTTACGCCATCTGTTGACTTACCGTAAGCTGTTTGCGCCAGATGATTTTTGCACAGGCCAAGATGCCACCTACGAAATGCTGTTACAATTTTATCCTCACCCTTGTGCATGTTTTGCAAATTGTAAATTTCAGGAATAGCTAACAATAAAATAAAATGTAAAGAAGGAACGTCTGGAAAACCCCTTGGACGCTCGCCAACCGTTTGTTCATGTTTGTCATACCACAACTCAAAAAAAAATATCCTCATTTCTCATACTGTAATATTAACTGTAGTATTAACCATGATAATTTTAATCTACCAACAATCCACAGACCCAGGCTAAGTAGTCAAAGCAACACCAGGTATTAAAGCCAAGTTTTTAAAAAATGCATCTACCTTGGCATATACTGTTTTATTGCCAGATTATTCTATAGTCTAAGACAGATTGCCACCAAGAAGTTCTCACTATTCCGCTGAAATATACACATGCCATTACTGCTTCAGCAGCAAGTCTTTCTTACCAAGAATATATGCACAGCTAGGATCTGTCCAATGCAGAACAGTCTAGCTATTTCTTGGAAAGGCATTTCCAGGCTACTGAACACAAGCTGCCATATGGTTTTTAACAGTCCCTTTTGGTTGACTATAAACAAGGACTAAGAGCCAGTTCTTTTTAGTGCAGATTTTGTGCCAACATTCTGCTGGGGCCAAGGGAAAGCATGGTCCACACACTACTACAACACCCATCCCTTGCTGTCACCACAGGCCCCAGTATACCTCTGTTGAGAAGCTGGGCTGATCTCTGAGGGTTGCCAGATGACCGTGGGCAAGGCCTGGGCAAAGTGCACCACATGCTGTCCTGTGCCAGATCCCAGTTCAAGCCCAAAAGCTGATCTTGTGTCATCCACATAGTCAGCCAGCACCTCAAGGATGGTTTCCTTGTTTCTCTCAGCCATCGGCGAAACTAGCATCTTTTCTGGAGATAGGCTCTGTTCTCTTCTCCCGGGATTTCTGTTTGCTTTCTGATATCTCCAGCCCTACAATGATGCCCTAAGCTAGATTTATTAAGGCAAAGGAGATTACACTAAGATGCACTTGGCTACAGCAGGAAAGGCACATGTTGCCCTTGCACCTGCAGCTCAGACAATCCTGCTGCAAGATTCAACACAACGTTTACACTGGGATATTTTGTACAGACCTCTGAGCTGCGTGTCTGCTTCATACACCTGATGATCTATTCTACAAAGTAGGCTGATCAAATACTCATCATGCTGCAATAAGATGGTTGCCTTTTAAGGGGTCACAGAGTCCTGTTGTTTTTATTCAGAAACATGTTGTCTTTGGGATCTTGTTTCTGTTGGATTTTTTGTTAGATTTTATTTATATGCAAATGCAATACAGTAATACATAACTTTAACAGCATTACTATACAAGATCACTTTTGTCTAGGAGTTTGTTTCATGAGCTATTAAGATCAGTGCCAGCTATTGGTACTAGGCTGGCTGCAATATTCCTGAATCAGGAATGTGTTCTAAATCAACAGTGTTGAGACTTGCGGCCATCACTCACTGTATAAGAGGTCAAGAAATGGAACTGCTGAAAGTAAAAAGTACAACTTCATTTTATTGTGAAGGATCACATTAATACATGCTCGTCTAAAGAAAAAGGTTTTAGCAGGCATTGAAAAACAATACAAAAAGGCACCTTGTTGAGAATACTGATAAAGCCTTCAGGGGGCAGGATGAGCTCTGCCATGGGGCTTCTGGTGTGCAGCATTCTTTGGGAGCTTTCCCCACCGAGTTATTCATTTGTGGTGTCTGATGGGCAAGTCTGTTTCTTAAAACTATCAGTTCTTATCAGCATTGGCTAAAATCAAACTAATGCAAATCCTTGTCTCTGCATCTCTCCCACACAAAAAGCCCTTTGTTTCAAGAAGGCAGACTGGGTGAAACACAAAGCTAATTCTGGATCCAAGCCAAGTTAGACTGTACATCTTTGTGTTCTGTAAATATCCAGCACGCTGGTATATATCAAATTACAAAAAATTAGTCAGGACCAATTCTGTACATCACCAAAATCTTTTTGGAAATTATTGTTTACTCAGAAGTAGGTCCCAATGAATCCAATAGGGCTTGTTCCCAAGTGTTTCAAGGCTGCAGCCTTAGCTTAATTATCAGCTTTGTAAACAAACCCTGTGATTTGCTAGGCCGAATTTTAATTGTCAGAGGTCCCAGCGCCGTGCTGTTAGTATGTGCACTTGGCAATATCAAACTATGCCTTCCCAGCTTTTGAATCCCACCGGTCTCCTTGCTAAACGAATCAAACAACCACCTCTGTAGAGCTCAGTGGCACGTTCCGGGAACACCATTTTACACCCATTTTACAATTTACACCGCCTCCATTCCACAGGCTCCAAACGCTCCTTCCTCTTCCCGCGCAAAGAAAACACGCCCCCAAATCCCGCGCGACTTCCGCCGTTGCTAACAAACGCGTCTGCCGCCGCCGCCACGCGCAGCAACGCCTGCCATAGAGTCTTCATCCCTAGCGCGGCATTGTGTAAGGGTGGGAAGCGGCCCGAACGTCACCTCCGTCAACCACGGAGATGCACGGCGGGCCGCCTAGAGCGCCATCGATCAAACTCGGCCGCAATAGGTGCACCCCGCTGGATCAGAGAGAAGGAGCGGGCAGAGCGTTCCCTCGGCGTCCTCTGCCGCTCGCACGCCGGAGACAGAGGAGAGCGCCGGTGTGTCTCCGTCCTGCCCGCCTCCTGGAGCTGCCGCCATGGCCATGTTGCCCGCGGGCCGGCTCGGAACCGTTATCCGCCTGCTGCTGCGGTATGCAAGAGGCGGGAGGTGGGCTGGGCGGTTCCGAGGGGCCCGAAAGAGGTCGAGGTTAGGCCAGTTCACGTGCCAGACTCCCATCGGAACCCCGCCTTTCCCGCGTGAGGGATGAGGCGCCCACGCGCGCTTTCTCCGCCGTGAAATGTTCAAAGCTGCTTCGGGTGCTTCCCGTTTGGTGGTGCCCGCAACAGCTCTGAAAGGTGGGCCGCCCTCGCTAACCCCAAATCACCATCGAGGGCGCGAAGCTGTTGGTGGCAAGTTCGCCAAAGGCCGACCTGCTAGTTTTTATGGCTGAGGCGAGACTTAAAACCAGAAACTTCCTGCTTTTAGTCAGTAGGCTAGGAGTGGGTAGGAGCTTAAAACTGAAGGAAGGGGTTCCCAATGGTCATCTAGTCCAACTCCCTGCAACACGAAGAGAAGGTCAGCCACTCGCCAGTTTCTGCTGGACAGCCTAGGGCTATCTCTGCAGGTGTCCCCCTCCCCTTTGTTCTCAATATTCAGTTTCTAGTCACAAACAGCAAGTTTGAGAAATATTCCGGGTAGAAACGGAAGATAGAAGCTGTGAACTGTCTGGACTGTTTTTGACAAAAAATGGTAGATTAGTTGGCTCTTGATTTGTTCCAAGGTAATTTTTATGTTTATAAGTAAGAAGGCACATTTGAAGTTACTTAAGCCCTACTAGGATATGAATATACATTCTTGCTTTGTGGAGCAGAGGACTTCCTTTTTGAAAATTAGAGTAGACCGTGCAAGATTGAAGTCAGTCCACCCTGCTCATCACCTGCTCTGTTGACAACTATCTGCTCTGAGTTATCCCACTGTGGAGCTCACAGTGTGAAAACAAATTTCTCTACACCTCACATTGGAAAACACTTCAAGCTTTTAAAAATGCCTTTTAGTAATATGGACATTCTGAAGGAAATCAGCCCTGAGTGCTCACTGGAAGGACAGATCATGAAGCTGAGGCTCCAATACTTTGGCCACCTCATGAGAAGAGAAGACTCCCTGGAAAAGACCCTGATGCACAAGGAGAAGGGGACGACAGAGGACGAGATGGTTGGATAGTGTTCTCGAAACTACGAACATGAGTTTGACCAAACTGCGGGAGGCAGTGGAAGACAGGAGTGCCTGGCGTGCTCTGGACCATGGGGTCACGAAGAGTCGGACACGACTAAACAACAACAATATGGACATCTCCTTAAATTTGTTTTTAAAATTACACTACAGTTTTGTTGCTGCTGAGAGGTGTTGCTTCTCTCCCTTTTCCACAGCACCTACACCAATCCATGTTTATATCACCCTTTCTTCTCACTTTGGTGGCCTCGCTGTTTCTCCTGAAGCACATCTGTTCTCATTCTTTCGTTCATTTGCTGCTTGCACAGGTCTTTATGTTGTGAACCATGAAGTGCTGACAAACTCTTTGTTGATTTTTCTACAGGCAGCATCAGCCACGAGCATGTGCTGTTAGGATGCTGAAGACTACCAGCTCACAGCGAAGTGAAGCCTTGGCAACTCCGCCTCTTGATAATGTTCCCAAGGAGTACTCGCCCAAGATTCAGCAGCTAGTTCAAGACATTGCCAGCCTCACCCTACTGGAGATTTCTGACCTCAATGAACTGCTGAAGGTGCCAGTGTTTGCATGGGAAGCAGGGTGATTGTTGTACTAGGGAAAGATGGGGCAGCAGACAGCTCATTGTTGGTTGTGTCTTTCTCTTTTTCGGTAACAGTGGGATGGGGTGCTTTGGAATTCCTTCCCCAGTTTTTGTGATGCATACAATATAGAAGAAGGATTAATATTTCTCTTAACACTGCTTACTCTGTCTTTTTCTTCAGAAAACCCTCAAGATCCAAGATATGGGACTCATGCCAATGGCAGGGATGATGCCACCAGCGCAAGCAGCAGCTCCAGTAAGGGATCAATTGTTTAACTTGTTGTTTATTTGGGCTGAGTAGCAGCTGTAGCTGGGCAAATGTCTGAATTTCAGCAGCCCTACAAAGCCCTACTTCAGCAGCCCTACAAATGAGCATTCTGTTGAGAGAGTTATGTGTGAAGGCACCAAAATATTACATAACAGGCATGTTGATTGCTTGAGGCTGTTGGACTAAGCATGCAGCCAGCCTGTTAGTTCTGCTGCAGTGTCATGAAAAAGGTTGTTTCAGTGTTGCTAACTCGTCAGATGACATTTTCCTGGATGTTACTGGTGTATAACAAACTCAGCAACTGGAGATGGGAATGCAGGGGTGAGAAAAGTTCTCTGCTAATAGGGGCTTTGAGGTTGTGCTTGGTATCGCAGTCGTCTTGCCACATTTATTTATTTACATACCCTGTCTTATGAACTCTTAAGAAATAAGATGTTCAGAACCAAAATACCATTTACTGTATATAAAAGCCACACAAAGCCGTTAAGCTATCTAAAGAGTAAATAGCACTAACACCAGTGCAGTGGGCCTGCCACTTATGTGAGGTTTAGTTCCAGGGGTCCATGTGTAAAGGCAAAATCATGAATAGTCTGTCCCTGAAAAAGAGGGTGCCATTGCATCACATATTTTCAGGCCACTGCAACATTTTAAATCTAGCACATGATGTGTTGGGCCTGCAATAACCAAGGATAACCCTGTCATTATTGTGGACATCACAAAGACCTGAGCTACAGGTGATAGGGAAGCCTGGACATGGATGTTAAAACCCTTTACCTAAGATTGGGCAGATAGTTGTAATAACTCTTACTGCAGTTGACATCTCAGGGCTGATACTACATCAAGAATCAAGTTGGGAGCTGTTGGATCTAAACAGGTCGGCTCGAATTATGCACTGAGTTCTTAGTTCTATATTCCTGGTCAGTAGCGTTCACTAGAATTAAATACTCAGTGGTAGATGTTTTGTTGACAGTTGATTTGGCATTAATAACAAATCCCACCACAGCCAACCAAAGACAGTCAACCACATCCTAGGCCACCCCAGCCTCTCACACCACCAAGGAAACATAACAAGCGAATAGAAAGAGAACCTGTCCAAGTGACGCTGAAACAACCCCGCGCACACGCTATGTCAAAGAACATGCACTTTACCATCCCACACACCCCCTCTCCCATCCCCTCCCTCTTTTCTTCCCAATACCTTGGGGCCACACCTTTCTGTGACCCATTCCCCTTATTAAGATTTTCTAAGTACCATGTCAAGACAGTCTTTATAGTAGCTCTGTTTTGAGATCATCTTCCCATCCCAAAAAAATGCAGGGATTTGCGTAAACTGCATGCAAACACTTCCAAAGCTGCAGGCAAGTGCTCCTTAAATGTGAAGATTTCCACATCAAAGTCTCCTTTCTCAAAGGAGGTTACTTATACAACATTATGATACTTCTCCCAGCCTTAGATCAGCGTTTGCCAACCTGGTGCCCTCCAGATGTCTTTGACTACAACTGCCATCTGGAGCTGTAGTCCAAAACATCTGGACAGCAGCAGGTTAGTGAAAATTGCCTGCTTGTATTACATTGGTTAAGATCTTGAGCATTTGTGGAGCAGATGAAATGTCCATTTGGCCCGCCACCTATTTCCCATTGTGGACAATCAGAAGTTTCTGGTCCATATGCTGGGCCTTTCAAGTCAATAACAATTCGCCTGCTATTACTTCCAGTAACTGATTAGATATTGGGCCACTTCCAATAATAAAAAGCTGGTGTTCAATTAAGACAAGGCTTTTGGGCTGACCTACTGTCTCTATTCCTTCATCATTAAAGGAGAACTAGCATAGATGGTGAGATGTTTTAATCTGCTTTCTAGCTTACTGTTGATTTTGATCAACTCTTAAATGTTTTAACTACTTGCTTCTAACTTTTCATTGATGGTTTTCAGTTCTTGTAAACCGCATAAAAGTTTTGTTGCAGTCAAGTGGTATATACATTATGGTTAAATAAAAATAAAGATTCAGCAGTAGCGTTGCAACTCAACACAAGAATTTAGGGGAAATAATGAAGGAGTAGCTGATGCAAGTCTTGTTAGGTCTTCCCTCTGTATCTGGCTAGAACAACTTTGGTACTACCATTGGCTAATGAAGCTTTAGGGATGTGAGGGTCAGGCTTCTGTTGCCAATTGTGAGTGGGTTCTTATCTTTTTTGCTAGGAAGCTGAAGAGGATTTTGTCCCCAAGAAGCCGGAGAAGATAAATTTTACAGTCAAGTTGACTGAATTGAATGCTGCAGATAAGGTGAAACTTATCAAGGAGGTGAAGAATTGTATGCAAGGCTTAAACCTTGTCCAGGTAAGCAGATGGTGCTCAAGGCTGACTTAACAGGTGAATGTGCTAAAGGCTTGAGGGAGGCATGTTTCCTTTTGCTTGTGCCATACAGAACTTAATTATCAAGTAGCCCCATCTACTTGGGCTACTTTTGTGCATTTAATGGTGGTGGAAGTACCTCCATGCTCTCTGCCTCTTGTCTGGTATATCCACATGAGGTCCGCAGTTAGTACTTAGGGCAAATACACATTTCGCTTGACCTGTACTTTGATTGTATTGTGTACCAATTTATTCCCCTGCGTCTAGGAACTTTTCTTTTTCTGTGGCTGTGCCTTCTGAAAATCTGCTCCTACCTGCTGAATTAAAGCTCCATTAAGCAAAATCTCTCTTTGGATTTTCTGTGCATCAAAAAAGATCTGATTCAGTAGGAAAGATCAAATTTTCACAAGGCACAGTCACAGAACAATGAGAAAAGCCCATGGACCTTTAATCAGTACATGGTAATCAGGGGAAATTAATCAGTACACAATACAGGTCAGGTGAAGAGTGGATGAGCCCTTGGTCATACCACTTGGGGGCAGCAAATTACAAAGAGATGAGCTGCCAAAGGAACGTTCACATGAGGAAAGTGAGGAGCTAATGCAGTTAGTGGAAGCGAATTTGCATCCTTTGAGATAGTACCAGCTAGTGTGGCAAGGTCCCTTGTGAATCATGATGCTCCAAAGAGGATTCTTCTAAGCATTTGGACTCTGGTCAGAAATGGCTTACTGTTTCTTTGCAGGAACTTGGCCAGCTGAAAATTAATACTGCCGCTTCAGCCTAGGAAACGCTTCTGCTTGGCTCATCTTCTAGGCTGCGTGATCTGCCAAGTGGGGAGATAAGGGCGAAGTCACAGAGGGTCCCATACTAGTGGGAGCAGGCAGCAGCAGCTTCTTGGGTTCAGCATTATCCCTTTCCATGGCTAACTGGAGCGGCTCTCTTATCTCTTGCAGGCGAAAAAGTTGGTAGAGTCTCTTCCTCAAGAGATCAAGGCACACGTCTCTAAAGAGGAAGCGGAGAAAATCAAAGCTGCTCTGGAGGCAGCAGGAGGGACTGTCGTTCTGGAGTAACGGTTGGCATCAGCAGCCAAAGGACTAAAGCAGAGCAGGGGAAAGTCCTGCGCTCTGTCACCCACCTGAAGCTTTTATTTGCCTGCTGACTGGTGGTGGTGGGGTGCTGTGCAGTTCCATGAAGCTGTGCCCCGCCTTGTTTTCTCTGCAATGTGGTTGTCCACTGAGATGGCCCAGTGTGGGATGAATGTCTTCGGCACGATGGGGGTCTGTTGTTTGTACCAACACTGCAAGGAACTGAATCTATAAAGAATATACACGGGGGCGAATGCCTTTGGAACAAGTGTTGTGTGAGCAGACTTTCTTGCATACCAGTGTCCCTCCTCACCTGGAAGGGCTCCCTGGTTTGTGCGTTTTTGCACCAGATCCTGCTAGCAGCTTATCTTAGGCTCTCTTGGTGGTATTCAGGGCCACTCTCTTAGCTGCAATTTCTAACATGACCCACAAGGACAGCCTTCCCAGTTGACTGGGAAGCTGTGGACTCTCCTTCCTTGGAGGTTTTTAAGCAGAGGCTGGATGGCCATCTGTCATGGATGCTTTAGTTGAGATTCCTGCATTGCAAGGGGTTGAACTAGATGTCCCTCTGGGTCCCTTCCAACTCTTCAGTTCTTTGACACTGTGATGGGAATTGTAGCCCGGGTTGGGGAGAAGCATGTTGATGAAGCATGGTGATGACTAACCACTCAGCATAGAAGTGTAGTGGTCCAGGGATGTGCCTTGACTTGCAGGCAGCTTTCCCCATCATGAGCTGTTCCTCCCCATGAAAGAGATTGAATGTGAAAAAGCCTGATCTCTTTTCTCCTCAGGATATTAACTTAAATGACAGGTTTTTCTGCACCAGGTAATCCTGGGCAAGGACGATGCATTGTGCAGGTCCGCACCATGCATAGGTACCCTGAGTAATACTAGTTGCCCTGTTTCTTTCCACCTGTTTTCTGCACCAAGAACTTGAGCTCGTGGGAAAATCTCTCTGGCCATCTTCCAGAACTCCTGGCTGTTCTCTGTTACAAGTGGATCAGTTTTACACTCCTTCCCTCAACCCCATCGGATGTGATTTATAGGCAACTCGGCTTTTCTTACTGCCGGGCCCTCGCTGGATTGTAGCTTCACCAAATGAAAATTGGGCAGCTAAATCTATCCAAACAGGAGCTCCTGTTTTAAGGGATGAGGGGAGTCAGTGCTTGGAAGAGACTGTTCTTGGAAGGAGTGGAGCACAAAGGGAAGGGCCTCTGGGACACAGTGAACCTCTTTCAGCCTGTTCCATGTTCTCTTCATA